>NC_073313.1:4786045-5414176 GCF_027595985.1 Sorex araneus
TGTTTATGTCTGTCTTATGCCTGTGTGTATATATTTGTGTCTTTGTGTGTGTATGTCTGTGTGTCTGTGTACGCATGTGTGTCTATGTATATGCCTGTGTGTGCATATGTTTCTGCACGTGTATCTGTTTATATGTATGAGTCTGTGCTTATGTGTCTTTGCATATGCATATGTGTTTACCAGTGTAATCACTGGGTGTCTGAGTATATTTCTGTGACTATGTCCATGTCCGTGTCTCTGTATGTCTGTGTATATGTGTACATCTATGACACTATATCTGTGCATATATACAAATATATATGTTTCTACTGTGTATATGTGTCTTTGTGTGCCTTTGTGTCTGTCAGAGTGCATGCATATGTGTATGGATGTCTATGTCTGTGTATATGTCTATTTTTGTCTGTGTGTGTGCATGTTGTGAGTCCATGCAAAAATGTTTTAATGTGTGGCATGTGTCTGTGTGAGTCTGTTTATCTGTGTGTGACTTTGTGTGTTTCTTGGCATATGTCTGTGTGTACCTCTGTGTGCATGTGTCAGCGCATATGTGTGTGTCTGTGTTCATGTCTGTCTGTGCTCATATTGTGAGTCAGTGTATAAGACCATGTTGTGATTGTTTTGCATGTGGGTGTGTGTCTATGTATGTGCCTGTGTGATACTATGTGTATATATCTGTCAATGCGTGATAATGTGTGTATTGGTATTATGGTTACGTATCTGTGTATACAATGGGTGTGCTTGTGTGTACATATTAGTGCATATATATGTCTGTATGTCTGTATATATCTGTGCGTATCCATGTCATTGTCTTTCAATCTATGTATATGTGTCTGTCTATGACTCTGTATATGTGTCCATCTTTGTCTCTATATTGGTGTTAATGTGCACATGTGTTTCTATGCATCTGTGCGTGCACATATGTTGGTGTGTACATGTTGGTGTGCATGTGTATGTGGCAATGCATGTCTGTGTGTGACTGCATATATCTGTTAGTATATATCTGTGTATATATCTGTGTCTGTGCACATGCATGTTGTGAGTCTGTGCACAAGTCCGTGTTGTAACTGGGTGCCATGGGAGTGTGTGTATGCATCTATGTCCTTGTCTTTGTGTCTCTGTGTTGGTGTGTGCGTGTGTGTTTCTGTGCATGTCTGTGTGCATGTGTGTGTCTGTGTATATGTCTGTGTGCACATGTGTTGCTGCGCATGTGTATGTGGCTATGTCTCTGTGTGTCTGTGTATATGTTTTTGTGTTTCTGTGTGTTCATGTTGTGAGTCTGTGCATAAGTCCATGTTGTGACTGTCTGGTATAAGAGTGTATCTGTGTATACGTCTGTCTGAGTCTCCGTGTGTATCTGTTTGTCATTATGTCTCTTAATATGCCTGTTTTTCTTTGTGTGCATTAGGTATGTACTTGTCTATGTGTGGTTCTGTGTCTATGTCATTGTGTCTGGGAGTCAATGTGGATATGTATGTCTTTTTGTCTGTGTGTGTATGTCCGAGTGTGTCTTTATGTGTCTCGGTCTCCATGTGTCAGTTTGTACTCATGTGTCTGTATATACAATTCTGTTTTTCTGTGTATATAACTGTGTATGCATATGTGTCTATACATGTGTCTGTGCATATGTCTATTTGTCTATACACATGTTGAGAGTATATATCTCTACTTATGTGTATGTGGTAGTTATGTGTATGCGGATGTGTCTATGTGTGTCAGTGAATATTTCTGTGTATGTCTTCCTGTGTCTATGTGTCTGTGTCAGTGTGTGTGCATGTATGTCTTTGTGCCTCTGTGTGTGCATGTGTTTCTGTGAATACACCTCTGTGCATACACATCTGTCTGTGTGCCATGTGCCTGTGTATAAGTCTGTGTCTGTGTATATATGATTGTGCCTGTGTGTGCATCTGTGTCTGTGTATATGTATGTGTTTGTGTATGTATGCACATGTGTGTGTCAGTGTGTGTGCATGTGGATGTGTGTTTGTGTTTTTCTCTCCGTTACTGTGACTATATATATGTATATATACACATATATGTGTGGGTGAGCATGTTTGTCTACATATATTTCTGGTGTGTCTGTGTATGTATGTGTATTGATCTGTAGGTGCCATCTATGTACATGTCTGTGTGCATTTCTGTGTATCTCTCCATATATCTTTGTGTCTATGTGCATATTTGTGTCTGTGTATTCATGTCTGTGTGTATGTATCTCAGTGTCTGTGTGTACATTATTTTCTCAGTGTATATGTCTGTCAGTGTGTATGTGTGCATGTATATGTATGTCTGTGTATGTCTCTATGTGTATCTCTGTGTCTGTATGGCAATATGTCTCTGTGCCTATGTCTGCATGTTTGTTTATATCTGGGTATATTTCTGTGTTTTTGTGTGTATCTGTCAATGTATATTTGTTATGGGTCTCTGTGAGTACAATTGTATTTGTGTCTGTGTATAGATCTTTCTTTGTGTACATCTATTTGTGTGTTTATGTCTTTGTATCATGTCTATATGTCTGTGTGCATGTATGGTTACTACGTATGTCTGTGTGTGTGTTTGTGTTTCTGTGTGTGCATTTATGTGTCTGTGTGTGCATGTGTTTTTCTGTGCAATTGTCTGTGTATATGTGTATATCTGTGTGTTCTTGTGTCCGTTTGTGTGTCTGCGTGTGTATATGTGCTTCTATATATATCTGTCTGCATATGTATGTTTCATAGTGCGTGTCTCTCTGTGTGCATGTGTCACTGTATATGTGTGTGTATGTGTGTGGCTGTGTATGTGTTTATGTGTTTGTGTCTGTGTGTGCATGTGTGTGCATGTGTATCTGTGTGTCTGTCTCGTGTATGAGGTGTATGTGCCTCTGTATATATCTGTGTATCTGTGTGTATGCTATGTCTGTGCTTTCTGTCTGTGTATCTGTGTATGCATGTGTTTGTTTCTGTGTATATGTCTGTGTCTGTCTGTGTGGTTTCTGTGTTCTGTCTATGTCTTGATGTATGTCTGTGGCTATGTGTGTGGGAAGAGGGTGAGCAAGTCTGTACACTCTCTGCAGAGTCCCCAGAGCGGGGCAGAGAGGTGGTGTGGTCAGTGTTCTCCAGTCAGAGATGCAAATGGACAGAGGGCGCGGACACTGTCCCCCAGCTTACCAGCAGCACAGACACGGTGCCAGGACTGGGTTCCACCACACATGTGTGTTCCATGGCTGCTGTGCTGGTCCTTTGAACGATGACAGCACAACCTTCATCATTGCGGCTCAGGAAACACCAGCACCTGCATGCAGAGGGCAAGGCCTGAGGGGCTGCACCCCTTCCTCCCTGTATGGGACACAGTGAGTCTCTGTATATATCTGTACTTTGTCTTTGTGTGTTCATCTGAGTATGTCTTTGAGTATGTCTGTATGTACATGTGTGTGTCTGTGCATGTTTGTGTGTGCTCATGCAGTGTCTTTGTCTCTGTCTATGTATATGTGTGTGTCTGTGTGATCGTGTCTATGTGTCTATGTATATATCTGCATGTCTGTGTGTCTCCGTATGTGTATGTCTCTGTGCATATGTTGTCTGTGAATATGTCTATTACTTTCTATGTGTCTATATGTCTGTGCATATGCATGTGTTGTCTAAGTGTGCAGTTTCCATCTCTTTATGAATGTATATCTGTGTTTAAATATCTGTGTGTATGTGCATGTGTCTGTGTGTCCAGGTAAATATTTGTGTCTTTGTGTTCATTCGTGTATATCTGTACGTCTTCGTGAGTGTGTCTCTGTTTCCATGGTTAGCTGTGTGTCAGTGAATGTGTGTGTGTCTCTGTATATTTCTGTCAGAGTAAGTGTGTATGTCTGATGTTTGCACATGTGTGTGCATGAAGGTGTGCTGTGTATATGTCTGTGTGTAAATGTGTGTCTGTGTATGTTTGTGTGTCTGTATAAATCTATGTCTTGTATTTACACTATGTATGGCTGCATATATATCTGTGTGCCTCTATATGTGTGCATGTGTGTCTAAATCTGTGTATTTGTTGTACATGTATGTCTATATCTGTAAATGTATGTTTATCTGTTTACATTCGTGTGCCTGTGCACCTGTGTGTTTGTGCATGTTTTGTGTGTCTGTGTGTATGTGTGTATCCGTGGATAAGTCTGTGTGTCTGTGTGTGCATTTGTGTGCCTGTTTATAAGTCTGTGTGAATATCTGTGTCTGTAAATGTCTGTGTGTACATGTATGTTGCTGTGAATTTTTCTGTGTGTCTCTGTGTATTCCTATCTCTGTATACATGTGGTAGTCTGTGTAAATGTGTGTCTACATGTGTCTCTGTGCATGTCTCTATAAATCTTTGCATTTCTGTGCGTGCAAGTGGGTATGTTCATATGTCTGCCTCTTTGTGTGCATGTATTTGTGTACATCTGTGTCTATAAGTCTATGTCTGTATATGTGTGCTCACAAGTGTGTCTTTGTGAGCATGTACATGTTTGTGCCAATGTCTTTGTTGTCTGTGTATCTGTATTTACCTGTGTCTCATTCTCTCATATTGTGTGTGTTGTGTGAGTGCATGTGCACACCTGTGTATATGTCTCTGGGTTTCTGTGTGTATACATCTGTGTGTACATGTGTGTACATGTGTGTGTCTCTGAATACATTTGTGTGTCCTCGTGTGGGTGGGGATGTTTCTGCGTGTCTCTAGGTGCCTCTGTGTATATGTGCATTTCTGCATACAGGTGTGTGGTGTGTATCTGTATGTCTGTGTGAGTCTGTCTGCATGTGGGTATATGTGAGTCTCTGCATATGTGTGTATGTCTGTGTATATGTCTGTGTCTTTGTGTAGATCCCTCCGTATGCCTATCTAGATGCATGTGTATGTTTAAATGGGTGTGCTCACACGGGAGTGTCTTTAGTCTGTGTGTGCATTGGTGTCTGCTTGTGTGTATCTCTGCATGTTCATGTCTCTGTGTGCATGCGTGTGGCTGTCTATATGTCTATGTGTGCATTTTCTGTTCACGTGTGTATATGCATCTGTGTGAATCTGTGTACACTTGTCTTTGTATATGTCTATGTGAGTCTCTGTGTATATCTATGTGTGCATATGATTGTCTTCCTATATGACTGTAGATTTGTGTGTGCATCGGATGTATCTATATTTGGGTGTCTGTGCATTTCTGTGTCCATGTATGTGTCCCTGTATGTTTGCGTGAATCTGTGTGTGCACGTAATATTTGTCTGTTTCTCTTACTTTGTGCATGTGTATGTGTCTATGTATATGACTGTGGATATATGTATATATGTGTGTGTCTGTGTATGTCTGCATGTGTCTGTATATGTCTGCATGTGTCTGTGTGCATATCTGCACATTTTCTGTCTCTACATGTGTGTCAGTGCATGTGCTTTTGTGTGACTGTGTTCACATGTTTCGATGTACACATTTGTATGTATGTTATGTATATATCTACATACATATATACATGTATGCATGTATGTCTGAGTCTTGATGGACAGACGAACAGGCTGACAGATGGACGGACAGACAGGCAGGCAGACAGACAGGCAAAGACTATACTGCCTATATGTATGTGTGTCTATGTTTTGTGTGTTTGCATGTGTCTGTGTGTCTATGTATATATTCATGTGTTTCTCTGTGTCTGTTTCTGTGTATATGCATGTATGTATGATTGTGTACCTGTCTATGTATATATCTGTATGTCTGTGTGTGCACATGTGTGTAAGTCTGTGTACGTTTGTTGTGTCTCTTTGTGTGCATGTGGCTGTGTATATAGTCAGTGTGTGTCTCTATGTGTACACTGGGTATGCATCTGTGTACATGTCTGTGTGTATCCGTGTGTCTTCTGTGTGTGTTTAGGCCTTGCGTGTGTCTGTGTGTATCTGTGTGTCTCTCTGTGTTTATATTTATGTGAGTGCATGTGTGCTCATTGTGTGTTTCTGTCATATGTCTGTGTCTCTCTGTGTATGTGTGAAAATGGGTATGTTTATGTCTATTTGTATTTAGTCTGTGTATAAAGGGTAATGTCTGTGTATACCTGTGTGTGTCTCTGAGTATATGTCTCTGTGTGTGCATGTGCACCTGTGTGTCTGTCTCAATGTGTTTCTACATAGATGTCTGTTGTGTCTGTCAATATGTGTATGTCTTTATATATGTCAGTGTATACATGTAGATAAAAATTTCTATGTGTATCCGTCGATATATCTGTGTGTCCTGAATATGTGGGTGTTTCATGTGCAGGTATGTATCTGTGTGTTTCTCTGTGTTGTGCATGTGTATGTATGTATCTATGAATGTCTGTGTCTTTTTGTGAATCTGTGTGTCTGTATTTTTGTGTGTCTGTGTGACTGTATCAGTGTATCAATGTATATATGTGTGTCTTTGTGTCTTATGTGTGAGCAAACTCCTGTTTCTATGTTTATGTCTGTTGTTTCTGTATGTGCATGTGGTTGTGTGTCTATGTACACATTTGTGTGCCTGTAATGTTTTCTATATATATCTATGTATGTATCTGTGTGTGTCTATATTTGTGTCTGTATATATATGTGTGTTTCTGTGTGTCTTTGTGCATGTATTTCTCTGTATATATTGGTGTATCTGAGTGTTTATCAGTGTGCGTACATGTATGTGTGTGTCTGTGTATGTTTCTGTGTGTGCATATGTGTATTTTATTCAATCTGTGTGTGTCTGGATATATCTATGTTTCTCTGTGTATTTATGTGTATATATCTCTGTGTGTGCCTGTTTTTGTATCTGTACATACGTGTATATGTCTGTGAATTTATGTATATGTTTACGTGTGCCTGTGTATATGTCTGTGTCTACATATATATCTATGTGCCTCTGTGTCTCTGGGTGTGCACATGTGTCTTTGTAGGTACGTATGTATGTCAGTGTTTGTGTGTGCATGGTTCTCTGTGAATGTATATATACTCTAAGTCTGTACATATGTAAATCTGTTATGTCTGTGTATCTATGTGTGTGCATGTATGTGTATCTGTGTATGTTTCTGTGTATACATGTGTTTTTATGTGTCTTTGTGCCTATCTGTGTGCATGTGTATCTGTGTGTATCTGTATATATCTGAATGTCTGTTTATAAGTTCGTGAGTGTATTTTTGCCTGTGTATAAGTCTGAGTCTGCCTATATGTCTGTATCTGTCCTTACGTCTGTGGTGTCAGTTGTGCATGTGTGTCTGTTTATATGTGGAGTGTGTATCTGTGGGGCATGTGTGTCTGTGTATGTGTGGGTATGTTTCTCTGTGTGAGTTTGTATGTCTTGTGTGTGCATGGGTGTTGATCAATGTATATGTCTGGGTATAAGTCTGTGTGTGCATGCATGTCTATATAAATATATGTGCACATGTATGTATGTCTCTATGCATACAGGTGTATAGTTTCACTGTGTATCTCTGTGAGCATGTGTATGTTCTCCTTGTATATGTGTGCATGTATGTGTATCTATGTGTGTCTCTGTATATGTCTATGTACGTGTGTGTATGTCTGCTTGTGTGCGCTGTGTTGGTATACGTTTGTATATATACCTCTGGTCTATGTATATGTCTGTGCATGTCTCTCTCTCTTTCTTAGTATATATTCCTGAGTGGCTCTCTATGTGCATGTGTGCGTATCTATTGTGTCTTATATATTTTGTATGTCTATCCTTGTCTGTGTGTGCATGTGTCTGTGTGAATACATTTATCTGTGTGTGTCTGTTTCTCTAAGCATATTTGTGTGTCTCTGCTTGTGTGGGCACTATCTGTATGTCTGTTTCTCTGTGTATATGTCTATGTGTGCCTCTTTATGTCTGCTTCTGAGTGTGCATATGTCTGTGTGTGCCCATGTATATGTTTTTGTGTGAATTTGTGTGTCTCTGTATATGTACGAGTTTCTTGGTTTGTAGATTTCTTTTGTCTGTGTGTATATGTTTGGGTGTCTGTATATTCCTCTGTTTATGCATATGTGTATGTCTGTGTGTGTCTCTTAATAATGCTGTGTCTGTGTAAGCCTCTGTGTGTATGAATGAATTTGAATATATGTCTGTGTGTGTCTTTGTGTATATGTCTGTCTCTGTGTTTGCATGTTTGTCTGTGAATGTGTGTATCTATGCAACTATATCTTTGGGGGTGTACCTGTGTGTATCTGTAAATGCCTGTGTGTGTCTATGTATACACATGTATGACTATGTGTGTATCTATGAATCTATTTACATGTTTGTGTGTGCATCTGTGTGTGAATGTGGGTGTGTGTCTGTATATATGTCTGTGTTTTGTGTGTGTACATGTCTCTGTGTGTCTGAATATGTCTCTGTGTCTGTGCATGGGTCTATATATTGGTGTGTGCATGTATGTGGGCTGTGTATGCTGTGTCTATATATATCTGTATATATCTTATTGTGTCTGTATATGTCTCTGCATATGTGTGTGCATCTGTCTGTATAAATCCATGCATATTTGTGTGTGCGCCTCTATGTCTGTGTGTGTCTGTCTGCATGTCTATGTGTGTGCAAGTCTGTGTGTACATGTGTACATGCCTGTGAATGTACATTTCTTTTTGTCTATATGTCTCGATGTTGTATGTGCATATGCTGGTGTGTATCTGAATGTGCATGTAGGTGTATGTCTACATAGGTGTCTGTGTTGTATGTGTGTATCTATCTGTCTACTTTCATATCTGTATGTTTCTGTGTGTCTGTGTACAGGTCTGTGTCTTTCTCTATACCTGTTAATGTGTCCTGTGTACATGTCTATTTGTACAACGTGTGTTTCTGTTTATGTCTTTGTGTTTGTGTAAGCATTAGGTATGTGTCTGTGTGCATGTCTGTGTTTCTGAGTGTATGTCTTGTGTGCATGTCCTGTCTGTATGTCTGTGGTGAATGTGTGTGCGCATGAGAGTGTTTTTGTGTATACCAAAGGGTGTGTATTTTTGTATGCATTTGTGTATGTATATGTCTGTGAGCCTGTGTGTGTCTGAGTCTATTTGACTATATGTCTGTAATTTTGTCAAAGTTTATCTGTGTGTCTAAGTGCACGTCTTGTGTCTGTGCATTTCTATGTATATGGTCCTGTGTTTGGGTATATGTTTGTATGTTCGTTTGTGTATGTCGATACGTGCAGGTTCGTTTGTATACCAATGTGTGTGTGTTTCTATGTATATGCCAAAGTGTGTCTGTGTGTGTGCTAGTATGTATGTCTGGGTCTGGGTCTATGTCTGGACTCTCTATGCGTCTATGTCATTGTGTCTGTGTGTTTATAAATATCTGTGTGCGCACATGTGTGTAATAGTGTATAAATCTGTGTGCAGGTGTGTGCATGTATGTACCTCTGAATACATGTTTGTCTTTGTATATATCTGTGTTTGTCTATCTGTATATATTTCATCTGTTTCTGAGCATGTATGTGACCAAGTATGTCTGTGTGTGTTTGTGTATATATATACATATATATATGTGTGTCTTTATATATATGTTTGTGTATCTGTATATATTCCATCCATTTGTAAACATGTATATAACTGAGTATGTCTGTGTGTCTCTGTTTGTATATATCTGTGTGTCTTTGTATATGTCTGTGTGTACAGATTTGTTAGTGTCCGTGTATACGTCAGTATGTGTGTCTTTGTGCAGAGACCTCTCTGTACAGGTCTCTGTGTGTGCACATGTTGATCTTTTATGTGTGCATTTCCCTGTATGTCCATGTGAGTGTCTCTGTATATGTCTGTGTGTTTGTGTGTTTCTGCATATGTTTCCTGTGTGCATGTGTCTGTGTATGTCTCTTTGTGTCTGTGTATCTATGTGTCTCTGTATTTGTATGTTGTGTCTGTGCATATATGTGAAACTGTGATTGTCTGTGTGTACCTGTGTGCTATATTTGTATCTGTGTATATTTCACTGTGCAGCTTTCGTGTGTATGTCTCTGTCTGCGTATGCATGTTTGTCTGTGAATAAATGTATCTCTAGGCATTGTTTGGGTGTCTGAGTATACGAATGTGTGTATCTGTGTGTCTTTGTGTATGTATATGTATGTTAGGTGTGGATGTGCATGTGTATAGTTCTAGTGTGTCTGTGTGTGCATGTGTGTTGGTATGTCTGTGAGTGTCTGTGTTTATAACTGTGCATGTGAGTGCATGTTTCTATGTATATGCATGTATATGTGTCTATGTATAAATCTGTGTGCACCTGTGTCTCTGCATATATCTCCCTTCTGTCTATGTTTCAGTATGTCTGTGTGGGCATGTGTCTGTGTATATATCTATGTTTGTCTGTATATATGTCTGTGTTTATATACTTCTGTATTCAAATGTATGTGCATATGTGTGCCTGTGTATATGTTTATGTAAGTGTGCATGTGTATGTGTCTGTGTGTATACGTACATGTGTCTCTGTGTTCACATGTCTTTTTCTATATATACATCTGTGTGGTATAGGACTGTTGTGTATATGTATACATGTATTTTTGTGTATCTGCATATATGTGGGTATGTGTCTGTTTGTATGTATATATTTTTGTGTATCTCTGTCTTTGTATATGTCTATTTCTGTGCCTCTGTGTTCGCATGTGGGCATGTCCATATTTGCCTATGCCGTTGTCTGTGCCTCTTGGTGTGCATTTGTGTCTCTGTATCAGTCTATATGTGTATGAGATGTGTGTATATGTGTATATACACAGATGTCTGTGTATCTCTACGCTATCTGTGTGTATACATGTATCTGTGCATATAATTGTCTCTCTGCGTGAATGTGCATGTGCTTCTATGTCCATATATCTATCTCTGTGTATACATATCTGTGTGAGCCTGAGTCTAATTTATATCTCTTTGTTTCTTGCTCTGTGTGTATGTTTCTTTGATTGCATTTTTCTGTGTGCCTGGGTATATGCCTATGTGTGCTCATGTGTGTTTGTATGTGAGTCTCGCTGTGTGTCTGTGCATATATCTGTGATTATCTCTGTGTATGTAGTCTGTATCCTTCTGTACATGTTTGTGTCTGTGAATGTTTCTGTGTATCTGTGTCTGCATGTGTCTTTGTATATATTTGTGTATTTGTGTGTGTCTGTATACATGGCTGTATATATGTAATTCTGTGTGTGCATGTGTGTCTGTCTATATGTTTTTGTCTATGTATATGTCTGCGTGCATGTCTGTGTGTGCAAGTCTGTGTGTCCAAATATATGTTGTTTTGTGTCTGATGTTTCTGTGTCTATGTACATATGTGTGTCTTTGTATATCTGTGTATATGTTGTGTGTGCCTGTGTGCATGTGTGTATGTATATGTTGGGTGCATGTGTTGACTTATTGTGTGTCTGTGTTTCTCTCCATATATGTCTATGTATATGTCTGTGTGTCTGCATATATCTGTGTCTCTGTGCAAGTTTCTGTGTATGTCTGTGTCTCTGTGTATGTATGTCTATGTGTGTACATATGTATATACATATAAAATCTATATAGGTCTCTGTGTCTATGTGTGTACCTGTTTTTATGTCATTCTGTGTCTGCATGTATATCTATGTGTATGTCTGTTTATGTA
Source organism: Sorex araneus (assembly GCF_027595985.1). NCBI lineage: Eukaryota > Metazoa > Chordata > Mammalia > Eulipotyphla > Soricidae > Sorex > Sorex araneus. The sequence continues at coordinate 4,797,547 of NC_073313.1, forward strand.
TATATCTGTGTCTGAGTGTATGTCACAAACAAACACGTGTTTGTGTGCACGTGTGTGTCTGTGATGATGTCTGTGTTTATTTGCATATGTAGGTGTGCATGTGTCTCATATACATCTGTGTAAATGTCTCTGTGTCTCTCTGTGCATGTTCCTGTGTGGTCTATGCATATATCTATGTTCTTTTTGTTTGCATATGTCTCTGTGTCTGTATGCATGTGTGTGAGTATGCATGTCTGTGAGTCTATATATATGTCTACATGTGTCTCTGATTCTTTTTGCATGTCTCTAAATGTCTCTGTGTGGCTATGTATATGTATATGTCCATACATCTGTGTGTGCGCATCTGAGTGTCTCTGTACATGTCTGTGTGTTTCTCTGTATGTGTCTCAGTGTGGAAGCACTTACCTGCATCTCTGTAAGTGCATGTATATGTGTGAGTCTTTGTATATGTATACGTCTGTATGTGTCTGCTTATGAATATGTCCATATTGTCTGTGTATATTGTACATAGGTCTGTCTGTGTGCTTTAGTATGTCTCTGTATCTGTGTGTGCATGTGTGTCTCTGCATATTGTAGTGTATGTCTATATAACAATGAGTATGCGTGTCTAAGTGTCTGTGTCTGTATCTCCGTGTCTGTGTATGTCTGTGTATGCATGTGTCTCTGTTGTTAGTTCATGTGTGTCTGTGCATATGTCTGTGTGTCTCTGCATGTCAATGTCATGTGGGCAAGTATGTGTCTGTATATGTTGTGTATCTGTATCTGTGTGTTAGAGTGTCTTTATATATGTCTGTGTGAACATGTATGTCTCTGTGTAAATGTCTGTGTGCCTGGGTATATGAATATGTGTGCATGTGTTTTTGTGTGTCTATGCTATGCACATGTCTCTGTGCATCTATGTTTCTATGCATATATCTATGTGTGTTTCTAGTTCTCTGTGTATATGTCTTTGTGTCTGTATGTGCATGTATGCATCTGTGTATATGACTATGTCTCTCTGTGTTTCACTGGGTATGTCTGCATATGTCTGTGTGTGTATCTCTGTCTTTGTGTGTATGTCTGTGTTCATGTGTATCATTGTATATGTGTGTCTGTGTATCGGTATTTCTATGTCTTTATATCTGTTTTTTTGTGTCTGTGAGATTGTGTGTGTGTCTATGCATATATCTATGTGCCTCTGTGTATATGTCTATATTTCTCTGTGCAGTTGACTGTGCACATGTATGTTCCTGTGTATATGTGTATTGTGTGTGCATGTTTATGTAACTGAGTATGTAAATGTCTGTGTGCATATGTTGTATTGTCTGATTGTGTCTGTATGTCAATGTGTATGTCTATGTCTCTGAGTGTGCATGTGTCTCTATATATCTGTTGTCAGTCTATTCAAGTGGGTTTGTGTATGCTGTTTGTGTATGCAGGTGTGTTTGTGTCTATGTTGTTATGTGTCTGTATATGTCTGTGTCTGTATGTATACATGGATGTGTGCCAGTGTATGTTTTCGTGTCTGTTTATATTGCTCATATGTACAAATATCTGTATATTTGTGTGTCTGTGTGTCATATGCCCATATCTTTGCATATATACTTTTTAGTCTGTGGATGCATATGTCCGTGTATTGGGTGTGTATATGTCTTTGTGTATGTCTATGTGTCTGTGTTTATGTCTGTGTATATGTCTTTGTGACTGTGTTGTGTGTCCACGAACTTATGTGTATGTCTCTGTGTGGGCATTTGTATGTGTGTCTATACACGTCTGTTGTCTGTATGTGCATGCCTTTAATTGTACAGGTCTGTGTGTCTCTGTGTGCACATATATTTGGTATATGTCTGTGTACGTCTGTCTATGTGTGTTTTCTGAGTGTATGCACGTCTTTCTCTGTGTGTATATTTGTGTGCTGTTGTGTGTGCATGCTTGTGTCTGTATACGAATATGTGTCTGTGTGTATAGCTGTGTCTGAGTGTGCATATGTATGTTCTTCTCTGTGTGTGTCTGGGTGGTGTGATTGTATATCTGTGTGTACATACTGTCTGTGAGTGTATGTGTATTTCTGGAGTGTATCCATATATGTCTGCGTTTATGTCTGTGAGTCTGCATGTCTGTGTTGCACATAGGTGTATGTGTATGTCTATTTAGGTGTGTTTATGTCTCTGGGTGTATACAATATGTCTGTTCATTGTGTTTGTGTACGTCTGTATGTGCATATGTCTCTGTTTATGAATCTGAGTATTGCATATGTTGATATATACCTCTGTCTCCATACTATGCCCATTGTGTGTTTTAGTCTGTCCCTGCGTGTATCTTGTGTATTAAGTGTGTGTACATGTGAATCTGTATATAAGTTCATTCTATGATTGTGTGCATGTGGGTGTGTGTCTCTTTATGTATTTGTGTGAGTCTATGGGTTTACAGGTGGCTATATGTTCATCTGTCTGTGCATATGTGCCTAGGTATATATCTGTGTCTCTGTATATATGTCTGTCTTTCTGTGTTAGTGTAGCACATGTGTGTATATCTGTATGTGTCTTTGTGTGCAAATGAGTGTAGCTGTGTATAAACCGTGCTATGCCTAGGTGTGTGCATGGAGAAAGTTCTTGTATATGCTCGTATGTGTCTGTATGTCTGTGTGTGCCCATGGGTGTGTCTATTTATGTCTCCGTGTATATTTCTGTGTATATTGTATGTGTTTCTGGGTGTGTATCTGTATGTCTGGTGTTTGTGTGTGTATCTGTGTATATATCTGTATGTGCATATCTGTGTAGTTATGTATATGCCTGTGTATTCAAGTGTCTATGCCAACAGTTGTCTATGCCTATACCTGTTTGTCTCTGTGGGTCTGGGTATATATCTCTGCATCTTTGTGTTTCTGTGTGTGTCTCTGTGTGTCAGTCTGTGTGCTTTACTTCTATCTCTGCGTGTCTGTGTATATGTCTGTGTCTGTGTCATTGTGTCTATGTATATATGTTTCTGTGTGTCCATGTACATGTCTGTGTGTGCATACGTGAGTGTTTTCATATGTCTGTGCTATGACTGTGTGTATTTGTGAATATGTGTCTGTGTATATATGTCTGTGTGAGTCTAAATGTATATGTCTATGTGTATGTGTCTGCGTATATGTCTCTTTGAGTTTGTGTATATCACTGCATCTGCGTTCACACGTGTGGAGTATATGTCAGTGTGTTCCTGATTCTGTGTGTATATCTGTTCTGTGTGTGCACATATGTGTATCTGTGTATATATATGTGTGTGTGTCTGTATGTCATTGTGTCTGTGCTTGCATTTTTGGTGTGTCTATGTTTATATCTGTGTTGTTAAGTCTGTGTGTGCACATGTATATATATCTCTATACATATGAGTGTGCCTATGTGTGCATCTGTATTTCTTTGGCTCCACAAGTTTTACATCTATGTCTGTGTATATATATATATATGTTCTCTGTGTGTGCGTATGTCTGTGTGTGTGCATGTGTATATGTGTGTGCATCTGTACGCCAGTATCTGAGTGTGTATCTGTGTATATGTCTGTAGGTTTCATGTGCCTGTTTTATGTGTCCATGTCTGTGTGTCTTTATATGTCTATATATTCTGTGTGTCTGTGTATATGCTTGTGTCTCTCTGTGCATATATATGTCTGTGCAAATTGGTGTGCGTATGCCTATGTGTATCTGTGTGCATGAATGTGTGTGCACATGTCTATATCTGTGTGTGTCTCCATGTGGGTGTGGTTGTGTGTATATGACTGTCTGCACATTTGTGAGTTTGTGTATATATCTGTGTCTCTGCTTATGACTGTGTTTATATATGTGTTGTCTCTGTCTCTGTATATGTGCACACATGTCTGAACATTTCTGGGTCTGTGTATATGTCTCTGTTGCATGTCTATGAATTTGTGTCTGTGTATATGTTTGTGTGAGTCTGTACGTGTTTATCTGTGTCTGAGTGTGGATATGTTTCTCTGTACTTCTCTGTATGTGTATCTTTTTGTCCACTGGATGTCTGTGTATATTTGTGTGCCTTGTGTGTCTGTGTATATGTTTGTATATGTGTCTGCATGTCTGTGTGTATAAATGTGTATCTCTGGGTGTCTCTTTTGCTGTGTATATGTGTATTTGTATGTCTTTACATGCACATACGTGTGTGTATATAGTTGTGTATGTCTGTGTTTGTTCCTGTATATATCTGTTTGAGCATGCATCTGCATGTCTCTTTACATTTCTGTGTATACTATTCTGTGTGTCCCTCTGTGTGTGTATACCTGTGTTTCACTATGTCTGTATTTGTCTGGGGATATATCTATAGTGTATCTGAGTCTGAGTGTGCATGTATACTGTCTGTACATGTGGTATGTGTGTCTGTATATGTCTTGTGTTTGTGTGTCCACTAAGTGTGTATCTAGGTATATATCTGTGTCTTTGTGTGCACATGTATGTGGTGTCTGAATATACGTCTCTGTTATGTGCATGTTTATGTCTATGTGTATGTCACTGTGTCTGTGTGTCTATGGATGCGTGAATGTGTATGTCTATGTATATGTCTGTGTGAATATCTGTGTGCATATGCATGTCTGTCTGTGTACTTGTCTGTTTGTGTATGTTGGTGTATATGTTTATCTCTGTGCATCTGTATCTAGATGCCTATGTGTTTTTGCATATGTATTTATTTATACGATCATGTGTATCTAGGTATACATATGTATCTCTCTGTGTCTGTGTATATATCTGTGTCTTTTTGTGAGCATGTGTGTGGTGTCTGTGTATGTGGCTGTGTGTCTGTGTATGTCTGTGCATCTTTTGCATGAGTGTCTGTATATATGTCTCTCTGTGTCTATTTTTTATATGTCTGTGTGTGTCCATGTATTTGTGCATATATTTGCATATCTCTATGTGTGAATACGGGTGTGTGTCTATGTAGTTGTCAGTATTTGTGTCTATGTCTGTATGTGTATACGTTAGTATGTTCATGTTTGTGTATATAAGTGTCTATGTCTATGTCCGTGTATGTCTGTGCATGTGTGTCTCTGTATCCTTGTATGACTCTAAGTATATGTCTGTTTTCAAGTGTGATTTGTTTGCGTGCTTTGGTATTGGAGTATGCATATGTGTTTCTGTGTATGTCTGTGTGTATCTGGGTGCATGTGTATATCTCTGTGCCTAAATATTTTTATGTGTCTTTGTGTCTGTGTTTGTGTGTCTATGTGTATATTTATGTGTCTGTGCCTACTGCATTCTGTGTGTGCACATTTGTGGCTGATTGTGTATTGTGTCTCTGTGTGCATGTGGGTATTTGTTTATGTAAATGTCTGTGTGAATCGATGTGTGTTTCTGTGCATGCATATATTTGTGACTATATAGGTCTTTGTGTGTACCTCTGTGTGCGTGTCTGTGCATATTATGTCTGTGTGGCTTGTGTATTCATGTCTGTGTGTGTCTACAAGTTTATCTCTGTTTATGTGCATCAATTTACATGTGTGTTCGTGTCTGTATATCCGTGTATGCATGTTTGTCTGTGTTTGCATGTGTTTGCATATATCTGTGCACATGTTTGTGTCTATATATATGTATGTATCCTATGTACACTGGGTGTTTGACTCTGTATGTATGTATCTGTACCTGTGTTCACGTCATTGTGTGTATATGTTTGTGTCTGTGTGTTTCCATGTGTGTGGGTCAGTGTATATGTTTGTGTTTTTTTATATATGCATGTGGGTGCATGTGTGTGTGCATTGTATTCATGTGTTTGAGCATGTCTATGTGTCTTTATGTCTGTGGGATATATGTGGGTATGTGCATGTCTCTGTATATGTACATGTACGTTTTTGTGTTTCTGTTTTTGTGTCTCTCTGTGTTTCTGTGTGTGTTTATTTGCTTGTGCACATGTTTGTATGTATGTGTTTGTGCATTCATGGGTATATGCAAATGTGGGTATGTATACATATGTGTGTTGTTCATGTGTGATTATGTGAATCTGTGTTTGAGTATATGTCTCTGTGTGCATGTATTTGTCTATGCATGTAATCTGTCTTGTGTCTATGTATACATGCCTATGTGTGCCTGTTATGTATCTATGTATATGTTTTTTGTGTATGAGAATGTTGGATATCTGTATAAATAGTGCGAGTGTGTGTGTGTCTGTGTGTGCACGCATGTGTCTGTGTATATCTATGTGTGTCTGTATATGTCTGTGTTTTTGAGTGTGAATGTGACCACATATATGTATGTGTGGGTCTGGTTGTGTATGTATGTCTGTGTCTATTTGTGCATGGGTCTGTCTTTCTGTACATATGTGTGTACCTGTGCATCTGTGTATCTTTGTGTATATATATATGCATATCACTTTATGTGCATGTGTTTCTATGTGTGTATTTGATTGTGTGTATGTCTGTGTGTACATGTATATGTCTGTGTGAGGATGTAGGTGTGTGTTTATGTATATGTGCTGCTCTCTGTATGCATTGTCTATGAATATGTCTGTGTTTGTAAATATATTGTGTCTGTGTTATTGTGCATGTCTGTGTGTGCATGTGTCTGGATATGCCTGTTTGTGCACATATCTGTTTCTATATTTATTTGTACATATTATGTTAGTGTATGTCTTTGTGTGCATGTGTCTACATGTATACGTGTTGTCTGTATGTGCATGTGTATCGGTATATATGTATCTATGTCTGTGTATGAGTTAGTGTAAGTATAATTTAGCATGTGTATCTGCATGTCTGCATGTCTGTGTTTTTGTATGTGTTTGTATGATTGTGTCTATGTGTATCTACGAATCTGTGTCTGTGCGCATAAGTTTGTATATATGTACATGTTATAGCTGTATGTGCATGTGTGCATATGTCTATGTGAGTCTGTGTATGTTCATGTTCCTGTTTATATATCTTTGTGTATGCATGTGTGTCTATGAATATATCTGTGTTTTTGTCTAGATATATATCTTTGTCTGTCTATATGTGCTTGTGTGTAAGTATATGTATGTCTGTGTCTATGTCTATGTGTATATGTGTGCCTGTACGTACATGTTAAGTGTGTCTGTATATATATGTGTGTCTGTGTATATATTTTCATATGTCTGTGTATATCTCTGTGTGTCTGAGTCTATTTGTGTACAAGTCTGTTGTCTGTGTGTGCGTGTGTATCTGTATATGTCCATTTGTGTGTAATTGTATGTATGTGTACATGTCTGTTTGGGTCTCGATGTGCATGTGTGTCTGTGTATAAATGTATATATCCTTGTGTTTCTATGTGTGACCATTTATATCTGTGTGTCTATGTCTATGTTTATGTGTCCATGTCTATGGATGTCTGTGTCTCAGTGTGTCTGTGTATATGTCTGTGTGTCTATCATTGTGTTTACGTGTCTATATGTTAATCTCTGTGTGTCTTTCTATATGTCTGTGTGCATGTGAGTGTCTGTCTATAGGTGCTTGTGTGTGCATGTCAGTGTGGATTTGTGTCTATTTTTTATTTTGTCTGTCATTTGTGTGTGCAAGCTTGTTTGTCTTTCCGTATGAGTCCATGTGTCTCTGTATGCACGTCAGAGTGAATCTGTGTATGTGTGTGTGTCTTTGTATATGTAGTTTATGCTGGTATATATTGTATATGAGTGTGTATGTGTGTGCATGTGAGTGTGTCTGTGTGAGCATGTGGGTTCCTGTGAGCTCACATGTGTGTCTATGTACACAGGTGTCTCTGTATATCTACATATGTCTCTGTGTGCATGTGAGTGTATGTCTGTATATCTATTTTGTGTGCATGTTTATGATCTGGGTATATGTGTCCTTGTATGTGTGTGTTGGGATATTCATCTGTGTATCTGTGCATGCCTCTATATAAGTGTGTGCACCAGTGTATTTAACTGTCGGTGTGTCTGTATTCATTTTCTGTATCCGTGTTTGTGTATGTCTACGTGTGCACTTGTGTGTGAGTCTATGTATGTGTGTGCTTTGTCTGTGTGCATGTGGGTATGTGTTTATGTCTGAGTCTCTGTATGTCTGTGTCTCTGTGTGCATATGTTTGTGTTTGTGTATATTTATATTTGTGTGTCAGCATATAATTCTGTGTCTGTATGTCTGATATATGTCTATGTATATACCTGTGTGTGTACATTCTGTGTGTTTCTTTAGATATGACTATAAATGTACCTGCAGATGTGTTATATATATGTCTGTGTATATATATCTCTATGTGTGTAGTGTCTCTGTGTGTGCATGTGTATCTCTGTGTACATTTTATGCTGGTATGTGTCTGTGTGTATCTGTGTATATAAATGTGTGTATGTTTCTGTGTGCCTGTGTTGCTGTATCTGTATGTCTGTGTGACTGTATGTCTGTACATTCTGTGTATGTCTGGATACGTTTATGTCTGCGTGTACAATAATATCTGTGTGTATCTGTGCACACGTCTGTTTGTATATGTCTTAGTGTGTTTGTATGAATGTGTGTGTGCATGTGAATGTGTTGTGTGCATGTGTTTGTGTGTCTGCATGTCTGTATATACATCTGTCTCTATGTGTACATCTGTGTGCACATCTGTGTGTGCATGTGTCTGTGTATATGTCTGTGTGTGCATTTGTCTGTTTACACATTTAAGTGTATAACTGCTGTCTGTGTGTTTGTGTGTCTGTGTGAATCTGTATGTCTTGTGTATGCACATGTATCTGTCAGTATATATGTCTATGTGTCACGTACATGTACATAGGTGTGTTTCTGTGTCTATATCTGTTGTGCGCAAGTGTGTGTGATATGTCTGCGTGTGTCTTCATGTCTGTGCATATGTGCCACATATTTGTCTGTCTCCATGTGTGCATATGTGTGTTGTCTGTGTGCTTGTGGATGTATCTGTGTGTTGCCTATGCATGTATATGTGTATCTGTGTCTTTGGTTTTTGTATGCCTAATTGTGTATGTATGTGTCTGTATCAATACATATATCTGTGTGTCTGTTTGTGTATATTACTATTTATTTGCGCTTATGTGTGCAATATGTGTATGTCTGTGTCTCTCTGTGTAATATGTGTGTTTGTGTGTGCCATTGTATATGTGGTGGGTGTGGTCAGTGTGCTCCAATCAGAGCTGCAAATGGACGGAGGGCGCGGACACTGTCCCCCAGCTTACCAGCAGCACATACACGGTGCCAGGGCTGGGTCCCACCACACATGTGAGTTCTAGGGCCGCTGTGGGCTCCTCTGGACGATGACAGCACAACCTTCTTCACTGCTGCTCAGGAAACGCCGGCACCTGCATGCAGAGGGCAAGGCCCGAAGGGCTGTACCCCTTCCACCCCGTGTGGGCCAAAGACAGCAATGGCCCTCGCGGGACACAGACGCACACAAGGGTCGACCCAGTGACCTGGCCTTGCGCCTTGGCACCTGCCGTGGTCCCCTGAGCCCTGCCAGGGGTGATCTATGAGCCCAGAGCCCATAGTAAACATGTGTGACGCCAAGTGTGACCCAGAACCATCACCCATCCCCCAAAAAAGAAAACACAATCATCTCTTGAGGAAAAAAAGAGATGTTTCTACCTACCTCCTGAGTCAAGGCAGGAGAAGAAAGATTCCTTCAGGGGACCCAACGGACCAGGGCTGCCATGAAAGGGAAACGGCTGCCTCTTCTCTAAACACTCCGGCACGAGTGAGCCTGCAGTCGCGGGAGATGCACGGAGACTCTGGCACACAGACCCCACTGCGAGGAAGGGACACAGCACACAGCTTACAGAGCAGCTCAGAAGACACAGTCAAGAGTACAGATTGGACTAGGGCCGAGCCGCAGGACAGTGGGGAAGGTGTCTGTCTGCCCTACATGCGATCGACACAGGTTCCAAACCCCCTTCTTACCAGGAGTGTCTTCGGAGCAGAGCCAGCAGTGAGCCCTGAGCACCACCATGGGAACAAAAAAACCTGAAATAATAATATTAAAATGTGCAGATTATTCTTTAAAATCAATGTGCAAGACAAGTGAGTGGAAAATGGAGCCAAGATTGAGAGGAGAGATGCCAACAAGGAGCGAGGAGAGACTGCAGGACCCGGGAGCGCACGTTGCTGTCAGCAGGGCAGACTGCCGCGGATTCTGGCCACGCTCCGGAACCCCAGGGGCAGGACAGACTGTGGGCCTGCCCGTGAAGCAGAGGGGAACCAGAAACCCGAGACCGGGTGGCAGAGGAGTATAGACTCATACACATGGACACACACACACATACATACAGCCTCAAGGCTGCAAGGGTCCAAAATTCGTTGTGCCACCAGCAGATGCGGACACAGAAGAGACCACCCGGACAGAGAGATTTGGAAATGGTCACTCTGGGGGAACCGAGTGCTGACAGGAGGGAAGGGGACATGCCGACCGGGAAAAGAGCTGGAAATAAGTACGTGTGGTTGAGTCTGTGTTTGGGGGTTTCTCTGTGTCTGGTGTGGTTTGCTTAGGGGGCCACACCCGGCAGTGCTCGGGACTCAGTCCTGGCCGACACGGGGAGCATACAGCGTGCCAGGGAGGAAACCCAGGACAGCTGCACACATGTCTGCAAAGTCTCCCAAAGGCCTGCAGCTCCCCAGGAGTGAGCTCTGTGTGTACCCAGAGGTCACAATCCCAAGGACCAGGTCTCACAAGGAGACAGGCCCAAGGCCCTTGCAGAGGCTCGCGTGCCAGTCCTCCTTTGAACAGAAGGGCCAGCTCTGTTTCCTACAGGGCAGGGCGGGCTGCTGGGAAGGGCGGCCCCTTTCCTGGGAGCAGGGCGCCCCCTGGCGGCACCGCACGCACCACCCAGGTACACAGCGGGGGACACGCCCGGGGAGGGGGCCACTGTTCAGGCACACAAGCTCTGCCCAGGCAGGAAGCCGGGGGCCTGGAGGGGGACAGGGCTGCAGGGCAGAGCCAGGCGCTGACCAGCCCCAGCCCATCCGGCCAGCGCGGTAGGCTCTGGGGGGAGCCCGCAGAATGCGCAGAGCTCCCCACACTGCAACCCAATGCCCGCTTATACCCTCGTGCAAAAGAATGAACTACATATACATGTGCACGGGTGTACACATGTATGTATGTACATGTGTATGTATATATACACACAAACATATATCACAAATGTGTATGCATATATACATATACAATGTGTGTACACATGTGGACATGTGTGTATGTATGTGTATGTGCATAATCCTTAAATTTTTGGCTCTGAGTGTCTATTACATCATGATTTTCTAAAACGATGCTTATTTGAAAAAATTTTGTTACAGAGTTACAAGAGAGAACTGAGTTATCTATATTTCCCAAAGAGTGCCTTCAACACGAAGCCTAGAAAAAGTGATTATGGATTATGTTCTATTCATGGTATCTCTGTTTTGCAAATTAAATTTGTGATGGCACTTTAGCTCAGAGATATGAATATTTTAATAATGCCAGATGCATAAATTGCAAGGAGAATGAATTAGGATTCAAAAATGTTTTCAGTTCCAAGGAACTGGATTTCACGTAGATCTCTTTTCCCTCCACAGAGAGAAGAGATACTCTAATTTACTGTAATTTTACTTTAACTGTTTTAACCGTTTAGAGTTCTTCTTTTAACAAATTATCTTTCCAACAGATTTAAGATATTAAAAATCATCCAAAGCTTTGCGCTACCTAGTAAACTATTTTCACACTGAAGAGGATCTACCTTGAGATGTCAATCTGACTAGTATGATTCAGGCTGTTAGAAATGAAATAGGCCAGCAAGCAAAAGCACTCTTCTTTGGGCCTTGCATGTATATGCGTACACATATATACACACATATATGTATGTCTACAGTATTTGGCCTCACAAATGCTTAAAACGTACTGTAGGACCATTATTTCCTTACTAATGAGTAACAATCATTTCATTATTCCTACCTGGTAAACTACCATGTACCCTGTTATGGCTCCGGATGATAAGGCCACTAGCGTGGGCGTTTCTCTGAACAAACACTCCACACTCCTGAGTTATCCACAGTGTCATGGACCTTCTCTGTCACTCAGGTGGCAGCGGCACCCACAATGCACTGGCCAGGAGTTTGAATCAGAGAGGCTAAGCAGCCTAGCCACGGACACAGCGCTGGAGCCGGGCCCTCTGTGGACACCAGGGCAATCCAGCCACGGGCCAGTGTCCCGACAGCACGTGCAGACCAGCCCTGGGACCGTGTGCAGAGCAGGCGCCGAGTTTCCGTGTCCCCAACCCATGTGGTGCTGGCCGGTGTACTCACCTACCCAGAGTTCCCACAGAGGTCCCCAAGCGGTGTCTACCCGGCCTGTTCCCCGGGCGAGTCTCCGGCTGCTGATCAGCTCCCGGGCCAATGCTCTTGATGGTTCCAGACTCCTGGCCGAGAAGGAGACGCACGTGAGCTGGGGCGCGGCCAGGGGGGTATGGCACACACCAACAGGGCCAGGAGGAGGCTTGGTGGTGGGAAGCTCGCCCAAGTGTGTCGGGGCGAAGGGCAGTGAGGACAGAGAATGGACCAGTATGACAATGAGAGCTGGAGATGGTCACTCTGACAAGGACCAGGTGTTGAAAGGAGGGAAAGAGATGTGCGTCATGACTTCCAGCCCCCGTACTGCAAAGCCTAAAGCCCAAAAGGAGGGAGAAACAGAGAACAGAGACAGAGAAAGAGAGGGAGAGAGACAGGTAGAGAGAGAGACAGAGACAGAGAGAGAGGGGGGAGGGAAAAAGAGAGAGAGAGTGTTGGGGGAGAGAGAGAGTCCACAGTTCTCTAAGAACTACACAGAGATAAACGTCTATGTGGAATCCTGTTTTTTTCGGGGACTGAGACGGGAAAGAGCATGAGTGGCTGTCAGCTCTCACCTCGGGGGTACAGCAGCACTGCAGGCCTGAGAGACAGCACAGGGGGGGTGGCGAGCAACAGACCTGGAGCAGATTGGACCCCCCTGATGGAGAAGCTACAGCAGGAACAAAGGCCAGGAAAGGAATTTCCAAGAAGACCATCCCCACTCTCAAGCCCACCCCCTTGGCAACCTTCCTAGTGACAGACTCTTACCTGGGTAGAAGCCCCAGGTGGGGCCAGGCTGGAAAAACCCTATGAAAGCCACCTTGAGCAAAGGGAGGGGCCACATGTACTGCTTGTGCCCATGTGGCCAGGCACGTCTGTCGCCCGCATCTCCCCTCTTGCGGGTTGGCCTCTGATCCTTCCAAGTCTCCTGCTGGGGTGTGTGTAGGCCATCTCTGCCTCTGGAGAAGCCCATGGTTGTCTCTTGAGTGCGTTCCACTCCCCTCTCTCCCACTTTCTCTCCTTCCTCCCTAGCTAGGGCTCAGGAGGCTGAGATAATGGGCAAGACCTAGGGCGAATAGCCTGACAGGGATCTGCCAAGAACCCAATTTCCATCTCAAAGGGTCTACAGAAAACCCCCCTTATCTCTAAAGTCTGTGCCCCCAGTAAGACAAAGAGCCAGTTCCCTATGAAAACCCCACAAAATAAACTACATTTCTTCCCACATGGGGAGTTTCTCTTGTTTTTCTCTTCTACTTTTTTTCCTTTGGTACTTAGGCTTTTACTTTGAAATTTTTTCATTGAAATTCTGTAGTTTCCCACACTAGGAGTCCTGTTTACACATGCACATAATTCCAACACCACACAACTCATCACCAGAGTAGTCAATCCCTCTCCCTTTGTTTTCTCTTCCTCCTTTCTAATAAAGGAGACCATTAGCTAATAGGCTAATAAACTGAGGCTCTCCACTTTCCCACTCTGAGTCTGAGCGTCCTCAGGACTCCCAACTTCCATTCCTGAAAATACTGGAGAGCTGGGACATGCCAACCAACAGAGACCCTCCGTCCTGCACCATCTGCTCACTGACCCCCAGGCGCGTGAGAAATGGGGTTCCCTCCGGGTGATTCCCACCAAACCTTTAAGGACTGGCAAATGGTAAGGAACAGAACATGCTCAGAGCCAGTAGAATGAGGACCGTATCCCGTTTTGCCCTGCATCCATCAGAAAATCAACCCTACTGGATGGAATAAAGTAGATTCACACGTCCCTCCTCGTTTCCATCTCAAATAAAACAGAATCGGACGCCACTCCTCCTTTCCATCTACGCCTTTTAACCTCGGGACCCCGGAGTGCGCTGCGTTTTCGGCTCTGCCTGGTACCCGCGTGGACTAGCTAGCGCCCGGGGCTGGGATGCTGGGGTGCAGGGATGCGGGGATGCAGGAGTCGGAGATGCGGGGATGCGGGGATGCAGGGATGCTGCTGAGCGGCCTCCCTAGTGCATCCCGCCCCGCCCCCGCCCGCCTCCCGGGCTCCGACGTCACGGCGCGGGGCAGTACCTGGGCCCAGGGCCAGCCAGCAGCCTGCGGGCTGGGCGCGCTCACACTCCGGCAGGGGGCGCAGCCGCTCAGTGTGTGCTCAGGCTGCCAGGGGCAACGGGGAAAATGGCCGCATAGAACCACTTCCGGGATCGCCAGCCATCGGGGGCAACCACTTCCGGGGCGCGGCCAAGGACTGGCATTCGGGCTCAGCGGGTTCGGCGGGGGGCGTGGGCGACAGGAATGCGGCCCCTCGGTTTCCGGACACAGTTAAGGGCCGGGGCGAGTCTAGTACAAATCGCCGCCTCGTCCCTTGTCAGTCACGCGCGCCAGGGGCCGTGGGCGCGCTCTGCCAGGCGGCCAGCCAGTGGCGATGACGTAACAAATGAGACCCCGACACCGCTCGTAGCTTCCTGGGCGGGGCCGCGCAGCGTGATTTCTTCACAAAGTCTCGGGGGCGGCCTCTCCTGGCCACGCCCCCCGCCCCCACACCTGTTCCCTCTGGACCTTCCCGAGGAGGCGCGCGGCGCAGAGAGGCGGGGCCTCGCGGAGGGTTGGCCGGCCCGTCTTCCGGTTTCGGGCACGGAGGCCGGCCGCAAGGGGGCGGGAGGTATGGAAGCGAGCCGCGCTCCTACTGGTCGAGCGGAGCGAGAGGCGGGCCTTGCGGGGCCCGGGCGCTGCGATAGGCGGGGCGCGCTTGAGTGGCGGCCCGGCGGCCCCGCGCCTGAAGCAAGGGGTGTTCCGCACGGAAAGGGAGTCGGGTCCCCAGGTGGGCCGGGTGGGCTCCGGGCAGTAGCGGGGAGGCGGGCCCGTCACCCGGCCTCGGTGCCGCGTCCGGTTGGGGGCTTAGGGCGCACGCCCCGGACCCCAGGGCTCTGCAGACAGGCCGGCGGCCCCTGCACCCCGGGGAGCTCCAGGCGCCTGCTCTGGGCGCGAGGCTGCAGGACACACTGGCACCCGGGGCGTGTGTGCGTGTGTGTGTGTGTGTGTGTGTGTGTGTGTTTGTATACACGATGGAAAGAGTTTAGAATTGGTCTGTGTGTGTTTATGCACATATGCACAATTGAAAGAGTTCAGGATTGTTGCGGGATGGCAGTTTGCATGATTGCATGGTGCACCACCCCAGGGAGGTGTGTGTGTGTGTGTGTGTGTGTGTGTGTATGCACAAAGGAAACAGTTCACGATTTTTGCATGATGGCGGTTTGCTGGATAGCATGGTATGGCACCCCAGGGAGGGGTGGTGTGTGTGTGTTTGTGTGTGTATGGCAGTTTGCAAGGTTTATGGTGCAGTACCCCAGGGAGAAGTGTGTGTCTGTGTGTGTGTATGCACGATGGAAAGAGTTTAGGATTGGGGTGTGTGTGTATGTGTTTATGCACATATGCACAATGGAAAGAGTTCAGGATTGTTGCGGGATGGCAGTTTGTATGGTTGCATGGTGCACCACCCCAGGGAGAGGTGTGTGTGTGTGTGTCTGTATGCACAATGGAAACAGTTCAGAAGTGTTGCAAGATGGCGGTTTGCAGGATTGCATGCTACAGCACCCCAGAGAGTGGTGGTATAGGTGTGTGTGTGTGTGTGTGTCTGTGTGTGTGTACACACAATGGAAAGAATTCAGGTTTGGGGTGTTTGTGTTTGTGTGTGTACAATACAATGGAAAGAGTTCAGAATTGCTGCAGGATGGCAGTTTGTAGGATTGCATGGTGCAGCACCCCGGGAAGGGGGTTCTATCGATTATATAGATGCAGCCTCGCTCCGGCCAGGCCTGGGGGTCAGGGGCCGCAGTTTCAAACCTGCTAAAGCATCAACATTTCTATCGGCCCCCATCGACCCCGGTGCTCTTGGCAAACTGGGATGCATTCCAGTGGGACCCTCTGGAATTCGGATCTCTGCAGATGTTACTTTTCTCTACCCTCTCTCCAGCCCCCAAAGTTCCATAAAAATCTAGGGAAAATAATAAACTAAGAACAGTGGGGGGGAGGGGCAAATGCTTTGGGCCTTCTTGGTGTTTAGGTCACCCAGGGGCCCACCCTGCCCGCAACCACCCTGTCCTGGAAGCACCGGGGGGCTGACATCTAGGGGCGCAGCAGGGCCGGAACGGGGAGACAGAGCTGTCTCAGGGGCCACTCCCACAGCCCCCAGAGGTGAACCTGGCAAGGAGGGACAGGATGCGAGCCGGCCTGAGCCCCCACGAGCTCTCTTCAGCTGTAGCATGGCGAGCGAGGGCAGAGCTCAGCCTCGGGGCTGCAGGAATCAGGAATCGCCCCTTCCCCCAGGAGCTGGCCGAGGCGTCAGTCACCCAGATGGTGAGCAGAAAGCACAGCGGCTCTGCAGCGCGGTCCTCGGCGCGCACGGAACGATGGAGCCGGGCTGGGGGCTGAGGGCAGGCGGGAGGGCGGGCGGGCGGGCGTCAGACTCAGGCCCTTCCCGCGGCCTCGGACAGCATGGGGCTCGCGCCTCCTTCTCCTGCCTCCCTCCCACGGGCCACAAGCCCCCTCCACCCCTAGGGACCCCGGGAGGGAGGACGCGCCTGGCTGATGCCCTGGGCGCGCGGCCTCCGGTTCCCAGGGCGCATGTCGGGCAGAGGATCACCAGGAGCGCGCTGGGCTGCATCCTCCGGCTCCACTGCACACTCGGCCCTGCCCCTGCCACGATTTTGGCCCTGTCCCTCCCTGGGGTCAGCGGAGCCCCGGCAAGGACAGCGCGCTCGGGTCCCTTAATTCGTCAATGCCTGTTATATAGTTACAATTTCCTGATGTAGGTTCAAAAGATCCAAACTTGCATTGGCGTCATGCCAAAGCCCTCTAACATGTTTCTTGGTTCATTCCCACGGATATTTGGTCTTTTATATTTCATATCAGTAACACAAATCCAAATGAAATTATAATGATATCGTAACTTGGATTGAACCAACAAAAATGAAGGTTATTTAAAAATAAATACCCGTTTCCCAACACCAATACCCATAATACAATTAGTAATCATACAATTAACACAATTCGCATTCCAAATTCCCTGTTCTAAGGTGATATTAGCATACCCAAACATAAATGCCCAAGGAAGTGGCACGCATACTTCAATGGATCCATCATTTTGAGCGGCACCATAACCTAGAGAGAAGTCTATATTTTGTTTGTCCTGGCTGCCAGTGACAGGCCGCAATTTTTCCATATTACCCGGAAAAGAATCATTGTTCTTCCCTATGGCCAAGTCCATTTTCCATATTCCATTTGATATCCTTCATTCATCAAACCACACGGAGCGTCTGCGACCTTCCATTCTCCATAAATGCTGTTATCTGGTGTGTGAGGATGTCAACAAACCCAGGCAAGATTGCGCATTGTCCAAGAACGGCTCTGTAAGCTTTTGCAAGGGGACTATCCAACAGACAAAGATGGTACAATTGTTGGAGAACATATTCCCAAATCTAAAGGTGGGTGAGATTCTCTAAGGAAGTGAGACCGTTTAGAAAACTGTGTTCCATTAATGGTAACAACAGTAGTTAAATTCTTCCAATATATTACATGATCCTATAAGCCCAAACATCCCAAAGTCCCATTAGTGGAAGAATCCCTCTCTAAACAAATAGGGGTTCCTCGAGATATTCCGGAGAAAGAAATATCTGACTGGTGCCATATAATATGTGCAGCCCTCAATCCCCAGCCTACTTAGTATCATTATTATAAAACTGAATCTACTCTCCTGCCCAAGTGGCTAACTGCAACACCGGGGGATCTGGAATGGAAGTCCAAAACGTGTCTGTCCTTGCTGAACTAAGGAGCATCAGCTGTACAGAGAAGGCCGTCAGGGTCACATGCAAATGACTTCTCTTAACTTGAGAGTATGCCTGTTGGACCTGATCATTTGTCAATGCGGTATCGGCAAGGCTGGTTGGATCCACAAACATCATATGGGCAAATTGATTGATCAAGTTCTTTCTCTGTCTGGCGCACCAACCTCTGCAGCAACCAGCGTGGCGTTTCGGCATCCTGTGGAAAGACACAAACATGCCCTCGTCTCCACATCAATACTGGATCTGGCTCCTACAATTTTCATCCAATGGATCTTTCCATTTTACAAGAGGATGGGATTTCTTTTAAGTTCTATATTTTTTCCCACAGCTTCTGTGCTGGGGTATTGCCATCTTCATTAAAAATCAAATAATTTAAAACAA
Source organism: Sorex araneus (assembly GCF_027595985.1). NCBI lineage: Eukaryota > Metazoa > Chordata > Mammalia > Eulipotyphla > Soricidae > Sorex > Sorex araneus. The sequence goes on from NC_073313.1 coordinate 4,815,971, forward strand.
AGAGGTCATGCTTCAATAGATTTCTAGGTTGTTGAGAATACATCTCCCCCGTTTTTATTTTTTGCAACTGATATTTAAAAGTTTGGTATGCTCGTTCAACAATACCTTGTCCTTGAGGATTATATGAAATGCCCGTCTTATTTATAATATTTATCTGTGTACAAAAGATTGAAACTTTTTTCCAGTATAACCAATGCCATTATCTGTTTTTATGTTTCAGGGTACTCATAACTGCAAAAAAGCCAAACAATGTTTACCAGCTTCCCCTGTTTGTAAAGTAGCATGTAGAAATCCTGAGTAAGAGTCTATGGTGACATGAGCATAGAGAAGAATGCCAAAAGCATGAATAAGTTTGACATCCATTTGCCTCAGTCCATTAGGGAAAAGGCCTCTAGGATTAATTCCATAATGAGACACTGAATGCAGCAAAGGACATACTGAACATTGTTTAACAATTTGTCTGGCAACTTCTCTAGGAATATGAAGCTGCTGGCAGAGGCTCCTTCTGTTCTGATGGTGAAGTTTATGGGAGCGGAGAGAGGCTTGAGCTAGGAAAAATAATATTTCAGTTGCGTTGTCAGCCAGAGCTTTTCCCTCCTACAGACGTTCAGGAAGACCAGAATATGCACAGATATATCCAAACTAACATGGGTGAGTTCGCTGATGAATAACAGATTGAATATGGTTTTAAAAAATCCTGTAAAAGATGATTAGAAATTCCAATATACAGAACAGTTTCAATAGCAAGTAAGGCTCGTCCAAAATATTGACTGTCAGAATAGAGATTAAAGGGCACCTCAGTACACCATTTAAGAGCCGGAAGCACAGCATAAAGTTCAGTTTCCTGAGCAGAAATATATCCTGTATGCCAAACCTTAGTGCCTGCGTCTGTTCGTACCACGGCTCAGCCATTAGAAGATCCATCAGTCAAAATTAAACCAGCATTAGTAATTAAACCAGCATTAATAATAGACTGTTGAAAGGTATTATGTGGAAAAATAAAGGGATGAGTCACCATAAAATATAAAATCTTCTCCTTGGTAAATGATTGGAAATAGTAGCCGAAAATTGATTTCACCAGTTTTGCTTGTCTTTATCAAAAGGGATTCCAATTGCTCCTGGGTCTTTACCAAAATATAAATTAGACCTCTTTTGACACAGGGCAATTAAAGCAATAACCATCTCATAGTAAGGAGTTCAAACCTCCTGTGGAGATGCTTGTAAATGAATTCATAAAAAGGGCTTATCCTGATATAGTACTGCTGCAGGAATATGGGAAGTGAATATAATATATAAAGGCCACGGATGAGTATAATTGCAATATCCAATGGATGGAGTCATAATGGCTTGTTCAATCAATTACAGTTCTCTGGGCCTTGAGGTCTTAATGTCCGAGAAGAACTGGGATCCAAATCTCCTTTAAATATATCAAACAGTGGCTTAAGCATGCTAAACACAAGGAATGCCTAATCCAATTAATGTCCCCGAGAAATTTTTGGAAGTCAGAGTCCATAAACTGTCTTTTCTAAGGCTTAAGTTTTGCATTTTAACCTTATCTGTAAATAACTGATAATGTAAACAAGAATAAGGCTCCTCTCATTGTACTTTCTCAGACGCAATAAAAAGCCCAGCTTGAGTTAAAGCAATTATCAAGTTTTTAAAGTAGTGAATAATTGATCTTCATCGGTATAGGCAATTAATATATCATCCAGATAGTGAATAATATAACTAGCTAGATATTGCTTTCTGGTTGTATAGCCTGTGCTACAAAATTTTGACATAAGGTGGGGCTATTGGCTGTTCCCTGAGGCAAAACTCTCCATTGATATCTCTTCATAGGTTCTTTAAAATTTGTTTCAGGAACAGTAAAAGCAACACAAGGACAATCTGCAGGAAACGAAGGGATCCTATAGAAACAATCTTTATTTATTTATTTTTGAAAAAATTTTATTGGAGAATCCCTGTGATGTACAGTTACTAACTTATGTTTTGTGTTTGCATTTGACTCATAGAGTGATCATTTACCCATCCCTCCACCAGTGCCCATACACCTCCACCAATGATCCCAGTATCCCTCTCATCAACCCTACCCCAACCCCCACCACCTGACCCTGCCTTTATGACAGGGCATTCCCTTTTGTTCTCTCTCCTTTTGGGTGTTGTAGTAGAAACAATCTTTTAGATCAAAAATAATTGTACAAGTATTGGCTGACATGGCAGAGCACATAGGTAAGCCAGGCTGGAAAGCTTGCAGGTGTTCCCTTAGTTTCATTAACTTCTTCAAAATCTTGGAACAGCCTCCTCTTCCCTAATTTTTTCTTAATAACCAATATAGGGGAATTCCATGGTGAATCAGAAGGTTCAATATGTCCCAACTCCAGCTGTTCCTGCACTAGCTGTTGGGCAGAAATAATTTTTTCTTGTGAGAGAGGCCAAGATCAACCCACACAGACATCAGATTTCCACTTAATAGCATCAGCATGGACTGCAGGGCGGTCAAAGGCCCCTCATAAAAAGGCCAGGCAGTTCTCTAAGTTGGGGACTATATAAGAACCAGTTCAGAGTTGGCGGCACCCCGCCATCTCCAAGGCCTCCTTCAGGTGGCGCAGAGCTGGGTGGGGGAGGCACAGGGCTGAGCTGCAGCCCCCTTTTCCTACCAGCCATACCCTTGCCCTCACCAGGGCCCCAGAGCAGGGCCCGCTGAAGGTGCAGACTTGGTGCTCCCAGCACAGTCCAGCTGCTCAGCAGTAGGAGAGGCCGGCACAGACCTCCACACCACGGGCCTGCTGGGAACCGCTCTGGCCCTGCTCACAGAGGAACATCAGCACATCAGCCATGCCAAACGGGGCCAGGTCCCCACTCCCACCCTGCCTTGCCCCACAACCTGGCCTCAGGCACACAGTTGCGTTGACCTGCAGTGGCTCCCAGGGGGAACTGGCTGCTCCCCACTTCAAAAGGTACTAAAACAACATCTGTGGCCAAGAAGATGCGTGCTGGTCGGTTTAGGGATGCCTGCAATGTCTCCAAATAAGCCAAGTGGGAGATGGGTAAATACATTTCCATGTGGCTGGCCACAGATGAATCCCTGGCACTAAATGTGCCTCCACATGTGTGCACAGATGAACACACAGGCACACACGCATGCACACATATGCACACACAGGCATATACATATGTATACACATGCACACACAGGAATAGACACATGCACAAAGAGGCATACACACATGCACACAGCCATACACACATGCACACACAGGCATACACACATACAAACACAGGCACATATAGGCAAGGGGACACACATACACACACCAGCACATACAGGCACATGTACACACAGGCACATACACAGGAACACACAGGCAGATACATAGGAACACATAGGCACACAGTCATACACACATGCACACATGGGCACACACACAGACACACACAGGAACAACACAGCCACACACACATGCACAAACGTGCATACACACCAGCACCACCAACATCCCTTGCAGGAGTGACCCATGATCCTCTCCACAGTGTTTCTTGTTAGTGCAGATTCGCCTCACTGAAGGCAGCCTGAGTGTCCCCTTGGTACACATCCACACAAACACGGCACACGGGATCAGGGTTGGGGAGGGAGACTGGCCTCTGCATCCCGGACTGGCACACTCATTCTCCACCACAACAAATGGCAAATGAACTCATCCGCACTCCGCTGTGAAAGGGCGCACTGGAGAGTGGCCTCTCTTCATTGTGTTGCTTCCAGACTATTCTTTGACCTCTGCTCTTTGTGACTGAAAATCTGTGATGCAGGGGCCAAACCCCTTTGGCTGTGTGGGTTCTGTGTCCACCTCTGCCCGCCCCCCTCTACTCCTTCCCTTGTTTCCCATCGGGACAAGGTTCAGCTACATTGGAAGCACCCCCATCCTTTTGCCCACTCTGTGGCCACAGCTTCCTGGAGCAGGGGTCAGTGTGGCTCCTTCCAACCATGCGGGGGCAGTGGCCTCACTGGCCCGGGCTCCTGCACCATGCACCGCTGCTTCCTCTCAGAGTGGCAGGAAACAGTGAACAAAACAGACGTGGCCACTGGCAGCCACAGTGCTCTTCCTTACTGATTGTACTCATCTCCCCCCTCCACCTTTTTTCTTTTTTTAACATACATGTCTCTGTCTGGGGGCTTTGGCACTTACAAGAACATGGAGACAGAAGACAAGCTTGTTCTCAGATGTCTGACAAAAATAAATAAATAAATCAGAACCCTTGCTAAAGACAGCCAGGTGACCTGACATGCTGTTCTCTCTTTTATTCCTTATGATGTTCCAGTACTAGGGACCCGGGGGTCCCCTTCCATCCATACTCCCTGGTTATGCGGTGATTTGCCCTGGCACTATAATGCTGCTTAAGGTTGCAGATACCCGCCCCACACACACACACACACGGGGAGCATATATTGTTGCAGTCTTTATGGCCACTTCTAAGTCCAGGAGACCTTCATTTCCAATACCCATGGAGTCCATAGAATAAGAAGCTCTCCAACATATTTAACACGCAAGGACAGTAGAGACAAGGGCCAGTAAGATCACATCACAGCTTGGAATCTGGCCTCACTTCCTGGGGGAAAATGCAGCTGGGACAGAGAAAAGACCACTAAGTAAATGATGGTTGGACAGATCACTTGGGATGGGAGATGCATGCTGAAAGTAGACTAAGGACAAAACATAGCCTCTTAGTACCTGTATTGCAAACCATAACACCCAAAGGGAGAGAGAGAGTAGGAGGGGATGTACCTGCCACAGAGGCAGAGGGTGGGAAGAGGTAGGGGTGCCCGGAGGGATACTGGGAACATTGGTGGTGGAGAATGTGCACTGGTGGAGGGGTGGGTACTCCATCATTGTATAACTGAATTATAATCATGAAAGTTTGTAAGTCTGTACATATATGTCACGGTGATTTAGTTAAAAAAAGAAGAAGCTTTCCAACACAGAAGAGAATAACAACTGTAACAAAACATAGAAATGAATCAGAAAAAAAAAACGCAAAACACTGTGTACAGTGCAACTGTGCACCCAGATCCAGTGAGGGGGGGAAGGGAGAGAGACAGGGAGTGAGAGAAAGAGAGAGAAAGAGAGAGAGAGAGGAAGTGCCTGCCATAGAGGCAGGCTAAGAGGTGGCAGGAGGGAAACTGGGGACACTGAAATGTGTACTGGTGGAGGGACGGGGGTTAGAACACTGTATGACTGAAACCCAATCATGAACAGCTTTGTGAGGGTCAATCCCACAGTGATTCAATTAAGAAAAAAATTTTTAAATTATGTTGTTAAGGGTTGGAATGAAATTCCAAGGGGTAAGAGCTGTCCTGGATGTGCCCTCTTCAATTCTGAATTTTGTACCCCCAACAATGCCAGGAGAGATGCCTGAGCAGTGCCAAGCAGAAGCCCTTGGTACAGCCGGCTGTGGCCCTCAACTCCTGTCATAAAAGTAGGTGACATGAACGGCCTAAATGCACCCATAAGGAGACACAGAGTGGCTAAATGGATCAAGAAATTAAACCCATCATTCTGCTGCCTGGAAGAAACACACCTGAACAAACAGAGTAAACATAGACTCAAAGTCAAAGGATGGAAAACAATCCTGCAAGCAAACAACCCCCGTAAAAAAGCTGGAGTGGCCATCCTAATATCCGACAACATAGATTTCAGTTTGAAAAAGATTAAAAGGGACAGCGAAGGTCATTTTCTGTTTATCAAGGGATATGTACAACAGGAAGAAATCACACTCTTAAACATATATGCACCTAATGAGCGACCAGCTAAATATTTAAAACAACTCCTAGCAGACTTCAAAGAGGACATCACTAACAGCACAATTGTAGTCGGAGACTTCAATATGGCCTTATCGCCTCTAGATAGATCGACAAGAACAAAACTCAACAAGGAAACACTGACTCTGAAAGAAGAAATTGAAGAGAGAGGCCTAATAGACCTATACAGGGCCTTACACCCCCAAAAGAAAGAATACACATTCTTTTCCAGTGCACACGGAACATTTTCTAAAATAGATCATGTACTGGGCCCCAGAACATACCTCAATAGAATCGGAAAAATAGAAATTGTATCAACCATCTTTTCAGACCACGATGCGCTGAAGATAGAAGCTAACCACTCACTGACACGGAGAATCAAGTCAAACACTTGGAAATTAAACAATTCAATGTTGAACAATGAGTGGGTCAGGAAGGAAATCAAGGAAGAAATCAAAAAATACTTAGAAACAAATGAGAATGAAGACACGAGCTGCCAAAACCTATGGGACGCAGCTAAAACCGTGTTAAGGGGAAAATTTATAGCTCTCCAAGCATTCCTCAGGAAGGAAGAAAGGGCCCACATAGACAGCCTGACTTCACGACTCAAGACTTTAGAAAAGGACCAGAAAAAGGAACCCAAACCAGATCGAAGGAAAGAAATAATAAAAATTAGAGCAGAAATTAATGACATGGAAACCAAAAAGACAATCCGAAAGATCAATGAAACAAAGAGCTGGTTCTTCGAGAAAATAAACAAGATTGATAAACCGCTAGCAAGACTCACAAAGAAAGAAAGAGAAAGAACCCTAATAAATCGAATCAGAAATGAAAAGGGGGACATCATAACAGAAACCAGTGAGATTTAAAAGATCATTAGAGACTACTTTGAAAGTCTATATGCCACAAAACAGAGAACCTAAAAGAAATGGATGGATTCCTCGATTCCTACAATCTCCCAAGACTGAACAAAGAAGACTTGGAATACCTGAATAGACCCATCAATGTTAAGGAAATTGAAACTGTGATCAAAAACCTCCCCAAAAACAAAAGCCCAGGCCCAGATGGTTTCACTGGCGAATTCTTCCAAACATTTAAAGAAGACCTGCTGCCTGTTTTCCTCAAACTTTTCCAGGAAATTGAAAAAACAGGAAATCTCCCAAACAGTTTCTATGAAGCACACATCTCCCTAATACCAAAAGCAAACAAAGACACCACTAAGAAAGAAAATTACAAACCAATATCCCTGATGAACACCGATGCGAAGACCCTCAACAAAATACTGGCAAATAGGATCCAAAAACTCATCAAAAAGATCATACATCACGACCAAGTGGGATTCATCCCGGGGATGCAAGGATGGTTTAACATTCGGAAATCAATCAACATAATCCACCATATCAATAAAAGCAAAGATAAAAACCATATGATCATATCAATAGATGCAGAGAAAGCATTTGACCAGATCCAACATCCTTTCATGATGAAAACCCTCGCCAAAATGGGGTTTGGAGGAACTTTCCTCAAGATAGTCGAAGCCATCTATCACAAGCCTACGGCAAGCATTATCCTCAATGGGGAAAAACTAAGGGCCTTTCCTCTGAGATCAGGCACAAGACAAGGATGCCCACTCTCACCACTCCTCTTCAATATAGTACTGGAAGTACTTGCGATAGCTATTAGACAAGAAAAAGAGATTAAGGGCATCCAGATAGGAAAGGAAGAAATCAAACTCTCACTATTTGCAGACGATATGATACTATATCTAGAGAAGCCTAAAACCTCTACTAAGAAACTCTTAGAAACAATAGACTTATACAGTATAGTTGCAGGCTACAAAATCAATACCAAAAAATCCATGGCCTTCATATATGCAAACAATGAGGCAGAGGAAAGGGACATAAAAAAAGCAATCCCATTCACAATCGTGCCCCAGAAAATCAAGTACCTCGGAATCAGCTTAACCAAGGAAGTAAAAGACCTCTACAAAGAAAACTACAAAACGCTACTCCATGAAATCAAAGAGGACATGAGGAAATGGAAACATATACCCTGCTCGTGGATAGGGAGAATCAATGTTGTCAAAATGGCAATACTCCCCAAAGCATTATACAGATTCAACGCGATCCCTATAAGTATACCCATGACATTCTTCAAAGAAATGGATCAAGCAATCTTAAAATTCATATGGAACAACAAACGTCCAAGGATAGCTAAAACAATTCTTGGGAAAAAGACGATGGGAGGCATCAGCCTCCCCAACCTCAATCTTTACTACAAAGCAGTAACAATTAAAACAGCATGGTACTGGAACAAAGGCAGAGCCGTAGACCAATGGAACAGGGTGGAATACCCTTACACACAACCCCAAATGTATGATCATCTAATCTTTGATAAGGGAGCAATAGATGTGAAGTGGAGCAAGGAAAGCCTCTTTAACAAATGGTACTGGCACAACTGGACAACCACATGCAAAAAAATGGGCATAGACCTTGACCTAACACCATGCACAAAAGTCAGATCAAAATGGATTAAAGACCTCAACATCAGACCACAAACCATAAGGTACATTGAAGACAAGGTTGGCAAAACCCTCCACGATATTGAAGATAAAGGTATCTTCAAAGGTGACACAGAACTAAGCAATCTAGTAAAAACAGAGATCAACAAATGGGACTACATTAAACTAAAAAGCTTCTGCACCGCAAAAGATACAGTGACCAGAATCCAAAGACTATCCACAGAATGGGAAAGGATATTTACACAATACCCATCAGATAAGGGGTTGATATCAATGGTATATAAAGCACTGGTTGAACTCTACAAGAAGAAAACATCCAACCCCATCAAAAAATGGGGCGAAGAAATGAACAAAATGAACAGAAACTTTACCAAAGAAGAAATACGAATGGCCAAAAGGCACATGTAAAAGTGCTCTACATCACTAATCATCAGAGAGATGCAGATCAAAACAACCACAAGATACCACCTCACACCACAGAGACTAGCGCACATCCAAAAGAACAAAAGCAACCGCTGTTGGAGAGGATGTGGCGAGAAAGGGACCCTTCTACACTGCTGGTGGGAATGCCGACTGGTTCAGCCCTTCTGGAAAACAATATGGACGATTCTCAAAAAATTAGAAATCGAGCTCCCATTTGACCCAGCAATACCACTGCTGGGAATATATCCCAGAGAGGCAAAAAAGTATAATCAAAATGGCATATGCACATGTATGTTCATTGCAGCACTGTTTACAATAGCCAGAATCTGGAAAAAACCCGAATGCCCTAGAACGGATGACTGGTTGAGGAAACTTTGGTACATCTATACAATGGAATACTATGCAGCTGTTAGAAAAAAGGAGGTCACAAATTTTTTATTTAAGTGGATCGGCATGAAAAGTTTCATGCTAAGTGAAATGAGTCAGAAAGAGAGAGACAGACATAGAAAGATTGCACTCATCTGTGACATATAGAATAACAGAGTGGGAGACTAACACCCAAGAATTGTAGAAACAACTACCAGGAGGTTGACTCCATGGCTAGGAGGCTGGCCTCACATTCTGGGGAAAGGGCAACTCAGAGAAGGGATCACCATCTATAATGTAGTCGAAGGCCATGTGGGAGAAGGGAGTTGTGGGCTGAATGAGGGCTAGAGACTGAGCACAGTGGCCACTCAACACCTTTACTGCTAACCACAATAGCTAATTAGAGGGAGAGAACAGAAGGGAATACCCTGCCACAGTGACAGGGTGGGGTGGGGGGAGATGGGATTGGGGATGATGGGAGGGATTCTGGGTTTACTGGTGGTGGAGTATGGGCACTGGTGAAGGGATGGGTTCCCGAACTTTGTATGGGGGAAGCATAAGCACAGATGTGTATAAATCCGTAACTGTACCCTCATGGTGATTCATTAATTAAAAATAAATAAATTTATTTTAAAAAGTTTAAAAAAATAGGTTCTTCTGCTGCTTAGATGCCAGAAAAATACCAATTATAAATTTTCTTGAACCTGTTAGAAAACTGACATTTTTGGTCAGTGAGATTTATGGAAAAATCTGGCACTCGGAAAAGAAATAGGTTCCGTGACCTTTCCCCCTTGGTCAGGGCACAGGAGGAAGATGAACCATGTCTGGAATAAACACTTAAATGTTAAGGATAAGCTAGCACAGTTGTGCATCCCTGGAGATCCATGATTCATCAGCACTTCTCACAGTGTTCATTTCCATGTGCTGTTTGCTATGCAGAAGGACTTAAAAGAAATATTTGAGGTTCAGTGGACATTAGCAAAATGAGCTCAGAGACAAATGCAAGAAACCTCCTTCCACTTGAAGCTAACCTCTAAGTCACTAATAAAAGAAGAGGGAAAAATGAAAAACCCTGACTCCTGGCATAAAGCACTCAATGAATTTAAAATGGGTATAAAAGCAAAAATTGCCTGGTGGTGGTGGTGTTGGGGCAGGGGGAAGGAAACCAGCTTGAGTTCAGGACTTTGGATGAATATCACGCATACATTCGGGAACCCATCCCTTCACCAGTGCCCATACTCCACCACCAGTAAACCCAGAATCCCTCCCATCTCACACAGGGAAAGCCAGTGAACTGACTCCTGCCTAAACCCATCCCATCATACAAGCTGAAATTAATTGAAGAGGCAGGCTGGCAATGCCAAGGGCACTGGTTTATATGCTCAGTAGCTGCCTGAAATTCAAGCTGCAGAAGAGAGAAGAATCTCTGTTCCGATCACAACCTTTGATCTAAGAACTATTGTGTAACACCAGGAGGGAACATGGAGAGAAATCTCATAGGGACGAAATGTTGGGTCACTGAAAATTGAAGGTGGAGCAGGAACATTGTTAGGGCAAATGGGTCATGCAAGGCTTCAAGCAAGCTCAAGATAACAGCAGCTTAAAGGGGGTTGTCATTTGTAGTGTATGAGAGAAAATGACTGATGATGGGAGTCTTCAGTCACTACTGGTAGGAATGTAAACTGAGTCAACCCCTATGAAACCCAGTAGAGATATCTCAAAACTCAAAACCAGACTGACCATATGATCCAGCATTTCAATTCCTCAGTCCCTATCCCCAAAACACAAAACACTAATTCCTGAAGATGTATGTGCTCCTGTGTTCATTGCAGTGCAATTTACAATGGCCAAGATCTAGAAACAATCTGAGGGAGATGGGTAGATAAAATATTAAATATAATTTAAATGTGAAAAAAAGTCCAGCATTTTTCTACAAGGGTGGAACTAGAGGAAGTTGAGCTAAAGTAAATCCAAAAGAGAAAGACAAATACCAGACCACCTCAGCCATATGTGGAATGGAAGAAACAAAGCAATGAAATAGACCATGACTAAAGCAAACAACACTAAGGAATACAGGTGGGCAGGAAGGAATGGATGGTTCTATGGACAGTGTCAGAGGACTGTTAGCGTTTTGATGTGGTATGGTAATGTGTAGTAAAATAAGCACGTGCGTATTTGAGCTCTATGTTTAAATTGATAGAAAAATTATGTTTAAACATAGGGTGGTATGTGGTATGCTAACATTGCACTTCTAAAATATAAACTTTGCATTCACATAACCATTAATAGTTCAAACACAAAATGACAAATGAATCTTCACCTTGAGAGATTACCAAGCGGCTACTGACCAAACCTCACTCCACTTTCACAGGGAAGACTCAAAAAAGAAACATGGCCAAATATTAGTCAGAACTTCCTCTTCTGATATACACAATATTTAATAATCCTCTTTTGATATACACAATATATAATACTATATTAAAATGCATGCAGCTTACAACAAAGGACAGAAATAATCTACTATCAAAATTAAAAAAAATACAGTACGTATATCCAGACCAAAAGCAACGTAGATGTTGGATTTATCAAACAGGGTATTTACCATAATTAAGACACTCTGGTTCACATCTGTGTCTTAGAGTAATGATAACATATCCTTTCACGCTCAGCAGTCCTGGTTTTGGATAAAAATGAACATCCTACTTGTAAAGACTTCAGGTATCTTATCTCCTTTAAAGTCCAAGTATTATGGTCAAGAAATTATCTTTCTTTCCCCAGATGATAAAACCAGCCTTCAGATTTGCTATTAACATATAGAACATTTGACTTAAAGTCTAAACTTTACTCATTTTCAGCATCACGGAGTCATATAATTCTTAGATCATGTATTGTTCTATCAATTTAAACATAGAACTCAACTAAACAAGTGTTTTTTTTAAACATAATTTGTGTAATTTCCTGAAAATCTTCTTGGCAATGGTTTTCTTCACAAAAATACTCAGTTGGTAGAGAATAGTTTTTTCTGCCATACCTCCTATATAAATCAAGCCTTTGTTCAAGATTTTCTTATCAATCTTTCTTAATATTTTTTACTTTAGTTTCATATGTAAAAATTCTCCTTTTCACCAACTGGATGGGAATCACCATCAAAGCATAAATAATTTTGGCTTCTAAATTAAAAATAATTTCAAACGAAAGTTATAAACTTAATTAGAAAGCAACAGAAAATAAAATATCTTATTTGGAGGCATATATATATATAAAAATATTAAGAGTTAATAAGTGAAAGCAACCAACCCAGAACAAATAAAAGAAAATTTCTTTATTTTTTTCATTTTAGTCACAGGAGTGAATATTTTTTTGCTTTTATTTATATCTATGCAAGTGACATGTTCAGTTTGCACTCAAAATTATTAGGATTTGTCATAATGTAATCAGTACTCAGAAATTAGAAAGAAAAACGTTGTTTAAAAATCACCAGCAGATGTGTTTTTGAAGAAGCAGTCAATTTTCTGCAATTATGGCAGTGACTTTTCTGAACAGCAAGATCAAATTCATCAAATGTTTTCTGCTTTTTACCCTGTGTTAAATTCGTATAGGAGTCATTAGAGTGAGTAGGTTGAACAGGAAATAAACTCTAAGTAGCTTTCTAGAAGCATTCTAATTTCTATTGTCAGTGTAATTTTTTAACTTATAAAGTAACAGGAAATAAAATGCAAGCATATTATGTGATTTCTCCATATAGCTGATGCTAATTACTACTGATTATAAGCAAGCAAAAATTTTCCCTTTTGTTTCTCCATACAGCCATGTTATTAAACATCATATTGAATTTAGCTATGCTTTTTTAAATAAAATTTACTGTGTTGTTAAAAAAAAAGTAGGTGACATGTTTTTCACAATGCCTTACTGTTCTCACAATGCTCCACCAGGAACCAGCTCACCATTTGAATGTCTGGTGTGTGTAAACGGGACCGGGACAAGCCAACCATGAAACAGTTGGGTCATGACTAACCTATGTAAGACATCCATGTTTGTCCAAATGATATCCACACTATCCTCCTTTCATACACGGGACAATAACCGGGTGGGCTGAATCTAGTCGTCAATAAATACAAATATGGTCAACTCGTATTATTCAACAGGAGGGACCCCAACACAGGTGTAAACAAAACTCCCAGCCACGTGCGGTGCGACCTTCAGCAGCAACTCAGGCCTGGAGTCCCTGCCTGGCCCCCAGCTCCCCAGATGCGCCCCGAGGCTCCATTGCCCCACGATCCCGTCGGGCCTCACCCACACCCCGACAGCCCCGGGGAGGCTCCGATTCTGCGGACCCCGTGCCCAGGCGCTACGTGGATGCTCCCAAGCCTTGGCGCCCTCTGCTCCATGCGTCCGACGGTCCCATGTGTGCATGTGGTGGGGGGGGGGCTCGGGGATTCGAGCGTGCGGGATCCCCGAGCACCGAGTTCTGAGGTCACGGGCCACGTCACTAAGGGTATCCCGGAAGGAACGCTGGTTCCTAGGGACGCGCCGCACCGGCACACTCCCGTCGGCGCTAGCCGACTGTTCAGGAGTGAATTCCTGTGACAGAAGAGGCCCGGCTTGCTGGCCAGCGCCTGGCGCTGCCCACTGGCTGTTCCGCCGCAGACCCGCACCCGCCCACACCTTGATCACCCCTTTCCGACCGCTCCAGCCCACGGTGAGTGTCCGCAGGAGGGATAGACACCCGGTGCGCGGGAATGTGGACCTCAGGATACAGAGAGTGGGGACCAGGGGTCAGGGAAACAGGGTAAGCTGGAGGGAGGGAGGCCTAAGGGGGCGTGGCAGCCCCAGGGGAGGGGACATGGTAACCCCAGGACAGAACCAGGTGGACCCAAAGCATCTCAGAACCGAAAGAGATCCCAGAGAGTGTCCCGTACATTTCCTTCTATGCTTTGGTTCCCTGAGTATCTCCGGGGGCAGTGGCGGGTACCGCCCAAACCCCGCCCCAAATCCTAAGAGGGATTCCAAGGGACCCTGCTTCAAGGACGCGTGTCTTACACACGCGCATCCCTTGGGCACACCCCGCATTGCTCGGAGGATGCCAACCGTGCGCAGAGGAGGCCGCAGAGCGCGAGGGTACAAAGTTACGAGTGGGTCGGGGGCGGGGAGGCGAAGGCCCGGCACGAGCAGGACCAACGGGTCGAAGCCTGACCCGGTACCAGGCTAGTGAGCCTCGCGGGGAGGCTTTGATTCTGCGGGAACCCGCGCCAGACGCTCCATGGAGGCGCCCAAGCCTTTGCGCCTTTGGCTCCGTGCAATTGACGGTCCCATGTGCGCACATGGGGGGGTGCGCGGGGAGGTTCCAGCGTGTAGGACCCCCGAGGCCCAAGTTTTGACGTCATGTGTCATGTCGCTGAGGGTATCCCAGAAGGAACGCTGGGTCCTAGGGAGGCGCCGGTCCGGCACACTCCCGATCGGACGCTAGTCGCCAACAGGGGACCTCAATTCCTGTGACAGACGAGGGCTAGGTCGCTGCCCAGCGCCTGGCGCTGCCCGCTGCTGTTTCGACAAGGACCTGCAACAGCCCACAGCTTGGTCATCCCTTTCCGACCCCTCCAGCCCACAGTGAGTGCACGTGGCGGGGGCACGGGGGCAGAGACCTGGGGCAGAGATGGGGGACCAAGGGTCAGGGAAACGGGGCCAGCCAGAGCTAGGACGGTCTCAGATGAGGGGGCGTGGCAGCCCAGGACAAAAGGCGGGAGACCCTCAGGGAGGAGGGTGGGGAGCCACAAGGGAGGAGGGTGGGGAGCCCCAAGGAAAATGATGGGACTCCCCAGGGAGGAGAAGGGGAACAGCTAGGGAGAGTGGAGAGACTCTAGGCAGGAGGTTGGGAAACAGCTACCGATGAGGGTGGGAGTCCAGAGAGAGGAGTCCAGGGAGCCTCTAGGGAGCAGGGTGGGAATCCACAGATAGGAGGTGTCTTCTGGGCTGACAGCACTTGCCTTGCATGATCCAGACTCACCCCCGGGCTCCGGAGATGGGCCCCCAGACCCACCAGGAGGGACCCCTAAGGCCGACCTGGAGTCAGCCCTGGGCACCATGGTGTGGCCCCGAACCTGACCAAACAAGAAAATATTTTTGTGTGACCACGGGGACCCCAAAGGTGGAGGAAAGGACCCCACTGCATGGAGGGGCTGTGCGTCTCTGGGCTGCCAGGGTCTGAGTGTGGCCTGTTATCTACAGAGCCCTGACCTGGGATGACACGGAGACCCTCCGACGTGCGATTCCACCAGGACCTGGGGACGCTGCGACCATCCCAGGCGTCATGCACATGGGGCTACTGTGGGGCCAGCTACCCGGGGCAGCCACAGCCCCACGCCCATTATCCCTACAACCCAGGGCCGTATCTCCACGGCCTGCCAACTTACTACCAACAGCCGGGGCGCAGTGTCCAGCCCACGGGGTCCTATGGGCAGGGGGCTGGCTCCTATAGCCAGCCAGGCCCGCACTCTGCCCAGGGCTACTATGGCCAGCGGGTTTGCCCCCAAGGCCCACTGTTAGTCCCCTCTGACGATCAGGGATGGCCCATTCGCCACCCTCATGACTGGTGCGAGGCCGTGGTCTACTGTCCACGGAAAGCCCCGTGCTTCCAGGGGGGCACGCCTCACTGCCAGGCCTTGATAAGCCAGAAAACACCTCTTGGCCAGGCGATGGCCACCGCCCCAGCCCAGAACGGGGCCGCAGACACCCAGAAGGAGGCCCCAGCGCCTCAGAAGGAGGCCCCAACACCTAAGAAGGAGGCCCCAGCACCCAAGAAGGAGGCCCCAGCACCCCAGAAGGAGGACCCAGAGCCCCAGAAGGAGGCCCCAGCACCTCAGAAGGAGGCCCCAGCACCCAAGAAGGAGGCCCCTCCGCCTCTGCCCCCGGCGGCAGTGCCCACCCCAGCTGCACCTGCAGACGCAGGGGGCCCGACAGCCCCTGACCATGGTCACGCTGTGTCCACCAAGGACACGCAGGCCCCTGATAGTGACGTAGAGTCCATGGAAACAGAGTCCTGTGGGAGTAGTGTTCAGTCTATGGACACCGAATCCCAAGGGGAACCATTGAGCGATATGGAAGTAGATCCGCCCAGTGTCCCCGTGACCCAGCCAAGTGCCACACTGGCTGCACCCCGGGGCCAGACCACCCACGTCCAGGCCCCCGGGACATCGAATCAGTCCAAAAAGAGGAAATGGAATGGCCTTACAAAGCTGCAAGGCCCTCAATGCAAGAGGCACCAGCCGGGCGCTGGACCGGGGCCAAGTGGCAACCAGGGCACCCATGTGCCAGTGCCAGCGTTTCAGTTTGCGCTGCCGCGGCAGCTCGGGCCTCCCAACATGCGGGGGCTAAGTGGCACCCAGGGTGGGGCTCTGTCCGTGCCAGCCTTCCAGTTTGCACCCCCAAGGCAGCTCGTGCCTCCCAAAGTGCCGGGGCCACGTGGTACCCAGGGTGCACCTGTGCCTGCACCCGCCACCCAGATCCCACAGGTGTCGCACCCTGTGCCACCCTTTGTGCCCGCACCCCAGAAGGGTTTGAAAAGTGGTGCCACCCAGCGGGGGTGGCACCAGCGGCCACTTGTGTCTCCTGCAACTCTGAGGCTGCCTGTGCCAGCACCCCAGCAGGGCTCAACCAGTGGTGCCCCCCAGAAAGGGTGGTACAAGCAGCCACTTGTGGCTCCTCCCAACCAGGTCCCACCTGTGTGGCACCGTAGGTTCCCCTATGTGCCCGCACCCCAGCAGGGCCTGGCCAGTGCCACGGGGCGAGTGTGGCGCCAGAATGCACCTGTCAGTCGTGCCAACCATGTCCCACGTGCGTGGCACCGTATGCCCTCATATGTGACCGCACCCCAGCAGGGCAGAAGCAGCAGGGCCACCCAGCGTGGAGGGCACCAGCATTCACTGGTCAATCGTGCCAACCAGGTCCCACCTGCATGGCAGCGTGTGCCCGCACATTTGCCCGCACCCCAGCAAGGCTCGAGCATTGGTGCCACTAGGCGGGCATGGTGCCAACGGTCAGTTGTTGCCCCCTATGGGCAGCAGGGTCAGGGCGCCCCAGCCCGGAAATTGAAGCGCTAGGGGGCGCTGGGCACAGGGGCTGCTGCCCCATGTGGCCCTCTGACCTGAGGCCTCAAGGTCAGACACCCCCCTCAGACACCCTGGGGACCCCCAATCTAAAAGGGCTCTCAGCACTCCCATTACCATACAGAATGTTCCAGAATGGTCTCCCCATGACCATCTAGTACCCGTCCCTGCTGCCCACCATGGACATGTGCTTTGCCCGACACCATACGGGCCCGCACCACACCCTCCCCACCCTTCCTCCCGCTGTCCCTTAGTTTTCTCCCTGAGTCACATGGACTTTACCTTGGTACAACACTGTCCTCAGGAGGGTACCGGGACTATGTCATCATCATTAAGAACAATAGCTGACGACACTCAGTCACCTTTGATCAATTCCTGAGTGTGTGTGATTCACAGGATGAAATATGTTCGCCTATAGTTTAACTTAGAAAATATGATAGCAGATTGTCTGTGATATAATAAAGTTGTTGCAACCTGCCTGGCCTTGCACTGTGCTTTTCTCTCCGAGCAGGTGAGCGGGCATCGCCCCGTTTGGGTGAGGGAGGGCAGGGAGGGGCCGGGTGCTCTGCAGTGCTCCCCATGCTGACGCGCTGAGATCTCGGCACGGCTCCCCTGTCCTCCATGCTGAGGGCCCTTGACAATCGGTGAGACCCTCAGTTCCACTCAGCCCTGTCCCAGGCCAGGCCCCTCCCAAATCTGAAGCACTGCCGGGCTCTCTAGCCAAGCAGCAGAACGGCTGCTGACCAGGGTCAGAGATGGGGCTGGGGGCTCATCGGAGGCACCTGCATGGCAGAGACAGCCCTGGGCTCGCTCCTCGGGAGGCCAAACTCCAAACACCTCCAACACTGGGATGGAGACATAGGGGCTGGCTGGAGCCAGAGGACAGTGGGTGGGCATTGGCCTGGCACAAGGCCCTCCGGGCTCCATCCGCGGCATCCTGTACCTGCCCAAGCCCCCAGGAGTAACTCCCGAGAACAGAGACAGAGGTGACACTGAGCGGCACCAGGGCTGGTGCAAAGCTTGAAAGTTCATCGATCAGCTCATACGAGGGGAGTGGGGAGACGGATCAGTAGCTGTTTTAAAGCTTGTAGGCCGCAGACAGCGGACCCCAGGGCCGCCCTCCTCTCCCCGAGGATGGCACAGATCATTGCCCGAAGTCAGCAGCCCGAGAAGCGTGGCCATTTCCACCCATGCTGCGGGCGCCAGGCTGACTGGGATCCGGGGGTCGGGGGCAGGAGTCGGTGTGGAGACATCAGACCCAGGAGCTGGGAGGTACTCAAGGGGGTGACTGTGAGCATGGCACAGCCACGGCTCAACCTGACCCCGACGGAACCTGAGTGTCACCTGCATATTGGACACTTGCCACCTCCTGAAGCAGCCGGCTCCTCTGGGACAAGCGGCCAGTGGGCCTCGGTCCTGCTCTCCGGGACCCGACAGGGACACGGATCTTAGGTGGGCTCACACAGGAAGGGACATGGGTCAGACATTGGGTCACAGGAGTAGGGTCACGGGGGCTCTGAGATAGGTCAACAGGCAGGAACACAGAACTTTGAGGTGTGGTCACACAGGTAGGAGCACAGGACTTTGAGGTGGGGTCACACAGGCAGGAACACAAACTCTGAGGTGGGGTCACACAGGCAGAAACATGGTCTCTGTCACGGGGTCACACAATTAGAGACTTGGAGTTCTGAGTAGGAATCACACAGGTAGAGACATGGGCTCTGAGGTGGGGTCACACAGGCACTAACACAGGACTCTGAGGTGGGGTCACACAAATAGGGACACAGGACTATTAGATGAGGTGACACATGTAGGAACACAGTACTTATGTGGGGTCACACTGGCAGGGACACCAGGCTCTGAGGTGGGGTCACATTGGTAGGTAAACAGGACTGAGGTGGGGTCACACAGGCAAGGACACGGAATCTGAGGTGGGGTCACATGTCCAGGGACACAGGACTCTGAGTTGGGGTCACACAGCAGGGACACAGGACTCTCAGGTGGGGTCACACGGGCAGGGACACAACTCTGAAGTGGGATCACACATGTAGAGACATGGGACTCAGGTGGAGTCACAAAGACAGGCACAGGGCTCTGAGGTGGGGTCACACAAACAGGACAACAGAATTCTGAGGTGGGGTCACACAGGCAGAGACACAGGACTCTGAGGTTAGGTCACAGAAGAGGTGAGGTCACTTAAGCTGGGACATGGGATTGTGAGGAGGGGTCCTTTGAATAGGGCAGAACGGATCATGATGTGTTGCAACGAATTGGGAAGGTCTTCTCAGGGTCACACAAGTAGAAACAAGAGCACTGAGGTGGGTCACACAAGCAGGGATAGCTCTCTGAGGTGGGTCTCATGGACAGAGATGGAGTTCTCTGTGGAGTCCCACAGGCAGAGAAGGGACTCTGAGGTGGCGTCACACAGCAGCTGTGAAGAAGCTCTGAAGAGGCTGGGACAGGAATCTGTGAGCAGAGGTCACACAGGGAGGGCAAGGGCTGTCAGCTGAGGTCACACAGGGACCACAGGGGCTTTGAGCTGAGGTCACAGAGGCAGAGATGGGGCTGTGAGGGGAGGTCACATGAGTAGAGACACGAGGCCCTCTGGTGAATCAAATAGTGAGGGAGAGGGGCCCTGACTTGAGGTCATAAACAGATACAAGGTCCCTGATGTGACGTCATGATGACCAGAAGCTGGGCTCCTTGAGGTGAGTCCCACAGGTTGGGATAGGGTTGTCGGGGTGAGTCACACACAAAGGTACAGAGCACCTGAGGTGAGGTCACACGGGCAGGTACACGGGCCCCTGAGGTGAGGTCACACAGGCATGTATAGGGGACCCTGAAGTGAGGTCACACAGTCAGGATTACGGGTCGCTGCGGTGAGGTCACACAGGCATGAATAGGGGAGCCTGAGGTGAGGTCACACAGGCAGGTACCTAGCACCTGAGTTGAGGTCACACAGGCAGGTATAGGGGTCCCTGAGGTGAGGTCACACAGGCAGGTATAGGGGTCCCTGAGGTGAGGTCACACAGGCAGGTACAGAGCACCTGAGGTGAGGTCACACAGGCAGGTATAGGGGTCCCTGAGGTGAGGTCACACAGGCAGTATAGGGGTCCCTAAGGAGAGTCACACAGGCTGGTCTAGGGGTCCCTGAGTTGAGTCTCACAGGCACATACAGGGCACCCTGAGGTGAATCACACTGGCAAGGATGGGTGTCCCTGAGGTGAGTCGCGCAGGCTGGTAGAGGGGTACTGGCATTTCGCACCCTCAGGCAGTGAGCTCTCTTTCCCTTTACATCCAGGACCACATGACCCCACGTGTAGAACACAACCCATAAACCTTCCATGCTCCCATTTGGTTGCGTTTTAGAGGTTTGACCCCCATCCAACAAATTTCACAGATGTCAAATGAAGCTGGCCAGATGTTCACACAAACAAAACCCATTTTCCTCACCTCTAAATTTGGCTCTGAATACACACAGAAATGGAGGAAGAATTCCTAGCTGTAGCCCTCCTATTACCCAGACCCCCACTGAGATCAAAGCAGCATGCAAGGCCCCAAGATAGGCCCCAAATCACCCTGTTGCCACACGCAGCCTCGAGACCAAATGGGAAACAAGCGTCCAGGGACCGAGTTATCACAGCCAGGGCGGAAGGGCAAGTATCCTGAGAGTCGCTGCTTCACAGAGATGTGCTGGGGAAGGAAACGGGGACCCCAGTCTCTGCGAGGGGCAGCGCACAGCTCACACGTGAAAGTGCTTAGTCAGGAACCAGGGACCTGAATTCACCCACAGAACTACAGGAGGGCATCTGAGAAAAGTGTACACATATGTAAGAAAGGGAGCATCGGAGGATTTGCAAAACCCAGATGCAAAGTGCTCTGTCCACGGCTGGCTGGTGTATGGTCATCCACGGGACACGACTCACTGCCAGTCCCATGTACAAGTCACTGGCCTTATTCCCATCCTGCCTTCACAGAGAAGGAAGAAGCTCAAACACAACAGCCACAGGCAGAGGCTGAAAGGAGAGGACAGAGCAGACAACAGTCATGCAGAGTCTTCCTTCCTCTGCCAGACATTGTTTCATTTTGACCAGCTCGAATAATCATATTTTTCACTTTCAGACATGAACGGAAACTGAGGTGAGATTTTTCTGACCAATGTCACCCATTCTTTCACTCAGAACATCTTCCCAGGACAGTGAAGAGCACGCAGTAAAGGAGCGAAACCATCTGGTTTTGAGCACATGGAAAGAGCCATTTCTGGACAGAAGAATGCACTGGAATAGTTGGGATTGAGTTTGGTTTTCAGTATATGAGTGTCACGGCATAGCTAAGAGATTCACAGAGGACCACAGAGAATCCCGCCTGGAATCTATCTTGCTAGAGCTGGGAAGCTAAGAATGATTCTGACTTAAAAAAATTATTAGTGAATCACCTTGAGCTACGGTTACAAACTTATGAACTTTCTTGTTTGCATTTCAGTCATACAGTGATCATTTGCCCATCCCTCCCCAGTACCCATTCTCCTCCACCAATGCTCCCTGTATCCCTTCCATAAACCCACCCCTTCTCCCACTACCCCACCCTGGCTCTATGGCAGGGCATTCCCTTTTGTTCTCTCTCCTTTTGGGTGTTGTAGTTTGCAATAGAGGTAATGAGTGGCCATCATGTTCGGCCTTTAAAAAGGCTACTAGTCTATTCCAACTTTTTAAGAGTTGGGGGGGTAAGTAGATTTTATGATAGGAACATGATGTAATGGTCCCATGTCAGTGGCCATTAAAAGGTTCCTTACAATGATGGAGAGGCTTATATGTTGTCTATCACTGACTCAGGGAGAGCTGGGGATCCGATGGGTTACAGGAAAATATCCATCTCAGGCCTTGGAGAGAAATTGCCAGCTGGCCCCTCATTTAGAGGGCCGTGCTAATGGAAAGTCAAAGGGAAAAGGAGCCCCACTCAGAAAAGGGCTCTCTGTGGGCAACTATCCTTCATGAAAAGAACCCAGCGCTGGCTGCAAGCTCTGTAAACTGCATTTGGTGGCATAAACTGAATGTAAAATCTGATGCCATTTTGAAGGTAGAATATCGAATATCGTGTGTGTGTGTGTGTGTATTTTGTTGGAGACTTGGGCAAACACATAACATAGTCCAATTTACACAGGATGCTTAGTATATGGGTGTGGTATCTGGAATATGTGCATTAGAAAAGGCATGAATTTTTTAAAAATCAAATTACTTGGCTGGAAGAGAGTACAGTGGGTGGAACACTTGCCTTGCATGTGGCCGACCCGGGTTCTATCCCCAGCATCCACAGAGTCTCCTGGGCACTTCTAGGAATAATTTCTGAGTGCAGAGTCAGGAATGACCACTGAGTATCACCAGGGGTGGCCTCAAAATCAAATGCAACTAGAATTGCTCTGCAGATATAGCCCCTGCTCTGAAAACCTCAGTTCCAGGGTAGAGTCTAGTACAGCACACGGCCATCTGCCTTCCACACACTGACCCTGGCACACCACAGACTCCCCAGAACCCCACCAGGAGCGAGTCCCACGCACAGAGCCAGGATTCGGCCCTGAGCACTGCTGAGTGTGGCCACAAAAGAGACCAACCCAGCTGCATCGAAGAGGAGGCAAGTGCATGGCACTAGGGTGGTGGCTGGGAGGCAACCAGTGGGACAAGGGGCCCTGGGACAGAAACAGGTGCCAACCCTGGCTAGAGTGAGAGACTCTGCATGATCACTGCGGATGTGACCCCACATGTATGTGACAGCACAGCACCGTCTCCACAGCTGACCCCAGGGCTCACAATGCACATGCTCCCAGGCGGGCCAGAGCAGCAGCCAGGACTCTGTCCACCCCCTCCACCCTCCCTCTCTCTCTCACTTCCTCTCCCTCTCTTACTCTGTCTCTCCTCTCTTTCCTCTCTCTCCTTTCTCTCCCCCCTCTCTCCTCTCTGCTCCCATCTCTCCATTCTCTCTCTTTCCTCTCACTCTTCTCTCTCTCCCCCACAACCCATATCCCACACTTGTGGGAACTGCATGCAGTGTGAGGCCACGTACCTTAGAATACTGCTTGTGATTCTGGCACCACACCAGGGAGCTGTTGTTCTGCAAGAAAAAACAAACAGGGGTTCAGCACACCATCCACCCTGGGGAACACGGGGTCAGGCCACCCCCGCCCTGGGAACACAGGGTCTAGACACCCTCCACCCTGGTGCAGACAGAGTTCCAGTACACCGTCGGCCTCGGTGGTGACCCCACATATAATTGCAGAACTTAACATTTTCCGCACATTAGCAGTCTGGGGCTCCTGTCTCCGGGAGCCAGGCCGGCCCCTTGCAGCAGCAGGTGAGCAGGTGGGGAGGCCGCAGGGCTCATGGGCAGCTGGTAACAGCTCAAGCGTCAGCCCTGAACTGAAACACTGCCCTAGAGGTGGACTGGGGGACACGGGCAGCCTGGACACACTCGAGGAGCTAACTGGGTACTGTCGGGGGAAAGTAGACACTCGGGGAGGGAAGTGAACACTTGGGGAGGGAAGTGGACACTAATGGAAGGAAGTGGACACTGGGATAGAGTAGTGGACACTAAGGGATTGAAGTGGACAGCAGAGAGGGAAGTGGACACTCGGGGAGCGAGGTGGACACTAAGGGAGGGTAGTGAAGCTCGGGGAGAGGAGTGGCCATGGGGGAGGGAAGTGGGCACTGGGAGAGGGTCGTGGACACTAAGGGATGGAAGTAGACACCAGGGAGGGAAATGGACACTGGGAGAGGGAAGTGAATTCCAGGGAGGGAAGTGGACACCTGGAAAGGGAAGTGGCCATAGGGGAGGGAAGTGGAGACTTAGAGACGGAAGTGGGCACTGTGGGAGGGAAGTGGAAGCTGAGTAGGGAAGTGGACACCAGGCAGGGAGGTGGACACCAGGGATGGACGTGGATACTGTAGGAGAGATGTGGACAGTAGGGATCGGAAGTGGACACAAAAAAAGTAAAGTGGATGCTCGGGAAGTGGACACCAGGGAGTGAAGTGGACACGCGGGCAGTGGGCACTGGGGGAGTGGACCTTGGTGGCAATGCCAGAACAGTGCGTGTCTAAAGGTCAGGTAGGAGTGATCGAGTCATGGCACCCCTGGCTAGAATGTCTACACTGGCAAACAGCAGCACAGGCTCTTTCTTTCTTTGGCTTTGGGCCACGTCCAGCAAGGCTCAGAGACCCTTCAGGTCTGGGGCCTCAACCCAGGGGGTCCTGCAAGAAAGCGTGTGCTCCAGCACTTCACTTCCTCCCCAGCTGCCATGGAAGCCTTTTAAGAATTTTTATACGAGAGTTTGAGATACAATTCACAAACAGAAACTCACTCATCGGAAGTATCTGGGGAATTATTTAATTTTTTTAGCTGCACCATCTTCTGTGGTTTCTGGCTTTGGGGCCGCATGTGGCAATGCTTTCTCGTGGGCCTCTGACCCAGGATGATTCCTGGCGGGGTTCAGGGCACCCTACAGGGTGCTGGGGATGGAAGCTGGGTTGGCTGTGCAAAGCGAGAGCCTTCCCCTGGGTTATCTCTCCAGCCCCACTGATATGGTTTAAAACATCTTCACCCACTCAGGAAGGAATGATTCCCCCAAGCTCCCCTCAGAATGGTGCCCCCTGCTGCCCCAGCTCCCCCCAGAAATGATGCCCCCAGCTGCCCCCAGCTCCCCTCGCAGCTCCCTGCCAGGACCCGTCCTCCTGTGCAGGACCCTCTGCTCTGTGGGGCGGGTCGGCCCGGAGGCCCAATCTGCCCTTCTTGGCCAAGTCTGTGTTCCCGGTGCCGGAGCAGTGCTAATTCCTGCCCTTCCTACTCTGGCTGCCACCAGACTCCACTTCGCAGGTTCTGGAGAAATTCCGGGGCATTACAGTTGTCCTTGGGAGTCACCCATGGTCACATTCACGGAAGGCTTCCGAGATGTCCCAGACACGAGCATGAACAGGCCCAGAAGCAGAGATGCTCCCCCTGCCCGCCCCCCAAAAGTGCCTCTATTTCCACCTGGCCTTGGGCTTTCCTGTTTGCTGTAGAGAAAATCTCCCCCATCAAATCTTCCCAACCACCCCTCAGCCCTTCGGCCTATGTCCATTGGTGTCTGACTTCTGATTTTTCCCTATAAAGGGCTTCTAAGAACCATGGCTGGTACCATGAAGGAGTCTGGGGTGGGGAGAATGGCAGGGGCATCCTCAGCTAAAGCCCCAGCCCTTGGACTCGGCCAGATGTGCGCTGCTGTGCTGCCAGATGCAGCCGGGCCCCGTGAGCCTCGAGCGCTGGAAAGCCTCCGGGAAACCAGCCCGTCCGTCTCGCGTCCTGCCGGGGGAGGTCTTGGCACTCGACAACAGTCTTCACCTTAAGCCGCACGACACAAGTGAAGTCGGGTGTTTGCCGTGGAGCCTGCTGCTGGCACCCCACCAACTGAGATAAAGCCTCCAGTCATCAGAGCAGAGACGTCCCTGCCTCTCTGATCAGGGACTTAACCCGCAGGCAGCACGAAGCATCAGGACTCTGGTAATTAGGAAAGATTACATCCTGTAAAGAAAGTAAACACATCATTCATTCATCAAGCCTCAAGTAAAGGAAACACATCATTCATTCTGAGGCAAGCCACCGGGAAGGGTAAAAATGATTGAGAATGGTTTCCTAGATACTACAGCAGTTTCTAAAGTAAGATATGGAAAAACATCGTGTGTGTGTGTGTGAATGTGCGTGTGTGTGAGTGTGCGTGTGCACTAACCGAGGTGTAGTGAGGGATAACTACACAAAGAGGAGTCAGTTCTGTGTTTGCTCTGCATCTTCCAGAGACACTGGGGGTCGTGGAGCATCTGGAATAGCACCCAGACCCCCAAGCAGCCTGGAAAGAGCAGAGCAGCCCTTGGCGCCTTCTCGCCAGCCCCTCCATGGGCGGCTGTGGAGATGCAACACCGAACACACAGAATCTCCCTCCAAACCCACCTGAGCCCTAAACATTCTCATCATTCCCGGAACCAAGACAGAACAAGCTGCATCTGACACAAGGGAGCATGTGTCTTCCTTGACCTGTCTTTATGGGTTGTTTGTTTGGGCTGTGCTCAGGACTGACTCCTGTCTCAGTGCTCAGGGGACCAAGTGCCCTGCTTGCTGTAGTATACACACATTGATGTGCTTTATGCCCAAAGATGTGGCGATTCATTTGCATCCTATTTTCTGAGTACTTGGGAATCCGGGAGTTCAGGTGACCTCAGTATTACCTAGAAGTGCTCTTTCCTATCATCATACACTCTTTAGTTTCCTGGGGGCCAAAGAGGTAGTGTAGTGGTCAGGGAACTCAACTTACTGCATGAGACCTGAATTCAATTTACCAGAACCTCATAAGGTCCTCGAGCCCAACCAGGAATGACTCCAGAGCACTGAGCCAGGAGTAAGTTCTGAGCACCAAATGTGGTTCCAAAGCAAAACCAACACTTAGAGATCATACAGGACAAAATCCACACCTTGTCCTGTCTGCTGAACAGAAACTGACCTGTCTGCTGAAGTTCACCCATAAGCATAACAGTGTTGGCACCTTCTCTCCATGTTCTCCATGTTCTCATGGATATGATTGAGTTCATCTAAAGGACATTTCCAGAACAACAATGGTGGATTATGTCAGCAGGGAAAACATGATATTCTATCCACATTTTGCTATGATTTTTTTTTTCACTAGGGCTATTCCATTCTCTGAGAGGTTATGTCATGAAGTCCGAATTCCTACTTCTTCCTGTTCTTACAAAAAAAATGTGATGTCCCCATAAATACCTTCTCTGGGGGCACAGGCTTCTCCCAGGCATCCCCTAGAACAGCCTTACAGCCCTCCCCTCATCAGGAATCTAGTCGGTAACAGCTCTAGTCCAGCGGTTGTGCCTGAATCGCATTACATGACTGGCCCATTTTAATTTCGATGTCTTGGCAAACAAGACAGCATCCCAGATTTTTGACCATCGATGGAGGTCAGAACTCTGGATTCCTTCTCTCACTTGAGTGAGACATGATATTCCCAGCATAGCTCTTTCGATTCCTCTTTGGGATACCCTAAGAGAATTCTCATCCTGTTTGCGAAGGGCCCAGGTCTCTGAGGCATATGTTAGTGCAGGAAGAAGGTGGAATCGTAAAGATGTGCCTGGAGTTGGAGGGTCTTCATTCTTTTAACTACCTCTTTGTCGCTCTTGAATGCATTCCACACTGCTCTCTTCCTCCTGAGCAGTTCTGGCACCAAGTCATTCCCATGTTGATTTCTCGACCCAGGTACACATAGCTGCTGAATTTGGAGATGCTCATTCCATTGAGAGCAAATGGACCTTCAGGGACCAGTTCGTTTTTCAAGAACATCGTCTTGTTAAGATTCAGCTGCAATCCGACCTTTCCGCACTCGTACTCGAAGTTGGCCCGCATTTGTGCCGCTTGGCTAATGTTTGGCGTTATGAGAACGATGTCAACAGTGAAGCAGAGGTGGTGTAATTGCCGACCGTCTATCTTCACTCCCATTCCTTCCCATTCCAGGTGTCGTATGATGTTCTCAAGGGTGGCACTGAAGAGTTTCAGTGAAATGGTATCACCCTGCCACACCCCTCTCTTTACATCAATAATCACTTCCTTATAGAAAGGTGAGATCCTGGAGGTGAATACACAATACAGCTCGAGGAAGATTTTGATATTCTGAGTTTGAATGCCCTGTTTGGCCTGGGATTCGATGACTGTCTCAGTCTCAACAGTATTGAAGGCTTTCTTTAAATCGATGAATGTTAGAAAGAGCAGTATCTTGAACTTTCGTGGAACTTCAATGAGTTTGGTCACTGTGTGGATATGGTCTATCGTGCTGAATCCTCTTCAGAACCCGGCTTGCTCGCATGGTTGTCCTTCGTCTAGTGTTCTGCCTATACTATTCAGGATGACACGAGTGAAAAACTTGTAGACGACAGACAGCAGGCAGATTGGGCGATAGTTGCCGATGTCCTGGATGTCTCCTTTCTTGTACAACAGAACTTTCCTACTGGTTTTCTACAGGGACGGAACCTTGCATTCAGACAGGTAGGGTGTGAAGAGTTGGGCCAGTGTATTTATGAGTACGGGCGGCAGATTCTTCAGGTGTTCAGGTCTGACATTGTCCGGACCAGGTGCTGTACGTGTATTTACCAGCGAAATGGCCTGTCGGATTTCAGAAGAGAGAACGTTGGGAATGACATATCCATCCTGCGGAATTTGGTATGTGGGCAGGTGGACATGGCTGTTAAAGAGATCTGAGTAGAAGTCGTGAATAATTTTGTCTATTGCCTTTCTGGAGGATGTGATAGATCCATGGGTAGGTCGGAGGGCAGTCATCTTGGTTTAGTAATTGGCAAAGGCAGGCGAGCATTGCGAATATTTTTCCTGGCTTCTGCTGCACTGGCAAACACTGCTGCTCTTCTCTCTTTGACGTCTTCCTTTATCGCATCTCTGCACAGCTTTGTGTGCTCAGACTTTAGCTTGTGGTTGCCTGAAGCTCGCGCCAAACCACGTTGACGAATGAACTGGAGAGTTTCTGAAGACAGGCGTCTGTTTGTGTCTTTCTCACTCTCAGCATTCTTCGCACAGACATGGAGGTGCTGAACCAGGCGAAAAATCTATGTAAATAATTATCATTTTCTATTGTTTTGGGAAGGGTTAGCACGATAGCACAGCAGTAGGACGTTCGCCTTTCACGCAGCTGACCCGTGTTCGATTCCTCCGCCCCTCTCGGAGAGCCTGGCAAGCTACCGAGAGTATCGCGCCTGCACGGCAGAGTGTGGCAAGCTACCCTTGGTGTATTGTATATGCCAAAAACAGTAACAATAAGTCTCACGATGAGAGATGTTACTAGTGCCTGCTCGAACAAATCGATAAACAATGGGATGACAGTGAAAAGTGATTGTTTTGGGGGGGTCGTTGGGAACACGCCCAGCCATGCCCAGCTGATTCCTGGCTCTGCACTCAGGTCTTACCTCCGCAGGGGCTCAGGGGACCATGCGGGATCATAGTAACCTTTACATATCATGAGGAGCCGTGCTCAGTCCTGTTTGATCTGATTTTGGCTGTGATTATGAGACTCCAAGGCCGAGAACTAAATAGGAGGGGCCCATGACACCGATTGGGCGTTGGTGCTTGCACCCTGAGTCTGTTTCCACAGAAGGAAAGGGAGGTGCTGAGCCACCAGGCCCAGGGCCAGGGTGGGAGAGCACACCACTGCCACCTGGTGGAAGAGGGTAGAGATGCTGCCAGGTGACCCCAACACACAACATGGCCTCAGTGGCTGGGGTAGGGTCAGGGGAGAGAGAAGGGACCACCAGGACAAAGATGGCTGGAAACGATCACTCTGGACAAGAGCTGCATGCTGAAAGGAGATAAAGGGACACACAGAATAACTCAGTACCTGTTTTCAAACCACAATGCCAAAGGGGAAGAGAGACAGAGACAGAGACAGAGAAAGAGAAGGAAAGTGCCAGCCATAGAGACAGGCTGGGGGGAGGGTGGCGGGACAGAAACTGGGAACATTGGTGGTGGGAAATGTGCACTCGTGGAGGCACTGGCGTTGCAACACTGTATGACTGAAACCCAACTTTGCAACTGTATTTCAGGGTGCTTAAACAATTAAAAATAATAACCATGGGGCTGAGCGATAGCACAGCGGGTAGGGCATTTGCCTTGCACGCGGCCGACCCAGCTTCTAATCCCAGCATCCGCTATGGTCCCCTGAGCACCTCCAGGGGTAATTCCTGAGTGAAGAGCCAGCAGTAACCCCTGTGTATCTCCGGGTGTGACCCAAAAACCAAAAATAATTTAAAAAAATAACCAGGGGGTTCAGAGTGATAGAACAGCTGGTAGGATGTTTCCCTTTCAGTAGAAGACTCAGGTCTGATCGCAGCATCACATCTAGTCCCCCTGCACTGCCAGCAGTAATTCCTGAGTGCAGAACCAAGAATACCCCCTGAGCACCGCCAGGTGTTCACCACCCAAAAAGCCAAAAAAACTATCCAGAGACAAAACTGAGGAACTTTGACCTCTGGACAAATAAATTCACTTAAAAAGGGAGTTGGAGGAGAAAATTCTTCTACTTATCTCTTTAAATGCCGGACTTAAATATCTTTCAGATAAGCGTCATTGATGTTCATGCCTGAATATGTCATTTCTGTGGTCTGGGTTAGACAGAACAACTGTCCGTGTTACCAAGCCACAGGAAGTTATTTGTTTCTGTTCTAGGGGGCCAGACCGACAATGCCTGGAAGTACTCCCAGCTCAGTATTCCTCCTGCGGGGCCCCAGAGTCTCAAACTCTGAACTTTCAACATGCAAAGCAAGTGCCCAGACCTTGTGAGTGGTCTCAGGGCCTAAAAGAACTTCCAGCTCTTCAGTTTTGAAGCTACATAGAAAGGTTTTGATTTGTCACACACACAGTCTTCCATTCTAAAGGACGCATGCACGCCCGTGTCCACTGCAGTGCTTAGTCCAGACGTGGAAAACACGCAAAAACCCAACTATGAAACAAGGGATTATGAAGCTGAGCGACATAGACAAATAATAAGATCTGGGCTGCTCTAAGAATAAAATCATGCAGTCTGCAGACCCGTGAATGGAACGATGAAAATCACGTACAGTCCAGCCAGTCTGAGGAACAGGGACTTACACAGTGATCTCTCAAAGGCAGAACTTAAAGATACACAGACAGAGAGAAAGAAAGGCCAAATCAACACCCAGGTGAAATAAGCCCAGTTCTTGGGGGAGGGACGTGGGTACCCAGTGGCAGGTGTGTGTCAGGATGATGTGCACCGATACCCCATTAACGGTCAACCACAGAAATTCAAGTCATCAAAGAGGAATTTAATTTGTTATGCAAATACCTGGCAGTGGGGTGGTACCTCTCCTCCATTCTCCTCTTCTTTTCTTCTTCCCTCCACTGCCTTCTCCTCAGCTTGTTTTCACCTTCCTTCTACAATTCTTTTGCTCTGTACCTCCAAATCCTCCTCTTGTTCTGACATCTTCATCTACTATGCTCCTCCACCATCTCTGATTCAAACACTTTAGTCTTTCCTCCATTCTGTCTCCTCTTCTACTTCTGCATCACCTTTTTATCCTCCAGGGTCTCCCTCTCCCCACACCTCCCTGTGCCTCCCCTTCTCAAATTCCATTCACAAATTCGAATTCCCATTCCCCCATCCACCTCTTCTTCTGATGTCCCCTTCTTCGCCTGACATATTTCTCCTCTCGTTCTCCTACTCTTCTTTTCTTCTTCCTTCTTCCATCTGTGCCTTCGTTCTCCATACCTCCATTTCCTCTTTTTCAGATGTTGTCCACGTTCCATTTTCGACTTTAGCTTCCAGTCTCCTGCCCTTCAGTTCTTCAATTTCTTCACATCCTCAAACACATCCTCCTCCTCTTTTCTTTTTCCCACCACCAACTCTTCCATGTTTTCCCCCTCTTCCTTTTAGCTCCATGACTCCAATTCCACCTCCTGTTCTTTCTGCCTCCTTTCTATTTCACTATTCTGCCTCCACTGAGTGATGTCCTTCATTCTTCTATTTACTTACCTTTCATCCACGAACTCATCCTCTCCTTTCTTTCTTCTTCCCTCCATGACCATCTCCTACACCTGCTTTCTCCCTCCTACTATTCTAACTCCTTCTTTTGGCTCCATACCTCAAAATCCTCCTGTTCTGACATTGCTTTTTTCTCTTTTACACCACTTCACATCCATTGTCCCTTGCTCTTCAGTTCTTCTACTTACCTCTCATTCTCAAACGCCTCATCCTATTCTCTCTTCATTCCTCTGCCACCTCCTTCACTGTTGATTTTCTTCCTCTCGGTCCTCCTCCTCCATGCCCTTGTATCTCCGTACCTCCTCACTCTCCTCGACAGGTTCTTTTACACTGCCACGCCTCCTCTGTGTCGTCTTCTTTGCTTCTACTTGCCTCTTTAAGAAATCATTCTTCTTATCTTCTTCCCTCCATCACCCCGTCCTTAGTCTGTTTGCTTTGTCTACTGTGTTCCTCCACATTTCTGATTCACTTTTATGTGTCTTCCACTTCCAACTCCTTTTCGATTTTCGCATTGTCTTTAACTCCTCCAGGTTCTCCCTCTCCCCAAACCTCCCTGTCCTTTCCCCTCACAAATTCCATTCACAAATTGAATTCCCATTCTCCCATTCCACCTCTTCTTCTGATGTCCCTTTCATCTTCTGACATATTTCTCCTTTCGTCATCCTACCCTTCTTTCCACCACCACCTCCCCCTCCACCTGTTTTCTTCTTCCCTCCTCCTCCTCCATCTCCACCTTCATTTTCCATAACTCCAATTCCTCTAGCTCTGACGTTGTCCTTCTTCCATTTTTTATTCCAGCCTCCAAGTCTCCTGCCCTTTAGTTCTCATTTCTTTTGTCCTCAAGCTCCTCCTCTTTTCTTCTTCTTCCCGTCACCACCTCCTCCTCCGCTGCCTGTTTTCTCCCTCCTCCTCCTCGAGTTCCTCCTTTGGCTTTGTGACTCCAATTCGATTTTCTGTTCCGATGTTGCCTCCTTTATTTTTCACCACTACGCCTCCGCTGTGTGCTGCTTCTTTCTTCTACTTACCTCTCGTCCATTCACGCATCCTCCCCAGCATTCTTCTTTCCTCCACAACCTCCTCGTACTCTTGTTTTCTCACTTCTCCATCCTGAACTCCTCCTTTCGGCTACATAAGTCCAAATCCTCCTCCTATTCTAAGGTCGTTCATTTGTCTTTTATGTCAGACTGCCAGCATTGTCTCCTGCTCTTCAGTTCTTCTATTTACCTCTCGTTCTCAAACGCATCCTCCGCTTCTCACTTCTTCTCTCCGCCAACTCCTGCACCGCCACTTTTCTTCCTCTCTAACCACCCCCTCGATCTTCTTTTGGCTCCGTTCGGCCTCAACCTCCTCTTACTTCACTTACTTGACGGGATCTTTTTCATTACCTCCCCTCCGGTGTGTCGTCTACTTTTTTTTTTCTACTTTTTGGGTCACACCTGGCAATGCACAGGGGTTACTCCTGGCTCTTCACTTAGGAACCACCCCCGTCGATGCTCAGGGGACCATATGGGATGCTGGGATTCGAACCCGGGTAGGCCGCGTGCAAGGCAAACGCCC
Source organism: Sorex araneus (assembly GCF_027595985.1). Classification (NCBI taxonomy): domain Eukaryota; kingdom Metazoa; phylum Chordata; class Mammalia; order Eulipotyphla; family Soricidae; genus Sorex; species Sorex araneus. Next base: position 4,849,309 of record NC_073313.1, read on the forward strand.
TACCCGCTGTGCTATTCCTCCAGCCCCTGTGTCGTCTTCTTTTCTACTACTTACGTCTCCACAAAATCATCCTCTTCTTGTCTTCCCTCCAGCACACATTCCTTCACCTGTTTAGTTCGCATATTATGCTCCTCTAACTTCTCCGACTCACACATTTTTGCGTTTCCATCATTCCCATCTCCTCTTCTACTTACACGTCTTTTTCCCTCCAGTCTCCCTCTCCCCACACCTCCCAACCCCTCCCGCTCACAAATTCCATTCACAAATTTAAATTCCCATTTCCCCATCCACCTCTTCTTCTGACATATATCTCCTCTCATTGTCCTACATTTCTTTTCTTCTTCCTGCCACCACCTCATCCTCTGCCTGTTATCTTCCCTCCTGCTCCAACTCTGCATTCTTTCTCTGTGACAATTCCTTTTGTTCTGATATCATCTTTACTCCATTTTGGACTCCAGCCTCCACAGTATCCTGCCTGTCAGTTTTCGTATTTCTCTCGACCTCGAGCACAACCTCCTCTTCTTTTCTTTTTCCTCCATAACCTCCTCCTCCGCCTGTTCTCTCCCTCCTCCTCCTCCTCCAACTCCTCCTTGCGGCTCTGTACCTCCAATTCCGCCTCCTGTTCTCTTGTTGCCTCCTTCATTTTCACCACTCTGCTTTCAGTGTCTGCTGCTCTTCATTCTTCTACTTTCCTCTTGTTCCAAGCTCATCCTCTTCTTTTCTTCTTCCCTCTACCACCTCTTCCGCCTGTTTTCTCCCTCCTCCTGCTCCAACTTCTTTCAGTAGCAAACCTTGAATCCTCCTCCTTTTCTGACATTGTCGTTTTCTCTTCTACAACACTCCCCATCCATTGTCTCCTGCTCTTCAGTTCTTCTACTTACCGCTAATTCACAAATGCATCCTCCACTTCTAACTTCTTTCCCAAAAAACCTCCTCCACTGCCGGTTTTCCTCATACTCCTCTTCCATCTTCTTCTGGCTCCATTCTGCCATGACATCCTCTTATTGTATGGGGTCTTTTTCATTGCCTGGCCTCCTCTGTGTCTTCTTTTCTTCTACTTACCTTTCCTTGAAATCATGCTCTTCTCGTTTTCTTCCCTCAACCTCCCCGTCCTCTGCCTGCTTGTTTAATCTAGTATGCTCCTGGACTTTCTCCAACACTTCCCCCCCATACATTTTTGTCTCCTCTTTTACTTCTGCATCGTCTTTTCTCCTGCAGGGTATCCTTCCTTCACACTTCCCTGTCCCTCACCCTCAAAATTTCCATTCACAAATTCAAATTCTATTCCCCCAGCCACCTCTTCTTCTGATGTCCCATTCATCTTATTCTGACATATTTCTCCACTTCTCGTCCTGCCCTTCCTTGCTTCTTCCCGCCAGCATCTTCTCTTCCACCTGTTTTCTTTTTCTTCCCTCCTCATGCTCCATCTCCATCTTTTTTCTCTGTACCTACAATTCTTCGTGTTCTGACATAGACCATGTTCCATTTTCGACATAGCCTCCACAGTCTCCTTCCCTTCACTTCCACTCATTTTGTCTCATCGTCAAAATCATCCTTTTCTTCTTTCCTTCTTCCTGCTACCATCTCCCTCCTCCTCCAACTCCTCCTTTTGGCTTCGTACCAATTCTTCCTCCTATTCTCTTCTTGCCTCCTTTCCTTTTTGTCACTCGGCCTCCACTGTGCGCTGCTTTTCATTCTTCTACTTACATTTCATCCTGCCGCTTTCTTCTTCCCGCCACCACCTCATGTTCCTCCTGTTTTCTTCTTCTTCTATCCTCAATCTCCACCATTTTTCACCATACTCCAGTTAAGTGTATTCTGACGTCATCCATGTTCCATTTTAGACACGGCCTCCACAGTCTCCTTCCCTTCAGTTCATCTCATTTCTTATTGTCCTCCTCGAAATCATCCTCTTCTTCCCTTATTCCAGCCAACACCTCCTCTTTCGCCTATTTACTCCCTCCTCTTCCTCCAACTCCTCCTTTTGGCACCATACCTCCAATTCCTGCTGTCTTCTTGTCTCCTTTCGTTTTCACCACTCTTCATTCACTGTCTGCTGCTCTTCATTCTTCTACATAGCTCTCGTCCAAGATCTCATCCTTCCTTTCTAATGTTCTTTCCTCCGCCACATCACCTATCCCCGTTTTCTCCTTACTCCTGTTCCAACCCCTTCTTTTGATACCATACCTCCAATCTGTTTGTTTTGTTCTTTTTGCGGAGGTCACACCAGGCAATGCACAGGGGTTACTCCTGGTTCTGAACTCAGAAATTGCTCCTGGCGGTGCTCAGAGGACCATATGGGATGCTGGGATTTGAACCCGGGTCGGCTGCGTGCAAGGCAAACACCCGACCCGCTGTACTATCGCTCTAGCCCTCTACCATAGCTCCAATCTGACATCATCTTTTTCTCTTTTACACCACTCCGCCTCCATTGTCTTTTGCTCTTCAATTCTTCTACTTACCTCTTATTCTCAAACGCATCCTTCACTTCTCTCTTCTTTAGTCAATCACCTTCTCCACCATCAGATTTCTTCATCTCCATAATCCTGGTCCATCTTCTGAATCACTTCTGCCTCGATCTCCTCTTACTTGACGGGGTCTTTTTCACTGGATGGCCTCCTTTGTGTCATCTTTTCTTCTACTTACCTTTCGAAGAAACCATCCACTTCCTGTCTTCTTCCCTCCAACACACAGTATTATGCCTAATTGCTTCATCTGCTATGCTGCTGGATATTCTCCGAATCAATCACTTTTGTGTTTCTTACATCTGTCTCCTAGTTTACTTCTGCATTGTCTTTTTCTCCTTCAGGGTCTCCCTCCCTGACCCTCACAAATTCATTCACAAATTCAAATTCCCATTCCAACATCAACCTCTTCTTCTGATGTCCCCTTCACCTTCCTCTGATATTTCTCTTGTCCTAAACTTCATTTCATCTTCTCTCCACCATCTCCATCTATACCTGTTTGTCACTCCTTCTGCAAGTCCTCCATTCGGTTCTGTACCTCCAATCCACCTCTTTGGATGTTGTCTTATTCTCTTTTCCACAACTCTACCTCATTGTCTCCTGCTCTACAGCTTTTCTAATTATTTCTCATTCTCAAAGGCCTCATCCTCTTCTCCCTTCATTCTTATAACACCTCTTCCACTGCTGGTTTTCTTCCTCTCGGTCCTCATCTTCCTTCTTCTTCTGGGTCCATTCTGCCTAGACCTCCACTTACTTGACGAATTTTTTCACTGCCTCGCCTCCTCTGTTGCCTTTTTTCCTTCTACTTACCTCTCCACGAAATCCTCCTCTTTTGTCTTCTTCATTCCATCACCCCGTCATTCACATATTTTCTTCATCTACTGTGCTCCACTACCTTCTCCGATTAAAACACTTTTGTGTTTCCTCTAATTCTGTCTCCTCTTCTACTTCCGCATCTTCTTTTTCTCCTCCAGGGTTTCCATCTCCCCACACTTCCCTGTCCCTCCCTCTCACAAATTCCATTCACAAATTCAAATTCCCGTTCCCCTCTTCTTCTTATGTACCCTTCAACTTCTTCTGATGTTTTTCTCCACTCGAGATCCGGCCCTTCTTTTTCTACTCCCCGGCGCCATCGTTTCCACTGCCTGTTTTCTTCTTCTTCCCACTTTCTCCTTCAACTCTGCCTTTTTTCTCTGTACCTCCAGTTCCTCTTGTTCGGACGTCATCCATGTTTCAATTTTGACTCGGCCTGCACAGTGTCCTTCCTCAGTTCTTCTCATTTCCTCTTGTCCATAAAATCCTCATCTTTTCTTCTTCCTGCAACCATCTCCTCCACCACCTGTGTTCTCCCTCCCACTCCCCCAAGTCATCCTTTAGGCATCGTAACTCCAATTCTCCCCTCTGTTCTCTTCTTGCTTTTCATTTTCACCACTCTCCTTCCACTGTCTGCTGCTCTTCATTCTTCTTCTTACCTCTCGTCCCTGCACTCATCCTCCCATTCTTTTCTTCATCTATACACCACCTGTTTTCTTCTTTTCTCCTCCTCCTCCATCTCCAACTTTGTTCGCCATAGCTCCCATTCCTTTTTCTGACGTCATCCATATTCCATTTTCTACTCCAGACTCAACTGTATCCTGCCCCTCAGTTCTTCTCATTTTCTCTCATCCTCGAACTCATCGTCTTCTCTTCTTTCCTTCATCTCCTCCTCCTCAAACTCCTCCTTTAGATTCCGTTCCTCGAAATCCTCCTCCTCTTCTAATGTAGTCTTGTATTTTACACCACTACAACTCCATTGTCTCCTGCTATTTAGTACTTCTACTTAGCTCTTGTTCTCAAACGCATCCTCCACATCTTTCTTATTACCTCCACTACCACCTCCACCTCTGGTTTTGTCTGGCTCCTCCTCCTCCTCCTTCTCCATCTTCTTGTGTCTCCCGTACCTCCTCGTCCTAGTCTTACTTGTCAGGTTGTTTCACTGCCTCATCTCCTGTGTTGTCTTTTTGTCCTTCTACTTAACACTCCATTATCATCAACTTCTTGTTCTCTTCCCTCCATCACCCCATCTGCACCTGTTTGCTTCCTCTATGATGCTCCTCCAACTTCTCTCAAACACTTTTCTGTTTCCTCCATTTCCATCTACTCTTCTACTTCCGCATCCTCTTTTTCTCCTCCAGGGTCTCCCTCTCCCCACACTTCCCTGACCCTCCCCCTCACAAATTCCAATTTCCATTACACCATCCACTTCTTCTTCTGATGTCCCCTTCATCGTCTTCTGACGTACTTCTCCTCTCATCGTCCTACTCTTTTCTCCTTCCCGACACACACCTCCAACTGTTTCCTTCTTCCCTCCTCCTCCTCCATCTCTGCAGCTGATCTCCGTACCTCCAATTCCTCTTGGTCTGTCATCGTCGGTGTTCCATTTTCGACTCCAGTCTCCTGCCCTTCAGTTCCTCACAAATTCTCTCGTCCTTGAACTCATCCTTGGCATCTTTTATTCTTCTTGCTACCACCTCTTCCTTGGCCTGTTTTCTCCTTATCCTCCCATCCAACTCCTCCTTTTGGTATCGTATCTCCAATACCACCTTCTGTTCCGATGTTGCCTCCCTTCGTTTTCACCACTCTGCCTCCACTCTCCGCTGCTCTTCATTCTACTACTTACCTCTCGCCATAAACTCATCCTCCTCTTCTTTTCTTCTTCCCTCCACCTCCTCCTCCTCTGCCTGTTTTATCCCTCCTTCTTCTCCAACTCGTCCATACGATTCTGATGTAATCTTATTCTCTTTTCCACCACTCCGACATATTATCTCCTGCTCTACGGTTTTTCTTACAACCTCTTGTTCTCAAAGGCCTCATCCTGTTCTCCCTTCATTCATCCACCACTTCCTCCACTGCTGGTTTTCTTACTCTCGGTTCTCCTCTTCATCAATCTTCTTGTGTCTCTGTACCTCTTCATCCGCCTTTATATGACGAGTTCATTATCACTGACTGGCCTCCTCTTTGTGGTGTTTTCTTCTACTTACCTCTCCACGAAATCATCCTCTTCTTGTCTTCTTCCCTCCATCACCCCATCGTCGCCAGTTTGCTTCATCTACTATGTTGCTCCATCTTCTCCGATTCAAACACTTTTGTGTAAACTCCATTTCTGTCTCCTCTTCTACATCAACATCGTCTTTTTTTCTCCTGGTTTCCCTCTCCCCACATGTCCCTTTACATCCCCCTCACAAATTCCATTCAAAAATTATAATTCCCATTTCACTACCAACCTCTTCTTCTAATGTCCCCTTCATCTTCTGACAAATTTCTCATCTCGTCTTCCTCCTCTTCTTTTCTTCCCGCCACCACCTCCTCCTCCACCTATTTTCTCCCTCCTCTCCTTCAATTCCTCCGTTTGGCATCTTACCTCCAATTACAACTCCTGTTCTCTTGTTGGCTCCTTTCGTTTCCACCACTCTGTCTCTACTGTCCGCTGCTCTTCATTCTTCTACTGACCTCTCGTAAATGAACTCAGACTCCTCTTCAAACTCCTTTTGGGTTCCTTACCTCAAAATGCGCCTCCTCTTCTAAACTTGTCTTGTTGTCTTTTACACCACTATGCCTCCATTGTCTCCTGCTCCTCAGGTCTTCTACTTACCTCTGGTTCTCAAAAGCATCCTCCAAATCACTCTCTTTCCTCCAGCACTGCTGGTTTTCTTCCTCTGGCCCTCCACTTATGTCTTATGTCTCTGTACCTCCTCATCCTTTTCTTACATGTCGGGTTCTTTTTCACTGCCTCGCCTCATCTGTCTTCTTTTCGCTTCGACTTACCTTTCCATAAAATCATCAACTGCTTGTCTTCTTCCCTCCATCACCACATCAATCTCCAGTTTGCTTTGTAAACTATGCTCCTCCACCTTCTCTGATTCAAACACTTTTGTGTGTCCTCCATTTCCATCTCCTCTCCAACATCTGCATCGTCTTTTTCAACTTCAGGTCGCCTGCTTCACACATTTCCCTGTCCCTCCCCCTCACAAATTCCATTCACAAATTCAAGTTCCCATTCACTCATCTACCTCTTCTAATGTCCCTTTCATCTTCCTTTGATTTATTTCTCCTCTCGTCGTCCTTCTCTTATTCTTCTTCCTGCCACCACCTCCTCCTCCGCCTGTTTTCTCCCTCGAAATCCTAAAAGTCCTCTTTTTGGTTTCGTACCACAATGCCCTCTTCTTATTCTTACCTTGTCTTGTTCTCCTTTACAGAATTATGCCTCTATTGTCTCCTGTTCTTCAGTTCTTTTTTTTTTTTTTTTTTTTGCTTTTTGGATCACACCCGGCGATGCACAGGGGTTACTCCTGGCTCTGCTCTCAGGAATTACCCCTGGAAGTGCTCAGGGGTCCATATGGGATGCTGGTAATTGAACCCGGGTCGGCCACGTGCAAGGCAAACGCCCTACCCCCTGTGCTATTGCTCTAGCCCCCTCTTCAGTTCTTCTACTACCTCTCGTTGTCAAACGCATCCTCCACGTATCTCTTCTTTCTCCACCACCTCCTCTACCACCGGTTTTATTCTTTTGGATCCTCCTCCTGCATCTTCTTGTGTCTGCATACCCTTCCTCCTAGTCTTACTTGATGGGTTTTCACTGCCTCGCCTCCTGTGTCATCTTTTCCCCTTCTACTTACCACTCCATGAAATCACGCTATTCTTGTCTTCTTCATTCCATCACCATGTCTTTCGCCTGTTGCTTCCTCTACTATACACTTCCACCTTCTCTCAAACACTTTTGTGTTTCCTCCATTTCCATCTGTTCTTCTACCTATGCATCACCTTGTTCTCCTCCAGGGTCTCCCTCTACCCAAACGTCCCTGTACCTCCCCCTCACAAATTCCATTCACAAATTCAAATTCCCATTCCCTCATCACCTCTTCTTCAAATGTCCCCTTCAACTTCCTTGGAAATATTTCTGCTCTCGTCGTCCTTATCTTTTTTCTTTTTCCCTCCACCACCTCCTCCTCTGCCTGGTTTGTCCCTTTGTCTTCTCCAACTCCTCCATTCAGTCTGTACTGCCAATTCTCCTCATCTATGGATGAAGACTTATGCTTTTTTCCACCACTCCACCTCATTGTCTCCTGCTCTACAGTTTTTCTAATTACCTCTGGTTCTCAAAGGTCTCATCATCTTCTCCTTTCATTCCTCCACCACCTCCTCTACTGCTGGTTTTCAACTCTTAGTTCTCCTCCTCCAAGTTATTGTAGGTCCATTCTGCCTCGACATCCTCTGTCTTGTTTTTCTTTTACTTACCACTACACAAAATAATCCTCTCCTTATTTTCTTCCATCACCTTTTCATTCACCTGTTTGCTTCGTCTACCGTGCTCCTAGACATTCTCTGATTCAAACAATCTGTGTTTCCTCAATTCTGTCTCCTCTTCTACTTCCACATCATCTTTTTCTCCTCCAGGGTCTCCCTCTCCCCAACTCCCGTCCCTCCCCCTCAACAAATTCCATTCACAAATTCAAATTCCCACTCCAACGTTCACCTCTTCTTCTGATGTCCGCTTCATCTTCTGACGTTTTTCTCCCCTGTAGTCCTGTCTTTCTTTTCCTCTTCCCACCCAGATCTCCTACACCGCCTTTTTCATCTTCTTCCCTCTTACTCCTCCATCTCCACCACTTTTCTCCTTACCTCCAATACCTCTTATACTGACGTCGTCCGTGTTCCATTTTCAACTGGGTCTCCACAGTGTCCTTCACTCAATTTTTTTATTTCCACACATCCTCCTTTTCTTCTTTTTTATCACGCCAAAATCTCCTGTTCCACCTGTTTTCTCCCTTTGACTCCTCCAACACATCCTTTTGGCATCATAACTGCAATTCCGCCCTTTCTTCTCCTCTTACCTCCTTTCATTTTGGTGAAACGACTCCCTCCACTGTCTGCTGCTCTTCATCTTTTACTTAACTCTCGTGCATGCACTCATTCTCCTCTTCTTTTCTTCATTCCTCCACCAAATCCTCTCCGCCTGTTTTCTTCTTCCCACCTCCTCTTCCATCTTTGCCCTTGTTTGCCATACTTCCCATTTCTCATTGTCTGATATCATCCGTGTTCCATTTTTGAATGCAGCCTCCAAAGTCTCCTGCCTTTCAGTTCAACTCATTTCTTCTCATCTTCAATCTCATTGGCCTTCTTTTCTTCTTCCTTCTACCACCACCTCCTCCACCCGTTTTATCGCTCCTCCTCCTCAAACTCCTCCTTTTTGTTTTGTATCTGGAAACCCTCCTCTTCTTCTAACATTCTCTTTTACACCACTACGCATCCATTATCGCCTGCTCTTCAGCTCTTCTACTTATCTCTCATAGAAATCATCTTCTTCCTTGTATTCTTCCCTACATCACCAGTCCTTCGCCTCTTTGCTTCGTCTACTATGCTTCTCCACTTTCTCCAATTCAAACACATTCGTGATCCCTCCATTTCTGTCTTGTCTACTTCTGCATTGTCTTTTTCTCCTCCAGAGTCTCTCTCTCCGCACACTTCCCTGTAATTCCTCCTCACAAATCCAAATACCCATTCCCCATCCACCTCTTCTTCTGATGTCCCTTTCATCTCCTTCTGACATTTTTCTCCGCTGCTGGTTCTAATTTTCATTTCTTCTTCTGCCCCATTATCATACACTGAGTTTTCATCTTCTATCCTCTTACCCCTCGATCTATGCCTTTTTTCTCCATACCCTTAATTCCTTATTCTGATGTACTCCATATTCCATTTTCAAAGGAGCCTGCACACTCTCCTTTGCTCAGTTCTTCTCATTTTCTCTAGTCCTCGAAATCCTCCTCCTCTTGTTTTCTTCTTTCCACCACCACCAACTCCTCCTCAACCTGTTTTCTTCCTCATTCTCCTCCAGATAATCCTTTTGGCATCATAACTCCAATTCTGTTCTCTGCTCTCTTCTTGCCCCCTTTGGTTTTCACCACTCTCCCTCCACTGTCTGCTGCTCCTCATTCTTCTAATTACCTCTCGTCCATGCAGTCATCCTCCCCTTCTCTTCTTCGTCCCTCCACCACCTCCTTTCCGCATAAATTCTTCTCCCCTCCTCCTCCGTCTCAGCATTTGTTTCCTGTACCTGCAATTCCTCCTGTTCTGATGTCGTCCATGTTCCATTTTCGACTCCAGCCTCCACAGTTCCTTTCCCTTCAGTTCTTCTCATTGCCTCTCATCTTTGAATTTATCGTCTTTTCTTCTTCCAACCATGGCCTCCTCTCCTCCTCCTCCAGTTCCTGTTTGGCATCATACCTTCAATTCTGGCTCTTGTTCTCTTGTTGCCTCCTTTCGTTTTCACTATTCTGCCTCTACTATCGGTGCTCTTCATTCGTTCACTTAACTCTCATCCATGAACTCATCCTTCTCTTCTTTTCTTCTCCCTCCACCACCTCCTCCACCGCCTGTTTTCTCCCTCCTCCTTAAGCTCATTTTGGTTCCTTACCTCAAAATCCACCTCCTTTTCTAACGATGTCTTATTGTCTTTCACACCACTATGCTTCCATTGTCTTCTGCTGTTCAGTTCTACTTCGCCACTGGTTCTCAAAAGCATTCTCCACTTCTCTCTTCTTTCCTCCTCCAACCAGTCCACCCCCGGTTTTATACCTCTGGGTCCTACTCTTCCATCCTCTGTCATCGTACCTCCCTGTCCTTTCCATACATGACAGATTCTTTTCACTGCCTCATGTCCCCATGACCTCTTTTTAGCTTCTACTTACCTCTCCACAAAATCATCATCTCCTTGCCTTTTTCCCTCCATCACCACATCCATCGCCACTTTGCTTCATCAAGTATGATCCTCCTCCTTCTCCAACTCAAACACTTTGGTGTTTCCTCCATTTCTGTCTCCTTCAACATCTGCATCGTTTTACTCAACTCCAGGTCTCCCTCTCCCTACACTTCCCTGTCCCTCCCCCTCACAAATTCCATTCACAAATCAAATTCCCACTCAACCATCCACCTCTTTTTCTGACGTCTTCGTCTTTATTTCTCTTCACGTTGTCCTACTCTTCTTCCTGCCACCAACTCCTCCACCGCCTGCTTTCTCGCTCAAAGTCCTCCTCTTCATCTAACATTGTCTAGTTCTTGTTTACACTATACTGCCTCCATTTTCTCCTGCCTCCATTGTCTCCTGCTCTTCAGTTCTACTTACCATTCGTTCTCAAACGCATCCTCCACTTCTCTCGTTTTTCCTCCACAACATACTCTAGTACCAGTTTTCTTCCTCTGGTTCCTCCTCCTCCATCTTCTCGTGTGTGCTTTTTCCTTCTCTTTCCTTCTACTTACCACTCTATGAAACCATCCTCTTCTTGTCTTCTTCCCACCATAATCCCATCCTTTGACTGTTTGCTTCATCTTCTGTGCAATACCACCTTCTCTCAAACACTTGTTGTTTTCTCCATTTCCATCTGCTTTTCTACTTCTGCATTGTCTTTTTCTCCTCTAGGGTCTCCCTCTCCCCACACTTCCCTGACGCTCCCCCCCACAAAGTTCATTCACAAATTCAAATTCCCATCGCTCTCATCCAACTCTTCTTCAAATGTCCCTTTTAAGTACCTCTGACATGTTTCTTCTCTCAATGTCCTACTCTTTTCTTCTTCCTCCACCTCCTCCTCTGCCTGATTTATCCCTTTTCTCCTCCTGCATTCCGTTCTGTACCTCCAATTCTCCTCCTATTTGGAAGTCCTCTTATTCTCTTTTCAACCACTCCCCTTCATTGTCTCCTGCTCTAGGTTTCTAATCAGCTCTTGTTCTCAAATGCCTCATCATCTTCGACCTTCACTGCAACACCACTTCCTCCATTGCTGGTTTTCACTTTTCGGTCCTCCTCCTCCATGTTATACTGGGTCCATTCTGCCTGGACCTCCTCTTACTTGATGGGATCTATTTCACTGACTCACATCCTCTGTCATTTCTTTTCTGTTTTTATTTACATCTCCACGAACTCCTCCTCTTTTTCTCTTCTTCCCTCCATTAACCGGTCCTTCAGCTCTTTGCTCCTGCTACTGTGTACCTCCACCTTCCCTGAATCAAAAATTTTTGTGTTTCCTCCATTTCCGTCTGCTCTTCTACTTCTGCATCATCTCTTTCTCCTCCAGGATCTCGTTCTACCCACTCTTCCCTGACCTTCCCACTCTCAAATTCCATTCACAAATTCAAATTCCCATCCCCGCATCAACATCTTCTTCAAATGTCCCATTAAAATACCTCTGATATATTTCTGCTCTCGTTGTTCTACGCTTTTTTTTTCTTTTTGCATTTTGGGTCACACCCGGCAATGCTCAGGGGTTATTCCTGGTTCTCTGCTCAGGAATTACTTCTGGCGGTGCATGGGGGACCATATGGGATGCTGGGAATTGAACCCGGGACAGCGGCGTGCAAGGCAACCGCCCGACTCGCTGTGCTACCATTAAAGCCCCTCTACTCTTCTTTTCTTCTTCCCTTCACCACCTCCTCCTCCGCCTGCTTTATCCCTCCTTTTAGCCCAACTCTTCCATTCGGTTCTGTACCTCCAATCCTCCTCCTCTTCGGATGTCGTTTTATTCTGTAATCCAACACTCTGCTTAATTTTCTCCTGCAGTACAGTTTTACAAATCAGCTCTTCTTCTCAAAGGCCTCATCGTCTTTCCACTTCATTCCTCTACCACCTCTTCTACTGCTGGATTTCACTTCTCAGTACTCCTCCATGTTATTCTGGGTCCATTCTGCCTCGACCTCCTCTTACCTGATGGGTTCTTTTTCACTGACTCACCTCTTCTGTGACTTGGCTTTTTTTACTTACCTGTCTACGAAATCATGCTCCTGTAGTCTTCTTCCCTCCATCACCCAGTCCTTTGGCTGTTTTCCCTCATCTACTATGCTGCTCCAACTTCTACGATTTCTACATTTTTGTGTTTCCTCCATTTCCATAATCTTCTAATTTCCACAATCTTTTCTCCTCCAGAGTCCCCTCTCCCCACACTTCTCTGGCCCTCCACCTCACAAATTCCATTCACAAATTCAAATTTCCATCCCCCATCCACCTCTTCTCTGATGTCCCCTTTATCTTCTTCTGATGTTTTTTTCCAAAAGTGGTACTGCCTTCTTTTCTTCTGCCCGTCCCCATCTCTTCCACCACCTGTTTTCTTCTTCGGTCTTACTCCTCTATCTCCAACTTTTTCCTCTGTATCTCCAATTCCTACTGTTGTGAAGTCATCCATGTTCAATTTTCGACTCGGCCTCCACAGTGACCTTCATTCAGTTCATGTCATTTCCTCTAGTCTTCAAAATCCTCCTCCTCTCTTTTCTTCTTCCCGCCACCACCTCCTCCTCCTCCTGTTTTCTCTTTATGACTCCTTCAACTCATCTCTTTGGAATCATAACTCCAATTCCAAACTCTGTTCTCCTCTTGCCTCCTTTGATTTCAATACTCTTCCTCCACTGTCTGCCTCTCTTCATCCTTCTAATTACCTTTCGTCATGCATTCATCCTCTCCTTCTTTTTTTGTCCCTCCACCACATCCTTACAGCCTGAATTCTTCTTGCTCCTCCTCTTCCATCTCGGCCTTTGTTCTCCTTACCTGCAATTCCTCCTGTTCTGATGTCGTCCTTGTTCCATTTTCAACTCCAGGTTCCAGTTTCCTTGACTTTAATTGTTCTCATTACCTCTCGTCTCCGAACTCCTCCTCTTCTTTTCTTCTACCTCCACCACCTCCTCCACCGCCAGTTTTCTCACTCCTCCCCAAGTCCTTTCGGTTCCAAACCTCAAACTACTCCTCCTCTATCAACATTGTCTTGTCTTTTATACCACTACGCCTCCATAGTAGTTCTCTTTTACTCCACTCCATCAAGAAATGCTCTTCAGTTTTTCTACTTACCTCTCATTTTTACACGCATCCTCTACTTCTCTCTTCTTTCCTCCACCACCCCTTTCACCTACGGTTTTTTTCCTCTGGGTCCTCATGTTCCGCTTTCTGTCTCCGTATTTCCCTGTCCTTTACTTACATGAAGGACTCTTTTCACGGCCTCGCCTCCTCTCTGTCCTCTTTTTCACTTCTACTTACCTATCCAGAAAATCATCATCACTTGTCTTCTGTCCATCACCAAATCCATCGCCAGTTTGTTTCGTCAAGTGCAATCCTCCACCTATTCGGATTCAAACACTTTTGTGTTTCCTCCATTTCCGTCTCTTTGTCAACATCTGCATTGTCTTTTTCAATGCAAATTCCATTCACCCAACCAACTCTTCTTCTGATGTCTTTCTCTTATTTCTCCTCTCATTGTCATACTCTTCTTCCTGCCACCACATACTCTGCTGCCTGTTTTCTCCCTCCTCCTCCTCCAACTCCTCCTTTTGGCATCATACGTCCAATTCCAGCACCTGTTCTCTTGTTGCCTCCTTCGTTTTCATCACTCTTCCACCAATGTCTGCTGCTCTTCATTCTTCTACTTACCTCTTGTCCATGAACTCATCCTCTTCTTTTTTTCTTCTCTCTCCACCACCTCCTCCACTGCCTGTTTTCTCACTCCTCCTCAAACTCCTTTTGGTTACAAACCTCAAAATACTCTTCCTCTTCCAACATTGTCTTGCTGTCTTTTACACCACTACGCCTCCATAGCAGTACTTTTACTCCACTCTACCAAAAACTGCTCTTCAGTTTTCTTCTTACCTCTCATATTCAAACGCATCCTCCACTTCTCTCTTCTTTCCTCCACCACCCCATCCACCTCTAGTTTTCTTCTCCTCGGTCCTAAAGTACTGCATTCGGTCTCCGTACCTCCCAGTCCTTTCCGGACTTGACAGACTCTTTTCACAGCCTCGACTCCTCTGTGTCCTCCCCCGCTTCTACTTACTTCTCAAAAAAAAACACAACATCTGATTGTCCTCTTTCGTGTATCACCACGTCCATCACCAGTTCTTTCATCAAGTGTGATCCTCAACCTTCTCTGATTCAAGACTTTTCTGTTTCCTCCATTTCCATCTCCTCTTCAATATGTGCTTCGTCTTTTTCAACTCCAGGTCTCCCTCTCCCTACACTTCCCTGTCCCTCCTCCTTACAAATTCCATTCACAAATTCAACTTCCCATTCACCCATCCACCTCTTCTTTTGATGTTTCATCTTCTTTTATTTCTCCTCTCATCGTCCAATTCTTCTTCCCGCCACCACCTACTACTCTGTCCGTTTTCTCCCTCAAACTCCTCAAAGTCCTCCTCTTCTTCTAACGTTGTCTTGTTCTTGTTTACATCACTCCACCTCCATTGTCTTCTGCTCTTCAGTTATTCTCCTTACCTCTTATTCTCAAAGTGATCCTGCACTTCTCTCTTCTTTCCTCCACAACCTCCTCTACTACCGGTTTTGTCAGGGTCCTGCTCCTCCATCTTCTTGTGTCTGCGACCTCCTGGTCCTCCTTTTACTGATCGGTTCTTTGTCACTGCTTCGATGCCTGTTTCGTCTATTTCCTTCTACTCACCACTCTATGAAATAATGCTCTTGTCTTCTTCCCTCCATCACTGACTCTTTCACCTGTTTGCTTCATCTACTATGCACCTCCACCTTCTCTCGAACACTTTTGTGTTTCCTCCATTTCCATCTGCTCTTCTACTCTTGCGTTGTCTTTTTCTCTTCTAGGGTCTCCCTCTCTCCATGCTTCCCTGACCCTCCCCCTCTCAAATTTCAGCACAAATTCAAATCCCATCCCCCATCCACCTCTTCTTCAAATGTCCCCTTCAAATACCTCTGAAATATTTCTGCTCTTGTAGTCCTACACTTCTTTTCTTCTTCCCTCTACCACCTGCTCCTCTGCCTGCTTTGTCCCCCCTTCTTCTCCAACTCTTCCATTCGGTTCTGTACCTCCAATCCTCCTTCTTTGGATGTCCTCTCATTCTCTTATCCACCACTCCGCTTCATTGTCTCCTGCTCTACAGCTTTACTAATCAGCTCCTCTTCTTATCTTCTTACCGCCACCACCTCTTCCTCCTCCTGTTTTCTCTCTCTGACTGCTTCAACTCATCCCTTTGGCATCATAACTCCAGTTCCACCCTCTGCTCTCTTCTTGACTCCTTTTATTTTCACCACTCTCCCTCCACAGTCTGCTGCTCTTCATCCTTCTACTTACCTCTCGACTATGCACTCATCCTTTCTTCTTTTCTTTGTCCCTCCACCACCTCCTTACAGCCTGCACTCTTATTGATCCTCCTCCTCCATCTAGGCCTTTGTTCTCCTTACCTGAAATTCCTCTTGTTCTGTAGTCGTTGTTCTTCCATTTTCAATTACAGTCTCCAGTTTCTTTCTTTAGTTCTTCTCATTACTCTCGTCTTTGAGCTCATCGTCCTATTCTTTTCTTCTCCCTCCACCACCTCCTCCACCACCTGTTTTCTCACTCCTCTTCCTAAATTACTTTCTGTTCCATAGTAGTTCTCTTTTACTCCACTCCACCAAGAACTGCCCTTCAGTTTTCTACTTACCTCTCATTTACAAACGCATTCCCCACTTCTCTCTTATTTCCAAACCATGTCATCAACCACCGGTTTTCTTATTCTGGGTCCATCTCCTTCCACTTCCCACAATGTTTTTCTCCTCGAGGTTCTCCCTGTCCCCACACTTCCCTGTCCCTCCCCTCACAAATTCAATTCACAAATTCAAATTCCCATTCGCCCATCCACCTATTCTCTGTCGTCACCTTCATCTTCTTCTGATGCTTTTCTCCACTTGTGGTACTACCTTCTTTACTACTGCCCATCCCTCTCTCCTCCACCGCATGTTTTCTTCTTCTTCCCTCTTATTCCTCTATCTCTACCTTTTTTCTCTGTACCTTCAATTACTCTCGTTGTGACGTCATCCATGTTCATTTTTCGACTCGGCCTCCACAGTGACCTTCATTAAATTCATATCATTACCTCTAGTCTTCAAAATCCTCCTCCTCTCTTTTCTTCTTCCCGCCACCACCTCCTCCTCCTCCTGTTTTCTCTTTCCGACTCCTTCAACTCATCCCTTTGGCATCATGACTCCAATTCAGTTTTTCTCATTACCTCTCACCTTTGAACTCATCCTTGTCTACTTTTATTCTTCCTACCACCAACTTCTTTTCTGTTTTCTCTCTCTTCTTCTTCTAACTCCTCCGTTTGGCATCATACCTCCAATTCCAGCTCTCGTTCTATTGTTGCCTCCTTTTATTCACCACTCTGCCACAACTGTCTGCTGCTCTTCATTCTTCTACTTCTCATCCATGCACTCATCCTACCCTTCCTCTCTGTTTCTCCACCACCTCATTTTTTTAAAAAAAAATGTTATTATATCACCATGTGGAAAGTTACAAAGTTTTCAGGTTTATGTCTCAGTTATACAATATTCAAACACCATCCCTTCCCCAGTGCCCATATTCCACCACCAAAATCCCCAGTATACCCCCGCTCCGCCCCCCTGCCCCCAACTGTATAACTGATGAATTTCACTTCATTTTCTCTTTACCTTGTTACGTTCCATATTGCAAAACAAAACTCATTATTGTTGTTGGAGTTTCCCCCCCAAGAAAGACAGCTCTACTAAGGAAGCATTTGATAATTGGATTTCCATTAAAACATTGTATGTTTTCAGTTTTTAGAAAAGGTCCCGCAACCCGGAGCCATGTTAGTTGCTGCTCAGTGTCGCCAGGGCTCCATCTTGAGAAGGTGTACAAGCTGTACCTCCTCCATCTGGATCCCTGGTGTTGTTGGCCCGGATTCCGGTCCGGAGCATTTCTCCGGCCGCGTTGATCACCAGACTGCCTAGCCTCTTCTCTGTTGAATGTGGCGAGATGGCTCTGAGGGTGGGTCGAGGGCGTGATTTCCGGCGGCCGGGGCCATTTGGAGTTTGGGCTGGCGCTGCCTCACTACAGTGCCCCCCCCCTGCGGTTCGTATGTGTTCCAGTCCCGCAACACGGAGCCCTGTTAGTTGCTGCTCAGTGTCACCAGGGCTCCATCTGGAGAAGGTGTGCCAGCTGTACCTCCTCCTTCTGGATCCCTGTCCACCACCTCCTTATAGCCTGTATTCTTCTCCCTTCTCCTCCATCTCTGCTTTTGTTCTCCTTACCTGCAATTCCTTCTGTTCTGATGTCATCCTTGTTCCATTTTCAACTCAAGCCTTCTGTTTCCTTCCCTTTAGTTGTTCTCATTACCTCTCGTCTTCAAACTCATAGTCCTTTTCTTTTCTTCTCCCTCCACCACCTCCACCACCGCCTGTTTTATCACTCCTCCTCCACAAACTCCTTTTGGTTCCATACCTCAAAATACTCCTCCTCTTCCACCATTGTCTTGTTCTCTTGTACACCACTATGCATCCTTAATAGTTCTACTTTACTGCACTCCACCAAGAACTGCTCTTCAGTTTTTCTACTTACCTCTCATTTTCAAACGCATCCTCCACTTCTCTATAATTTCCACCACCATCTCATGCACCTCCGGTTTTCTTTGTCTAGCTCCTCCTTCCATCTTGTGTTTCAGTACCTCCTCATCCTTTTTTTACATGCTGGATGTTTTTTACTGTCGCGCCTCCTCTGTTGTCTTTTTTCCTCCTATTTACCTCTCCACAATGTCACCATTTTCAAGTCTCTGTCCTTCCATCACCGCGTCCATCTTTTTTTTGAAGTTTGCTACTTCAACTGTAATCCTCCACCTTCTCCCAATTCAAACACTTTTCTGTTTCCTCAAACTCCATATCCTCTTCAACATCTGCATTGTCTTTTTCAACACCAGCTCTCCCTCTCCCCACAGTCCCTGTCCCTCCCCCTCACAAATTCCATTCACAAATTCAAATTCCCATTCACCCATCCTCCTCTTATGTTTTCATCTTTTTTATTTCTCCTCTTATCGTCCTACACTTCTCCATCCACCACCTCCTCCTCCACCAGTTTTCTCACTCCTCCTCCTCCAACTCCTCCTTTTGGCATCATACCTTCAAGTCCAGCTCCTGTTCTCTTGTTGCCTCCTTCTTCTTCACTACTCTGCCTCCACTGTATGCTGCTCTTCATTCTTCTACTTACCTCTCGTCCATGAACTCATCCTCCTCTTCTTTTCTTCTCCCTCCACCACCTCCTCCACCACCTGTTTTCTCACTCCTCCTCCTCAAGCTCCTTTCGGTTCCATTCCTCAAAATACTCCTCCCGTTCCAACATTTTCTTACTGACTTTTAAACCACTACGGCTCCATAGTAGTTCTCTTTTACTCCACTCCACCAAGAACTGCTCTTCAGTTCTTCTACTTACCTCTCATTTTCCAACGCATCCTCCAATTCTCTCTTCTTTTCTCCACTACCCTATACACTCTCGGTTTTCTTCCTCAGGGTCCTCAAATTCCACACTTGGTCTCCGTACCTCCGTCCTTTCCTTACTTGCGAACTCCTTTCAGGGACTCGCCTCTTCCTTGTCCTCTTTTTTGCTTCTACTTACGTCTCCACAATATCATCATCTCTTGTCTTCTACGTCCATCAACGCGTTCATCGCCAGTTTGCTTCAAGTGTGGTCCTCCATTTACTTCGATTCAAACACTTTTGTGTTTCCTCGATTTCTGTCTCCTCTTCACTATCTACATCGCATTTTTCAACATCAGATCTCCCTCTCCCTTCACTTACCTGTCCCTCCCCCTCACAAATTCCATTCACAAATTCAAATTCACATTTATCCACCACCTCTTCTTATGATGTCTTCGTCTTATTTAATCTCTTGTTATCCTACTCTTCTTCCCGTAACCACCTCCCCCTCTGCCTGTTATTTCCCTCCTGCTCCTCCTACAACTCCTCCTTAAGCCATCATACCTCCAATTCTAGAAACTGTTTTCTTGTTGCCTCCTTCGTTTTCATCATTCTGCCTCCAATGTCTACTGCTCTTCATTCTTCTACTTACCTCTCGTCCATAAACTCATACTCCTCTTCTTTTCTTCTCGCTCCACCACCTCCTCCACTGCCCGTTTTTTCACTCCTCCTCCTCAAACTCCTTTCGTTTCCATACCTCAAAATACTCCTCCTGTTCCAACATTGTCTTGCTGTCTTTTATACCACTAATCCTCCATAGTAGTTCTCCTTTACTCCACTCCACCAAAAACTGCTCTTCAGTTCTACTTACCTCTCATTTTCAAATGTCTCCTACTCTTCTCTCTTCTTTCCACCACCATCTCATCCACCTCTAGTTTTCTTTCCCTTGGGCCTCATTCTTCCATCTTGTGTTTCAGTACCTCCTCATCCTTTTCTTACACGATGGTTCGTTTTCACTGTCGCCCTTCCTATGTTTTGTCTATTTTCCTCCCACTTACCTCTACAAAAATCATCATATTCTTGTCATTTCCCACCATCACCGGGACCATGACCAGTTTGCCTCGTCAAATTTGCACCAGGATCTTCTCCAATTCAAACACTTTTCTGTTTCCTCCAATTCCGTTTCTTCAATTCCACATTGTCTTTTTCAACAACAGGTCTCCCCGTCCCTACAATTCCCTGTCCCACCCCTCACAAAATCATTCACAAATACAAATTCCTATTCACCCATCCACCTCTTCTGATGTCCCCATCATCTTCTTCTGATCCATCTGTTCTCGTTCTTCTACTCTTCTCCTTCCCGCCACCACCTCCTCCTCCACCTGTTTTCTCTCTCATCCTTCTCAAACTCCTCCTTTCGATTCCATACTTCATAATCCTGCTCTTCTTCTAATGTTGTTCTTGTAACTTAACTACACTTTCATTGTCTCCTGCTCTTCATTTCTTCTACTTACCTCTCGCTCTCAAATGCACCCTCCACTTCTCTCCTTTCCTTAACCACCTCATTCACCTCTGCTATTTCCTCCTCCATCTTCTGTGTCTCCATACCTCCACATCCTACTGTTATTTGACAGGTTTATTTTCAGTGCCTCACCTCTGTGTCATCTTCTTTTATTCTACTTACCACTCTAGAAATCATCCTCTTCATGTCTTCTTCACTCCATCACCCAGTCCTTCTGCTGTTTGCTCCTGCTACTCTGCTCCTCCAACTTCTGATTCACTTTTGTATTTCCTCCATTTCCATCTACTCTTCTATTTCTGCATCATCTTTTTCTCCTCCAGGGTCTCCCTCTCCCCACACTTCCCTGACCCTCCCCTCACAAATTACATTCACAAATTCAAATTCCCATTCCCCCATCAACCTCTTCTCGATATCCCCTTCATCCTCTACTGATGTTTTCCACCACTTGTCGTACTGCCTTCTTTTCTTTGGCCCATCCCTCTCTCCTCCAACGCCTGTTTTCTTCTTCCACTATCTCCGCCTTTTTTCTCCGTAACTCCAAGTCCTCTTGTTCTGACATCATCCATGTTCCATTTCCCTCCGTGTGTCCTTCATTCAGTTTGAATCATTTCCTCTAGTTTTTGAAATCCTCCTCCTCTCTTCTTCCCACCACCACCTCCTCCTCCTCCTGTTTTCTCTTTCTGACTCCTTCAACTCATCCCTTTGGCATCATAACTCCAATTCCACACACTGTTCTCTTCTTGTCTTTGTTTTCACCACTCTTCCTCCACGGTCTGCCTCTCTTCATCCTTTGACTTATCTTTCTTCATGCATTCATCCTCCCCTTTTTATTTGTCCCTCCACCATATCCTTACAGCCTGTATTCTTCTTACCTGTACTCCTCCATCTCCGCCTTCATTGTCCTTACCTGCAATTTCTCCTGTCCTCATGTCTTCCTGCTCCATTTTCAACTACAGTCTCCATGGTTTACTTCCCTTCAGTTCTTCTCACTAGCTCTCATCCATGAACTCATCTTCCTCTTCTTTTCTTCTCCCTCCACCACCTCCTCCACCGCCTGTTTTATCACTCCTCCTCCTCAAATTCCTTTCGGTTCCATACCTCAAAATACTCCTCTTCCAACATTGTCTTGTTGTCTTTTACACCACTATGCCTCCATATTAGTTCTCTTTTACTCCACTCCACCAAGTGCTCTTCAGTTCTTCTACTTACCTCTCATTTTCAAATATCTCCTACTCTTCTATCTTCTTTCCACCACCATCTCATCCATCTCGAGTTTTCTTACTATGGGTCCTCCTTCTTCCATCTTGTTTCAGTACTTCCTCATCCTTTTCTTGCATGACAGTTCTTTTTCACTGTCACACCTCTTAGGTTTTGTCTTTCTTCCTCCGACTTACCACTCTAAAAAAACACCATCTTCTTGTCATTTCCCAACATCTTACATCCATCACCAGTTTGCTACTTCAATTGTGCTCCTCGACCTTCTCCAATTCAAAAACTTTTTTGTTTCCTCTAATTCTATCTCTTCAATTGTGCATCATCTTTTTCAACAACAGGACTCCCCATACCTACAAATCCCTGTCCCACCACTCACAAAATCATTCACAAATACAAATTCCCATTCCCCAAACCTCTTCTCGATATCCCCTTCATCTTCCTCTGATGTTTTTCTCCACTTGTGGTACTGCCTTCTTTTCTTCGGCCCATCCCTCTCTCCTCAAACACCTGTTTTCTTCTTCCTTCTTCTTCCACTATCTCCGCCTTTTTTCTCCGTAACTCCAATTCCTCTTGTCCTGACATCATCCATGTTCCATTTTCAACTCACACTCCACAGTGTCCTTCATTCAGTTTGTATCATTTCCTCTAGTCTTCAAAATCCTCCTCCTCTCTTTTCTTCTTCCCGCCACCACCTCCTCCTCCTCCTTTCTCTTTCCGACTCCTTCAACTCATCCCTTTGGCATCATAACTCCAATTCCGCTCTGTTCTCTTCTTGCCTCCTTTGTTTTCACCACTCTTCCTCCACTGTCTGCCTGTTTTCATCCTTAGACTTACCTTTCTTCATTCACTCATCCTCTCCTTTTCTTTGTCCAACAACTCCTTATAGCCTGTATTTGTCTTCCCTCCTCTTCCACAACTCAGCCTTTGTTCTCCTATCCTGCAACTCCTCCTGTTCTGATGTCGTTCTGTTCCATTTTCAACTCCAGCCTCCAGTTTCCTTCCATTCAGTTCTTCTCATTATCTGTCGTCTTCAAACTCATCGCCCTCTTTTCTTCTTGCCACAACCTCTTCCTCTGCCTGTTTTATCCCTCCTCATCCTCCAACCTCTCCATTTGGCAACGTACCTCCAATTCCAGCTCCTGTTCTCTTGTTGCCTCCTTTGACTTCACCACTTTGCCTCCATTGTCTGCTTCTCTTCATTCTTGTACTTACCTATCGTCCATGAACTCATCCTCCTCTTCTTTTCTTCTTCCTCCACCACCTCCTCCACTGCCTGTTTTCTCACTCCTCCTCCTTAAACTCCTTTTGGTTCCATTCCTCAAAATACTCCTACTCCTCCAACATTGTCTTGTTGACTTTTAAACTACTATGCCTCCATAGTAGTTCTGTTTTACTCCACTCCACCAAAACCTGCTCTTCATTTTTTTATACTGCTCTCTCATTTTCAAACGCATCCTCCACTTCTCTCTTCTTTCCACCACCCTGTCCACCACTGGTTTTCTTCCTCTTGGTCCTCACGTCTGCCTTCGGTCGCCATACCTCCCTGTCGTTTCCTTACATGAAGGATCCTTTCACTGCCTCGCCTCCTCTGTGTCCTCTTTTTTGCTTCTACTTACCTCTTCAGAAAATCATCATCTATTTGTCGTCTTACGTCCATTAACCAAGTCCATCGCCAGTTTTCTTCATCAAGTGTGATCCTCCACCTACTCGGTTAAAACACTTTTGTGTTTCTTCCATTTCAGTCTCCTCAACTTCTCAATCGTCTTTTTCAATACCAGGTCTCCCTCTCCCTCCCCCTCACCCTCCCAAATTCCATTCACAAATTCAAATTCCCATTCAACCATCCACCTATTCTTCTGATGTCTTTGTCTTCTTTATTTCTACTCCCAGCATCATAGTCTTCTTCCTGCCACCACCTCCTCCTCTCCCTGTTTTCTCCCTCCTCCTACTAATACTCCTCCGTTTGGCATCATACCTCCAATTCAAGCTATAGTTCTCTTTTGCTTCCTTTGTTTTCACCACTCTGCCTCCACTGTCTGCTGCTCTTCATTCTACTAGCTCTTGTCCATGAACTCACTCTATTCTTTTCTTCTCCATCCACAACTTCCTCCACCACCTGTCTTGTTTCTCGTCTTATTCTTCTTCCTGCCACCAACTCGTCCTCTGCCTGTTTTCTCTCTTGAACTCCTCAAAGTCCTTTCTTTCTAACGTTGTCTTGTTCTTGTTTACACCACTCTGCCTCCATTGTCTCCTGCTCTTGAGTTCTCCTTACCTCTCTTTCTCAAAGTGATCCTGCAATTCTCTCTTCTTTCCTCCACAACCTTCTCTACTACCGGTTTTCTTTCTCAGGGTCCTCCCCCAACGTCTTCTTGGGACTGCGTACCTCCTGGTCCTCCTTTTACTTATGTGTTCTTTGTCACTACTTCTCCGCCTGTGTCATTTGCCTTCTACTTACCTCTCCGTGAAATCATCCTCTTCATGTCTTCTTCCCTCCATCACCCAGTCCTTCACCAGTTTGCTTCTGCTACTGTGCTCCTCCACCTGCCCTGATTAAAACACTTTTCTGTTTCCTCCATTATCATCTGCTCTTCTCCTTCTACGTTGTCTTTTTCTTTTCACCACTCTCTCCACTGTCTGTTGCTCTTCATACTTCTAATTTCCTCTTGTCCATGCACTCATACGCCCCTTTTCTTTGTCCCTGCACCACCTCCTTACTGTCTGTATTCTTCCTTCCTCCTCTTTTTCCATCTCCGCCTTCATTCTCCTTACCTGCAATTTCTCCTGTTCTGATGTCGTCCTTATTCCATTTTCGACTCCAGCCTCCAGTTTCCTTCCCTTCAGTTCTTCTCATTACCTCTCATCTTGAAACTCATCGCCCTCTTCTTTTCTTCCTCCCACCACCACCTCCTCCTCCGCCTGTTTTCTCCCTCCTCCTCCTCCTCCAACTCCTCCATTTGGCATTGTACCTCCAATTTCAGCTTCTGTTCTCTTGTTGCTTCCTCCGTTTTCACCACTCTGCCTCCATGACTGATGCTCTTCAGTCTTCTACTTACCTCTTTTTATGAAATCATCCTCCCCTTTTTATTTGTCCCTCCACCATCTCCTCACAGCCTGTATTCTTCTTCCCTGTCCTCCTCCATCTCCGCCTTAGTTCTCCTTACCTGCAATTCCTCCTGTTCTGATGTCTTCCTGTTCCATTTTCAATTACACCCTCCAGGGTTTACTTCCCTTCAGTTCTTCTCATTACCTCTCCTCCATGAACTCATCCTCCTCTTCTTTTCTTCTCCCTCAACCACCTCCTCCACCGCCTGTTTTATCACTCCTCCTCCTCAAACTCCTTTCGGTTCCAAACCTCAAAATACTCCTCCTCTTCCAACATTGTCTTGTTGTCTTTTACACCACTATGCCTCCATAGTAGTTCTATTTTACTCCACTCCACCAAGAAGTGCTCTTCAGTTCTTCTACTTACATCTCATTTTCAAATGTATCCTACTCTTCTCTCTTTTTCTACCACCATCTCATCCACCTCCGGTTTTCTTTCTCTGGGTCCTCCTTCTTCCATCTTGTGTTTCAGTACCTCCTCATCCTTTTCTTACATGACAGTTCCTTTTCAATGTCACCCCTCCTCTGTGTCGTCTATTTCCTCCTACTTACCTGTCCAAAAAATTATCAGCTGATTCTGTTTTTCCCTCCATCACCACATCCATCGCCAGTTTGCTTCGTCAACTGTGCTCCTTGACATTCTCCAATTCAAACACTTTTGTGTTTCCTCCAATTCCATCTCTTCAACTGTTCATTGTGTTTTTCAACACCAGGTCTCCATGCCCCTACAATTCCCTGATCCACCCCCTCACAAAATCATTTACAAATACAATTTCCCATTCACCAATCCACCTCTTCTTCTGATGTCCGCATCATCTTCTGATCTCTGTTTTCATCGTTCTACTCTTCTTCCCACCACCACCTCCTCTTCCACCTGTTTTCTTCCTCGTCTTCTCAAACAATGTCTTTTGATTGTGTACCACATAATCCTGCTCTGCTAATGTTGTCTCCTTCTTGTTTACATCACTTCACTTCCATTGTCTCCTGATCTCCAGTCTTCTACATACCTCTTGTTCTCAAACGCATCCTCCACTTTTCTGCTTTCCTTCACCACCTCCTTCACCTCTGGTTTTCTTTCTCCGGTTTCTCCTCCATCTTCTGTGTCTCCGAATCTCCTCGTCCTACTCTTATTTGACGGATTTTCAGTGCCTCCCTTCAGTGTCATCTTCTTTTCTTCTACTTACCTCTCCATAAAATTACTCTTTTCATGTCTTCTTCCCTCCATCTCCCGGTCCTTCACCTGTTTGCTTCTGCTACTGTGCTCATTCACCTTCTCTGATTCAAACACTTTTGTGTTTCCTCCATTTCCATCTCCTCTTCATATTCCTGATTATCTTTTTCTCCTCCAGTGTTTCCCTCTCCCCACACTTCCCTGTCCCTCCACCTCACAAATTCCATTTACAAATTCAAACTCCCAATCACCATCCATGTCTCCTTCTGATGTCCCCCTCATCTTAATCTGATATATTTGCCCTTTCGTCGTCCTATTCTTCTTTTCTTCACACCACCATCTCCTCCTCTGCTTGATTTTTCACTCTTTATCCAACTCCTACTTTCAGATATGTATCTCTAATCCTCCTCCTCTTCGGAAGTCATCTAGTTCTCTTTAACAACACTCCACCTCATTAGAAAACACGGTTTTTCTAATTACCGCTCATTCTCAACGGCCTCAATCACTTTTCCCTTCATTCCTCCACCACTTCCTCCACTACTGCTTTTCTTCCTCTTGGTCCTTGTTCTTCATGTTCTTCTGGGTCCACTTTGCCTCGACCTCCGCTTACTTGCCGGGTTCTTTATTACTGCCTCGTCTCCTTTGCGTCGTTTTTTCCCCCCTTCTACTAACCGCTCCGCGAAATCATCCATTTCTTGTCTTCTCTCCTTCACCCCGTCTTTCACCTGTTTGCTTCGTCTACTGTGGTCCCCTAACTTCTCTGACTCAAACACTTCGTGTTTCCTCAATTCTGTTTCCTCTTCTTCTTCCACATCATCTTTTTCCCCTCCAGGGTCTCCCTCTTCTCACACTTCCCGGTCCCTCCCTGTCACAATTTCCATTCACAGATTCAAATTCCCATTCCCCCATCCACCTCTTCTTCTGATGTACCCTTTATCTATTGACGTATTTCTCTCTCGTCATCTTACTCTTCTTTTCTCATTCCCGACACCACCTCCTCCTCCTCCACAGGTTTTGTTTTTTATCACTCCTCCTCCATCTCTGCCTTTTATCTCCCTTTTTTCTCCATACCTTATTTCCTCTGGTTCTGACATATTCCTTTTGGCAGTTTCGACTGCAGCTAACGAATGGACACTTTCTCTGATCCTTCCAGTCATGGGTCATGTCACCGAGATGAATCAGGTCACTCTCCCTACATGTTTGGGTGCAAAGGGGCCTCTTATGCATGGTTCACCCCTTTTTGGCTGTTGTTCACACATGTCACAATGGCCTAAGGACCACATTTATGTGTGCGTGTGTGCAGCTGTGTCTCAAGTGCGTTTTCTATGCGATTGTGTGTGTGTGATTTTGATTTTGTCTTTGATTGTGTGGGTTGTGTGTGCATCTGTGTCTGAGAGTTTGTGTGTGATAGAACGTGTGGTCTTGTGTTTGAATGAGGTTTTGTATGAATGAGGGATCGTACATCTGAGTGTGTGATTTTGTGTGTGCCTAAGTGCGAGGGATTGATAGTGTGTACCTGTGTTTGTGTGATTGTGTGTGATACTGTGGACTGTATGTGTGAGTGTATGAGTATCTGGTTGTGTCATTGTGTTTCAGTGTTGTGTGTGAGGAATTGTGTGCCTGAGTATATGATTGTGAATATGTTGAGTGTAAATACACATCACACTGTATATGTGTGACTGTGTGTACATATGTATGATTTAGTGTGAAGGTGTGTGTATGTCTGTGTGATTTTGAATGTGTCTGAGTGTGTGAGCTGGGAGTGTACATATGTGTGTATGTCAGTGAGACTGTATAGGTAGAGTGCTGGCATGTGAATGAGTCTCAGTGTGAGTGTGAATGTGCATATGTTAGTGTGATTGAGTGTGGGGGACCATGTGTGTCTGAGGTGTGCTGACTGAATATGCACGAGTATGTGTGACAGTTTCGGAGTGAACGTATGTGTACATCCTTTCAATGTGTTGTGTGAGAGCATGCAAAAAAGCATGTGTCAGTTGGAGTGCATGCTGTTTCCTGTACATCATCGTGGTGAGTGTGCAGATGTGCAAATATTTTGAGTGTGTGTTTGAGAATATGCGTGTTTCTGTGTGCATGTGTGTGGTTGTGTTTGACGGTGCAATTGGTCTTAGTGTGCCTGTGTATGTGACTGGGCCTGGGGGCCCGTGCCTGTGTACGAGAGGGTCGAGTATATGAAATGATCTTTATTTCTCATGAGGGTTGATCCTTCTAAGTGAAATCTGCTGCCTTCTACAGCAGAAAACTTTAGGGCAAGTCTGGGGGCTGGTGTGTGTGTGTTTGTGTTTGTGAGCCAGTGTGTATGAGTGCATAAGTGTGTGCCTACATGTATGTGTTACTGTAGGACTGTGTGTGCATGACTGTTATGACTGCTTGAGTGTGTATCTGTGGTGTGTGTGAGACAACAGAGGAGATGGGGGGGAGAGAGAGAGAGAGAAAGAGAGAGAGAGAGAGTGGTGGGGGGAGATTCAGCTGGGGTTAGGCCTGGGAGGAAGCACCAGTTTCGTAGTGGCAGGAAGCCAGGCTTCTGGTTGGGTCTCCCATGGGCACAGCACCCCTCGGCACCCCTCCGTGGCTCTCTCAAGCTGATGGTGCACTGTGGCACACAGTGCCTGGCTGGCAGGAAGAACGTTAAGTAGGGTGCATCCTGTCAGGGTGCTGAGGGAGACGCCTGAATGTGTCCCCCTACCCTGCAGAAGTCCACCTTCCTCCAAGGACACCCAAGGTCACCCTGCCATTGGTTTAAGTAAGCTAGTGGTTACTGCAAGGAGGGACGAGGAAGGTTCCACAGAGCTTCGACGGGACTCCGGTTCTTGGCCCATCGAGGGGTGGGGGTGGTGGCTATTCAGCCGCACCTCCTGGGGGGACCCTTGATAGCATCCTCTGAAACCAAGGGGCAAGGTCCACCCCACCCAGCCGCCAGCCAAACACTGCACACCGGGTTCATTGCTCTGGGTACTGGACCCCATTTCTCAAAGCAAGTCTGATCACGTTGGGCTGTCGGGGGTGCAGCAGGAGTCCCCCCTGAGCCCCCCTACCCCAGACCAGACCTGACGGTTGTTTCCTGCTCTAGAAATGAGCAGATTCCACCCAGACAGATCAACCCCAACAACAAATAAAGATGATTTCATATGGTCTGCTCTTCAGGGCAGCTCTGAGGCCAGACTCTCACCTCTGGCTGGGGGCAGCTGGGGGCGCGGGAGCCTTCACCCCCACATCTGCGTCTCAGCTGAGGCCTGCCCCACGCTAGGCTCTGAGCAGCACCCGGCTCCCCAGAACTCCGTCACGAGGGTTGGGAGATAGAAACCCCGGCCCAGCTGGGCCCAGAGGCGTCTCTGGCTGGAGCGAGTGTCCACCCAGTCCCGAGTTCCATCGGGGGCTTTGAAAACCGACTCCGCAGCTCACAGCCGCTCTCGCCAGAGGTCTGCTCTGCAGGCAGCCCACTGTTCGCCAATTAGATGTTTGAAATAGCCCCAAGCCATAGAACAACTTGACGAAGTGGTAATGGAAGAAGCAGACACAGCTGGAGAAACGGCACAGCTGGGCGGTGCGAGCCGGAAACCCTGAAGGTCGGGGGAAACTTCGAGAACAAAACAGAGACGGGGACTATCACCCACTGCCGAGCTCCAGGACGGATGACCTACTTGGGGGTCTCTGCACCCAAGGGTGCCCTACGGCCCCCGCCCACCCAGCAACGCAGAGAAGGAAGCAGCAAATTCTCATTTCAGAGACATAGCACGGGATCGGGGACAGGCAAAATAAGTGAGGCTTGTCAGATGGCAACAAAAGGGTCGCTACTACCTAAAGAGAACACCGAGGGACATTTAAAAAGTGCAAAGACCAGACAGGAGGGAATCGTCGCAAATGTACTCAGGACCAAGCGCCGACCCCCAAGAACAGATCTAGTAAGAGAGCTGCATGAAGGCTGCAGATGGAACAGAGAGAGGGCCGCCAGCCTTGGACACGACAGACCTAATTTGGGTCCTTGGCACTGTGTAAGCTGCCCTGAACCCCGCCAAGAGTGATTCCTGAGCACAGAGCCAGGAAGAAGCCCTGAGCACCGCAGGTTTGACCGGCCAAGGAAAAAAAAATCTGTAACCAAACAAAAGGAAAACAAAATTTAAAAAATTGTATTAAAATTTTTAAATAAGTTTAAATATTTTATAAAATATTTTAAAACAAATAGTTTATGATATAAAACATTTACATTAACATCATACACAATATTTTTAATAAATATTTTATAAAATATTTATTGAGGGATAAATAATAATAAAAAGCAGCTCACCTTCATAGACAGGGTGTGGGAGCCGCACGGCAGGTGGGTCGTGACTCAGCCAACCAGAGGCAGAGCTATGACAGATGGCCCACCTCTGGGCCCGCAGCTACCCCCAGGATCAGCACCACTTCCTGCCTCCTCTTCCTCTGGCTCTATCCCACATCTTCCATCTCCCTCCCTCCCATTCTCCCACCCCTTCCTCGGGAGCGGCTGTACCTCTCTGTGGCACTCAAGGTTGGGCCAGAGAGTCACTTTACATCTGGCGAGATTGGGTTTCCCGTGTGCTTTCCCCATCAGCAGAAAAACCAGACCCTAGGCGGGATGTGATTTCACAGGGAAGCCGACTTCCTGTGGTCTGGGGCAGGCCGGTCCTGCAGGAGCCCCTGACGCTGGCCGAAAGATGTGCGGAATGGAGAGGAGGCGGGGGTGTCTCTGCATGAAAGGGTCCCAAGTTGGACACCAGCCAGAGGTCCCGGAAGGTCTTGCTGCTCCCCCTGCACCAAGCACGCCGGCCCGGCTGCTCGGAGACTGTCCACGGCCATGGGGAACCGTGCTCAGCAATGATCAGGCACGGCCATTCCCTTAAAAATTAAAAAGGCATGAATAATCAAAGCGGACCACAGAGCACTGACTTCTCAGCACTGAAGAACATCTGTCCGTAAACGGAATCAGTGAGAGAGGGAGAAGCTGGCCTTCCCGGCAATGGGGCCCTGCACTTACTCACACGCGGCCCTTTGGTGGCTCCGGGGTCCGCGCCGGCTCCAAGACACCGAGGCCACTGGCACTGATGTCCCTTGGCAGATGGTCCGGGGCAGGGGTGAGTCAAGGTGTGTCTCTGACAGGAAGGGGCGCAGCCATAAACCCCAACTAGCTACGAGTAGGGAAGCAGGGACCAGAGCCATGGCCCTGGCCTGCGGCCACCCCCACCCCCGCACCCTGGCACTCAGGCTGCACAGCAGCACCCAAAGCCCACAGCACACACACCCCGCCCCCCGTGGGCACACTCGAGTCACCGTGTGCGTCGACTACCACTTCTCAGCTGCGCCCCCGCCACCCTCTGCCCAAATGGTGGTCCTGGGTTTACAGCCCACAGAAAGCAGGTGGGCAGCAGCCACCCTGGAGAATGGGCCTTGCTCTGGCCTCCATGTCCACCATGTCTGTGTGCACACTGGTTCCGGGGGCCCACAGGGCGACTACACTTCCTTCAGTGGAGTGTGTATGTATGAATGTTGCTCCCGCAAGGCCGGCAGGGGGGCAGGGGGGCTAGCACAAACAGACAGTGTCCCCTGTGGAGAGCGGACAGGTTTGGAGAAACGTCATCTTGGTGAGAGGGTCATGCAGTATGTCCGTGCTCATGTAGCAGGTTCACAGTGGTAGAATTAATTCACACACACACACACATACACACACAGCAGTTGACAGCTGCAGGATGCAGAGCAGGCGGGGTCACACACACACCTGTTGGGTTGCTGGAGCCCTTGGGCTGCCGACGAGACCCTCAGCCACACTAGCCATATCTCATTCTGATTCCTCAGGATACACACAGATACACATATGTGTGCATATGTATCTATGTGTGTGCATATGTCTGTGTGAATGCATATTGTGTGTGCATGTCTCTGTGTAGCTTTGTTGTGCATGTCTGTGTGTAGCTCTGTTGTGCATGTCTGTGTGTCTCTGTGGGTATGTATGTCTGTGTGACTCTATGAGTGCGTATGTCTGTGTCTGTGTGCATATATATATATCATATATATATATATATATATATATATGCGTGCGTCTCTGTGTATGTGTGTGAGAAGAGGGTGAGCTAGTCTATACAATATCTAGAGTCCCCAGAGCAGGGGAGAGGTTGGTGTGGTCAGTGTGCTCCAGTAAGAGCTACAAATGGACGGAGGGCGCGGACACTGTCCCCCAGCTTACCAGCAACACAGACATGGTGCCAGGCCTGGGTCCCTCCACACATGTGTGTTCCAAGGCTGCAGTGGGCTCCTCTGGACGATGAAGGCACGACCTTCATCACTGCTGCACAGCAAATACCGGATCCTGCATGCAAAGGGCAAGGCCTGAGGGGCTGCACCCCTTTTACCCTATATGGGCCACAGTGAATCTGTGTATATGTCTGTACTTTGTCTTTGTGTGTGCATGTGGGTATGTGTTTGTGTATGTCTCTGTGTGTGTACAAGTGCGTGTATGTGTGTGTCTCTCTGTGTATCTGTGTCTGTGTGTACATGTGTGTGTCTGTGCATGTTTGTGTGTGTTCATGCAGTGCCTTTGTATGTCTGTGTATATATGTGTGTGTCTATGTGATCATGTCTATGTCTATATCTACATATCTGTGTGTCTCTGTATATGTATGTGATTCGGTGCAAGTGTTGTCTGTGAATGTCTGTTATTTTGTATGTGTCTATCTATATGTCTGTGCATATGTGTGTATTGTCTATGTGGTCAGTTTCTATCTCTGTATGCGTATGTATCTATGTATGAATGTCTGTGTGTATGTCTGTGTGTATGTGCATGTGTCTATGTGTCCAGGTAAATATATGTGTCTTTCTGTTCATTTGCATATGTCTATATGTCTTCATGTGTATGTCTGTGTAAATGTCGGGGTGTGTATGCGTGTCTATGTTTAGCTGTGTGTCTGTATATCAGTGTATATGTGTCTGTATATTTGTGTGTCAGTCTGTGTGTATATATGTCTGATATTTACACATGTGTGTATGCATGTAGGTGTGCTATGTATGTCTGTTTCTCTGTAAATGTGTGTCGGTGTATATGACTGCATGTCTGTAATATATCTATGTCTTGTGTTTACATTGTGTGTCTATATATATCTGTGTACCTTTGTATGTGTGCATATGTCTGAGTCTGTGTATTTGTTGTATATGTGTGTCTATATTTGTAAATGTATGTTTCTATGTTTACATTTGTGTGTCCATATGGGTGTTTGAGCATTTGTTTTCTGTGTCTGTGAATATGTGTGTATCTGTGGATAAGTCTCTGTGTGTGCATTTGCGTGTCTGTGTATAAGTATGTGTGCATATCTGTGCCTGTATATGTCTGTGTGTGTTCACGTTTGTGTTTCTATGCATTTTTCTGTGTGTCTCTATGTATTTCTATCTCTGTTTGTACATGTGTTAGGCTATGTACATCTCAGTATATCTACATGTGTCTGTGAGTGCATATCTCTATACATCATTGCATTTGTGTGTGTGCAAGTGGGTATGTGCATGTGTATGTCTGCCTCTTTGTGCACATGTGTTTGTGTACATCTGTGTCTATAAGTCTATATCTATATATGTGTGCTCGCAAATGTGTGTCTGTGTGAGCATGTATATATCTGTATCAATGTCTTTGTTATCTGTGTGTCTGTATGTGTCAGTGTCTCATTCTCTATGTGTATGTCTTTCTATATGTACATGCTGTGTCTGTCTATATCTGTGTGGGTCTTTGTCTGTATGGGTGTGTGTATTTCTCCGAATATGTCTCTGTGAGACAGTGTTTGTCCATGTGTATGTCTATGTGTACTTGTGTGAGTGTTCATGTGTCTGTGTTTACTTGTATGTGTTTCTGTATGTCTGTGTGTACACATGGATGTACGTCTGTGTGTCTGTGTGTCTATGTCCTTGTATCTCTGGGTGTGCGTTTGTATGACTGACTACACGTATTTGTCTATATATCTGTGTCTCTGTGTGTCTACGTATATGTCTCTGTGTGTCTAGGTGTGTGTGCGTCAGTGTGTGGACATGCATCTGTGTACATGTCTGTTTATCTGTTTCTCTGTATGTATATAGCTGTGTGTGCATGTGTGTCTATGTACACATTTGTGAGAGTATGTCTGTTTTGTGTGTGTCTGTGTACATATCTTTGTGTACACACAAAAGTATGTTTGTGTATGTGTGCATGGGCATCTTTGTGTACATGTGTGTCTCTGTATGTCTGTGTATCGATCAGTTATGTCTATATCTCTGTTAGCATATGTGTATCTCTGTATATGTCTGTGTGTATCTGTGCATATATGTGCGGTTCTGTGTACACATGTTAATTCATCTGTTTTTGCTAATCTGTGTGTGCATGAGGGTGTGTACCTATTTGTATATGTATCTGTGTATGCAGGTGAGCAGGTATAAGTCTGTGTACATCGGTGTTGTGTGTGTGCTGGTGTCTATGAGTATATGTCTGTACCTATGTGTGCGTATGTTTGGTGTATATATATATATGGGTGTTACTGCATACATTGGGGGGTGCCTGTTTATGACAGTTGTATGTCTGTTTCTTTGTGTGTCTATGTCTGTGTTTCTATATGTGTCTATATGTGTATATTTGATTGTGTCTATTTCTATGTATATACCTGTGTATCTTATGCTGCCATAAGTGTCTGTGTCTATGTGTGTATTTGCATGTGGGTGTATGCAGATGTCTGTATATCCATCTGTAAGTGTCTGCATTACTTTTGTCTGTGTGTCATGTGTTTGGGAGCATGTGTGTATATGTCTCTGTATTCCTATGTATATATCTGTGTGTGCATGTGTGCATGTATATCCATATGTGCATCTGTGTGAGTTTGTACATGTCTGTGTGTTCATTTATCTGTGCGCACATGTCTGAATATTTGTGTCTCTGTATATGACTGTCAATCTGCGTGTCTTTATTCATGTCTGTGTGGATATGTGTGTCTGTGTATGTGTCTGTGTGTATCTGCACTTGCATTGGGTGTGTCTGTGTATATGTACGTGTATGTCTTGTGTGTCTATGTCTGTCTGTATGTGTCTACATGTCTGTGTGTCAGCATGTATGCATCTGCATGCCTGTGTATATATGTGTGTGGGTATGTGTCTATATGGAAGTGTGTATACATGTGTATCTGTACATGTCTTTAGGTGAGTTTGGGTGTCTGTGTATGGCTGTGTATACGTCTGTCTCCCAGTGTCTGTGCATGTGTCTATGGGTATATATATACATATATATATATATCACTATGTATCTGTATATGTCTGTGGATATCTTTGTATGTCTGTGCGGCTATGTCATTGTCTATGCAAATGTGTGTCTGTGTATTTGTATATATTATTGTCTGTGTGTCTAATTGTGTCTGCGGCTCTGTGTGTGAAAATAGGTTTATATTTGTACGTGTTTCTGTGTCTGTTTATATGTGTGAGCTGTGTCTGTGCTCATGTGTGCAGATATATGTGTATGGGTGTCCGTGCATGTATGTGTGTCTGTCTATATGTCTGTGTGTTTCTCTGTATATATGTCTGTAAGTGACTGTGTGCGCGTGTGTATATGTGTATATGTCTGTGAGTCAGTGTCTGTGCATATGCCTGTGTGTTTACCTGTGTATTTATCTGTGTGCCAGTGTATGACTGTGCATATGTCTATGTATGCAGGTGTATTTGTACATTTCTGTGTGTGTCTGATTCTGTATGTATAATCTGTTCTGTGTGCATGTGTGTGTTTGTATATATCTTTGGGCATGTATGTGTGTTTCTTTGAACGTGTTTCTGTTTCTGTATATGTCTGTGTAAGTGTGGGTATGTGTCAGTATACATGTCTATGTGTGACTGTGTAAGCACGTGTGTTGATCTATATGTTTGATCTATGTGACTATAGGTCTGTGTGTGCACATATGTATATGACTGCCTGTGTATGTACACTAGTGGGCATCAATTTATGTGTCTGTGTATCTATGTGTATCTGTGTATTCTTCTGTGTATCTGAGTATGTTTGTGTCTATATCTTTGTGTGTACGTGCTTATATCTATCTGTGTAGGCATGCATCTACGTGTCTGTATATATCTCTGTGTGTGCTGTTGTTGTGTTTCCCTCTGTGAGTAAATACCTGTATCTCTGTGTTTCTGAATCAATGTTTATTGTGTGTCTAAGTCTGTGTGCATGTCTAATGTCTATGTGTACATGTGACTTGTGTGTCTCTGTATATGTCTTGTATTTTTGTGTGAACTAGGTGTATGTCTTGGCACATGTCTGCGTGTCTTTGAGTATGCATGTGTGTGGTGTTTGTGTAATCGTCTGTGTATATCTGTGTGTGTCTTGTGTGCATGTGTCTGTGTATGTGTGTGACTATGTGTCTATATCTGTGTGTACATGTGAGTATGGGTCTGTGTATTTGTCTGTGTTTGGGTGCCTCAGTGTATGTCTGAGCATTTGTGTCTATATATGTTTGTGTGTCTTTGTACTTCTATTTGTGTTTAGATATATGATCATGTGTCCATGTATATGCCTCTGTATATATTTGCGTATCTCTGTGTGTGCATATAGGTGTGTGTCTGTGTATCTGTGTTTGTATCTGTCTATATGTCTGTTTATGACTCTGTATCTATTAGTGTGTTCGTGTGTGTGCTTAAGTGTCTAAGGATATTTCCGTTTGTGCCTGTGCGTCTCTGTGTAGGTGTATCTTTGTGTCTCAATCTGTAAATATGTCTGTGTGTGCATGTGAATCTTTGTGCATAATTTTGTGTATCTGTGTTTATGTCTCTGTTGGTATGTATGTCTGTGTGTGTCTATGTACATACCTGTGGTTTATGTGTATCCGCCTGTGTGCATCTGTGTCTACGTATGTATTTTTATGTTTCTCTGTATCTGTGTGATAGATGTGTGGCCATGTCTGTATGTCTGTGTGTCTGCATACTTCTGTGTGTGCACATTTGTGTAAGTCTCTGTATATGTGTGTTGTGTCTGTGTGTGTGCATGTGGGAATGTAGCTGTATGTATGTGTCTGTGTGAATCTGTGAGTCTGTGTATGCATATACTTGTGTCCATATATATATATCTGTGTGTACCTCTGTGTGCATTTATTTCTGTCCATAAATGTCTGTGTGGCTTGTGTTTATGTCTGTGTCTATAGGTTTGTGTGTCTGTTTATATGCCTCCATGTGCATGTGTGTTCATTGTTTCTGTAATCTGTCTGTTTTTCGTTATATGTCAGCATGTGTTATGTTTATGTATGTCTGTGTTTCTCTGTGACTATCAATATGTCTTTGTGTTGTGTGTCCATATCTCTGTGTGTGTATGTGTCTGTATATGTTTGTGTGTTTGTGTCTGTGTGTCTACATATATATCTGTGTCCGTGTATACATCTGCTGTGGGCATGTCTGTTTAAAAATCTGTATTGTAATTGTGCTTGTAAATGTGTGTCTGTGTACATGTCTGTGGACGTGTCTGTGTGAGTTTTTGTGTATATGTCTGTGTTTGTGTCTGTGTGCTTTTGTGTCTGTGTATATAGCTGTGTATATCTCTTCATGTATATATTTCTGCGTGTCTGTGTGTCTGTCATTGTGTTTGTTAGTCTATATATCTGTGAGTCTCTGTATCTTTATATGTCTGCATGTGTGCAAGTGTGTCTATATATACGTCTGTGTATATGGCTCATGTATTTGAGTCTATATGTGTTGTCTGTCATTTCTGTGCGTACAGGTGTATGAAAGTGTGTGACTTTGTCTTTGTGTGTGCACGCAAATGTGTCTGTGTTTGCGTGTATGAGTGCATGTGTGTTTGTGTGTGCATGTCAGTGTGAACCAATGTATATGTATATCTTTGTCTATGTAGTCTGTGCTGTATATACATGTTCATATCTGTGTATATGTGTGTGCATATCTCTACATGTGGGTTTCTGTGTATCTGTGTGCTTACGTGTGTGTATAACTGTGTCAATATATGTGTATCTGTTCATGTGGGTGTATGTCTGTATGTGTGTGCATTTTATGTGCATGTGTATGATTTGGGTATATGTCTGTGTCCTTGTATACATGTGTCAGTATAATCACAGTCACCTGTGATTCTGTGCATGCCTTTGCATATGTGTGTGTACCATTGTTTTTAAGTGTTTTGTGTGTCCATGTGTCTACTTATATGTGTGCACTTGTGTGTGAGTCTATATATGTGTATACATATGTGTCTTGTCTGTGTGCATGTGGGCATGTGTATATGCCTGAGTCTCTATATGTGTGTGTCTGTGAGTGAATATATTTGTTTGTGTATATGTATACCTGTGTTTTTGTATAATTCTGTACCTCTCTGTTTGCGTGGGTCTCTAGATGTCTATGTATATATCTGTGAGTGTGTATGCATATTCTGTTTGTTTCTGTAGATATGACTAACTGTGGCTCCGTGTGTTGCATCCATGTCTGTGTACGTATATATGTTCTGTGTGTCTGTGTATATGTCTGTGTGTGCATGTGTATATGTGTGTGCATCTGTATGCTGGTGTGTGTATATCAGTGTGTATGTCTATGTTTCATGTGCCTATGTTGCGTGTCAATGTCTGTGTGTCTCTCTGTACATTCTGTGTGTGTCTGTGTATAGGCTTGTGTGTCAGTGCATATATGTCTGTATCTGCGTGTGCAAATCAGTATGCATGTCTATGTTTGTGTGTATGAATATGTGTGCGCATGCCTATGCCTGTGCTGCATGTGGGTGTGGGTGTGTATATGGCTGTGTGTGCACATTTGTGTGAGTTTGTGTATGTATGTGTCTATGCTTATACTTGTGTCTATATATGTGTTCTTCACTGCCTCTGTATATATCTGTGTGTGCACGTGGGTCTGTGACTATGTCTATGTCTGTGAGTTCTGTGTGTATATGTATGTCTGTGTGTGCATGTTTTTCTGTGTATATGTATGTGTATCTCTGTATGCTTCAGGTGTGTGACTATGTGTATGTCTGGTTATCCCTCTATGTATGTCTTTATATATAAGTCTGTGGGTGCGTGTGTGTCTATGTATGTCTGGGTATCTTTCTATGTCTGAAACTAGTGTGTACATGCATGAATTGTATCTGTATATACTTGTATGCATCCACATTTATGTCTCTGTATATGTGTCCATGTTTATACAAATAAGTGTGCCTCTGTGTATGTCTTTTCTATCTCTGTGTTTCTGTGTATATGTCTGTGTGTACAGGTGTGTTTCTGTGTGTATGTCTGTCTCTGTACATGTCACTATTTCTCTGTGTATGTCTATATCTGTGTGTCTGCTGGTACATTCATGTTTTTGTGTATAAGTCAGTGTGGATCACTTTGTGTATATGTGAGTGTGTGTGTGGATATGTCTATGTTGTATGTGTCTATATGTCTTTGTGTGTACAGCTATATATCTGTGTTCATTTATCTTTGAGCATGTTGTGCCTGTGTGAATGTGTGTGCACGTAGGCACACATGCCCCTGTGGTTGTTAAATTTATATGTGTTTATATGTGTACATCTATGTGTGCCTGTGTGTATCTGTGTCTTTGTATCTGTCTGTGTGCATTTTTCTGTGTCTCTATGTTCGGTATGTTATCTGTGTGTCTGTTTCTCAGAGTGGGCATATGTCTGTGTATCTGACGCTGTATATGTATGACTGTTGAGTGTCTATTGTGTACGTCTGTGTGTACATCTGTATATGCATGTGGGTTTATATCTGTATATTCACCTGTGTATATTTGTATATTTGCCCCTCAGTGTGAATATATCTATGTGTCTCTATTGTGCATGTCTGGGTTTATGTCTGTGTCAGTTTATGTCTGTGTGTGCATGTGTGTCTGTGTATATTTCTGTGTCTATCTGTATATATGTCTGTTTTCTGGTGTGCTGCACGTATTTATCTGGTTTTGTCTGTGTGCATGTCTGTGCATGTCTCTGTGTGCATGTGTTTGTCTATGTATATATAAGTATTATGTTTCTATTATATGGATGAGTATCTGTGTATGTCTATGTGTGTCTAGGTTTATATGTCTGTGTGTACATGTGTGTGTCTATGTATATGTTGATGTGTGTCTGTGTGCACGTGGGGGTCTGTATGAGTCTGTGCTTATATTTCTGTGTTTGCATTTGTGTGTCTGAGCATGTGTGTGCACATGTGTATATGTCTGTGTTATATATCTTTGTTGTGTCTGCATTTCGGTTTGTGTCTGTGTGTATGTCTGCATAAGTCTCTGTGTGTTTATGTCTGTGCATGTGTCTATGTGTTATTGTATCTGTGTGACTATGCATACACCTTTGTGTCTGTGTGAATTCCTGTGTCTTGTATATATATATCTGTCTCTTTCTGCGTCTGTCTTCATGTGTGTATGCAAGCGTATGTCTGTGTATGTGTCTGCGTGTGCACACGTATGTGTATGTGTATATGCTGTGTCTATCTCTGTTGATCAATATGACTGTTTCCATATGTCTGTGTGTGCATTTGTAAGTCTGTGTGCTTGTATATATCTGTGAAAATATCTGTTCCCATGCAAGCGTGTGCACCAATGTGTCTATGTTTATGTTTATGTGTGTCTACGTGTCTATGTATATATATATATGTGTATCTATGCATGTGTCTATGTATATTGTGTTTCCATGTGTGCATGTGTGTGTCCGTGTAAATGTGTATGTGTTTCTGCATATATGTGTTGTTTGGTATCTGTGTGTATACATGTTTTTGTCTCTATATCTCACTGTCACACTTTGCATTTTATATATTTATGTGTGTCTTTATTTCTGTGTGTTTGTGTATTCATGTGTCTGTGCCAACGTGTGTGTCAGTGTATATGTTTGTGTCTATCTGTATATTTCCCTGTGTTTGTGTATGATTTATGTTTCTCTGTGCCCGTGTGTTTCATGTGTGTTCTCTGTATACATGTCTATAGGCGCAACTGTGTGTCTACAAATGACTATGTATATGTGTGGCACATGTTTGTGACTGGGTGTGTTTCTGTCAGTGTGTCTTGTGATTGTGTCTATTCACATATCTGTGTATCTGTTTATGTGTATCTTGGTGTATATGTCTGTCTTTATCTGAATTTGTTGTACATGTGTCAGTGTATGTGTCAGGGTGTGTTTCTGTGTGTGTGTATATTTCTATTTACGTCTGTGTGTGCCAACAGGTGAGTCTGTGTATATCTCTGTGTTGTCTGTGGGTCAACATGTTAGTATGTTTCTGTGTATGTCCGTGTGACTCTCAGTTTCTGTATGTCTCTGTGCATGCTTGTGTCTCTTAATATATATGTCCGTGGGCATGTTTTTCTGTGTGGATATGTGTACTTTTGTGTACATGTTTATGTACATGTCTATATCTTTGTGCATGTATCTGAATATCTGTGTGTGGATTTCTATGTCTGTGTATCTCCATGTTGATGTCTATGTGCCAGTGTCTGTGTATATGCGTGCATATGGTGTGTGGTGTATGTCTATTGTCTGTGTATTTGTAAATGTGTGTGTTTACTTGTGTATATTGTATGCATATGTCTGCACTGGTGTTATGTTTGTATTTTGTATCTGTGTATATGTCTATGCTGACTGTAGATGTCTGTGTGCATGTACCTGTGTGTCTTGTATATATCTGTGTTCGCATTTGTTTCTCTGTGAAAGTCTACATGTGTGCATATTTCTTTTGTGTCTGTGCATGTCTGAATGTCTGTGTTTCTGTGTATATGTGTTGTCATTGTTTGTGTATGCATCTCTCTGTATATGTTTGTGTATCTGTGTATATTGCTGTTCATATGTGTATATGTCTATGTGTATGCATTTGTGTATGTCTATGTCTCTGGATGTGTGTATCGTGTGTGTCTGTGCATGTCTGTGTGTCCATGTATACTATCTGTATATGCCTGTGTATACATTTATGATTATGTCTGTCTGTGTGTATTTGTGTATATGTCTGTGTCCATGTATATTGATGTGTGCATGTGTATACATTTGTGTATATATCTGTGTAAATATATATGAATGTG
Source organism: Sorex araneus (assembly GCF_027595985.1). NCBI lineage: Eukaryota > Metazoa > Chordata > Mammalia > Eulipotyphla > Soricidae > Sorex > Sorex araneus. Next base: position 4,890,987 of record NC_073313.1, read on the forward strand.
TATCTGTGTAAATGTCTGTGTGTCTCTATATATTGCTATATAGGTATGTCTATGTGTATGAATCTATGTACATGTCTGTGTCTGTGCATCTGTATATATGTCTGTGTCCGTGTATGTTGTTGTGTGTATGTGTATATGTCTATGTGTATACATTTGAGTATGTCTGTGTCAGTGCACGTGTGTATGTGTATGACTGTGTATATGTGTGTTTACCTGCGCATGTTGTATACATGTCTTTGTCATTAGTTCTGCATGTGTGTGTACCTCTGTGTATCTGTATATGTGTGTCTGCAAGCATGTGTATCTACCAATATATGTCAGTATATATGTATTTCGTTGTATACATCTGTAGAACTGTATTTGCATATATGTCTATGTATGCATGGGTCCTAAGTGTCTGCAAATATGTCTCTGTGTGTGTATTTGTCTCGGTATATTTGCATGTGTGGAGGTCTGTATATGTCTATATGTGTATCTATATCTATGTGTGTATATGTGTATGTTGTGTTTCTGGATATCTGTATATACATACATCTGTGTGTCTGTCAATATATTTTGTATCTTTGTGTGAGCATGTGTGTCTGTGAGTGAATGTGCGCATGTCTGTACGTGACTGTATATGTCTATGGGTGTGCATGTGTGTTCTACTTGTATATCTGGGTATCTGTATGTCTGTGTGAGCATGTGCTTGTGTCTGTGTATGTGTGCATTGGCATGTATTTGTGTCTGTATATGTCCTTGTATATATGTGTGAGCAGATGTGTCAGTGTACATGTCAGTCTCTGCATGTGTATGGATGTTTGTGTGCTTGTGTGTGAGTTCGTATTTTAATGTGGGTGTGCATGTGTGTGTCTATGAGGTGTGCGTATATATTTCTATGTGTCTGTGTCTATGTTTGTATGTCTTTCTGGTGATGTTTGGATTTGTCTTATATGTGTGTACATATGTCTATGTCTATGCATTTCTGTGTATATTTGTATGGGTGTGTGCAAATGTGTCTCTACATATGTCTATATGTGCTTATATGTATCTCATACGTCTCTGTGTATATGTGTGTTTCTGTGCATGTGCGTTTGTATATATGCCTCTGTGTGTGGGGATGTGTGTGTATGTCTGTGCCTATGTATGATTATGTGTGTGTGTCTGTGTATGTTGTGTCTGAGCATGTCTGTATGTAACTGTGTCTGTGTCTATGTGTATATCTGAGTGTGTCTACCTTATGTCTATTTGTGTCTGCTCATATGTTGTATGTCTGTATACATTTATGTGTGTCTCTATGTGATTGTGTCTGCACATCTATGTACATATTATGTGTCTCTTAGTGTCTATGTATATGTCTGATTGTCGCTGTGTGTCTCTGTATGTCAGTGTGTCTGCATATATGTCTGTGTGTACATATGTCTTTGTGTCTGTGTATATGTATACAGGCCTGTTTGTGTGCCTTTGTGTTGCACTGGGTGTGTCCTCTGTATGTCTATTTATGTATCTCTATGTGTATTTGTGTGTATATGTGTTGTCTGTGTGTGCATGTGCAAGCCTGTCTATGCAACTGTATGTCTTCATGTGCACAGGTAGATCTGAGTATATATCTGTCTGTGAATATATCTGTCTATATCTGCCTGAGTTTGTGGAAATGTCTGTCCGTGTATCTTTCTGTGTACATGTCTGAGTGTCTCTGTGCATAATTTTGTCTCTGTATCTATGTATATATCTGTGTATCTTTCTGTTTGTACATGTGTATATATCGTGTGTCTGTGTGATAGGGGTTTGTGCACATTGTCTATGTATGCAGTTCGTGTCTGCACATATGTGTGTATATGTCCCTTAGTGTCTGTGTGTGCATATGGGTGACTATGTATGTCTCTGTGTCTCTAAATGTGTATGTCTTTGTATGTTTGCTGTGTCTGTATGTCCTGTGCTCTGGCTATGTGTCTCTGTCTATCTGCATGTATACATGTCTATCATAAATGCATGTCTGAGCGTATGTTTGTATGTCTATGTATTCATATGTTTAGTATATGTGTATGTCTCTCTGTGTCTCTCTATATGTTTGTGTATCTCTGTGGATGCTATGTATGTGTGTATGTGTATGTTGTGGGTGCGGATGTGTATTCGTATATTTTTCTGTATATGTCTATGTCTGCAGTGTATATTTCTGAGTGTATGCCTCTTTGTATCTTGAATATGCCTGTGTTGTGAATGTGCATGTGTATTTGTGTGTACATGCATGTTTATCAGTATATATGTCTGGGTGTATCTGTGGTGCATGTTTGTATCTCTGCATATTTCTCTTTGTGTGTTTATATGCCTGTATTGTGATGTGCAAGTGTGTATTTGAGAGTACATGTGTTTTTCTGTGCATATTATGTGTGTCTATGTATATATTTTTGCACGTCTATGTGCACGTGAGTGTCTGTGTTTCTGTGTATTTGTGTATATTTCCCATGTGAGTGCATATTGGTTTCTGTATATATGTCTATTTATATGTCTATAAATGTGTGTTTCTGTCTATATGGTTCTGCCTGTGCATACGTCTGTGTGTGTCCTTATCTGTTTGTGTGTTTAAGTATAACTTAGTGTGTGTCTGTGTATGCATGTGTTTTTCCATATATATCTGTGTGTCTCTTGTGTGCGTGTGGATATGTATCTGTATATACGTCTCTATGTATATATATACTGTATATATATGTTTGTAAAGTGTGCAAGAGTGTGTCTGAGTATTTTTCTGTTTGTGTTTATGTGTTTTGTCTGTGTGTATCTCTATATGCATATATGTCTGTACATGTCTCTCTGTATGTCTCTATCTATAAATATTTGTGTGAAAGTGTGATTCTGTGTGTGCAAGTTTATTGGTTGATATATGTGTATCTGTATCTATATCTGTGTTCTGTGTATACAAGATATATTTGTGTATTTCTGTCTGTATTTATTTCTTTGTGACTAGATGTGTATATGTCGGGGTTTTCCTGAGTATACATCTTTATGTCTCTGTGTATATGGTGTATCTCTGTATAGGTATTTTGTCTTATGTGTGCACGTGTGTCCACATGTGTGTATATTCCTGTGTCTGTGTATATGACTAGGTTGTATGTAAGAGAATGTATGTATATATCTATGTGTATCTGTGAATTTATATGTCTATGTGCATCTGTGTGTCTGAACATAGGTCCATGTGTGTCTGTGTGATTGAGTCCTTGTGCCTATGCATATACCTGTGTCATTATATGTCTGTGAGCATGTGTGTCTCTGTATATGTGAGTTATGTCCATGTGTGCATGTGTGTGTATCTGTGTGTATGGGTGTGTCTATGTGTAGCTGTGTAATACAACTATGTGTGTCTCAGTATACGTCTGTGTCTGTGTATGTCTATGTATCTATTTGTGTGTGCCTGTATATATGTCTGTGAGTGCATCTGTTGTATATCTGTGTGTGTCTGTGACAAGTCTGTGTGTCTTTGTGTGTCTGTGCATATGTCTCTGAGTATCTGTATATGTGCATGTGTGTGTCTCTGTGTCTGTGTAAGTTTGTGCACGTCTTTGCTTGTCTGTAAGTGTACACATCTATATGTCTACGCATATCTCTATGTGTGTCTGTTTCTATGTATTTGTTTGTGTCTCTGTGTGCTTGTGTGGGCACTGTGCCTGTGTATGTCTATGTGCTTCTCTGTGTGCATGTCTGTTTGTCTATGTGTGCTTGTGTATATGTCTGTGTGTTTCTGTGTATGTCTTATGTGTATGTGTGTGCATGTGTCTGTGTAAATGTTTATAAGTCTGTGTATCTGTGTTCATGTGTCTGCATAGACCTGAGTGTCTTTGTGTATATAAATCTGTGTCTCCGTGTGCATTTCTGTATGCCTGTGTATCTATATGTGTGTTTGTGTGAGTATGTGTATTGGTGCATGTGTGTGAATGCTGTGTCTGTGTACATTTACGTGTACGTGTTTGTGTATCTGTGTGTACCTATATAATGTATGTGTGTTTCTGTATATGTCTGTTCTGTGTCTTTCTATGTCTCTGTGTATATTTTTGTGTATGTCTGTGTGCGCATATGCCTATGCATATGTCTGTGAGCCCTGTTTACAAGTGCAATTTTTGTCTGCGTATGTTTGTATCTGCCTGTCTGACTTTATTAATCTATATGTCTTGTGTGTGCATGTGTGTGTCTGTCTATAAGTCTATTTGTGTGTCTCAGTGTGTGCATATAGGTGTGTGTCTGTGTATATGTCTGTGTGCACAAGTGGGTTTGTCTGTAAATATGCCTGCGTGACTTTATGTCTGTTTGTGCATACATGCCAATCGTCTCTTTCTGTATGCCTCTGTATGTGCATATGTGTGCTCTGTGTATATGTCTCTATGCCTGTGTCTATATCTGTGTGGATGTTTATACATCTGTGGGTGTCTGTATGTCTGCTTGTGTGCATGTGTGTGTCGGTGTAGGACTATATATATCTGTCTTTGTGTAGTTGCCTGTGTGTGTGTGGCTTTGTATATCTCAGTGCCTGTGTATGTGCATGTGTGTGTATATGTGTGTGTATGTTTGTGTATTTCTCTGATTGTGTGTCTGTGTCTATGCATATATATGTGTGTCTTTGTATATTTATGTTTATTTGTGCTTGTGTGTGCACTGTATCTGTGTGTCTCTGTGTATGTCTGTTGTATGTGCCTCTGTATAAATCTGTGTCTGTATGTCTATGTATGTATCTCTGTGTGTTCATTTGTCTGTCTATATGTGTGTGTGTCTTTGTGGGTCTGTATATGACTATCTATGTCTGTGTGTGCACATCTGTTAATCTGCGCTTATGTCTCTGGGTTTATATACCTGTTTCTGTGTATTTTTTGTATATGTCTCTGTGTTAGTATGATTGTGTGTGCATATGTCTATGTATATCTGTGCACATTTGTCTGTAAAAATGTCTATGTTTATGTGTGCATGCTTGTATCTTTGTGTATGTATCCTTGTGTGGGTCTCTGTGTGCATGTGGGTGTGTGTCTATGTCCTATATGCTTCTGTATCAGTGTATATGTCTGGGTTTGCAGGTGTACCATGTCTAAATACGTCTGTGTGCATCTGTGTCTGTGTGTAAGCCTGTGTGTATAGTGTGTATGTCTGTGTGCCTGTGTATGTCTGTGTGCATGTGCGTGCTGTGTGTATATGTTTATGTCTCTGTATCTCCATGTCTCTGTGAGCATGAGTGTGTCTGTGTATGTGTCTGTGTGCCTGTGTTTTGTGTGTATATGTCTGTGTCTGTATGTCTGTGTGCAAGGGTATATATTTGTGTATATATACATGTATGTGTCTATGTTTATGTGTCTGTTCATGTGGCTGCACATGTGTGTTGTACGTATATATCCGTGTGTCTATCAGTAGTTGCACACATGTGTTATGTATATGTGAGTCTAATCTGTATGTATGTCTGTTGTATGTGCATGTTTATGTGTTTATGTATTTATATGTATGTGTCCGTATATGTCTCTGTGTTTCTACATATATATCTGTATGTAATCTGTGTTCTTAATATGTCTCTGTGGGAGTGCATGTGTTTGACTGTGTATACATCGTGTGTGTCTCTGTGTGCTACACAGAATTATACACAGAAGCATACACTTTGCACAAAAAGACAGACTTTTGCATAAAAAGATAACAGACATGCCTGTGTACATGTTCTTGTTGTCTGTGTGAATGAACGTGTGTATCTCTATGCGTGCATGTCTCTAAGTATATAGTGTCTGTCTCTGTGTATTTGTGTATATGTCTGTCTGTGTCTCTATCTGTGTGTCTGGGTGTGTCTGGGTGTTTCTGTGTGTCTGGATATATGTCTGCGTGTGTCTGATTCTGTGTCTGTGTATAATTCTGCCCTATGTATCTACATGTGTCTCTATATATGTCTGTGTATATATTAGTGTGTGGCTATGTATGTCTCTGCAAACGTCTGTTGTGTCTATGTGCATAGTTGTGTGTGTCTTTATGTATATATCTGTGTTTTCTGTATATCTTTTTGTACATAAGCGTATGAATCTGCTAATAATGCCGTGGGTATATATGTCTGTGAATATATCTATGTGTGTATCTGTGTCTGTGTATAAGTGTGTCTGCCTGTATGTCTGTGTATATGTTTCTTGTGCATCTGTGTGTGGCTGTCTATATGTCTCTGTGTATGTCAATTTTGTAGCTGTGTATGCATGTTTTGAGCCCATGTATAATTTCATGTTGTGACTGTGCTGCATGTTTGAGTATGTCTGTGTGACCCTGTATCTCTGTGTGTGCATGCGTGTCTTTATATAGTCTGTATGTGTATGTGTGCATGCATTGGGTGTGTCTGTCTATATGTCTATGTTTGTGTATGTCTAGGTGTGTGCTTGTGTGTGTGTGCATGTCTCTGTGTCTATCCATATACCTGTGTCTGTGTATATTTCTGTGTGTTTCTCTGCTTGTGTGTGAGCTGTGTGTCTGGATTTCTGTGTGGGCCTCTGTGCGTATATGTCTGTTTGTCTTTGTGTGCCATTGTATATATCTGTGTGTTTCTGTGTCTGTCTCCTTTCTGTATATGTCTGTGTTTGTGTCTGTCTATATGTCTTCATATCTGTGTATATATCTGTGTGTCTATTCATGCATCTGTGTGTCTATGCAAACATCTCTGTGTGTCTCTGTGTCTGTATATGACTTTGTGCTTGTGTCTGTGTATATGCCTGAGTATATGTCTCTATGTGCATTTGGGTGTGTGTCTCTGTGCATAAGTGTGTGCATGCAAGTTTTCATCAATTTATGCCCCTATGTTTGTATGTATCTGTGTGTGCTTTTGTTTAAATGTCTATATGTATCAGTATGTTTGTGCGTGCATGTGTTAATGTCTGTTTGTGGCTATGTATATATGTCTAAGTTAGTGAATCTGTCTCTGAGTTTACATGTATGCTTGTGTCTCTGTATCTGTGTATATGTCTGTGTATGCACGCATGTGTGTCTGTGTATATGTCTATGTGATTGTGTATGCTTGTGTCTGTGTATATATCTTTGTGTGTGTATCTTTGTACATGTGTCTTTATGTCTGTGTCTCTATGTATGTCTGTGTCATGTATGCATCAGTGTCAGTGTATATCTGTTTGATCTTGTAGTACATTGTCTGTAAATTCCTCTGTGTGTATGTCTGTGTAAGCATTTGTGTGTCTATAAGTCTGTATGTTTCTGTGTCTCTATGTATATTTCTGTGTGTCTTTTTTGCTTGTACACATGTGTACATGTGTATATGTTAATGTGTTTATGTGTTTATACAAATGTGTTTATATGTCTGTTGTTTGTGTGAGATTATGTGTATATTTGTGCTTGAATATATTTCTCTGCATGTATGTCTATACATATGTATCTGTGTTTTGTGTCTGTGTATACATCTGTGTGTATGCATGTTATGTACCTATGCATGTGTTTTTTGTGGGTACGTCTGTTTGGAAAAAGTGTCTGTGTATATGCCTGTGTATTTGTGTCATTCTGTGTGTGTCTGTTTGTCTCTGTGTGTGCACGTGTGTCTATGTATATCTAATGTGTCTGTATAATTGTCTGTGTGTTTTTGAGTATGAATGTGTCTGCATATATGTATGTGTGAGTCTCTGTGTGTGTCTGTATATAGGTCTGTGTCTCTTTGTGCACAAGTCTATTTCTATAAATGTCTGTGCCTGTGTATCTGTGTATCTTTGTATATATATATATATGTATGTCACTTGCACACGTGTTTCTATGTATATGTGCAACTGATTGTGTGTATGTCAGTGTGTACATGTATGTCAATGTGAGCATGCAGGTGTATTTATGTATATGTGTGTAGTTCTCTGTATGCATGTGTCCATGCATATGTCTGTGTTTGTATATATGTTGTGTCTGTGCTAGTGTGCATGTCTGTGTATGCATGTTTCTGAATATGCCTGTCTGTGGACATATCTGTTTGTTTCTGTACTTCTGTACGTATATGTCGGTATATGTTAGTTTACGTGACTTTGTGTGCATGTGTCTATGTGTATACCAGTTGTCTGTGTGTATGTGTGTATCTATGTTTGTGTACAAGTTAGTGTGTATAAATGTGAGTTAGCATGTGTACCTGTGTATGTCTATGCGTCAGTGTATTTTTGTTCGTGACTGTGTCTAGGTGTATGCATCTGTGTGTCTCTGTGTCTATGTTCGTGTCTGTGCACATAAGTCTGTATATATGTACATGTTGTAGCTGTGTGCATATGTGTGTATGTATATATCTGTGTGAGTCTCTTTGTACGTTTGTGTATATATTTATCTGTGTGTATGCTAGTGTGTATGTGTCTGTATGTGCTTGAGTGTGCATGCATATAAGTGTGTCTGTGTATGTCAGCGTTTTTATGTGTATATGTATGTACATGTTAAGCGTGTCTATATATATGAGTCTATGTACTTTCATGTGTCTATGTATGTCTGCGTGTCTATGTGTGCACAATTCAGTTTTCTGTGTATGTGTGTATATGTCTGTGGGTGATGATTGTATGTATGTGTATATGTCTGCGTGGGTCTGTGTGCATGAGTGTCTGTGTTTATATCCATGTGTCTTTGCATTTCTAAGTACATCTGTTTATGTCTATCTCTGCATCTATAGCTGTGTTTGTGTGTCCACATAGCTGTGTTTCTATGTCTATGTCTTTGTGTCTCAGTGTGTGTGCATGTGTATATGTCTGTGTGATCAGCATTGCATCTATGTGTATATTTGTGTGTCTATCATTGTGCTTCTGTGTCTATATACCTGTTACTTTCTGTGCGTCTTTGTATGTCTGGTTGTGTGCACATGTCTGTCTATAGGTGCTTGTGTGTGTCATTGTGGGTTTGTGTGTGTGCTGTCTGTCATTTGTCGTGCAAGTGTGTTTATGTTTCTGTGTCTGTATGAGTGCATGTGTGTCTCTGTATGCATGTCAGTATAAATCTGCTTATATGTGTGTCTTTGTGTATGTAGTCTGAGCTTTGTGTACGTGTATATATGCGTATATGTGTGTGCATGTGAGTGTGTCTCTGTGTCCATGTGGGTGCCTGTGAGCTCACACACGTGTGATTATGTACATGTGAGTCTCTGTACATCTACATATGTCTGTGTATGCATGTGGGTGTATATCTGTGTACATGTCTCTGTGTGTCCATTTTGTGTGTATGTTTATAAGTTGGGTATGCATGTCCTTGTCTGTGTGTTGGTATATTCATCTACGTATCTGTGATTGCCTCTATATATGTGTGTGCACCTGTGTACTTTAATGTCTTGCATGTGTCTGTGTTCATTTTGTGTGTCCGGGTGTCTGTATATTTGTCTGTCTGTGCACATGTGTGAGTCTGTGTATGTGCGTGTTTTGTCTGTGTGTATGTGGGTATGAGTTTATGTCTGAATCTCGGTATGTCTGTGTCTGTGTGTGCATGTTTGTGTTTGTGTATATGTATGTGTTTCTGCATATAATTCTGTATCTCTCTATATGTCTGATATATGTCTATGAATATATCTGTGTATGCATATGTGTGCATTCTGCATGTGTCTCTAGATATGACTGTAACTGTTCCTGTGCATGTGTTATATCTATGTTTATGTATATGTCTCTGGTGTATATCTCTGTGTGTGTACATGTGTATCTGTCTGTGCATCTTATGCTGGTATGTGCCTGTATCTGTGTATATGTGTATATTTCTATGCACCTGTTTTGTGTGTCTATCTTTATGTCTGCGTGTCTGTGTATGTCTGTACATTCTGTGTGTATGCGTGTGTCTTTGTGTGTATATAAATGTTTGTATCTATGTGGCATGTCTGTATATATATGTGTCTGTGTGAAAATGTGTGTACATGTATGTATCAATGTCTGCATGTGGATGTAGGTCTCTGTATGTGTCTGTCACTGCATAGGTGTGTGGATCTAAGTATGTCTATGTTGAATTTATGTGTGTGCATGTGGGTCTGTGTCTGTGTATATGTCGGTGCGAGTCTCTGTCTTAAGTATATGCCTGTGTATTTCTGTGTATATGTCTTTCTGTGTATATATTTGTGTATCTGTGTATGCATTGGGTGTGTGGCTTTGTGTGTATATCTGGGTATCCCTGTGTGTCATTGTATATGTCTGTGTGTACATGTGTGTGACTCTGTGTGTTGGTCTGTCTCTATCATTGTGCATTTTTGTGTCTTTATATATGCCTGTGTGTCTTTATATTCATGTGTGTGCACAGTGTCTGTGTATATCTCTGCAATTGTGCGTGTGTGTGTCTCTCTGTATGTCCGGGAGTTTGTTTATATGTCTGTGTCTGTGTATGCACGTGTCTGAACTATGTCTACATACATGTGTGAATTTGTGTATGTCTGTGTCTCTGTCTATATGTCTCTATCTATCTGAGTCTCTGTGTGTCTATACATATTTCTTTTCGGTCTGTACATATGCATGTCTCTGTGTATATGTCTTTGCATGTCTGTGTGTGCATCTGTGTTTGTATGAATATATGTGTGTCTGTCTCTGTCACTGTTAGTTTCTCTCTGTGTCTACGTCTGCGTGTCTGTTGGTACGTGCATGTACCTCTATATATCAGTATGAATGTGTGTACAAATGGGTGTGTGCATATATGCCTGTGTCTATATGTCTCTGTGAATATAACTGTATTCATTTATCTTTGTGCATATTGCATCTGTATGAATGTGTACAAGTGTACACATGTGTATTTGCATTTGTATGTCTGTATATGCATGTGTGTGTCTATGTGTGCCTATGTGTCTTTGCATATGTCTGCATTTGTACATTTTTCTGTACTTCTACTTATGTGTGTCTCTGTGTTTTTGTGGGTCGGCACATGTGTATGTCTGAGTCTATGTGTCTTTAAGTCTGTATGTTTATTGTTTGTGTGCCTGTGTGTTCCGTGTGTGTATATGTGGGTTTATGTCTGTGTATACGCCAGTGTGTATTTGTATGTTAGACCCTCGATGTGCATATATCTGTGTGTCTCTATTGAACATGTCTGGATTTATGTCTGTGTGTGTCAGTTTATGTCTGCGTGAACATGTATCTCCGCATGCGTGTCTGTGTATATGTCTGTTTCTGGTGTGTTGTACATGCGCATCTTTTTTTCTGTGTAAATCTCTGTGTACATGTATGTGCATGCATGTGTTTTTCTGTGTATGTGTATATCTGTGTCTTTGTATATGTCTATACGCATGTGTGTCTTTATGTCTATGTGTGTGTCTACTTTTGTATGCGTGTACATGTGTATCTCTGTATATGTCGCTGTGTCTGTGTGTACACGTGGGTATGTGAGTCTGTTTATATTTCTGTGTGTGCATCTGTGTCTGTGCGTATATGTGTACATGTGTATATGTCTATGTTGTATGTCTTTGTGTGTAGGATAACACAGCCTCAGGTAGTTTAGGTTTATTGGGTTACTCCCATTACAGTGCTCCTATTCCTCTTTGTTTATTTGTAGCTTCTTTCTTAGTGGTCTGTTGACTTGTAAATAATGTTTTTCTCTTTCCTTGAGTCCTTTGCATAGTTTATTCATAGCAAGTCTTTTTTGTATGGACACAGGAAGACTTAACAAATGTTATGCATTTGTAACCTGGAAGTCATTTGACTCTACATATTTTCCTCCAGGGCATCTGTTCTCTTGACCTAAGCCTCAGCTGCCCTTACTTCCTAGCACCCCCAAAGCAGGGTCCCGACGGGGGACGAGAAGGACCCAGGGCAAGCGGTGAGTTGTGTGCTACCCTGGCATCGAGATGGGCCTGGCCAAAGTGCCTAATGCTTAACCATAACTTAAGAGCTTGATCATGGACAAATGCTGTCATGATCCAAACAGTGATTTGGACCCTGCTAGGGTGAGGAATGATTAATCTGACCTGAGTGCTGTGGTCTGAGCCTGTGGCAAGATGTTGCCAGGAGAGCTGCCTCAATGTATCTCTTGCTATGTCCATGCAAAAATAACTAGTATTAAGATGTTAATGAGTGTTTGGAATGGGGAGAGGAGAAAAAACCCTTAAGAGGTATTTTGCCTACTGGCAGTCAGGAAAGGCTTTAAAGGGCCCCTAGATTATGTTCCCTTTAAACCTGACAGCCCTCAGGAAGGGCTTTATTATATTGATTTTGCTACCTGGCTGGGTGTAACCTAGGGGCAAGGGTGAGAGAGGAAAAAGGGAGGAGAGAGATGGAAAGGTTCAGCAGTTGATCCAGACAGAGGCCGGAGCTGGGAGTGCGGGAGATGAGAAAGATGGAAGATTGAATAAATGGTAACTAATCAGCAACCAGCTTGGTCCTCATTCTTCCTTCCCCTGTCCTTGACCACCGGCCGTCCCGATCCAGTCCACACACTGCGGTTCCAGGGCACCGAACGCGGGCGGTGAGACAGAGGCGCCCAGAGAGCCTGCGAGTGCACTCCCCCCTCGGCGAGCTTTAGTTTTTTACAGTTGTGTCTGCATTTCAGTTTGTTTCTGTGTATATGTCTGCCTAAGTCTCTGTGTGTTTATGTCTGTGTATGTGTCTATGTGTTATTGTGTCTGTGTGACTATGCATATACCTTTGTATCTCTATATAAGTCTGTGTGCATATGTGTCTACGTTTTCATGTGTGCAAGCGTGTCTCTATGTATCTGTCTCTATTTCTGTGTGCACATGTATTGTGTATGTGTATGTGTCTATTTATGTCTCGATCTGTGTTTCTGTATGTCTGTGTTCATGTGTGTGTCTGTGAGTGCATTTGAGTCTGTATTAGTGTGTATCTGTATCTCTGTGCACTTGTGTCTGTGTAAATGTCTGTGTGCATGTGTCTATGTATATATCTGTGTCTGTGCATATGTCTGTGTGTCTATGCATATGTCTATATGTATATGTTCTGTTACCATGTATCCATGTGTGTATCTGTGTAAATATTGTATGTTTCTGCATATATGATGTGCTGTTTGTGTGATAGCTATGTGACTCTGTAGATGTGTGTAATGTCAGAGTGTAAACATGCGTGTCTTTGTCCATGTCGCTCTATGCATTTTGCTGTGCGTCTGTTTATATATCTATATGTCTGTCTATATTTTGTGTATGTTTGTGTGTTCTTATGTGTGTGAAAATGCATGTCAATGTATACATTTCTGTGTCTATACATTTCTCTGTGTTTGTGTTTGCGTATATATCTTGCCTATGTGTGGATGTGTGTCTGTATACATGTCTATGTGTATGTGCACATGCCTGTGTGTCTATAAATAACATTCTGTATGCATATATGGGGCAGATGTGTGTGACTGAGTGTGTGTCAGTGTGTCTTGTGATTGTATCTATATACACATCTGTATATCTGCTTATGTGTATGTGTGTTTGTATATATGTCTGTGTGGACTATGATTGTGTCTGTCTATATCTGTGTCTGTGTATGCATATTTTAGTATATATGTCTGTTTCTCTGTGTTTGTGTACATTTATATGTGTGTCTAAGTATGTCCACGTGTGAGTCTGCATATCTGTTTTGTCTGTGGGTCTATATGTTGGTATGTTATTGTGTATATGTCTGTGTGACTCTTAGTTTGTGCATATCTGTATCTGCGTGTGCATGTTTGCGTATATGTGTTTGTGTATGTCAGCTTTGTTTGTGTGGGTATGTGTGTCTGTGTGTAAAACTGTGTGTTTATGTACCTATGTATGTGTCTCCGTGTGTACGTTTGTATATGCATGTGTCTATATTCATATCTGTGTGCCTTACTCTGTGTTTATATATGTGTCTGTGTGTGCATGTCTGTTTCTCTGGGTACATATCTCTGTGCGACTCTATATATGGCTGTGTATGTCTTCTGTGTTTCTGTGTATCAACATGTATGTCTGTGTGTGTTTGCATGTGGATGTGTATCTGTGTATTTGGGTGTGTCTCTGTGTATGTCTGCCTCTCTTTGTGTTCAGATTTGTGCATGTGTTGGTATATGATTATGTATCTTGGTATATATGTGTGGGCTAGACGGGCAGTAGGGTGTTCCCCTTTTATGCGGCCGACCCATGTTCAATTCCTCTGCCCCTCAAGGAGAGCCCGCAAGCTACCGAGAGTATTGCGCCCGCACGGCAGAGCCTGACAAGCTACCCGTGGCGTATTGGATATGCCAAAAACAGTAACAATAAGTCCCACTATGAGAGATGTTACTGGTGCCCACTCGAACAAATCGATGAGCAACGGGATGACAGTGACCATGTGTATATGTGTATCTCACTGTGTGTATGATTGTGTGTTTTTGTGTCTGGTTCTCCGTGTGTAAATATTTGCTGTTTTGTGTACACAGGTCTGTATAGGTGTGCCATATGGTGGTCTGTATATGGCTGTGTGTATACATGTGTCTCTGTATTCCTTTTTGTGTATGTTTGTATAAATGTGTCTGTGTACATATATATCTGCGTGCATGTTTGTGTGTGTTCATTTGTGTCAGTGTACACATGTGTCTGAATGTCTGTGTGTGCATTTGTGTATCTTCGAATATATATATATGTGTGTGTGTGTGTTTCTTTGTATGTGTGTAAATGTCTGTGTTATATGTCGGTTATCTATTTGTAATGTGCATTTGTGTTTACATATGTGTACTGTTTCCAGATGTCTGTTGTACATGTATTTGTATTTTGTATCTGTGTATATATCTGTCTTGAGTGTGCATATATCTGTTTCTTTGTGTGCATGTGTGTCTTGTATATACCTCTGTGTCTCTGACTGTCTGTGTTTATGTCTGAGTATGTCTGTGTTCACATGTGTGTTTCTCTGCATATGTGAGAATCTATATGTATGTATATTTCTTTTGTGTCTGTGTGACCATGTTTACAGGTCTCTGCTTCTGTGTATACATGTTTATCTATGTATGAGTATATGTGTGTCTCTGTATATCTGTGTGTATATTGCCGTGTGTATGTGTATGTCTATCTGTAAGCATGTGTATGTCTATGTCTGTGTATCTGTGTATATGTCCGTGTGTGTTCATGTGTGTCTACCTGTGCATGCTGTATATGTCTGTGTCATTGTATGTGCATATGTGTCTATGTGTCTGTATATATATATGTGTCTACCCATGTATGTCAGTATATAGTTATTTCATTGTGTGTACATACGTAAGTGTGTGTGAATGCATATGTCTATATGTGACTATATGTCTATGTGAGTGCATGTGTGTGTTCCATTTGTATCTGGGTATGTGTGTATGTCTATGTGAGCATGTGCTTGTGTCTGTATGTGTCTGTGTGCGTGCGCACATGTTTGTATATTTCTCAGTATGTATAGTAGATGCGTGTCTATGTGTGTGTACGTTTGTGTACTTGTGTCAAACTTTGTGTTTGTGTATATGCATGTGTGTCTATGCATATGTGTATATATTTCTATGTGTTCCATATATGTCTGTGTGTGCATGTGTTTGTACCTGTGTTTCTGTGGATATGTCTGTGTTTGGGCTGGAGCGATAGCACTGAGGGTAGGGCATTTGCCTTGCATGCAGCTGTCCCAGGTTCGATTCCTCTGCCCCTCTGGGAGAGCCCGGCAAACTACAGAGAGAATCTCGCTTACACGGCAGAGCCTGGCAAACTACCCTTGGCATATTCAATATGCTAAAATTAGTAGCAACAAGTCTCACCATGGAAACATTACTGGTGGCCGCTCAAGCAAATTGATGAGCAATGGATGACAGTGATGACAGTGATGTTTGTGTTTGCATTAGTGTGCATGTGTCTGTGTCTATGTATTTCCATGTGCCCATCTCTTGAGGAAAAAAGAGACGTTTCTACCTACCTCTTGAGTCAAGGCAGGAGAAGAAAGATTCCTTCAGGGGACCCAGAGGACTGTACTCCCATGACAGGAAAACGGCTGCCTCTTTTCTCAACACTCCGGCATGAGTGAGCCTGTAGTCGCGGGAGAATGTACGGAGACTCTGGCGCACAGACCCCACTGCGAGGAAAGGACACAGCACAAAGCTTATACAGCAGCTGAGAAGACAGAGTCAAGTGAATAGATCGAACCAGGGCCGAGGCGCAGGACAGTGGGGAAGCTGTCTCTCTGCTCCTGGGTGCAAAGGACCCAGGTTCGAACCCCGACATCCCCCAGGCCCCCCACCTCTCCCAGAGTGACTCCTGAGCAGAGCCAACAGTAAGCCATGACCATCACCACGTGTGTGCAAAAAAACATGAAATATTAATAATAATACTAAAATGTTAAAATTATTCTTTAAAATCAATGTGCAAGATTGTAAAATGGAACCTAAATTCAGACTTGTCTCTTATTTATATGTCTGTGTGTGAGTGTGTATACACCTCAGTATGTGTTTTTTTATGTCTCTGTGTACATGTGTGCCTGTGTGAGTCTCTGTCTGTGTGTGTCTGTGTCTGTGTATATGTCTATGTAAGTACATGTGTTTGTATCTCTGTATGTGTTGGTGTATGTGTGAGTCAAGAGCCATGTGTATATATCTATTACCTGTATGTCCATGTTGTTACTCTGTTGTAACGGGTGTATGTCTGTGTCTTTGTGTGTGTATTTCTGTGTGCACTGGGGGTTTCTGTGTATATATTTGCAAGTCTGTGTGTTTCTATGTCTATGTCTGTGTCTATCTGTGTATATATCTGTGTGTGCTTGTGTGTTTGCGTGTCTATGTATATGCATGTATATGTTAGTGTCATTGTGGTTGTGAGTCTATGTATATGTGTAGTGTCTGTAAGTATGTCTGCGTTTTGGGAGTCTATCTATCAGTGTATGTGTCTATATACATGTGTGTCTGTGTGTATTTAGTCACTGTATATGTCTGTGTCTGCACATGTGTCTGTAAACATGTACATGACTGTGTATGTCTTGTGTGTGTGCATGTTGTGATTGTGGTAAAAGTTCGTGTTGTGACTGTGTTGCATATGAATGTGTGTGTATATGTCTGTGTCAGCCTGTATTTTTGTGTGTGATTATGTGTATGTCTTGGTATAGGCCTGTGTGGAGATCTGTGTTTGCATTAGGTTTATTTATGAATATGCTGTATGTCTAGGCCTGTGTGTGTCTGTGTATGTCCTTGTTCTTGTGTGTGTGCACATGTATGTGTGTCTGTGTATAGCCTGTGTCTCCATGTATGTATCACTGTGTCCGTCAATATCGAGTGTGTCAGTGGTGTGCACATGTGTCTGTGTACACATCTGTGTGTGCAAACATTTCTGTGCACATACGTGCAGCTGTTTATATATCTATGTGTCTATGTATGTGTCTCTGTGTGTGTCCATGTTGTGATTCTGTGTATAAGTCCGTGTTGTGACTGTGTTATATGAGAGTGTGTCTGTGTATATGTCTGTGAGTATGTGCGAATGTTTGGGAATGAATATATGTGTCCTGTTATTTGTCTGTGTGTATCTGTGTGTGCACTGGATGTGTCTGTTTATATATATACATATATATATATTTGTGTGTGTCTATATGTCTATTTCAGTGTATATGTACATGTGGGTCTGTGTATTTGTCTGTGTCAATGTATCTATGTATATATGTGAATTTGCATCTTTGTATATATCTGTGTGAATTTGTGTGTCGTTGTGTTGTGTGAGCATATACATATCTGTATAGTGTGCATGTATATGTGGCAGTCCATGTCTGTGTGTGACTGTGTATATATCTGTGTCTGTGAGCGCGCATGTTGTGAGTCTGTGCACAAGTCCGTGTTGTAACTGTGTGCCATGGGAGTGTGTGTATGTATCTGTGTCCTTGTCTTTGTGTCTCTGTGTTGGTATGTGCGAGTGTGTTTCTGAGCATGTCTGTGTGTGCATACATGTGTCTGTATATGTCTGTGTGTGCACATGTGTTGGTGCGTATGTGTATGTGGCTGTCTCTGTGTGTCTGCGTATGTTTTTGTGTTTGTGTGTGTTCATGTTGTGAGTCTGTGCATAAGTCCACGCTGTAACTGTGTGGCATGAGAGTGTGTCTGTGTATATGCCTGAGTCTCCGTGTGTATCTGTGTGTGATTATGTCTCTTAGTATGCCTGTTTTTCTTTGCGTGCCTTAGGTATGTCTGTGAATATGTTTTGTGTGCCTATATGGACTTGTCTATGTGTGGTTCTGTGTATATATCATTGTGTCCGGGAGTCAATATGGATATGTATGTCTTTTGTCTGTGTATGTCTATGTGTGTCTTTATGTGTCTCGGTCTCCGTGTGTCAGTTTGTACTCATGTGTCTGTATATGTGTCTGTATGTGCAAATCTGTTTTTCTGTGTATATAACTGTGTATACATATGTGTCTGTACATGTGTCTGTGTATATGTCTATTTGTGTCTGTACGCATGTTGAGAGTATATATCTCTACTTATGTGTATGCAAATGTGTCTGTGTGTGTCAGTGAATATTTCTGTGTATGTCTTCCTGTGTCTATGTGTCTGGGTCAGTGTGTGTGCATGTATGTCTTTGTGTCTCTGTGTGTGCATGTGTTTCTGTGAACACACCTGTGTGCATACACATCTGGCTGTGTGCGTGTGTGTCTGTGTATAAGTCTGTGTGTCTGTGTATATGTCTGATTGTGCCTGTGTGTGCATCTGTGTCTCTGTATATGTGTGTTTGTATATGTATGTATGTGTTTCTTTGATTGCATTTTTCTGTGAGACTGGGTATATGCCTATGTGTGCTCATGTGTGTTTGTATGCAAGTCTCTGTGTGCCTGTGCATATATCTGTGATTATCTCTGTGCATGTAGTATGTATCCTTCTGTACAGTTTTGTGTCTATGAATTTTTCTATGTATCTGTCTGCATGTCTTTGTATATATTTCTGTATTTGTATGTGTCTGTATGTGTCTGTATACATGTCTGTGTCTGTATATGTCCTTTTCTGTCTCTGTCTATGTATATATCTGCGTGCATATCTGTGTGTGCATGTGTTTGTCCAAACATATGTTGTTGGATATGTGTCTGATTTTTCTGTGCCTATGTACGTAAGTATGTCTTTGTATATCTGTGATATGTTGTGTGTGCATGTGTGTTTCAGTCTGTGTGTGCATGTGTATAGGCATAGGTTGGGTGCATGTATTGAGTTATTGTGTGTCTGTGTTTCTCTATATATATGTCTGTGTGTCAGCATATATCTGTCTCCCTGTGCGAGTGTCTGTGTATGTCTTATCTCTGTGTATGTATATCTATGTGTGTACATATGTATATATATATAAAACCTACATATGTCTCTGTGTCTATGTGTGTGTCTATGTGTGCCTGTTTTTATGTCATTCTGTGTCTCCATGTATATCTATGTGTATGTCTAAGTTTATGTATATATCTGTGTGTCTGAGTGTATGTCAGTGTGTTTGTATGCACGTGTGTGTCTGTGATTATGTCTTTGTTCATTTGCATATGTAGGTACGCATGCGTCTCATATACATCTGTGTAAATATCTCTGTGTATCTCTGTGCATGTTTCTGTGTGCTCTATGCATATATCTATGTCTTTTTGTTTGTATATGTCTGTGTGTCTGTATGCATGTGTGTGTATGTCTGCGAGTCTATACGTGTCTCAGTGTGGAAGCATTTGCCTGCGTCTCTGTAAGTGCATGTATACGTGTGTCTTTGTATATGTATATGTCTCTTTGTGTCTGCTTATGAATGTGTACATATTATCTGTGTATATTGTACATAGGTGTGTCTATGTGTGTGCTTTAGTATGTCTCTGTATCTGTGTGTGCATGTGCATGTCTCTGTATATTGTAATGTATGTGTATATACCAATGACTGTGTATGTCTATGTGTCTGTGTGTGTCTGTGTGTATCTCTGTCTGTGGATGACTGTGTGTGCACATGTCTCCATATGTCGTGAGTTCATGTGTGTCTGTGCATGTGTCTGTGTGTCTGTGCATGTCAATGTCATGTGTGCAAGTATGTGTCTGTATATGTTGTATATCTGTATCTGTGTGCATTGTGTCTGTGTGTGTTAGTGTGTCTGTATATATGTCTGTGTGAACATGTATGTCTGTGTAAATGTCTGTGTGCCTGGGTATATGAATATGTGTGCATGTGTTTTTGTGTATCTATGCTATGTACATGTCTCTGTGTGCATCTGTGTTTCTATGCATATATCTATGTGTGTTTCTAGTTCTCTGTGTATGTATCTTTGTGCCTGTATGTGCATGTGTGCATCTGTGTATATGACTGTGTCTCTCTGTGTTGCACTGGGTATGTCTGCATATGTCTGTGTGTGAATCTCTCTGTGTGTATGTCTGTGTTCATGTGTATCATTGTATATGTCTGTGTCTGTGTATCAGTATTTATTCGTCTTTATATCTGTTTTTGTGTCTGTGAGATTGTGTATGTGTGTCTATATATATATATTTTTCCTCTGTGTGTATGTCTGAATGTGTCTCTGTGCATCTGAGATTCTTTGCACATGTATGTTCCTGTGTATATGTGTGTTGTGTGTGCATGTTTATGTAACTGTGTATGTAAATGTCTGTGTGCATATGTTGTATTGTCTGATTGTGTCTGTATGTCAATGTGTATGTCTGTGTCTGTGTGTGCATGCGTCTCCGTATATGTCTGCTGTCAATCTATTCAAGTGGGTGTATGTATGCTATTTGTGTATGCAAGTGTGTTTATCTCTATGTTGGTGTGTGTCTGTATATGTCTGGGTCTGTATGTACACATGGGTGTGTGCCAATGTATGTTTTCGTGTCTGTGTATATGTTCATATGTACATGTCTGTAAATTTGTCTGTGTGCATATGCCCATATCTTTGCATGCATACTTTTTAGTCTGTAGATGCATATGTCCGTGTGTCTATGTATCTGTGTGAGTCTTTGTGGCTCTATGTTTCAGTGCCTGCACACGTGTCTGTTTGTATGTGTGTTTGTGTCTGTGTGTCTATGTGTGTGTGGCTGTGTGTAAAATAGTTTTGTAGGGCTGGAGCAGACAGCACAGCGGGTAGGGCATTTGCCTTGCACGCGGCCGACCCTGGTTCGAATCCCAGCATCCCATATGGTACCCTGAGCACTGCCAGGAGTAATTCCTGAGTGCACAGCCAGGAGGAACCCCTGTGCATCGCCGGGTGCGACCCAAAAAGCTTAAAAAAAAAGGTTTGTATGTTTCTGTGTGTCTGCCTATTTGTACGTTTTATGTGGCAATTATGTCTGTGTTCATGTGTGTGCAGATATGTGTTTACGTATATGATTCTTTATGCATGTCTCTATGTATGTATCTGTGTGTCTCTGTAAGTATGTCTGAGTGTGTGCACATGTGTATCTGTATGCCTGTGTATATATCTGTGAGTCAGTATCTATATGTATACATGCCTATGTGTTTGCATGTGTATGTACGTGTGTCTGTGTATATGTCTGTGCATATGTCTATGTATGCAAGTGTATTTATATATTTCTGTCTGCATAATCTGTTGTGTGTACACGTGTTTGTATATACATCTGTGAGCATATATGTGCATTTCTGTGCAGGTGTTTGTTTCTGTATGTCTTTGTGAACATGTGGTGCATCTGCGTATGTCTCTGTGTGACTGTGCAAGCATATGTGAGTCGATCAATGGGTTCTTGTGTCCACAGGTCTGTGTGTATGTGCACATTGGTGTGCATCTATTTGTGTGTCTGTGTATGTATGTCTGTGTCTATTTACATATCTGTGTGTCTGTGTGCATATTTATGTCTGTATTCATCTCTATGTGCATCTGAGGATGTGTCTGTATAAATATATATATGGACGTTTGTTTCTGTATATATCTGCATGAGCATGTGTCTGCATGTCTGGGTTTGTCTCTGTGTGCATTGTTGTATGTGCCCCTCTGTGTGTATACCTGTGTTTCTCTGTCTCTGTGTTTGGGAATACGACCATTGTGTGTACATTTCTGTGTGTGTACACTTGACATGTGTGTCTGTATATGTCTTGTGTTTATGTGTGTACTGGGTGTGTCTTCGTATGTCTGTGTGTCCTTGTGTGCACATGTGTGTGGTCTACATATAAGTCTGTGTATGTGTGTATGTGTGTCTCTGTGTGTATGTCACTATGTGTCTGTGTGTGTCTATGGGTGTGACTGCATGTTGGTGTACATGTCTGTCTGTGAATCTGTGTGTCCATGTGAATATGTCTTGTATATTTATCTGTTTGTGTATCTCAGTTTATATGTGTGTATCTCTGTGTACATCTGTATCTCTATATCTGTGTGTCTGTACATGCATTTGTATGTTTATCTATATGATCATGCGTGTCTATGTAGACGTGTTTTTCTGTGTCTGTGTATATGACTGTGTATGTGTGTATTTTCCACGTGTGTCTCTGTATATCTCTGTGTCTGTTTTTTTATATGACTGTGTGTCCGTGTGTGTCTGGGTATATGTTTGCATGTATCAGTGTGTGCATATGGGCATGTGTCTGTGTATTTGTTTGTATCTGTCTATATGTGTTTGTGCGCATAAGTGTCTATGTATATTGCCATATCTGTTTGCATGTAAATATGTGCATCTTTGTGTTTCTTTAAGTGTGTACATATGTGTTTGAGCGCATGTTGTTTAACTGTGTATGCATATATGTCATTGTATGCATTAATATGTCTGTTCTATGTCCTATGTTTTTTCTTATATGTCTCTGTATGTATATCTGTGTGTCTCTATGTATTTGTGTATATGTCTGTGTGTGCACATGTGTTTCAGTGTGCGTGTCTTGTGTGCATCTGAGTATATGTCTATGTGTGCCAGTGTATATCTCAGTCTCATGTCTATGTCTCTTTATGTGTGCATGTGTGTCTGTGTGTGCGTCTATTTGTATCTGTGATTTTACATATATCTCTATATCTCTGTATATGTCTGTTCGCATAAGTGAGTGTCTGTGTCTATGTGTATGTATATATCTGAGTGTATATGTGTGCGCACATGTGTCTGTGAATGTGTAGATGTGCATCTGTGTGCATCTGAATACGCTGTTTATGTCTGTGTTACGTCTGGGGGCATGTGTGTGTATCTGTGTATATGTGTGTTTCTTAGTGTGCACGTGTGTGAGTCGCTATGTGCACATGTGTGAGTTGCTAGTGCACATCTGTGTGAGTCTGTATGTGTTGCATATGAATAGATCTATGTATAAGTCTGTGAGTTTTTGCATATGTTTATGTCTTGTGTATATGTGTTTCCTGTCTACACTGGGTTTGTCTGTGTCATGGTGTATGTATGTCTGTTTGTCTCTCTGTCATGTGTATGGGTCTGTGTATAGGTCTCTGTATTTATCTGGGTATATGTATGTGTGTGTGTTGTGTTTCTGCGTGATGGTTTCTGTGTGGGAACATGTCTACATGTCTATATAGATATCTGTGTTATAGTGTATATGTCTGAATGTGTGCGTGTGTACCTATGTATGTCTGGATGTCAATGTATGTTTCTGTGTCTGTGTTTCTGTGACATATACACATGCACAATTCTGTGTATGTGTTCACTTGCTTGTGCACATATGTGTATGTCTGTGTGTGCATGTGGATGTGTATGTATATACACTGTAAACAGACTGTGTCGTGTGTCTGTGTATATGTTTGTGTGTTCATGTGTTTGTGCAAATATGTATGCATATGTCTGTGTTATTTGTGTGATTATGTGTATATGTGTTTGAGTATATATGTTTTTGTGTTTGTATGTCTACTCATATGTGTTGTGTTTGTGTATATGTCTCTGTGTGCCTGTTTGTATCTGTGTGCATATATCTATGTGTATATGTGTATATGAGTTAGTGTGTGTACAAATCTGTTGTCTGTATATGCATGTGTGTCTGTGTATAAGTCTGAGTGTCGGTGTATATGTCTGTGTCCACAGTTTTGTGTGTCTTTGTGCCTGTGTCAGTGTATGTGTATATCTGTATATATGTTCATGTCTGCATATGCGTGTGTCTCTACATATGTTTCTGTGTGTCTGCATGTGTATGTGTGTTTGTGTATGCCTATGAATATATCTGTGTCTGTGTATATGTCTGTTTTTCTGTGTGTGTGCACATGTTGTGAGTCTGTGTTTAAAAGTCCCTGTTGTGACTTGGTGCATGTGGGTATAGGTTACGTATGTCTGAGTCTTTGTGTTTGTTATTTCTGTGCATAAATGACTTCACACATACCTGTGTGTATCTGTTTGTGCACTGGGTATGTCTGTATAAATTTATTGAGTTTCTGTGTGTCTGTCTATGTGTCTGTATATGCCTGTGTGGGCTTGTGTGCATATGTGTGTGTCTGCATACAGTTCTGTGAATGTCTGTGTCTAGTGTACATATGTATGTGTCTTTGTGTCTGTGTCTGTGTCAGTATGTGCACATTGTGTGTCTACAAATGTCTGTGTGTATCTGTGTATGCACATGTGTGTGACAGTATATACGTCTATGTATATGTATGTGCCTGTGTGCACAGATGTTGTCTGTGTGTAAAACCATATTTGTGTTGCATCTGGGTGTGTCTGTGTATAGGTCTATGTGAGTCTTTTGTGTCCATTGTCTGTCAGAGTATGCATGTGTGTCTGTTTGCATGTCTATGTATGCACATGTGTGGTTCTATATTTCTTTATGTGTCTATGAATATGTCTGTGTATGTGCACATTGTGAGTCTGTATAAGTCAGTGTTGTGTATTATTGCATCTGGGTGCTTGCCTTTGTATATGTCTATGTGAGTCTGTGTGTGTATATCTCCGTCTCTGTGTGTTTGTTTGTGTCTTGGTATTTGCCTGTTTTTTTGTGTATGTGCCCTGGATGTGTCTAAATATATTTGTCTATGTGTCTGTGTCTTCTGCCTGTGTGTCAATGTATATATATATATATATAATTGTCTTTGTGTCTGTGCATATATCTGTGTCTTTGTATATATGTTACTGTGTATCAGTGTCTGGTGTCTGCATATGTCTGTGTGCATGTCTGTATCTATATGTGTCTCTTTCTACATGTGTTCATATTGTGTGTCTATATATAAGTTCATGTTGTTACTGTGTTGCACTGGGTGTGCGTCTGTGCATATGTTTGAGTCTCTGTGTGTCTTCACATATGCTTGTGCATGCATCTGTGTGCATTGGAGTTTTCTGTGTGTATATATTTGCATGTCTGTGTGTGTCTATATATATCTGTATATGTCTATATACCTGTATATGTCTGTGTGTTTCTATGTATGTCAGTGTGTGCATGTGCATGTGTCTTTGTATATATATATGTGCATGTGTCTTTGTATATGTCTGTGTTCATGACTTTGTGTGCACATGTCTGAATGTTTCTGTGTCTGTATATGTCTCTGTTGCATGTATGTGTATTTGTGTCTGTGTATATGTTTGTGTGAGTCTCTACGTGTTTATCTGTGTCTGAGTGTGGATATATTTCTCTGTACAACTCTGTATGTGTATCTGTGTGTCCACTGGATATTTCTGTGTATATTTGTGTGCCTTGTGTGCCTATGTATATGTCTGTTTATGTGCCTGCATGTCTGTGTGTATGTATGTGTATCTCTGAGTATGTGTCTGTTTTGCTGTGTGTATGTGTATTTGTATGTCTTTAAGTGCACATGCGTGTCTGTATATAGCTATGTATGTCTGTGTTTCTGTATATATCTGCATGAGCATGCATCTGCATGTCTGAGTGTGCATGTATACTGTCTGTACCTGTGGTATGTGTGTCTGTATATGTCTTGTGTTTGTATGTGCACTGAGTGTGTACCTTGGTACATATCTGTGTCTTTGTGTGCACGTGTGTGGTGTCTGTATATACGTCTGTGTGTGTTATGTGCAAGTATATGTCTATCTGTATATCACTGTGCCTTGTGTGTCTATGGATGCGTGAGTGTGTATATCTGTGTGAATATCAGTGTGCATGTGCATGTGTCTTTGTACTTGTCTGTGTTTGTGTATGTCAGTGTATGTGTTTATCTCTGTGTGCATCTGTGTCTAGATGCCTATGTGTTTATGCATAGGTATTTGTTGTTTATTTATATGATCATGTGTATCTATGTATTCATATGCATCTGTCTGCATATCTGTGTATATGGCTATGTGTCTGTGTATGTCTGTATATCTTTTGCATGAGTGTCTGTATATATGTCTCTCCGTGTCTACTTTTTTATGTCTGTGTGTGTCCATGTGTTCTGTCTGTGCATATGTTTGCATAACTCTGTGTGTATAGGGGTGTGTGTCTATGTATTTGTCAGTATTTGTGTCTGTCTATAAGTCTGTCTGTGTATATGTTAGTGTGTTCATAAGTCTGTGTGCATAAGAGTCTATGTACGTGTGTATCTGTGCATGTGTGTGTCTGGGTATCCATGTATGTCTCTACGTGTGTATATGTTTGCATGTATGATCTGTGTGCGTGCTTTGGTATCAGAGTATGCATATAAGTTTCTGTGTATGTCTGGGTGCACGTGTATATCTCTGTGCCTATATATTTTTATGTTTCTCTGTGTCTGTGATTGTGTGTCTATGTGTATATTTATGTGTCTATGCCTACTGCATTCTGTGTGTGCACATTTGTGGCTGTTTGTGTATGTGTGCATTGTGTCTCTGTGTGTGCATATGGGTATTTGTTTATGTAAATGTCTGTGTCAATCTATGTGTGTTTTTGTGCATGCATGTATTTGTGACTATATAGGTCCTTGTGTGTACCTCTGTGTGCGTGTCTGTATATTAGGTCTGTGTGGCTTGTGTGTTTATGTCTGTGTGTGTCTAAAGTTTCTCTCTGTTAATGTGCATCCATTTACATGTGTGTTCATGTGTCCGTATATCCGTGTATGCGTATGTGTTTGCATATGTGTTTGCATATATCTGTGCACACTTCTGTGTCTATATGTATCCTATGTACACTGGGTGTGTGTCTCTCTGTATGTATATATGCATCTGTACCCGTATTCACATCATTGTGTGTATATGTTTGTGTCTGTGTGTGTTCATGTGTGTGGGACGGTGTATATGTTTGTGTCTTTTTTTAGATATATGTATGTGTGTGCATATGTGTGTGCATTGTATTCATGTGTTTGAGCATTCTATGTGTCTGCATATATATGTCTGTGGGAGGTATCTGGGTATGTGCATGTCTCTCTGTATATGTCTGTGCATATACTTTTTGTGTCTCGGTTTCTGTGTCTCTCTGTTTCTGTGTTTGTGCACATGTTTGTATGTGTATATGTTTGTGTACTCATGCATTTATGCTAATGTGTCTGTATGTATATGTGTTGTTCATGTGTGATTATGTGTATCTGTGTTTGAGTATATGTCTCTGTGTGCATGTATTTGTCTCTGCATATATATGTCTTGCGTCTATGTATACATGTCTGTGTGTGCCTGTCATGTATCTATGCATATGTTTTTTGTGTATGAAATGTCAGATATCTGTATAAATAGTGCGGGTATATGTGTGTGTGTCTCTGTGTGTGCACATGTTTGTCTGTGTATATCTATGTGTGTCTGTATATGTCTGTGTTTTGAGTGTGAATGTGACCGCATATATGTATGTGTGGGTCTGTGTGTGTATGTATGTCTGTGTCTATTTGTGCATGGGTCTGTCTTTCTGTACATATGTGTGTGCCTGTGCATCTGTGTATCTTTGTGTATATATGTCACTTTTGTGTGCATGTTTTTCTGCCTATGTATGTGTGCATTTGATTGTGTGTATGTCTGTGTGTACATGTATATGTCTGTGTGAGCATGTAGGTGTGTTTATGTATATGTGTGTTGCTCTCGGTATGCACTATCTATGAATATGTCTGCTTGTATATATATATATATATATATATATATATAGTGTCTGTTAGTGTGCATGGTGCATGTGCCTGAATATGCCTATTTGTACACATATTTGTTTCTATATTTCTTTGTATATATATCTGTATGTGTTATTGTATGTCTGTGTGTGCATGTGTCTACATGTATACGTGTTGTCTGTGTGTGTGCATGTGTGTTGGAATGTTTTCCCCCTTTCAGCTGATAGACTTCTAGAGATAATTTCAGAGGCAGTTTCCCTTTTTTCACAAGAAGCCTGGCTGGTCTTTGACATGCAGATTTTAGGTGATAGCCAGGCCTGACTTGACATTGTAGATTCCAGGCTCTGGCCTAGCCTAGTCTTTGGGATGTAAATCTGAGTGCTTTCAGCCCAAGGAAGGCTTCCTTTTTGGTTTTGTATCTTTTTTTTGGGGGGGTAGATTAATGGCCTGCAGATACAAGAGAATAATGTTGCCTCAATATTCTTCCTGTAAAATCTTTTGGTGCCTTTGGTGACATCAATGTATTGTGCCCTTTGGAAGTGCCATGAGGAGTAAAAGGGGTTTGGAGAGAGATACAAGAGAGGAGAGACGAGAGAAGGAGGCAGTGGTAGATCCAGAGAGAGGCTGGTGCCAGGAGTGCGGGAGATGGAAGATTAAACATTGAATAAACGGTAACTAATCAGCAACCAGCATGGTCCTCGTTCTTCCTTCGCCTTTCCTTGACCACCGGCCATCCCGATCCAGTCCACACACTGCGGTTCCAGGCACCGAACGTGGGCAGTGAGACAGAGCCGCCCGGAGAGCCCGCAAGTGCACTCCCCCCTTCGGCGACCTTTAGTTTTACACACATGTGTATCAGTTTGTACGTATCTATGTCTGTGTATGATTTAGTGTAAATATAATTTAGCGTGTGTATCTGTATATGCCTGTGTGTCTGTGTATTTGTATGTTTGTATGATTGTGTCTATGTGTATATACGTATCTGTGTGTCTGTGCGCATAAGTTTGTATATATGTACATGTTATAGCTGTGTGTGCATATGTGCATATGTCTATGTGAGTCTCTGTGTATGTTCATAAAAATATATGTTTTTATATATTTTATATATATATAACAAAAATATATGTTTATATATTTGTGTATATATGCATGTGTGTCTATGAATATATCTGTGTTTTTGTCTCGATATATGTCTGTGTCTGTGTATATGTGCTTGTGTGTGAGTGTATGTATGTGTCTATGTGTATATGTGTGCCTATATGCACATGTTAAGTGTGTCTATATCTGAGTGTGTCTTTATATTTTCATATGTCTGTGTATATGTCTGTGTGCCTGAGTCTATATGTGTACAAGTCTTTTGTCTATGTGTGCATGTGTATCTGTATATGTCTATTTGTGTGTGATTGTATGCATGTGTATATGTCTGTTTGGGTCTCTGTGTGCATGTGTGTCTGTGTATAAATGCATAAGTCCTTGTGTTTCTATGTGTGACCATTTATGTCTGTGTGTCTCTGTGTCTATGTCTATGTTTATGTGCCCATGTCTATGGATATGTCTGTCTCAGTGTGTGTCTGTGTATATATGCCTGTATGTCTATCATCGTGTTTACGTGTCTCTATGTTAGTCTCTGTGTGTCTTTCTATATGTCTGATTGTGTGCATGTGAGTGTCTCTCTATAGGTGCTTGTGTGTGCGTGTCAGTGTGGATTTGTGTCTATTTTTGTATTTTGTCTGTCATTTGTGTGTGCAAGCTTGTTTCTGTGTTTCTGTATGAGTCCATGTGTCCATGTGTCTGTATGCATGTCAGTGTGAATCTGTGTATGTGTGTGTCTTTGTGCATGTGGTTTGTGCTGGTATATATTGTATGAGTGTATATGTATGTGTGTGCATGTGAGTGTGTCTGTGTGAGCATGTGGGTGCCTGTGAGCTCACATGTGTGTCTGTGTACACAGGTGTCTCTCTATATCTGCATATGTCTGTGTGTGCATGTGGGTGCATGTCTGTGTGCATGTCTGTTATCTATTTTGTGTGCAAGTTTATGATCTGGTTGTGTATGTCCTTGTATGTGTGTGTCGGGGTATTCATCTGTGTTTATGTGCATGCCTCTGTATATGTGTGTGCACCTGTGTATTTAAATGTATGCATGTCTGTGTTCATTTCCTGTATCCGTGTTTGTGCATTTGTCTGCGTGCACACCTGTGAGTGAGTCTGTGTAAGTGTGTGTTTTATCTGTGTGCATGTGGGTATGAGATTATGTCCGAGTCTCTGTATGTCTGTGTCTGTGTGTACATATGTTTGTGTTTTTGTATATTTATACTTTTGTGTCAGCATTTAATTCTGTATCTCTGTCTCTGACATTTGTCTATGTATATGCCTGTGTGCGTGTGTGCATTCTGTGTTTCTGTAGATATGACTATGAATGTGCCTGCACATGTTATATTTATGTCTGTGTATATATGCCTCTATGTGTATATGTCTGTGTGTGCATGTGTAGGTGTGTGTGCATCTTATGGTGTGTGCCTGTGTGTATCTGTGTATATGTCTGTATGTTTCTGTGTGCCTGTGTTGTGTGTATCTATATGTCTTGTGTGACTATGTATGTGTGTACATTCTGTGTATGTCTGGGTATGTTTATGTCTGTGTGTATATAACGTCTGTGTGTATCTGTGCGTATGTCCATATGTATATGTCTAAGTGTGTTTGTATGAAGGTGTGTGCACATGTGTGTGTCTGTGTCTGCATGTGGGTGTAGAGTAGTGTATGTCTGTGTCTACGCATATGACTATGACTATATATGTGTGTGTGTCTCTGTCTGTCTGTTGTATTTATGTGTGTGCATGTGGGTCTGTGTCTGTGTATATGTCTGTGTGAGTCTCTGTGTGTTAAGCGCCTGTCTGTGTGTTCCTATGTCTTTCTGTGTATATGTATGTGTATCTCTGTATGCATTAGGTGTGTGACTTTTTGTGTTTGGGTATCCCTCTATGTGTGTCTTTCTATATGTCTGTGTGTGCATGTGTGTGTCTCTGTGTACAGGTATGTGTATCTCAATCATTGTGCGTTTTTGTGTCTTTATGTCTGTATGTCTGTACGTTCATGTGTGATTTTGCATTTGTATGTCTGTATATGTATGTGTGTATGTGTGTCTGTGTGTATCTGCATTTTTGTGTGTCTATGTATATATCTACATGTCTCTGCGTTCCTGTGAGTGGTATATCTATACGTCTATGCATCTCTGAGTCTCTGTGTGTATGTCTATTGTTTGCATGTCTGTGTATATGTCTGTGTGTGCATATGTGGGTTTATGTCTCTATATATGCCTGTGTGTATTTGTATGTTAGCCCCTCAGTGTGCATATATCTGTGTGTCTCTATTGTACATTTCTGGATTCATGTCTGTGTGTGTCAGTTTATGTCTGTGTGCATGTGTTACTGCATGCACGTGTGTGTATTGTTTTTGTCTGTGTGCATGTCTGTACATGCACGTGTTTGTATGTCTATGTATATATCTGTGTGTCTGTCTGTATATGTCTGTTTGTGCGGATGTGTGTCTATGTATATATGTCTGTGTCTATTTTTCTATGTGTGTACATGTGTATGTCTCTATATGTTGGCGTATGTGTGCACGTGGGCGTGAGTCTCATTATATGTCTGTGTGTGCACTTCTGTCTTTGTATGTGTGTACATGTGTATATGTCTGTTATGTCTACATTTCAGTTTATGTCTGTGTATATGTCTGTATAAGTCTCTGTGTGTTTGTGCATATGTGTGTCTATGTGTTAACTGTGTCTGCATGGCTATGCATATACCTTTGTGTCTCTGTGTATATGAGTGAGTCTGTGTGTTGTGTCTAAATATGTCTGTTTTTCATGTGTGTGTAGATGTGTCTCTATATGTATCTCTCTGCACATGTACTGTGTATGTGTATGTCTGTGTCTATTTCTGTCTCGATCTATACGACTTTGTGTTTCTGTATGTCTATGTGTGCATGTGTGTCTGTGTGTGCATTTGTTGGTGTATATGTGTGTCTCTATGTCTATATGCCAGTGTCTGTATAAATGTCTGTGTCCATGCATCTGTGTGTATGTGTCTATGTATATATCTGTTAGTCTGTGCATGTGTCTGTGTGTCTAGGCATGTGTCTGTGTGTATATGTTGCGTTTCCATGTATGTATGTGCATCTGTAAATGCCTGTGTGTTTCTGCACATATGATGTGTTGTAGTGGAATCTATGTGACTGCATATGTGTGTAATGTCGGTGTATACATGCATGTGTCTGTGTATGTCAGTGCCACTTGTGCATTTGGCTGTGTATCTATTTATATATCTATGTCTATCTATATTCTGTGTATATTTGTGTGTTCTGTGAGAATGTGTCGATGCATACATTTCTGTGTGTATGTGCATTTCTGTGTTTGTATATATGTCTTGTCTCAGTATGTGTGTGTCTATGTCTGTAAATATGTCTATGTATAAGTGCACATGCCTATGTCTGCAAATAACTTTGTGTATGTATATATGTGGCACATGTGCATGACCGTGTGTTTGTCATTATGTCTTGTGATTGAGTCTATTCATATAACTGTAACTGTTTATGTGTGTTTTTGCATATATGTCTGTGTGCATGTCTGTGTGCAGTGTGTCTGTCTATATCTGTGTCTGTGTGTGTATATTTCAGTATACATGTCTGTTTCTATGTGTATATATCTATATGTGTGTGTGTTCCCACGTGTGAGTCTGTATATCTCTGATATCGGTGGGTCTACATGTTGGTATGTTTCTCTGTATATGTGTGACTCTTTGTGCATGTCTGTATCTGTGTGTGCATATTTGTGTCTGTGTATATGTATGTCTATGTGAGCACGTTTGTGTTTGTGTGTGCTTTTGTGTCAGTGTATAGGTCTGAGTCTGTGTACACATCCCTGGGTATCAATGTGTGTCTCTGAATATGTCTTTGTGTGCATTTCTGTATCTCTGTATACATATATGTGTCTATATGTGTAAGTCTGTGTGTGGTATATATCTGTCATCTATTTGTAAATGTGTATGCTTACATGTGTGTACTGTCTGCAGATGTCTGTTGTACATGTGATTATGTTTTTATCTGTATATGTCTGTGTTGACTGTGCATGTTTGTGTATTTGCGTGCATTTGTGTGCCTTGCATATATCTGTGTCTCTGAGTGTTTCTGTACATGTCTGAGTGTGTCTGTGTTCACATGTGTTTCTGTATATGACTGTGAGATCTGTATGTATATTTCTTTTGTATCTGTGTGAGCATGTTTGCATGGCTATGTTTCTGTGTGTACATGTTTGTCTATGTTAGAGTATATATATACATATATATAGCTCTGTGTATATGTTTGTGTGTCCCTGTAAATTGATATGTGTATGTGTATGTCTATGTGTATGCATATGTGTATGTCTGTGTCTGCACATGTGTTTGTGTGTATTCATGTGTCTACCTGGGCATCCTGCATAGTATGAATGTGTGTCTACCTCTGTGACTATCTGTATATATGTGTGTCTGTGCATGTGTGTCTACCAACGTATGTTAGTATATATGTATTTCATTGTGTGCATATGTGTATAACTGAGTCTATGTATATTTCTATGTGTGCATGGATGTCTATATATATGCAAATATGTGTGAATCTATGAAGATGACTGTGTTTGCATGTGTGTTGGTCTGTGTATAGGTATATGTCTATGATGTGTATGTGTATCTCTATGTGTGTATATCTGTTTTGTGTCACTGGATGTCGGTAAATAGATCTGTATGTCTGTGAATACATCTTTTATCTCAATCTGTGTGTACATGTGTATGTCTGTGTGACTATGTATGTCTGTATGTGACTGTATATGTCTGTGTGTGCATGTGTGTGCTCTATTTTTATAAGTTTGAGTATGTGTGTATGTCTGTGTGAGCATGTGCTTGTGTCTCTGTTTTGTGCACATGTGTTTGTGTCTATATATATCTCCATATGTGGAGTAGATGTGTCTATGTCTATCTGTGTGTTTACTTGATTGTGTACTTGTGTGACTTTGTGTTTGTCCATGTGTATGCATGTGTGTGTCTATGCAAATGTACGTATATACTTCTATGTGTTCTGTATATGTCTATGTGTGCATGTGTTTATACCTGTGTTTCTATGGATATGTCTGTTTGTATTAGTGTGCATGTGTCTGTGTCTATGTATTTCCGTGTGTGCATCCCTTCAGGAAAAAAGAGACGTCTCTACCTACCTCTTGAGTCAAGGCAGGAGGAGAAAGATTCCTTCAGGGACCCAACGGACCGGGGCTCCCGTGACAAGGAAATGGGTGCTTCTTTTCTCAACACTCCGGCACGAGTGAGCCTGCAGTCGCGGGAAAATGCACGGAGACTCTGGCACACAGAACCCACTGTGAGGAAGGGACACAGCACACAGCTTATAGAGCATCTGAGAAGACAGAGTCAAGTATATAGATCGGACCACGGCCGAGCCGCAGGACAGTGGGGAAGCTGTCTCTCTGCTCCACGTGCAACAGACCCAGATACGATCCCCGACATCCCCCAACCCCCCGCCTCTCCCAGAGTGACTCCTGAGCAGAGCCAACAGTAAGCCCTGACCATCATCACGTGTGCGCAAAAAAACCCTAAAAAATTAATAATACTAAAATGTGCAAATTATTCTTTAAACTCAACGTGCAAGATTGCAAAATGGAGCCTAAATTCAGACTGGTCTCTACTGTTTGTATGTCTATATGTTTATGTCTGTATGTGACTATATTTGTCTGTGTGTGTGTTCTGTTTGTTTATACACCTCGGTATGTGTTTGTGTATGTTTGTGCTTGTATGTCTGTGTGTACGTGTGTGCCTGTGTGTACATGTGTGCCTGTGTGAGTCTCTTCCGTTTATGTCTGTGTGTTCACGTATGTGTCTGTGTATGTCTGTTTTGTATGTGTATGTTGGTGTGTCTGTGTATGTCAGACTGTATATATCTGGTGCCTGTATATTTGTGTGTCTGTATGTGTATGTGTACATGTGTATGTTTCTATATGTGTGTTTCTTTGTGCATGTGTCTATATATGTGTTTGTGCGTTTGCAGTACTTGTCTGTATATGTCTGCGGATATGTGCACATATCTGTCTATATCTGTGTTTGTGTATACATTTATGACTATTGTGCCGCGTGCGTAAAAGTATGTATATGTCCATGTTTCTGTTTATGTCTGTATGTTTGTGTTCATATCTATTTGTGTCTATTTGCAGTGTGCCTGTGTATGTCTGTATGTTTGTGCATATCTGTGTGCCTGTGTTTGTGTGTGACTATGTGCAGCGCATGTGTGTAACTGTATCCATGTCTATGTCCATGTGTCTGTGTATATGTCTCTGTATCTATTTGTAAATGTGTGTTTCTGTGCTTACATTTGTGTATCTGTGTGTTCGTGTGGGTGTTTGTGCATGTGTCTTATGTGTCTGTGTATATGTTTGTGTGTGTTTGCCTTTTGTGCATGGAGGTGTTTAGTGTATTTGTGTGTCTGTGTGTGCGCGTGCACGTGTCTGTGCTTCTGTGTGTACATCTTTGTATTGGTCTGTGTGTTGTATGTGGGTATGGGGGGCCATGTCTGTATATATTTCTGTGTATGTGTCTGTGACATGTCTGTGTGTATTATGTCTGAGTATCTGTGTATGTGCACGTATGCGTATCTGTGTCTGTGTAAGTTTGTGTATGTCTCTGTTTCTAAGTCTTGGGTGTCTATGTGTCTGTCTGCTTGTGTGCATTGTGTGTCGGTTTATGACTATATATAACTGTGTGTCTGTGTACATGCCTGTGCATGTCTCTGTGTGTTTGGATATGCCTCTGAGTGCCTGTGTATGTCTCTGTGAGTGCATGTGTCTGTGTGTCTATGCATATATCTGTGTGTGTTTCTCTCTTTTTGTGTGTGGCTCTGTTTGAGCACTGTGTCTGTGTATGTCTATATCTATGTACGCCTGTGTATATATATCTGTCTATAGGTCTGTGTCTATGTATATATCTGTGTGTCTGTGTGTTCATGTGTCTGTTTGCATATATGTGTGTCTCTGTGTATATGATTCTGTCTCTATATAAATGTGTCTGTGTGTGAGTCTGTGTATTTGTATTTGTGTCTCTGTGTATGCATATGTGTGACCCTGTGTGTCTATGTCTATTTATTGTGCTTATGTATGTCTTTGTATACATGTGTATCTGTATAAGTCTGTGTGCATGTCTGTATCTGTCTATATACGTGTGTATCTCTCTGTGTATGACTGTGTGTCTGTGTCTATGTCTGTGTGTCTGAGTGTGAGAGTGTTCATGCATGTTTGTGTATATATCTGTGTCTCTGTGTGTGACGGCGCATGTGTATATGTCTGTGTTGTGTGCATGTGTGTTTTTGTGTCTGTATGTCTGTCTATACATCTGTCTCTATGTGTACATCTGTGTGCATGTGTCTGTGTATATGTCTGTGTGTGCATGTGTCTCTGTTTACACATTTAAGTGTATAACTGTTGTCTGTGTTTGTGTGTCTATGTGAATCTGTATGTCTTGTGTGTGTGTATATGTATCTGTCAGTATATATGTCTGTGTCACAGTATGTGCACGTAGGTCTGTGTCTCTGTCTATATCTATGTGTGCTCAAGTGTGTGTGAATATGTCTGCATGTGTCTTCATGTCTATGCATACGTGCCATATGTCTGTGTCTGTCTCCATGTGTGCATATGTATGTTGTCTGTGTGCTTGTGCATGTATCTGTGTGTTGCCTATGTATATGTATGTGTATCTGTGTCTCTGGTTTGCATATGCCTGATTATGTATGCATGTGTTGGTATCAATACATATACCTCTGTGTCTGTGTATATTTCTATGTTTATTTGTGCTTATGTGTGCAGTATGTATGTGTCTGTGTCTCTGTGTGATATGTGTGTTTGTGTTTGCCTATGTATATGTCTGTGTATATGTCTGTTTAAGTCTATGTGTTCACATATGCATTTCTGTGTGTCTGTGTTCACGTGTCTGTTTATGCATAAATCTGTGTATGTTTCTTTGCGTCTGTATCTGACTGTGTGTCTCTTTGTCTCTGTGTGCATGTGTGTATGCACGTGTGCATCTGTGTTTATGTCTGAGTGTCTGTGTTTTTGTATATGTCTGTATGTCAGTATGTTTGTGTGTCCATGGGTGTCTATTTATATGCTGTGTGTGCATCTGTCTATGTCTATGTTTGTGTGCGCATAACTAAGCCTCTATGTATAATTCTCTATATGTATGTTTCTGTATATGTCTGTGTGTATCTATCCGTGTATGTAAAGTAACACGCAACTGGGAGATTCTTTTTCCAGCTATTTATTAAGAAACCTTCTCATGCAAACGGAAAAAAGGACGAACGAAGCATGGACTAAGGACGAACGAAAGAAAAGGAACCAGGGGGGAACCCACTAGCTAGGCAGCTTCCCTCCTTATATACCTCTCGCTGTTTGTTTACGCCCCAGTGTCTGCAGCTGATAGGCTAGTTACACCTTGTGGGTGTGACAGGACATCCTGTTTTCTTACACCTTGTGGGCGTGACAGGACATCCTGTTTTTCAAAGCACAGTGAAATTAACAAGAACAGGTGTTGTTTATGAAGCACCCGGTCCTGTGGAGGTTCTCCACACGTGTATATGTCTGTGTGTATGTATCTTGTGTATCTGTGTGTGGCTGTCTATATATCTGTATGTGTGTTTATGCCAACTTTTGTCTCTATGTGTGCATGTTGTGAGACTGTATAATTTCATGTTGTAATTTTGCTGCATTTGGGAGTGTCTATATGTCTGTGTGAGTCTGTCTGTATCTGTGTCTATGTGGGCATGTGTGTGTCTGTGCATATGAGTCTGTCAAATGTCTATGAATGTGTGTGTGTTCCAGGGCTACTGTGGTGCTCCTCTGGATGATGACGGCATGACCTTCGTGTGTGTCGGTGTATGTGTGTGCTCATGTGTTGTGTCTTGGTATGTCTGTGTGCCTGTGTATATATGTGTGTATATGTGCATGTCTCTATACGTTTGTATGTGTCTTGTGTGTGAGTGTATCTTTGTCTGTGTTTCTCTGTGCACATACGCATTTGTGTATATCTGTGTGTGTCTGTGAGATCATGTCTATGTGTCTATGTATATGTGTGTGTCTCTGTGCATGTGTTATCTGTGAATATGCCGCCTTTATTTTGTGTGTGTCTATGTCTGTGCATATGTGTGTGTTGTCTGTGTGGGGAGTTTGTGTCTCTGTATGAGTGTGTATCTGTGTAGAACCGTCTGTGTGTATATCTGAGTGTCCAGGTAAAAATCTATGTCTTTGTGTTCATTTGCGTATGTCTTCATGTCTGTGTTTGAGTAAATTCAGTGTGTCTGCATGTATTTCTATGTTTAGGTATATGTCTGTGTGTCAGTGTATATGTCTGTGTGTGTCAGAGTCTGTGTGTATATGTCTGATGACTGTGCTCATGTGTCTGTGTGTGAATATGGGTGTGCTATGTATATGTCTGTGTTTCTCTATGTGTAAATGTGCCTGTGTAAATGTGCCTGTGTATATATCTATTTGTGTCTTGTGTTTACATTATGTGTATCTGTGTATATATCTGCATGTGTCTGTGTATATATCTTTGTGACTCTATGTACACACGCTACACATGCATGTATGAGTCTGTATTTGTTGTATGAGTCTATATGTGTACATGTATGTTTCTGTGTTAACATTTGTGTCTCTGTGCATTCCGGTGTTTGTGCATTTGTCTTGTGTGTCTCTGTGTGTGTATGTTTGTATCTGTGTATAAATCTGTGTGTCTGTGTATAACTTTGTGTGCATATCTGTCTCTGTGTCACTGTGTCTGTGTATCTATGCATATATCTTTATGTATGTGTCTGTCTTTGTGTGCCTTTGTCTCTGTCAGTGTGTGCACGTGTTTGTATGGATGTCTATGTCTGTGTGTATGTTAATTTTGGTCTGTGTGTGCACATGTTGTGAGTCCAAGCATAAATACATTTTGTTACTGTGTGGCATGTATCTGTGTGAGTCTGTATATCTCTGTGTGATTATGTGTGTTTTTTGGTACATGTCTGTGTGTATCTCTGTGTGCAAGTGTGTGTGACAGTGTACATAATGAATGTCTGTGTCTGTCTATGCCCATGTTGTGAGTCTGTGTTGTATATGGGTGTGTCTGTGTGTATGTCTATGTGAGTCTGTGTGTGTAACTCTACCAGTGTGTGATATGTGTTTTGATATATACCTGTGTATCTGTGTATGCAATGGGGGTGCCTTTCTATATATATATGTATATGTGTATATATATGTGTCTTTTTTTTGTCCATCCCTATATGTGTGTCTATGTATACTTTGTGTGTATATGATTGTATCTGTATATATATATATGTGCCACTGTCTTTGAACCTATGTATATGTACATGTGTCTTTATGTTTGTGTATATGTGTGTCTTTGTCTTTGTGACTGTGTGAGCATGTGTGTTTCTGTGTATGTCTGTGTATGTGCACATGTGTGGGTACACATGTGTATGTGCCTCTATAAGTCTGTCTGTGCATATATCTGTTTGTGTGTGCGCATCTTGTGAGTCTGTGCGTAAGTCCGTGTTGTGATTGTGTGGTATGGGAATGTGTCTGTGTAGGTGTTTGTGTCTTAGTGTGTGTGTGTTTCTGTGTATGTCTGTGTGTGCATGTGTCTGTGTATCTGTGTGCACATGTGTCTGTGCACATGTGTGTATCTCTTTATATGTCTGTGTGCCTGTGTATATGTGTTTGTGTCTGTGCAGATGCTGTGAGTCTGTGTATAAGACCGCGTTGTGACTGTGTTGCATGTAGATATGTGTCTGTTATATGCCTGTGAGTCTGTGTATTGTGTGTCTTATTATATGCCTGTGTGTATAATTGTGTGTTCACTGGGTGTGTCTGTGCATATTAAGTGTCTGTGAGTCTATGTGACTGTGTGCTTGTGTGTGCATGTTGTGTGTCTGAATGTGTGTACATGCCTGTGTGTCT
Organism: Sorex araneus; assembly: GCF_027595985.1. Taxonomy (NCBI): domain Eukaryota; kingdom Metazoa; phylum Chordata; class Mammalia; order Eulipotyphla; family Soricidae; genus Sorex; species Sorex araneus. Next base: position 4,930,637 of record NC_073313.1, read on the forward strand.
GTGTATATATCTGTGGCGTGTGTCTTTATGTACATATATATGTCTTTGTTTCTGTTCAGTGTGTGCACATGTGCGTTTCTGTGTATATGTGTGAGCATGTATTTCTCTCTGTGTATATGTCTATGTGTGCACATGTGTCTATCCACTGTGTGTGTGGTTTTCTATATATCTGTGTGTCTGTGTATATGTCTGTTTTCTTCACGTTATGAATCTGTGCATCAGTCCGTGTTGTAACTGTGTGGGATGTGAGTGTGTCTGTGTATATGTCTGTATGTGACTATGTATTTAGCTTGGTATGTGTCTGTGTGTATCTGTGTGTCTGTCTATACTTGTGTCTGTGTATGTCTGTGTTCATGTGTATGCGCATGTATCTGTGTGTCTGGATATGTCTACGTATGTCTTTCTGTCTCTTATGTCAGGGTGTGTGCAAGAATACCTCTGTATGCCTTTGTTTCTCTGTGTGGGCATGTATGTTTCTGTGTAAACACCAGTGTGTATAAACATATGCCTGTATGCATGTGTGTCTATGTATATGTCTGTGCGTATGTGTATACATGTGTCTCTACATGTATATATGTACATGTCTGTCAGTTTGTACATGCATGTATATGTGTGTCTGCATTTGTGCATGTGTCTGTGTGTATATGTCTGTGTGCATGTATGTTTGTCTGTATATGTGTGTATCTATATATGTGCCAGTGTGTGTACATTTGTTTCTGTGTGTGCCTGTTTATATGTCTTTGCATATGTCTGTGCATTTGTGTATGCATATATCTGTGTCTCTGTGTGTGCATATTTGTGTCTGTGTATGTATTTGTGTTTGTGTGTATCTATGTCTGTGTCTGAAAGTTTTGTCTGTGTATTTGTCTCTGTATGTGTCTGTGTGATTGTACATGTGGATGTGTATGTCTCCGTGTATATCTGTGTCTGTGTGGGAATATGTCTGTGTGTCTGTCTCTGCATGTGTGTTTGTACCTGGGTATCTTTCTGTGTGTTTGTGTGTATCTGTCTATGTATATGTATATGTTTGTGGGTCTATGTCTAAATGTGTATTTGTGCCTGGGTATATTTGTGTCTGTGTGTAGGTATCTACTTGTGTGTTTATGTCTCTGTGTGTGCATGTGTGAATGTCTGTGTGTGCATGTGTGGTGTCTATATGTATGTCTGTGTATGTGTGTGTATGTATGTGTTCATTATGTGTCTGTGTGTGCATGTGTTTTTCTGTGCAAATGTCTGTGTATGTCTATGTGCTTGTGTCTCTGTATATATTCACGTCTGTGTGCAAGTGCCTCTGTAGATATCTGTGTTTCTCTGTGTACATGAGTCTCGGTTTTTATCTGTGTCTGTGTATATGCATGTTTCATAGTGCATGTCTCTCTATGTGCATAAGTGTGACTGTGTGTATAAGTCTGTGTGTGTGCATGTGTGGCTGTGTATGTGTTTGTGCATGTTTGTGTCTGTGTGTGCATGGATGTGTCTGTGTGTGCATGTGTGTGCATCTGTGTTTGTCTTCTGTACACAGGTGTATGTGCCTCTATATCTGTGTCCCTGTGTGCATACTATGTCTTTGTTTTACGTCTGTGTATATGAGTATGGATGTGTGTGTGTCTTTGTGTTCTGTCTGGGTCCTGAGTGTATGTCTATGTGTACGTGTCTGTGTGTTTGTGGTGGGAGGCACGTGAGTGATCAAATCTGTACAATCTCTACAGAGAGTACCCAGAGCGGGGCAGGGGTGGGTGTGGTCAGTGTGCTCCAGTCAGAGCTGCAAATGGACGAAGGTCACGGACACTGTCCCCCAGCTTACCAGCAGCACAGACACGGTGCTAGGCCTGGGTCCCACCACACACATGTGTTCCAGGGCTGCTGTGGGCTCCTCTGGATGATGACAGCATGACCTTCATCACTGCTGCTCAAGAAATGCCGGCACCTGCATGCAAAGGGCAAGGCCTGAAGGGCTGTACCCCTTCCACCCCTGTGTGGGCCAAAGACAGTGACAGCGCTCCGGGACAGAGAAGCAGACAAGGGTCAACCCACTGATGTGGGCTTGTGCCCCGGCACCCGCCGTGGTCCCATGAGCCCCACCAGGCGTGATCTATGAGCCCAGAGCCCATAGTAAACCTGCACGACACCAAGTGTGACCCAGAACCATCCCCCATCCCCCCCAAGAAAACACAATCATCTCTTGAGGAAAAAAGAGACGTCTCTACCTACCTCCTGAGTCAAGGCAGGAGAAGAAAGATTCCTTCAAGGGAGCCAACAGACCAGGGTTCCCGTGACAGGGAAACGGCTGCCTCTTCTCTAAACACTCTGGCACGAGTGAGCCTGCAGTCGGGGGAGAATGCACAGAGACTCTGGCGCACAGACCTCACTGCGAGGAAGGGACACTCAGCACACAGCTTACAGAGCAGCTTAGAAGACACAGTCAAGTGTACAGATCGAAGCAGGGCTGAGACGCAGAACAGTGGGGAAGGCGTCTGTCTGCCCTACATGCGATGGACCCAGGTTTCAAACCCCCTTCTTACCAGGAGTGTCTTCGGAGCAGAGCCAGCAGTGAGCCCTGAGCACCACCACGGGAACCAAAAAACCTGAAATAATATTAAAATGTGCAGATTATTCTTTAAAATCAATGTGCAAGACACGTGAGTGGAAAATGGAGCCAAGATTGAGACGAGAGATGCCAACACGGAGCGAGGGGAGATGGCAGGACCCGGGAGCGCACGTTGCTGTCAGCAGGGCAGACTGCCGCGTCTTCCGGCCACGCTCCGGAACCCCAGGGGCAGGACAGACTGCGGGCCTGCCCGTGAAGCAGAGGGGAACCAGAAAACCAAGACCGGGTGGCAGGGGAGTATAGACTCATACACATGGACACACACACATACATACAGACTCAAGGCTGCAAGGGTCCAAAATTCGTTGTGCCACCCGCTGGTGCGGACACAGAAGAGACCACCAGGACAGAGAGAGTTGGAAATGGTCACTCTGGAGGAACCGAGTGCTGACAGGAGGGAAGGGGACATGCCGACCGGGAAAAGAGCCGGAAATAAGTAGGTGTAGTTGAGTCTGTGCTTGGGGGTTTCTCTGCATCTGGTCTGGTTTGGTTAGGGGGCCGCACCCGGCAGTGCTCGGAACTCAGTCCTGGCCGACACGGGGAACATACAGCATGCCAGGGAGGAAACCCAGGACAAATGCACGCATGTCTGCAAAGTCTCCCAAAGGCCTGCAGCTCCCCCAGCAGTGAGCTCTGTGTGTACCCAGAGGCCACAATCCCAAGGACCAGGTCTCACAAGGAGACAGGCCCAAGGCCCTCGCGTGCCACTCCTCCTTTGAACAGAACGGCCAGCTCTGTTCCCTGATGGGCAGGGCAGGCTGCTGGGCAGGGTGGCCCCTTTCCTGGGAGCATGGCGCCCCCTGGCGGCACCGCACGCAATGGCCCAGTTACACAGTGGGGGACACGCCCAGGCAGGGGGGCCACTGTTCAGGCACACAAGCTCTGCCCCCACAGGAAGCCGGGAGCCTGGAGCGGGACAGAGCTGGAGGGCACAGCCAGGCGCTGACCAGCCCCAGCCTGTCCAGCCAGCCCGGTAGGCTCTGGGGGGAGCCCGCAGAATGCGCAGAGCTCCCCATCCTGCAACCCAACGCCCTCTTATACTCTCGTGCAGAAAGAATGAACTACATATACATGTACACGGGTGTACACATGTATGTATATACATGTATATGTATGTATACACACATACATATATCACAAATGTGTATGCATACATACATATACTATATGTGTTGCCATGTGCATAACATCATAATTTTCTAAAACGATGCTTATTTGGAAAAATTTTGTTGCAGAGTTACAAGAGAGAACTGAGTTGTCTGTATTTCCCAAAGAGTGCCTTCAACACGAAGCCTAGAAAAATTGATTATGGATTATGTTCTATTCATGGTATCTCTGTTTTGCAAATTAAATTTGTGATGGCACATTAGCTCAGAGATATGAATATTTTAATAATGCCAGATGCATAAATTGCAAGGAGAATGAATTAGGATTCATAAATGTTTTCAGTTCCAAGGAACTGGATTTCACGTAGATCTATTTTCCCTCCACAGAGAGAAGAGATACTCTAACTTACTGCAGTTTTACTTTAACTGTTTTAACCGTTTAGTGTTCTTCTCTTAACAAATTATCGTTCCAACACATTTAAGATACTAAAAATGATCCAGAGATTTGCGCTACCTAGTAAACTATTTTCACACTGAAGAGGACCTACCTTGAGATGTCAATCTGACCAGTATGATTCAGGCTGTTAGAAATGAAATAGGCCAGCAAGCAACAGCACACTTCTTTGGGCCTTGCATATATATGCGTACACATATATGTATGTCTACAGTATTTGGCCTCACAAATGCTAAAAACGTGCTGTAGGACCATTATTTCCTTACTAATGAATGACAATCATTTCATTATTCCTACCTGCAAAGTCACCATGAACCCTGTTACAGCCGCAGATGATAAGGACACAACCAGGGGCGTTTCTCTGAACAAACAGTACGCTCCTGACATGTTCCACAGTGTCACGGACCTTCTCTGTCACTCAGGTGGCAGCGGCACCCACAATGCACCGGCCAGGCATTTGAATCAGAGAGGCTAAGCAGCTTAGCCACGGACACAGTGCTGGAGCCGGGCCTTCTGCGGACACCAGGGCAATCCAGACCACGGGCCAGTGCCCCGACAGCACGCGCAGACCAGCCCTGGGACCGTGTGCAGAGCAGGCACAGAGTTTCCAAGTCCCCGACCCGTGTGGTTCTCGCCGGTGAACTCACCTGGCCAGAGTCCCCGCAGAGGTCCCCAATCGGTGTCTGTCCGGCCTGTTCCCTGGGCGAGTCTCCGGCCGCTGACCAGCTCCCGGCCCTCCGCTCTAGATGATTCCAGACTCCTGGCGGAGAAGGAGACACACGTGAGCTGGGGCGCGGCCAGGGGGGTATGGCACACACCAACAGGGCCGGGAGGAGGCTCGGTGGTGGGAAGCTCGCCCAAGTGTGTCGGGGCGAAGGGCAGTGAGGACAGAGAAGGGACCAGTATGACAATGAGAGCTGGAGATGGTCACTCTGACAAGGACCAGGTATTGAAAGGAGGGAAAGGGATGTGCATGATGGATGATCTTCCGGCCCCTGTACTGCAAAGCCTAATGCCCAAAAGGAGGGAGAAACAGAGAACAGAGACAGAGAGAAAGAGGGAGAGACAGAGAGACAGAGAGAGAGGGGGAGGGAAAGAGAGAGAGAGAGAGAGAGAGAGAGGCCACAGTTCTCTAAGCACTACACAGAGATAAACATCTATGTGGAATCATATTTCTTTCGGGGGATGAGACGGGAAAGACCATGAGTGGCTGTCAGCTGCTCACCTGGGGGGCAGAGCAGCACTGCGGGCCTGAGAGACAGCAGGGGGGTGGTGGCCAGCAACAGACCTGGAGCAGGCTGGACCCCCCTGCTGGAGAAGCTGCAGCTGGAACAAAGGCCAGGAAAGGAATTTCTAGAAGACCATCCCCACTCCAAAGCCCACCCCCTTGGCAACCTCCCTAGTGACAGACTCTTACCTGGGTAGAAGCCCCAGGTGGGGCCAGGCTGGAAAAACCCTATGAAAGCCACCTTGAGCAAAGGGAGGGACACATGTGCTGCTTATGCCCGTGTGGCCGGGCACCTGTGTCGCCCGCATCTCCCCTCTTGGGGGTTGTCCTCTGATCCTTCCCAGTCTCCTGCTGGGGTGTGTGTAGGCCATCTCTGCCTCTGGAGAAGCCCACGGTTCTCTCTTGGGCGCGTTCCTCTCCCCTCTCTCCCACTTTCTCTCCTTCCTCCCCTTCCTCCCCAGGGGCCTTGGGCGCGCTCCGCCAAGCGGCCAAGCCAGTGGCGATGACGTCACAAACGACACCCCGGCACCACCTCCTACCTTCCTGGGCAGGGCCGCGCAGCGTGATTTCGTCACAAAGTCTCGTGGGGCGGCCTCTCCTGGCCACGCCCCCGCCCCCACACCTGTTCCCTCTGGACCTTCCTGAGGAGGAGCACAACGCGGAGAGGTGGGGCCTCGCGGAGGGTTGGCCAGGCCCCGTCTTCCGGTCCGGGCACGGAGGGCGGCGGCAAGGGGGCGGGAGGTATGGAAGCGATCCGGGCTCCTATTGGTCGAGCGGAGCGAGAGGCGGGCCTTGCGGGGCCCTGGCGCTGCGATAGGCGGGGTGCGCTGAGTGGCGCCCTGGCGTCCCCTCGCCAGAAGCAAGGGGTGTTAGGCGGGAAAGGGAGTCGGGTCCCCCAGGTGTAGGGCTTAAACCGCGGCTGGGAGAGCGGGCTCAGGTGGGCAAGGTGGGCTCTGGGCGGTAGCGGGGAGGCGGGCCCGTCACCCGGCCTCGGTGCTGTGTCCGGCCGGGGGCTTAGGGCGCACGTCCCGGACCCCAGGGCTCCGCAGACGGGCCGGCGGCCCCTGCACCCCGGGGAGCTCCAGGCGCCTACTCTGGGTGCGCGGCTGCAGCGACACACTTGCACCCGGGCCGTGTGTGTGTTTCTGTGTGTGTACACAATGACAGAATGGAAAGTGTTCAGGATTATTGCAGGATGTGTGTGTATACGTATACACAATGAAAACAGTTCAGGGTTGTTACAGGATGGCAGTTTGCAGGGTTGCATGGTGCAGCATCCCAGGGAGAGGTGTGTGTGTGTGTGTGTGTGTGTGTGTGTGTATGCACATATGCACAATGGAAAGAGTTCAGGATTCTTGCGGGATGGCAGTTTGCAGGGTTGCATGGTGCACCACCCCAGGGAGACGTGTGTGTGTGTGTGTGTGTGTGTGCGTGTGTGTGTATGCACAATGGAAAGAGTTCAGGATTGTTGCAAGATGGCAGTTTGCAGGATTGCATGGTACAGCACCCCAGGGAGGGGTGGTGTGTGTGTGTTTGTGTGTGTGTGTGTGTACGCACAATGGAAAGAATTCACGTTTGGGGTGTTTGTGTTTGTGTGTGTACAATACAATGGAAAGAGTTCGGGATTGTTGCAGGATGGCAGTTTGCAGTATTGCATGGTGAAGCACCTCGGAGAGGGGTATGTGTGTGTGTGTGTGTGTGTGTGTGTGCACATATTCACAATGGAAAGAGTTCAGAATTGCTGCAGGATGGCAGTTTGCAGGATTGCATGGTGCAGCGCCCCGGGAAGGGGGTTCTATCGATTATATAGATGGAGCCTCGCTCCAGCCAGGCCTGGGGGTCAGGGGCCGCAGTTTCAAACCTGCTAAAGCATCAACGTTTCTATCAGAGCTTTAGGACTGCGGCCCGCATCAACCCCGGTGCTCTCGGCAAACTGGGATGTGTTCCAGTGGGACCCTCGGGAATTCAATCTCTGCAGATGTTACTTTTCTCTACCCTCTCCACCCCCCAAAGTTCCATAAAAATCTAGGGAAAATAATAAACTAAGAACAGTGGAGGGGAGGGGCAAATGCTTTGGGCCTTCTCGGTGTTTAAGTCTCCCAGGGGCCCGTCCTGCCCACAACCACCCTGTTCTGGAAGCACCCGGGGGCTGACATCTAGGGGCGCAGCAGGGCCGGAACAGAAAGACAGAGCTGTCTCAGGGGCCACTCCCACAGCCCCCAGAGGTGAACCTGGCAAGGAGGGGCCGGACGCGAGCTGGCCTGAGTCCCCGCCGAGCTCTCTTCAGCTGTCACATGGCGGGCGGGGGCAGAGCTCAGCCACGGGGCTGCAGGAATCAGAATCGCCCCTTCCCCCAGGAGCTGGCCGAGGCGTCAGTCACCCAGATGGAGAGCAGAAAGCGCAGCGGCTCTGCAGCGCGGACCCCTCGGCGCGCACAAAACGATGGAGCCAGGCTGGGGGCTGAGGGCAGGCAGGCCCCTTCCCGCGGCCCCGGACAGCGTGGGGCTCGCGCCTCCTTCTCCTGCCTCCCTCCCACGGGCCACAAGCCCCCTCCACCCCTAGGGACCCCGGGCGGGAGGACGCGCCTGCCTGGTGCCCGGGTCGTGCGGCCCCGCGTTCCCGGAGCACACCTCGGGCGGGGATCGCCAGGAGCGCGCTGGGCTGCATCCCAGGGCTCCACTGCACACTCGGCCCTGCCCCTGCCACCGATGCCGGCCCTGTCCCTCCCTGGGGTCAGCGGAGCCCCGGCAAGGACAGCGCGCTCGGGTCCCTTAATTCGTCAATGCCTGTTATATAGTTACAATTTCCTGATGTAGGTTCAAAAGATCCAAACTTGTATTGGCGTCATGCCAAAGCCCTGTAACATGTTTCTTGGTTCATTCCCACGGATATTTGGTCTTTTATATTTCATATCAGTAACACAACTCCAAATGAAATTATAATGATATCGTAACTTGGATTGAACCAACAAAAATGAAGGTTATTTAAAAATAAATACCCGTTTCCCAACACCAATACCCATAATACAATTAGTAATCATACAATTAACACAAGTCACATTCCAAATTCCCTGTTCTAAGGTGATATTAGCATACCCAAACATAAATGCCCAAGGAAGTGGCACGCATACTTCAATGGATCCATCATTTTGAGCGGCACCATAACCTAGAGAGAAGTCTACATTTTGTTTGTCCTGGCTGCCAGTGACAGGCCGCAATTTTTCCACATTATCTGGAAAAGAATCATTGTTCTTCCCTATGGCCAAGTCCATTTTCCATATTCCATTTGATATCCTTCATTCATCAAACCACACGGAGCGTCTGCGACCTTCCATTCTCCATAAATGCTGTTATCTGGTGTGTGAGGATGCCAACGAACCCAGGCAAGATTGTGCATTGTCCAAGAACGGCCCTGTAAGACTATACAGCAGACAAAGATGGTACAATTGTTGGAGAACATATTCCCAAATCTAAAGGTGGGTGAGATTCTCTATGGAAGTGAGACCGTTTAGAAAACCCTGTTCCATTAATGGTAACAATAGTAGTTAAATTCTTCCAATATATTACATGATCCTATAAGCCCAAACATCCCAAAGTCCCATTAGTGGAAGAGTCCCTCTCTAAACAAATAGGGGTTCCTCGAGATATTCCGGAGAAAGAAATATCTGACTGGTGCCTTATAATATGTGCAGCCCACATTCCCCAGCCTACTGAGTAGCATTATTATAAAACTGAATCTGCTCTCCTGCCCAAGTGGCTAACTGCAACACCAGGGGATCTGGAATGGAAGTCCAAAATGTGTCTGCCCTTGCTGAACTGAGGGGCATCAGCTGTACAAGGAAGGCCGTCAGGGTCACATGCAATTGACTTCTCTTAACTTGAGAGTATGCCTGTTGGACATGATCCGTTGTCAATGCGGTCTCGGCAAGGCTGGTTGGATCCACCAACATCATCTGTGCAAATTGATTGATCAAGTTCTTTCTCTGTCTGGCGCACCAACCTCTGCAGCAACCAGCGTGGCGTTTCGGCATCCTGTGGAAAGACACAAACATGCCCTCGTCTCCACATCAATACTGGATCTGGCTCCTACAATTTTCATCCAATGGATCTTTCCATTTTACAAGAGGAAGGGATTTCTTTTAATTTCTATACTTTTTCCCACAGCTTCTGTGCTGGGATATTGCCATCTTCATTAAAAATCAAATAATTTTTGATTCAATAGATTTCTAGGTTGTTGAGAATACATTTCCCCCGTTTTTATTTTTTGCAACTGATATTTAAAAGTTTGGTGTGCTCGTTCAACAATACCTTGTCCTTGAGGATTATATGAAATGCCCGTCTTATTTATAATATTTATCTGTGTACAAAAGATTGAAAATTTTTTTCGAGTATAACCAGGGCCATCATCTGTTTTTATTTTCAGGGTACTCATAACTGCAAAACAAGCCAGACAATGTTTACCAGCTTCCGCTGTTTGTAAAGTAGCATATAGAAATCCTGAATAAGAGTCTATGGTGACATGAGCGTAGAGAAGATTGCCAAAGGCATGAATAAGTGTGACATCCATTTGCCACAGTCCATTGGGTAAAAGGCCTCTAGGATTAATTCCATAATGAGGCACTGAATGCAGCAAAGGACATACTGAACATTGTTTAACAATTTGTCTGGCAACTTCTCTAGGAATATGAAGCTGCTGGCAGAAGGTCCTGCTGTTCTGATGGTGAAGTTTATGGGAGCGGAGAGAGGCTTGAGCTCGGAAAAATAATATTTCAGTTGCGTTGTCAGCCAGAGAATTTCCCTCCTACAGAGGTCCAGGAAGGCCAGAATGTGCACAGATATATCCAAACTAACATGGATGAGATCGCTGATGAATAACAGATTGAATCTGGTTTTAAAAAATTCTGTACAAGATGATTAGAAGTTCCAATATACAGAACAGTTTCAATAGCAAGTAAGGCTAGTCCAAAATATTGACTGTCAGAGTAGAGATTAAAGGGCACCTCAGTACACACTTTAAGAGCCGGAAGCACAGCATAAAGTTCAGTTTCCTGAGCAGAAGTATATCCTGTCTGCAAAACCTTAGTGCCTGTGTCTGTTCGTACCACGGCTCAGCCATTAGAAGATCCATCAGTAAAAATTAAACCAGCATTAGTAATTAAACCAGCATTAATAATAGACTGTTGAAAGGTATTATGTGGAAAAATAAAAGGATGAGTCACCATAAAATATAAAATCTTCTCCTGTGGTAAATGATTGGAAATAGTAGTCGAAAATTGATTTCACCAGTTTTGCTTGTCTTTACCAAAAGGGATTCCAATTGCTCCTGGGTCTTTACCAAAATATAAATTAGACTGTTTTTGACACTGGGCAATTAAAGCAATAACCATCTCATAGTAAGGAGTTCAAACGTCCTGTGGAGATGCTTGTAAATGAATTCATAAAAAGGGCTTATCCTGATATAGTACTGCTGCAGGAATATGGGAAGTGAATATAATATATAAAGGCCACGGATGAGTATAATTCCAATATCCAACGGATGGAGTCATAATGGCTTGTTCAACCAATTTCAGTGCTCTCGACCTTGAGGTCTTAATGTCCGAGAAGAACTGGGATTCGAATCTCTTTTAAATATATCAAACAGTGGCTTAAGCATGCTAAACACAAGGAAGGACTAATCCAGTTAATGTCCCCAAGAAGTTTTTGGAAGTCAGAGTCCATAAACTGTTTTTTCTAAGGCTTAAGTTTTGCATTTTAACCTTATCTGTAAATAACTGATAATGTATATAAGAATAAGGCTCCTCGCATTGTACTTTCTCAGACGCAATAAAAAGCCCAGCTTGAGTTAAAGCAATTGTCAAGTTTCCAAAAGTAGTTAATAACTATTCTTCATCGGTATAGGCAATTAATATATCATCCACATAGTGAATAATAGAACTAGCTGGATATTGCTTTCTGGTTGTATAGCCTGTGCTACAAACTTTTGACATAAGGTGGGGCTATTGGATGTTCCCTGAGGCAAAACTCTCCATTGATATCTCTTCATAGGTTTTTTAAAATTTGTTTCAGGTACAGTAAAAGCAACACCAGGACAATCTGCCGGAAAGGAAAGGATCATATAGAAACAATCTTTTATTTATTTAGTTTTAAAAATTTTTCATTGGAGAATCACTGTGATGTACAGTTACCAACTTATGAAGTTTTGTGTTTGCATTTGACTCATAGAGTGATCAATTACCCATCCCTCCACTAGTGCCCAATCACCTCCACCAATGATCCCAGTATCCCTCTCATCAACCCCACCCCAACCCCCACCACCCGACCCTGCCTCTGTGACAGGGCATCCCCTTTGTTCTCTCTTCCTTTGGGTGTTGTAGTAGAAACAATCTTTTAGATCGAAAATAATTGTACAAGTATTGGCTGAAATGGCATAGCACATAGGTAAGCCAGGCTGGAAAGCTTGCAGGTGTTCCCTTAGTTTCATTAACTTCTTCAATATCTTGTAACAGCCTCCACTTACCTGATTTTTTCTTAATAACAAATATAGGGGAATTCCATGGTGAATCAGGAGGTTCAATATGTCCCAACTCCAGCTGTTCCCGCACTAGCTGTTGGGCAGCAATAATTTTTTCTTGTGAGAGGGACCAAGATCAACCCACGCAGATATCATATTTCCACTTAATATCATCAGCATGGACTGCAGTGCGTTCAAAGGCCCCTCCTAAAAAGGTCAGGCAGTTCTCTAGCTTGGGGACTCTATAAGAGCCAATTCATATTTGGCGGTACCCCGCCATCCCCAAGGCCTCCTTCGGGTGGCGCAGAGCTGGGTGGGGGAGGCACAGGGCTGATCTGACTCACCCTTTTCCTACCAGCCATACCCTTGCCCTCACCAGGGCCCCAGAGCAGGGCCCGCTGAAGGTGCAGACTTGGTGCTCCCAGCCCAGTGCAGCTGCTCCGCGGTAGGAGAGGCCGGCACAGACCTCCACACCATGGGCCTTCTGGGAACCGCTCTGGCCGTGCTCACAGAGGAACATCATCACATCAGCCATGCCACATGGGGCCTGGTTCCTCTCCCACTCTGCCTTGGCCCCCAACCTGCCCTCAGGCACACAGCTGCGTTGACCTGCAGTGGCTCCCAGGGGGAACTGGCTGCTCCCCACTTTCAAAAGGCACTAAAACCACTTCTGTGGCCAAGAAGATGCGTGCTGGTTGGTTTAGGGATGACTGCAAAGTCTCCTAATAAGCCAATTGGGAGATGGGTAAAGGCATTTCCATGTGGCTGGACCAGGATGAATCCCTGGCAGTAAACGTGGCTCCACATGTGTGCACAGATGAACACACAGGCACACATGCATGCACACATATGCACACACAGGCATATACATATGTATATACATGCACACACAGGAATAGACACATGCACAAAGAGGCATACACACATGCACACATGCACATACATGCACACAGCCATACACATATGCACATATAGGCATACACACATACAAACACAGGCACATATAGGCACGGGCACACACATACACACACCAGCATATACAGGCACATGCACACACAGGCACATACACAGGAACACACAGGCACATACATAGGAACACATAGGCACACAGACATACACACATGCACACTTGGGCACACACACAGACACACACAGGAACAACACAGACACACACACACATGCACAAACGTGCATACACACTAGCACCACCAACATCCCTTGCAGGAGTGACCCATGATGCTCTCCCCAGTGTCTCTTGTCCGTGCAGATCCGCCTCACTGAAGGCAGCCTGAGAGTCCCCTTGGTACACATCCACACAAACACGGCACACGGGATCAGGGGTGGGGAGGGAGACTGGCCTCTGCACCACGGACTGGCACACTCATTCTCCACCACAACAAATGGCAAATGAACTCATCCGCACTCCGCTGTGAAAGGGCGCACTGGAGAGTGGTCTCTCTTCATTGTGTTGCTTCCAGGCTATTCTTTGACCTCTGCTCTTTGTGACTGAAAATCTGTGATGCAGGGGCCAAACCCCTTTGGCTGCGTGGGTTCTGTGTCCACCTCTGCCCACCCCCTCTACTCCTTCCCTTGTTTCCCTTCGGGACAAGTTTCAGCTACATTGGAAGCACCCCCATCCTTTTGTCCACTCTGTGGCCACAGCTTCCTGGAGCAGGGGTCAGTGTGGCTCCTTCCAACCATGCAGGGGCAGTGGCCTCACTGGCCCGTGGTCCTGCACCATGCACTGCTGCTTCCTCTCAGAGTGGCAGGAAACAGTGAACAAAACAGACGTGGCGACTGGCAGGCACAGCGCTCTTCTTAACTGATTGTACTTATCTCCCCCACCACCTTTTTTTCTTTTTTTTAACATACTCGTCTCTGTCTGGGGGCTTTGGCACTTACAAGAACATAGAGACAGAAAGCAAGCTTGTTCTCAGATGTCTGACAAAAATAAATAAATAAATCAGAACCCTTGCTAAAGAGAGCCAGGTGACCTGACATGCTGTTCTCTCTTTTATTCCTTGTGATGTTCCAGTACTGGGGGCCCGGGGGTCCCCTTCCAGCCATACTCCCCTGGTTATGCGGTGATTTGCCCTGGAAATATAATGCTGCTTAAGGCTGCAAATACTAACCCCCCCACACACACACGGGGAGCATATATTCTTGCAGTCTTTATGGCCACTTCTAAATCCAGGAGACCTTCATTCCCAATACCCATGGAGTCCATAGACTAAGAAGCTCTCCAACACATTTAACACCCAAGGACTGTAGAGAATAGGGCCAATAGGATCACATCACAGCTTGGAATCTGGCCTCACATGCTGGGGAAAATGCAGCTGGGACAGAGAAAGGATCACTAATAAATGATGGTTGGACAGATCACTTGGGATGGGAGATTCGTGCTGAATGTAGACTAAGTACAAAACATAGCCTCTTAGTACCTGTATCGCAAACCATAACACCCAAAGGGAGAGAGAGAGTAGGAGGGGATGTACCTGCTACAGAGGCAGAGGGTGGGATGAGGTAGGGGTGCACGGAGGGATACTGGGAACATTGGTGGTGGAGAATAGGCACTGGTGGAGGGGTGGGTTTGTATAACTGATGTGTAATCATAAAAGTTTGTAAGTCTGTACATATATATCACGGTGATTTAGTTAAAAAAAGATGAAGCTTTCCAACACATAAGAGAATAACAACTGTAACAAAACATAGAAATGAATCAGAAAAAAAAAGGCAAAACACTGTGTACTGTGCAACTGTGCACCCAGATCCGGTGAAGGGGGGAAGGGAGAGAGGGAGGGAGAGAGAGAAAGAGAGAGAAAGAGAGAGAGAGGAAGTGCCTGCCATAGAGGCATGCTAAGAGTTGGCAGGAGGGAAACTGGGGACACTGAAAAGTGTACTGGTGGAGGGACGGGGGTTAGAACACTGTATGATTCAAACCCAATCATGAACAGCTTTGTGAGGGTCAATCTCACAGTGATTCAATTAAGAAAAATTTTTTTTAATTATGTTGTTAAGGGTTGGAATGAAATTCCAAGGGGTGAAAACTGTCCTTGATGTGCCCTCTTCAATTCTGAATTTTGTACCCCCAACAATGCCAGGAGAGATGCCTGAGCAGTGCCAAGCAGAAGCCCTTGGTACAGCCGGCTGTGGCCCTCAACCCCTGTCATAAAAGTAGATGACATGTTTTTCACAATGCCTTACTGTTCTCACAATGTTCCACCAGGAACCAGCTCACCATTTGAATGTCTGGTGTGTGTAAACGGGACCGGGATAAGCCAACCATGATAACAGTTGTGTCATGACTAACCGTTAAGTAAGACATCCATGTTTGTCCAAATGATATCCACACTATCCTCCTCTCATACTCGGGACAATAACCGGGTGGGCTGAATCTAGTTGTCAATAAATACAAATAGGGTCAACTCGTATTATTCAACAGGAGGGAACCCAACACAGGTGTAAACAAAACTCCCAACCGCGTGCGGTGAGCCCTTCAGCAGCATCTCAGGCCTGGATTCCCTCCTGGCCCCCAGCTCCCCAGATGAGCCCCGAGGCTCCATTGCCCCACGTTCCCGTCGGGCCTCACCCACACCCCGACCGCCCCGGGGAGGCTCCGATTTTGCGGGACCCCGTGCCCGGGCGCTCGGTGGACGCGCCCAAGCCTTGGCGCCCTCCGCTCCATGCGCCCGACGGTCCCATGTGTGCATGTGGTGGGGGGGCTCGGGGGGTTCGAGCGTGCGGGATCCCCGAGCCCCGAGTTCTGAGGTCACGGGCCACGTCACTAAGGGTATCCCGGAAGGAACGCTGGTTCCTAGGGACGCGCCGCACCGGCACACTCCCGCTCGGCGCTAGCCGACAGTTCAGGAGTGAATTCCTGCCACAGAGGAGGCCCGGCTTGCTGGCCAGCGCCTGGCGCTGCCCACTGGCTGCTCCGCCGCAGACCCGCACCCGCCCACACCTTGATCACCCCTTTCCGACCGCTCCAGCCCACGGTGAGTGTCCGCGGGAGGGACAGACACCCGGTGCGCAGGGATGTGGACCTCAGGATACAGAGAGGGGGGACCAGGGGTCAGGGATACAGGGTGAGCAGGAGGGAGGGAGGACTAAGGGGGCGTGGCAGCCCCAGGGGAGGGGACATGGTAACCCCAGGACAGAACGAGGTGGACCCAAGGCATATCAGAACCCAAAGAGATCCCAGAGAGTGTCCCGTACATTTCCTTCTATGCTTTGGTTCCCTGAGTATCTCTGGGGGCAGTGGCGGGTACCGCCCAAACCCCGCCCCAAATCCTAAGAGGGATTCCAAGGGACCCTGCTTCAAGGACGCATGTCTTACACACGCGCATCCCATGGGTGCACCACACATTGCTCGGAGGATGCCAACCGTGCGCAGAGGAGGCCGCAGAGCGCGAGGGTACAAAGTTACGAGTGGGGCGGGGGCGGGGAGGCGAAGGCCCGGCACGTGCAGGACCAACGGGTCGAAGCCTGACCCGGTACCAGGCTAGTGAGGCTCCCGGGGAGGCTCGATTCTGCGGGAACCCGCGCCAGACGCTCCATGGAGGCGCCCAAGCCTTTGCGCCTTTGGCTCCATGCACCTGACGGTCCCATGTGCGCACATGGGGGGGTGCGCGGGGAGGTTCCAGCGTGTAGGACCCCCGAGGCCCAAGTTTTGACGTCACGTGTCATGTCGCTGAGGGTATCCCAGAAGGAACACTGGGTCCTAGGGAGGCGCCGGTCCGGCACACTCCCGATCGGACGCTAGTCGCCAACAGGGGACCTCAATTCCTGTGACAGACGAGGGCTAGGTCGCTGCCCAGCGCCTGGCGCTGCCCGCTGCTGTTTCGCCAAGGACCTGCACCAGCCCACAGCTTGGTCATCCCTTTCCGACCCCTCCAGCCCACAGTGAGTGCACGTGGCGGGGGCACGGGGGCAGAGACCTGGGGCAGAGATGGGGGACCAAGGGTCAGGGAAACGGGGCCAGCCAGAGCTAGGACGGTCTCAGATGAGGGGGCGTGGCAGCCCAGGACAAAAGGCGGGAGACCCTCAGGGAGGAGTGTGGGGAGCCACAAGGGAGGAGGGTGGGGAGCCCCAAGGAAAATGATGGGACTCCCCAGGGAGGAGAAGGGGAACAGCTAGGGAGAGTGGAGAGACTCTAGGCAGGAGGTTTGGAAACAGTTACCGAGGAGGGTGGGAGTCCAGAGGGAGGAGTCCAGGGAGCCTCTAGGGAGCAGGGTGGGAATCCCCAGATAGGAGGTGTCTTCTGGGCTGACAGCACTTCCCTTGCATGATCCAGACTCACCCCCGGGCTCCGGAGATGGGCCCCCAGACCCACCAGGATGGACCCCTGAGGCCGACCTGGAGTCAGCCCTGGGCACCATGGTGTGGCCCCGAACCCGACCAAACAAGAAAATATTTTTGTGTGACCACGGGGACCCCAAAGGTGGAGGAAGGGACCCCACTGCATGGAGGGGCTGTGCGTCTCTGGGCTGCCAGGGTCTGAGTGTGGCCTGTGATCTACAGAGCCCTGACCTGGGATGACACGGAGACCCTCCGACGTGCGATTCCACCAGGACCTGGGGACGCTGCGACCATCCCAGGCGTCATGCACATGGGGCTACTGTGGGCCCAGCTACCCGGGGCAGCCACAGGCCCACGCCCATTATCCCTACAACCCAGGGCCGTATCTCCACGGCCTGCCAACTTACTACCAACAGCCGGGGCCCAGTGTCCAGCCCACGGGGTCCTATGGGCAGGGGGCTGGCTCCTATAGCCAGCCAGGCCCGCACTCTGCCCAGGGCTACTATGTCCAGCGGGCTTGCCCCCAAGGCCCACTGTTAGTCGCCTCTGACGATCAGGGATGGCCCATTCGCCACCCTAATGACTGGTGCGAGGCCGTGGTCTACTGTCCACGGAAATCCCCGTACTTCCAGAGGGGCACGCCTCACTGCCAGGCCTTGATAGGCCAGAAAACACCTCTTGGCCAGGCGGCGGCCACCGCCCCAGCCCAGAACGGGGCCGCAGAGACCCAGAAGGAGGCCCCAGCGCCTCAGAAGGAGGCCCCAGCACCTAAGAAGGAGGCCCCAGCACCCCAGAAGGAGGCCCCAGAGCCCCAGAAGGAGGCCCCAGCACCTCAGAAGGTGGCCCCAGCACCCAAGAAGGATTCCCCTCCGCCTCCGGCCCCGGCGACAGTGCCCGCCCCAGCCGCACCTGCAGCCGCAGGGGGCCCGACAGCCCCTGACCATGGTCACGCTGTGTCCACCAAGGACACGCAGGCCCCTGATAGTGACGTAGAGTCCATGGAAACAGAGTCCTGTGGGAGTAGTGTTCAGTCTATGGACACCGAATCCCAAGGGGAACCATTGAGCGATATGGAAGTAGATCCACCCAGTGTCCCCGTGACCCAGCCAAGTGCCACGCTGGCTGCACCCCGGGGCCAGACCACCCACGTCCAGGCCCCCGGGACATCGAATCAGTCCAAAAAGAGGAAATGGAACGGCCTTACAAAGCTGCAAAGCCCTAAACGCAAGAGGCACCAGCCGGGCGCTGGACCGGGGCCAAGTGGCACCCAGGGCACCCATGTGCCAGTGCCAGCGTTTCAGTTTGCGCTGCCGCGGCAGCTCGGGCCTCCCAACATGCGGGGGCTAAGTGGCACCCAGGCTGGGGCTCTGTCCGTGCCAGCCTTCCATTTTGCACCCCCAAGGCAGCTCGTGCCTCCCAAAGTGCCGGGGCCACGTGGTACCCAGGGTGCACCTGTGCCTGCACCCGCCACCCAGATCCCACAGGTGCCGCACCCTGTGCCACCCTTTGTGCCCGCACCCCAGCAGGGCTTGAAAAGTGGTGCCACCCAGCGGGGGTGGCACCAGCGGCCACTTGTGGCTTCTGCAACTCTGAGGCTGCCTGTGCCAGCACCCCAGCAGGGCTCAACCAGTGGTGCCCCCCAGAAAGGGTGGTACAAGCAGCCACTTGTGGCTCCTCCTAACCAGGTCCCACCTGTGTGGCACCGTAGGTTCCCCTATTTGCCCGCACCCCAGCAGGGCCTGTCCAGTGCCACGGGGCGAGTGTGGCGCCAGAATGCACCTGTCAGTCGTGCCAACCAGGTCCCACGTGCGTGGCACCGTATGCCCTCATATGTGACCGCACCCCAGCAGGGCAGAAGCAGCAGGGCCACCCAGCGGGCAGGGCACCAGCATTCACTGGTCAATCGTGCCAACCAGGTCCCACCTGCATGGCAGCGTGTGCCCGCACCACAGCAGGGCTCGAGCAGTGGTGCCACCCGGCGGGCATGGTGCCGACGGTCAGTTGTTGCCCCCTATGGGCAGCAGGGTCAGGGCGCCCCAGCCCAGAAATTGAAGTGCTAGGGGGCGCTGGGCACAGGGGCTGCTGCCCCATGGGGCCCACTGACCTGAGGCCTCAAGGTCAGACACCCCCCTCAGACACCCTGGGGACCCCCAATCTAACAGGGCTCTCAGCACTCCCATTACCATACAGAATGTTCCAGAATGGTCTCCCCATGACCATCTAGTACCCGTCCCTGCTGCCCACCATGGACATGTGCTTTGCCCGACATCATCCGGGCCCCCCCCAAGCCCTCCCAACCCTTCTTCCTGCTGTCCCATAGTCGAGTCACATGGATTTAACCTTGGTACAACACTGTCCTCAGAAGAGTACCAGGACTATGTCATCACCATTAAGAACAATAGCTGACGACACTCATTCACCTTTTATCAATTCCTGAGTGTGTGTGATTCACACGATCAAATATGTTTGCCTATAGTTTAACTTAGAAAATATGATAGCAGATTGTTTGTGATATAATAAAGTTGTTGCAAACTGCCTGGCCCTGCACTGTGATTTTCTCTCCAAGCATGTGAGCGGGCATCGCCCCGTCGGGGTGAGGGTGGGCAGGGAGGGGCCGGGTGCTCTGCAGTGCTCCCCATGCTCCCATGCTGACGCGCTGAGATATCGGCACGGCTCCCCTGTCCTCCATGCTGAGGGCCCTTGCCAATCGGTGAGACCCTCAGTTCCACTCAGCCTGTCCCAGGCCAGCCCCCTCCCAAATCTGAAGCACTGCCGGGCCCTCTAGCCAAGCAGCAGAACGGCTGCGGACCAGGGTCAGAGATGGGGCTGGGGGCTCAGCGGAGGCACCTGCATGGCAGAGACAGCCCTGGGCTCGCTCCTCGGGAGGCCAAACTCCAAACACCTCCAACACTGGGATGGAGACATAGGGGCTGGCCGGAGACAGAGGACAGTGGTGGGCATTGGCCTGGCACAAGGCCCTCCGGGCTCAATCCTCGGTATCCCGTACCTGCCCCAGCCCCCAGGAGTAACTCCTGAGAGCAGAGTCAGAGGTGACCCTGAGCGGGACCGGGGCTGGTGCAAAGCTTGAAAGTTCATCGATCAGCTCATACGGGGGGAGTGGGGGGAGGGATCAGTAGCTGTTTTAAAACCTCTAGGCTGCAGACAGCGGACCCCAGGGCCGCCCGCCTCTCCCTGAGGATGGCACAGATCATTGCCTGAAGTCAGCAGCCCGAGAAGCGCGGCCATTCCCACCCACGCTGCGGGCGCCAGGCTGACTGGGATCCGGTCGTCGGGGGCAGGAGTCGGTGTGGAGACATCAGACCCAGGGGCTGGGAGGGACTCAAGGGTTGACTGTGAGCGCGGCACAGCCACGGCTCAACCTGACCCCGATGGAACCTGAGCGTCACCTGCAGACTGGACACTCGCCACCTCCTGAAGCAGCCGGCTCCTCCGGGACAAGCGGCCAGTGGGCCTCGGTCCTGCTCTCCGGGACCCGGCAGGGACACGGCTCTTAGGTGGGCTCACACAGGAAAGGACATGGGTCAGACATTGGGTAAAACTATTAGGGTTACGGGGGCTCTGAGATAGGTCAACAGGCAAGAACACAGGACTTTGAGGTGGGGTCACACAGGTAGTAGCACAGGACTTTGAGGTGGTGTCACACTGGTAGGAACACAAACTCTGAGGTGGGGTCACACAGGCAGAAACATGGGCTCTGTCACGGGGTCACACAATTAGAGACTTGGAGTTCTGAGTAGGAATCACACAGGTAGAGACATGGGCTCTGAGGTGGGGTCACAGAATCACTAACACAGGACTCTGAGGTGGGGTCACACAAACAGGGGCACAGGACTATTAGATGAGGTGACACATGTAGGAACACAGTACTTATGTGGGGTCACACTGGCAGGTACACGGGGCTCTAAGGTGGGGTCACATTGGTAGGTAAACAGGACTAAGGTGGGGTCACACAGGCAAGGACACAGAATCTGAGGTGTGGTCACATGTCCAGGGACACAGGACTCTCAGGTGCGGTCACACAGGCAGGGACACAGGACTGAGGTGGGGTCACACAGGCAAGGACACGGAAACTGATGTGGGGTCACATGTCCAGGGACACAGGACTCGGAGGTGGGGTCACACAGCAGGGACACAGGACTCTCAGGTGGGGTCACACGGGCAGGGACACAGCTCTGAAGTGGGATCACACATGTAGAGACATGGGACTCAGGTGGAGTCACAAAGGCAGGCACAGGGCTCTGAGGTGGGGTCACACAAACAGGATCACAGAATTCTGAGTTGGGGTCAACACAGGCAGGGACACAGGACTCTGAGGTTAGGTCACAGAAGAGGTGAGGTCACTTAAGCTGGGACATGGGATTGTGAGGTGGGGTCCATTGGATAGGGCAGAACGGTTCATGATGTGTTGCAACAAATTGGGAAGGTCTACTCAGGGTCACACAAGTAGAAACAAGGGCATTGAGGTGGGTCAAACAAGCAGGGACAGCTCTCTGAGGTGGGTCTCATGGACAGAGATGGAGTTCTTTGTGGAGTCCCACAGGCAGAGAAGGGGCTCTGAAGTGGCGTCACACAGCAGCTGTGAAGAAGCTCTGAAGAGGCTGGGACAGGAATCTGTGAGCAGAGTTCACACAGGGAGGGCAGGGGCTGTCAGCTGAGGTCACACAGGGACCACAGGGGCTGTGAGCTGAGGTCACAGAGGCAGAAATGGGGCTGTGAGGTGAGGTCACATGGGTAGAGACACGAGGCTCTGTGGTGAATCAAACAGTGAGGGAGAAGAACCCTGACTTGAGGTCATAAACAGATACAAGGTCCCTGATGTGACGTCATGATGGGCACAAGTTGGGCTCCTTGAGGTGAGTCCCACAGGTAGGGATAGGGTTGTCCAGGTGAATCACACAAAAGGGTACAGAGCACCTAAGGTGAGGTCATAAAATCAGGTACAGGGGTCCTTGAGGTGAGGTCACGCAGGCAGGGATAAGGGTCCCTGAGGTGAGGTCACAAAGGCAGGATTAGGGGTCCCTGAGGTGAGGTCACACAGGCAGGTATAGGGGACCCTGAGTCTGAGGTCACACAGGTAGGAATAGGGACACCTGAGGTGAAGTCACACAGGCAGGTACAGAGCACCTGAGGTGAGGTCAGACAGGCAGGTATAGGGGTCCCTGAGGTGAGGTCAGACAGGCAGGTATAGGGGACCCTGAGGTGAGGTCACACAGGCAGGTATAGGGGTCCCGGAGATGAGGTCATACAGGCAGGTACAGAGCACCTGAGGTGAGGTCACACAGGCAGGTATAGGGGTCTCTGAGGTGAAGTCACACAGGCAGGTACAGGGATCCCTGAGGTGATTCACACAGGCAGTATAGGGGTCCCTAAGGAGAGGCACACAGGCTGGTCTAGGGGTCCCTGACGTGAGTCGCACAGGCATATACAGGGCCCCCTGAGGTGAATCACACTGGCAGGGATGGGTGTCCCTGAGGTGGGTCGTGCAGGCTGGTAGAGGGCTACTGGCATTTTGCACCCTCAGGCAGTGAGCTCTCTTTCCCTTTACAGCCAGGACCACATGAACCCACGTGTAGAACACAAACCAGAAAATTTCCACGCTCCCATTTGGTTGTGTTTTAGAGGTTTGACCCTCATCCAACAAATTTCACAGATGTCAAATGAAGCTGGCCAGATATTCACACAAACAACACCCATTTTCCTCACCTCTAAATTTGGCTGTGAATACACCCAGAAAAGGAGGAAGAACTCGTAGCTGTAGCCCTCCTATTACCCAGACCCCGACTGTGATGAAAGCAGCATGCAAGGCCCCAAGATAGGCCCCGAATCACCCTGTTGCCACATGTAGCCTCGAGACCAAATGGGAAACAAGCGTCCAGGGGCTGAGTTCTCACAGCCAGGGGCGGAAGGACGAGTGTCCTGAGGGCGGCTGCTTCACAGAGACGTGCTGGTGAAGGTAACGGGGACCCCAGTCTCTCCGAGGGGCAGCACACAGCTCACACATGAACGTGCTTAGTTAGGCACTAGGGACTTGATTTCACCCACAGAACTACAGGAGGGCATCTGAGAAAAGTGTACACATATGTAGGAAAGAGAGCAGGGGAGGATTTGCAAAACCCAGATGCAAAGTGCTCTGTCCACGGCTGGCTGGTGTATGGTCATCCACGGGACACGACTCACTGCCAGTCCCGTGTACAAGTCACTGACGTTATTCCCATCCTGCATTCACAGAGAAGGAAGAAGCTCAAAGACAACATCCACGGCAGAGGCTGAAAGGAGAGGACAGAGCAGAAAACGGTCATGCAGTGTCTTCCTTCCTCTGCCAGACCTTGTTTCATTTTGACCAACTCGAATAATCAGATTTTTCACTTTCAGAAATGAACAGTGGCTGAGGTGAGATTTTTCTCACCAATGTCACCCATTCATTCACTCAGAACATCTTCACAAGACAGTGCAGAGCACGCAGTAAAGGAGCGAAACCATCTGGTTTTGAGCACATGGAAAGAGCCGTTTCTCTGGACAGAAGAATGCAATGGAACAGTTGGGATTGAGTTTGGTTTTTTGCATTTGAGTGTCACGGCATAGACAAGAGATTCACAGAGGACCACAGAGAATCCCGCCTGGAATCTATCTTGCTAGAGATGGGAAGCTAGGAATGATTCTGACTTTTAACTCTTTTTTTCATTTTGGGTCATACCCGGTGATGCACAGGGGTCACTCCTGGCTCTGTACTCAGGAATTACCACTGGCAGTGATCAGCATACCATATGGGATGCTGGGAATCGAATTTGGGTCTGCCATGTGTAAGGCAAACACTCTACCCACTGTGCTATCGCTCCAGCCCCTGATTCTGACTTAAACAAATTTATTAGTGAATCACCATGAGGTACAGTTACAAACTTATGAACTTCCTTATTTGCATTTCAGTCATACAGTGATCGTTTGCCCATCCCTCCCAAGTACCCATTCTCCTCCACCAATGCTCCCATTATCCTCCCATAACCCCCACCCCTTCTCCCACTACCCCACCCTGGCTGTGTACACTGCATTTGGTGGCATAAACTGAATGTAAAATATGATGCCATTCTGAAGGTAGAATATATCCTCTGTGTGTGTGTATTTTGTTGAAGATTTAGGCAAACACATAACATAGTCCAATCTACACAGGATGCGTAGTATATGGGTGTGGTATCTAGAATATATGCATTAGAAAAGGCATGACTTGTTTAAAAATCAAATTACTGGGCTGGAGAGATAGTACAGCCGGTCGAACACTTTCCTTGCATGTGGCCGAGCCGGGTTCTATCCCCAGCATCCACAGAGTCTCCTGGGCACTGCCAGGAATAATTTCTGAGTGCAGAGTCAGGAATGACCACTGAGCATCACCAGAGGTGGTCTCAAAAGCAAAGGCAATCAGAATTCCTCTGCAGATACAGCCTCTGCTCTGAAAACCTCAGTTCCAGGGTAGAGTCTAGTACAGCACACGGGCATCTGCCTTCCACACACTGACCCCCGGCACCCCACAGACTCCCCAGAGCCCCGCCAGGAGCGATTCCCACGAACAGGGCCAGGAATCGGCCCCAGGCACTGCTGAGTGTGGCCACAACAGAGACCAACCCACCTGCATAGAGGAGGAGGCCAGGGCATGGCACCAGGGTGGCAGCTGGGAGGCAACCAGTAGGACAAGGGGCTCCGGGACAGAAACAAGTGCCAAAGGGAGGCACAACTCTGGCTAGAGCGAGAGACTGTGCATGATCACTGTGGATGTGACCCCACATGTATGTGACAACACAGCACCGTCTCCACAGCTGACCCCAGGGGCTCACAATGCACATGCTCCCAGGAGGGCCAGAGCAGCAGCCAGGACTGTGTCCACCCCCTCCTCCCTCCATCACTCTTGCTCACTTCCTCTCCCTCTCTTACTCTGTCTCTCCTCTGTTTCCTCTCCCTCTCTTACTCTGTCTCTCCTCTGTTTCCTCTCTCCTTTCTTTCACCCCTCTCTCCTCTCTGCTCCCATATCTCCCTTCTCTCTCTTTCCTCTCACTCTTCTCTCTCTCCCCCACAACCCATTATCCCACACTTGTGGGAACTGCATGCAGTGTGAGGTCACGTACCTTAGAACACTGCTTGTGATTCTGGCACCACATCAGGGAGCTGTTGTTCTGCAAGAAATAACAAACAGGGGCTCAACACAGCAGCCACCCTGGGGAACACGGGGTCAGGCCACCCCCACCCCAGGAACACAGGGTCAGGACACCTTTGCCCTGGGAACACAGGATCAAGATACCCCCGCCCTGGTGCAGACAGAGGACCACCATGCCGTCGGCCTCGGTGGAGACTCCACATATAGTTGCGGGTCTTAATCTTTTCCGCACATTAGCAGTCTGGGGCTCCTGTCTCCGGGAGCCAGGCCGGCCCCTTGCAGCAGTAGGTGAGCAGGTGGGGAGGACGCAGGGCTCACGGGCAGCTGACAATGGCTCAAGGCTCTGCCATGAACTGAAACGCAGCCCTAGAGGCGGGCTGGGGGACACGGGCAGCCTGGACACACTCAAGGAGGTAAGTGGGCACTGTCGGGGGGAAAGTAGACACTCAGGGAGGGAAGTGGAAACTTGGGGAGGGAAGTGGGCACTAATGGAGGGAAGTGGGCACTGAATTAGAGTAGTGGACAATAAGGGATGGAAGTGGACAGCAGAGAGGGAAGTAGACACTCGGGAAGGGAGGTGGACACTAGGGGAGGGTAGTGAAGTTCGGGGAGGAGTGGCCATAGGGGAGGGAAGTGGGCAAAGAGAAGATCGTGGACACTAAGGGACGGAAGTAGACACCAGGGAGGGAAATGGACACTGGGAGAGGGAAGTGGATTCCAGGGAGGGAAGTGGACACCTGGACAGGAAAGTGGCCATGGAGGAGAGAAGTGGACATTTACAGACAGAAGTGGGCACTGTGGGAGGGAAGTGGAAGCTGAGTAGGGAAGTGGACACCAGGCAGGGAAGTGGACACCAGAGAGGGACGTGAATACTGTAGGAGAGAAGCGGACACTATGGATTGGTAGTGGACACGAGAAAAGGGAAGTGGACACTCAGGTAGTGGACACCAGGGAGGGTAGTGGACATGGGTGCAGTGGACACGGGGGCAGTGGACACTGGGGGAGTGGACCTTGGTGGTAGTGCCAGAACAGTGTGTGTCTAAAGGTCAGGTAGGAGTGACCAAGTCATGGCTCCCCTGGCTAGAATGTCTACACTGGCAAACAGCACCACAGGCTCCTTCTTTCTCTGACTTGGGGCCACGCCCAGCAGAGCTCAGAGACCCTTCAGGTCTGGGGGCTCAAACCCATGGGGTCTTGCAAGAAAGCATGTGCTCCAGCACTTCACTTCCTCCCCAGCTGCCACGGAAACCTTTTACAAATTTTTATACAAGACTTTGAGATATAATTCACGTACAGAAAACTCACTCATCGGGAGTGTCTGGGGATTTATTTAATTTTTTTAGCTGCACTATCTTCTGTGGTTTCTGGTTTTAGGGCCACTTGTGGCAGTGCTTCCTCGTGGGCCTCTGACCCAGGATGATTCCTGGCGGGGTTCAGGGCACCCTACAGGGTGCCGGGGATGGAAGCCGGGTTGGCTGTGCAAAGCGAGAGCCTTTCCCTGGGTTATCTCTCCAGCCCCACTGATATCGTTTAAAACATCTTCACCCACTCAGGAAGGAATGATGCCCCCAAGCTCCCCTCAGAATGGTGTCCCCAGCTGCCCCCAGCTCCCCACAGAAATGATGCCCCCAGCTGCCTCCAGCTCCCCTCGCAGCTCCCTGCCAGGACCCGTCCTCCTGTGCAGGACCCTCTGCTCTATGGGGAGGGGTCGGCCCGGAGGCCCAATCTACCCTTCTTGGCCAACTCTGTGTTCCCGGTGCTCAGAGCGGTGCTAATCCCTGCCCTTCCTACTCTGGCTGCCACCAGACTCCACTTCGCAGGTTCTGGAGACATTCTGGGGTTGGGAGTCATCCACAGTCACGTTCACAGAAAGCTTCTGAGATGTCCCAGACACAAGCATGGACAGGCCCAGAAGCAGAGATGCTCCCCCTGCCCGCCCCCCAAAAAGTGCCTCTATTTACACCTGGCTTTGGGCTTTCCTGTTTTCTGTAGAGAAAATCTCCTCCATCAAAGCTTCCCAGCCGCCCCTCAGCCCTTGGGCCTATATCCGTCGGTGTCTGACGTCTGATTTATCACTATAAAGAGCTTCTAAGAACCGTGGCTGGTGCCATGAAGGAGTCTGGGGTGGGGGAAGGGTGGGGGCGTTCTCAGCTGAAGCCCCAGCCCTGGGACTCGGCCCGGTGTGCGCTGCTGCGCTGCCAGATGCTGCCGGGCCCTGTGAGCCCTGAGCGCTGGAAAGTCTCCGGGAAACCAGCCCGTCCGTCTCAGCGTCCTGCCGGGGGAGGTCTCGGCACTCGACAAGCCTTCACCTTAAGCTGAACGACACAAGAGAAGTCGGGTGTTGCCCTGGAGCCTGCTGCTGGCACCCCACCAGCTGAGATAAAGCCTCGAATCACCAGAGCAGACACCCTTGCCTCTCAGATCAGGGACATAACCCGCAGGCAGCACCAATCACCAGGACTCTGGTAATTACGAAAGTATACATCCTGCAAATAAAGTAAACACATCATTCATTCATCAAGCCTCAAGTAAAGAAAACACATCATTCATTCTGAGGCAAGCCACCGGGAAGGGTAAAAATGATTGAGACGGGTTTCGTAGATACTACAGCAGTTTGTAAAGTAAGAGATTGGAAACACACCATGTGTGTTTGTGTGTGAGTGTTCACTTACCCAGGTGTAGTGAGGGATGACCACACAAAGAGGAGTCAGTTTTTTGTTTGCTCTGCATCTCCCAGAGACACTGGGGGCCGTGGAGCACCATGAATAGCACCCAGACATCCAAGCAGCCTGGACAGAGCAAAGCAGCCCTTGGTGCCTTCTCGCCACCCCTCCATGGGCTGCTGTGGAGACGCAACACCAAACACACAGAAGCTCCCTCCAAACCCACCTGAGCCCTAAATATTCTCGTCATCCCCGGAACAAAGACAGAACAAGCTGCATCTGACACTCAAGAGAGCATGTGTCTTCCTGTGACATGTCTTTATGGGTTGTTTGTTTGGGCTGTGCTTAGAACTTACTCCTGGCTCTGTGCTCAGGGGACCAAGTGCCCTGCGTGCTGTACTATCTGTCCACGTACATCCCACGATGTGCTTCATGCCCAAAGATGTGGCGATTCATTTGCATCCTGTTTTCTGAGTTCTTGGGAATCCGGGAGTTCAGGTGACCTCAGTATTACCTAGAAGTGCTCTTTCCTATCATCATACACTCTTAGGTTCCCTGGGGGCCAAAGAGGTAGTGCAGTGGTCAGGAAACTCACCTTACTGCATGAGACCTGAGTTCAATTTACCAGAACCTCATAAGTTCCCCGAGCCCAGCCAGGAATGACTCCAGAGCACTGAGCCAGGAGTAAATTCTGAGCACCACATGTGGTTCCAAAGCAAAACCAAAACTTAGATATCCTACAGGACAAAATCCACACCTTGTCCTGTCTGCTGAACAGAAACTGAACCATCTGCTGAAGTTCATCCATAAGCATAAAAGGGTTGGCACCTTCTCTCCATGTTCTCCATGTTCTCATGGATATGATTGAGTTCATCTAAAGGACATTTCCAGAACAACAATGGTGGATTATGTCAGCAGGGAAAACATGATATTCTATCCACATTTTGCTATGATTTTTTTTTCACTAGGGCTATTCCATTCTCTGAGAGGGTATGTCATGAAGTCCGAATTCCTACTTCTTCCTGTTCTTACTAAAAAAATGTGATGTCCCCATAAATACCTTCTCTGGGGGCACAGGCTTCTCTCAGGCATCCCCTACAACAGACTTGCAGCCCTCCCCTCCTCAGGAATCTAGTCGGTAACAGTTCTAGTCCAGCGTTTGTCCCTGAATCGCATTACATGACCGGCCCATTTTAATTTCGATTCCTTGGCAAACGAGACAGCATCCCAGATTTTTGACCATCGATGGAGGTCAGAACTCTGGATTCCTTCTCTCACTTGAGTGAGACATGATATTTCCAGCATAGCTCTTTCGATTCCTCTTTGGGATACCCTAATAGAATTCTCATCCTGTTTGCGAAGGGTCCAGGTCTCTGAGGCATCTGTTAGTGCAGGAAGAACGGTGGAATCGAAAAGATGTGTCTGGAGTTGGAGGGTCTTCGTTCTTTTAACTACCTCTTCGTCGCTCTTGAATGCATTCCACACTGCTCTCTTCCTCCTGAGCAGTTCTGGCACCAAGTCATTCCCATGTTGATTTCTCGACCCAGGTACACATAGCTGCTGCATTTGGAGATGTTCATTCCATTGAGAGCAAATGGAGCTTCAGGGACCAGTTCGTTTTTCAAGAACATCATCTTGTTAAGATTCAGCTGCAATCTGACCTTTCCACACTCGTACTCGAAGTCGGCCCGCATTTGTGCCGCTTGGCTAATGTTTGGCGTTATGAGAATGATGTCAACAGTGAAGCATAGGTGGTGTAATTGCCGACCGTCTATCTTCACTCCCATTCCTTCCCATTCCAGGTGTCGCATGATGTTCTCAAGGGTGGCACTGAAGAGTTTCGGTGAAATGGTATCACCCTGCCACACCCCTCTCTTTACATCAATAATCACTTCCTTATAGAAAGGTGAGATCCTGGTGGTGAATCCACAATACAGCTCGAGGAGGATTTTGATATACTGAGTTTGAATGCCTAGTTTGGCCAGGGCTTCGATGACCGCCTCAGTCTCAACAGAATTGAAGGCCTTCTTTAAGTCGATGATCCTTAGACAGAGCAGCACCTTGAACTCTCGCGAAATTTCAATGAGTTTGGTCACTGTGTGGATATGGTTTATCGTGCTGTATCCTCTTCAGAACCCGGCTTGCTCGGATGGTTGTCCTTTGTATAGTGTTCTGCCTATTCTATTCAGGATGACACGAGGGAACAACTTGTAGACGACAGACAGCAGGCAGATTGGGCGATAGTTGCCGATGTCGTGGATGTCTCCTTCCTTGTACAACAGAACGGTCCTACTGGTTTTCCACTGGGACGGAACATTGCATTCAGACAGGTAGCATGTGAAGAGTTGGGCCAGTGTATTGATGAGTACTGGAGGCAGATTCTTCAGGCGTTCGGGTCTGTCATTGTCCGGACCAGGTGCTGTACGTGTCTTTACCAGCAAAATGCCCTTTCGGATTTCATAAGAGAGAACGTTGGGAATGACATATCCATCCTGTGGAATTTGGTATGTGGGCAGGTGGACATGGCTGTTAAAGAGATCCGAATAGAAGTCGTGAATAATTTTGTCTATTGCCTTTCTGGAGGATGTGATAGATCCATCTTGAGGTCGGACGAAAGTCATCTTGGTTTAGTAATTGACGAAGGCAGGCGAGCATTGCGAATACTTTTCCTGGCTTCTGCTGCACTGGCCAACACTGCTGCCCTTCTCTCTTTGACGTCTACCTTTATTGCATCTCTGCACAGCTTTGTGAGCTCGGACTTTAGCTTGTGGTTGCCTCAGACTCGTGCCAAACCACGTTGACGAATGAGCTGGAGAGTTTCTGAAGACAGGCGTCTGTTTGTGGCTTTCACACTCTTGGCATTCTTCGCACAGACATGGAGGTGCTGAACCAGTCGAAAAAATCTATGTGAATAATTATCATTTTCTATTGTTTTGGGAAGGGTTAGCACGATAGCACAGCAGTAGGCCGTTCACCTTTCACGCAGCCGACCCGTGTTCGATTCCACTGCCCCTCTCAGAGAGCCTGGCAAGGTACCGAGAGTATTGCGCCTGCACGACAGAGCCTGGCAAGCTACCCTTGGTGTATTGGATATGCCAAAAACAGTAACAATAAGTCTCACGATGAGAGAAGTTACTGGTGCCCGCTCGAAAAAATCGATAAGCAAGGGATAACAGTGACAGAGATTGTTTTTGGGGGGTCGTTGGGGCCAAACCCAGCCTTGCCATCTGACTCTTGGCTCTGCACTCAAGTCTTACCTCCGCAGGGGCTCAGGGGACCGTGCGGGGGCATAATAAACTTTACATACCATGAGGAGCCATGCTCAGTCCTGTTTGATCTCATTTTGGGTGTGATTATGTGACTCCAAGGCCGAGAACTAAATAGCAGGGGCCCATGACGCCGACTGGGCATTGGTGCTTGCACCCCGAGTCTGTTTGCACAGAAGGGAAGGGAGGTGCTGAGCCACCAGGCCCAGGGCCAGGGTGGGACAGCGCACCACTGCCACCTGGTGGAAGAGGGTAGAGATGCTGCCTGCCAACCCCAACACACAACATGGCCTCAGTGGCTAGGGGAGTGTCATGGAACAGAGAAGGGACCATCAGGACAAAGATGGCTGGAAATGATCACTCTGGACAAGAGCTGCATGCTGAAAGGAGAAAAAGGGACAAACAGGATAACTCTCAGTACCTGTTTGCAAACCATAATGCCAAAGGGGAAGAGACACAGAGACAGAGAAAGAGAAGGAAAGTGCCAGCCATAGAGACAGGCTGCGGGGAGGGTGGCGGGACAGAAACTGGGGACATTGGTGGTGGGAAATGTGCACTGGTGGAGGGACTGGTGTTGCAACACTGTATCACTGAAACCCAACTTTGTAACTGTATTTCAGGGTGCTTAAACAGTTAAAAATATAACCATGGCGCTGGAGCGATAGCACAGCGGGTAGGGCATTTGCCTTGCACGCGGCCGACCCGGGTTCTAGTCCAAGCATCCCATATGGTCCCCTGAGCACCTCCAGGGGTAATTCCTGAGTGAAAAGCCAGGAGTAATCCTTGTGCATCGCCGGGTGTGACCCAACAACCAAAAAAAATTTTAAAAAGATAACCAGGGGGGTCAGTGTGATAGAACAGCTGGTAGGATGTTTCCCTTTCAGTGGCAGAGTCAGGTCTGATCGCAGCATCGCATCTAGTCCCCCCTCGCTGCCAGCAGTAATTCCTGAGTGCAGAACCAGGAGTATCCCCTGAGCACCGCCAGGTGTTCACTACCCAAAAAGACAAAAAAACTATCCAGAGACAAAACTGAGGAACTTCGACCTCTGGACAAATAAATTCACTTAAAAAGGGAGTTGGAGGAGAAAATTCTTCTACTTATCTCATTAAATGCCTGACTTAAATATCTTTCAGATAAGCGTCATCGATGTTCATGCCTGATTATGTCATTTCTGTGGTCTGGGTTAGACAGAACAACTGTCCGTGTTACCAAGCCACAGGAAGTTATTTGTTTCTGCTCTAGGGGGCCAGACCAACAATGCCTGGAAGTACTCCCAGCTCAGTATTCCTCCTGCGGGGCCCCAGAGTCTCAAACTCTGAACTTTCAACATGCAAAGCAAGTGCCCAGACCTTGTGAGTGGTTCCAGGGCCTAAAGGAATTTCCAGCTCTTCAGTTTTGAAGCTACATAGAAAGGTTTTGATTTGTCACACTCACACAGTCTTCCATTCTAAAGGACGCATGTACGCCTGTGTCCACTACAGTGCTTAGTCCAGACGTGTAAAACACGCAAAAACCCAACTATGAAACAAGGGATTATGTAGCTGAGAGACATAGACAAATAATAAGACCTGGGCTGCTCTAAGAATAAAATCATGCAGTCTGAAGACCCGTGAATGGAACGATGAACGTCACGTACAGTCCAGCCAGTCTGAGGAACAGGGACTTACACAGTGATCTCTCAAAGGCAGAACTTAAAGATACACAGACAGAAAGAAAGGCCAAAGGCAACACCCGGGTGAAATAAGCCCAGTTTTGGGGGGAGGGGCGTGGGTACCCAGTGCCAGTTGTGTGTCAGGATGATTTGCAGTGAAACACCATTAAGGGTCAACCACAGAAACTCAAGTAATCAAAGAGGAATTTAATTTGTTATGCAAACACCTGGGAGTGGGGTGGTACCTCTCCTCCATCCTCCCCTTCTTTTCTTCTTCCCACCACCGCCTTGTCCTCAGCTTGTTTTCACCTTCCTTCTCCAATTATTTTGCTCTGTACCACCAAATCCTCCTCTTGTTCTGACATCTTCATCTACTGTGCTCCTCCACCATCTCTGATTCAAACACTTTAGTCTTTCCTCCATTCTGTCTCCTCTTCTAATTCTGCATCACCTTTATATCCTTCAGGGTCTCCCTCTCCCCACACCTCCCTGTGCCTCCCCCTCACAAATTCCATTCACAAATTCCAATTCCCATTCCCCCATCCACCTCTTCTTCTGATGTCCCCTTCTTCGCCTGACATATTTCTCCTCTCGTTGTCCTACTCTTCTTTTCTTCTTCCTTCCTCCATCTGTGCCTTCGTTCTCCATACCTCCATTTCCTCTTTTTCAGATGTTGTCCACGTTCCATTTTCGACTTTAGCTTCCAGTCTCCTGCCCTTCAGTTCTTCAATTTCTTCACATCCTCAAACACATCCTCCTCCTCTTTTCTTTTTCCCACCACCAACTCTTCCATGTTTCCCCCTCTTCCTTTTAGCTCCACGACTCCAATTCCACCTCCTGTTCTTTCTGCCTCCTTTCTATTTCACTATTCTGCCTCCACTGACTGCTGCCCTTCATTCTTCTACTTACTTACCTTTCATCCACGAACTCATCCTCTCCTTTCTTTCTTCTTCCCTCCATGACCATCTCCTACAACTGTTTTCTCCCTCCTACTATTCTAACTCCTCCTTTTGGCTCCGTACCTCAAAATCCTCCTCTTCTGACATTGCTTTTTTCTCTTTTACACCACTCCGCCTCCATTGTCCCTTGCTCTTCAGTTCTTCTACGTGCCTCTCATTCTCAAACGCCTCATCCTCTTCTCTCTTCATTCCTCCGCCACCTCCTTCACTGTTGGTTTTCTTCCTCTCGGTCCTCCTCCTCCATGTCCTTGTATCTCCGTACCTCCTCACTCTCCTCGACAGGTTCTTTTACACTGCCACGCCTCCTCTGTGTCGTCTTCTTTGCTTCTACTTGCATCTTTAAGAAATCATTCTTCTTATCTTCTTCCCTCCATCACCCCAACCTTAGTCTGTTTGCTTTGTCTACTGTGTTCCTCCACATTTCTGATTCACTTTTATGTGTCTTCCACTTCCATCTCCTTTTCGATTTTCGCATTGTCTTTAACTCCCTCAGGTTCTCTCTCTCTCCAAACCTCCCTGTCCCTTCCCCTCACAAATTCCATTCACAAACTTGAATTCCCATTCTCCCATTTCACCTCTTCTTCTAATGTCCCTTTCATCTTCTGACATAATTCTCCTTTCGTCATCCTACCCTTATTTCCACCACCACCTCCCCTGTTTTCTTCTTCCCTCCTCCTCCTCCTCCATCTCCACCTTAATTTTCCATAACTCCAATTCCTCTTGCTTTAACGTTGTCCCTTGTTCCATCTTTGATTCCAGCCTCCATCTCTCCTGCCCTTTAGTTCTCATTTCTTTTCGTCCTCAAGCTCCTCCGCTTTTCTTCTTCTTCCCGTCACCACCTCCTCCTCCGCTGCCTGTTTTCTCCCTCCTCCTCCTCGAGTTCCTCCTTTGGCTTTGTGACTCCAATTCGATTTCCTGTTCCGATGTTGCCTCCTTTATTTTTCACGACTACGCCTCCACTGTCTGCTGCTCCTTTCTTCTACTTACCTCTCTTCCATGCACGCATCCTCCCCAGCATTCTTCTTTCCTCCACAACCTCCTTGTACTCTTGTTTTCTCACTTCTCCATCCTGAACTTCTCCTTTAGGCTACATAAGTCCAAATCCTCCTCCTATTCTAAGGTCGTTCATTTTTATTTTATGTCAGACTGCCAGCATTTTCTCCTACTCTTCAGTTCTTCTATTTACCTTTCGTTCTCAAACGCATCCTCCGCTTCTCACTTCTTTTCTCCGCCAACTCCTGCACCGCAAGTTTTCTTCCTCTCCAACCACCTCCTCGATCTTCTTTTGTCTCTGTTCGGCCTCGACCTCCTCTTACTTGACGGGATCTTTTTCATTACCTCCCCTCCCCTGTGTCGTCTTCTTTTTTTTTTTTGCTTTTTGGGTCACACCTGACGATGCACAGGGGTTACTCCTGGCTCTGCACTCAGGAACCACCCCCGGCGATGCTCAGGGGACCATATGGGATGCTGGGATTCGATCCCGGGTCGGCCGCGTGCAAGGCAAACGCCCTACCCGCTGTGCTATTCCACCAGCCCCTGTGTCGTCTTCTTTTCTACTCCTTACATCTCCACAAAATCATCCTCTTCTTGTCTTCCCTCCAGCACCCATTCCTTCACCTGTTTAGTTCGCATATTATACTCCTCTACCTTGTCCGACTCACACACTTTTGTGTTTCCATCATTCCCATCTCTTCTTCTACTTACACGTCTTTTCCCTCCACTCTCCCTCTCCCCACACCTCCCAATCCCTCCCGCTCACAAATTCCATTCACAAATTTAAATTCACATTTCCCCATCCACCTCTTCTTCTGACATATATCTCCTCTCATTGTCCTACATTTCTTTTCTTCTTCCTGCCACCACCTCATCCTCTGCCTGTTATCTTCCCTCCTGCTCCAACTCTGCATTCTTTCTCTGTGACAATTCCTTTTGTTCTGATATCATCTTTACTCCATTTTGAACTCCAGCCTCCACAGTATTCTGCCTGTCAGTTTTCGTATTTCTCTCGACATCGAGCACAATCTCCTCTTCTTTTCGTTTTCCTCCATAACCTCCTCCTCCGCCTGTTCTCTCCCTCCTCCTCCTCCAACTCCTACTTGTGGCTCTGTACCTCCAATTCCGCCTCCTATTCTCTTGTTGCCTCCTTCATTTTCACCACTCTGCTTTCAGTGTCTGCTGCTCTTTATTCTTCTACTTACCTCTTGTTCCAAGCTCATCCTCTTCTTTTCTTCTTCCCTCTACCACCTCTTCCGCCTGTTTTCTCCCTCCTCCTGCTCCAACTTCTTTCAGTAGCAAACCTTCAATCCTCCTCCTTTTCTGACATCGTCGTTTTCTCTTCTACAACACTCCCCATTCATTGTCTCCTGCTCTTCAGTTCTTGTACTTACCGCTCATTCTCAAATGTATCCTCCACTTCTATCTTCCTTCCCAAAAAACCTCCTCCACTGCCGGTTTTCTTCGTACACCTCTTCCATCTTCTTCTGGCTCCATTCTGCCATGACATCCTCTTATTTTATGGGGTCTTTTTCATTGCCTGGCCTCCTCTGTGTCTTCTTTTCTTCTATTTACCTTTCCTTGAAATCATGCTCTTCTCGTCTTCTTCCCTCAACCTCCCCGTCCTCCACCTGCTTGTTTAATCTAGTATGCTCCTGGACTTTCTCCAAACACTTACCCCCATACATTTCTGTCTCCTCTTTTACTTCTGTATCGTCTTTTCTCCTGCAGGGTATCCCTCCTCCACACTTCCCTGTCCCTCATCCTCAAAATTTCCATTCACAAATTCAAATTCCATTCCCCCAGCCACCTCTTTTCTGATGTCCCATTTATCTACTTCTGACATATTTCTCCACTTATCGTCCTGCCCTTCCTTGCTTCTTCCTGCCAGCATCTTCTCTTCTACCTGTTTTCTTTTTCTTCCCTCCTCATGCTCCATCTCCATCTTTTATCTCTGTACCTACAATTCTTCGTATTCTGACGTAGACCATGTTCCATTTTCGACTCAGCCTCCACAGTCTCCTTCCCTTCACTTCCACTCATTTTGTCTCATCGTCAAAATCATCCTTTTCTTCTTTCCTTCTTCCTGCTACCATCTTCCTCCTCCTCCAACTCCTCCTTTTGGCTTCGTACCTCCAATTCTGCCTCCTATTCTCTTCTTGCCTCCTATTGTTTTCGTCACTTGGCCTCCACTGTCTGCTGATTTTCATTCTTCTACTTACCTTTCATCCTGCCGCTTTCTTCTTCCCGCCACCTCCTTATTTTCATCCTGTTTTCTTCTTCTTCCATCCTCAATCTCCACCATTTTTCACTGTACTCCAGTTAAGTGCATTCTGACGTCATCCATGTTCCATTTTCGACTTGGCCTCCACAGTCTCCTTCCCTTCAGTTCATCTCATTTCTTATTGTCCTTCTCGAAATCATCCTCTTCTTCCCTTATTCCAGCCAACACCTCCTCTTTCGCTTATTTACTCCCTCCTCTTCCTCCAACTCCTCCTTTTGGCACCATACCTCCAATTCCTGTTGTCTTCTTGTCTCCTTTCGTTTTCACAACTCTTCATTCACTGTCTGCTGCTCTTCATTCTTCTACTTAGCTCTCGTCCAAGATCTCATCCTTCTTTTCTAATGTTCTTTCCTACACCACATCACCTCTCCCGGTTTGCTCACTACTCCTGCTCCAACCCCTTCTTTCGGTACCATACCTCCAATCTGTCTGTTTTGTTCTTTTTGGAGGTGTCACACCTGGCAATGCACAGCGGTTACTCCTGGTTCTGAACTCAGAAATTACTCCTGGCAGTGCTCAGAGGACCATATGTGATTTGAACCCGGGTCGACCGCGTGCAAGGCAAACATCCGACCCGCTGTTCTATCGCTCCAGCCCCGTACCATAGCTCCAATCTGACATCATCTTTTTCTCTTTTACACCACTCCGCCTCCGTTGTCTTCTGCTCTTCAATTCTTCTAATTACCTCTTATTCTCAAACGCATCCTACACTTCTCTCTTCTTTAGTCAATCACCTTCTCCACCACCAGATTTCTTCATCTCCATAATCCTGGTCCATCTTCTCAATCACTTCTGCTTCGATCTCCTCTTACTTGACAGGGTCTTTTTCACTGGCTGGCCTCCTTTGTGTCATCTTTTCTTCTACTTACCTTTCGAAGAAACCATCCACTTCCTGTCTTCTTCCCTCCAACACACAGTATTATGCCTAATTGCTTCATCTGCTAAGCTGCTGGATATTCTCTGAATCAATCACTTTTGTGTTTCTTACATCTGTCTCCTAGTTTACTTCTGCATTGTCTTTTTCTCCTTCAGCGTCTCCCTCCCTGACCCTCACAAATTCATTCACAAATTCAAATTCCCATTCCAACATCAACCTCTTCTTCTGATGTCCCCTCATCTTACTCTGATATTTCTCTTGTCCTAAACTTCATTTCTTCTTCCCTCCACCATCTCTTCCAATACCTGTTTGTCACTCCTTCTGCAAGTCCTCCATTCGGTTCTGTATATCTAATCAACCTCTTCGAATGTTGTCTTTTTCTCTTTTCCACCACTCTACCTCATTGTCTCGTGCTCTACAGCTTTTCTATTTATTTCTCATTCTCAAAGGCCTCATCCTCTTCTCCCTTCATTCATATAACACCTCTTCCGCTGCTGGTTTTCTTCCTCTCGGTCCTCATCTTCCTTCTTCTTCTGGCTCCATTCTGCCTCTACTTCCACTTACTTGACGAGTTTTTTCACTGCCTTGCCTCTTCTGTTGTCTTTTTTCCTTCTACTTACCTCTCCACGAAATCCTCCTCTTTTGTCTTCTTCATTCCATCACTCCGTCCTTCACATATTTGCTTCATCTACTGTGCTCCACTACCTTCTCCGATTAAAACACTTTTGTGTTTCCTCAAATTCTGTCTCCTCTTCTACTTCCGCATCTTCTTTTTCTCCTCCATGGTTTCCATCTCCTCACACTTCCCTGTCCCTCCCTCTCACAAATTCCATTCACAAATTCAAATTCCCGTTCCCCATCCCCCTCTTCTTCTTATGTACCCTTCAACTTCTTCTGATGTTTTTCTCCACTCGAGATCCGGCCCTTCTTTTCTACTCCCCAGCGTCATCGTTTCCACTGCCTGTTTCCTTCTTCTTCCCTCTTACTCCTTCATCTTTGCCTTTTTTCTCTGTACCTCTAGTTCCTCTTGTTCGGACGTCATCCATGTTTCAATTTTGACTCGGCCTGCACAGTGTCCTTCCTCAGTTCTTCTCATTTCCTCTTGTCCATAAAATCCTCATCTTTTCTTCTTCCTGAAACAATCTGCTCCACCACCTGTGTTCTCCCTCAGACTCCTCCAAGTCATCCTTTAGGCATCGTAACTCCAATTCTCCGATGTTTTCTTCTTGCTTTTCATTTTCACTACTCTCCCTCCACTGTCTGTTGCTCTTCATTCTTCTACTTACCTCTCATCCCTGCACTCATCCTCCCATTCTTTTCTTCATCTATACACCACCTGTTTTCTTCTTTTCTCCTCGTCCTCCATCTCCACCTTTGTTCGCCATAGCTCCCATTCCTTTTTCTGACGTCATCCATATTCCATTTTCTACTCCAGACTCAACTGTATCCTGCCCCTCAGTTCTTCTCATTTTCTCTCATCCTCGAACTCATCATCTTCTCTTCTTTCCTTCATCTCCTCCTCCTCAAACTCCTCCTTTAGATTCCGTTCCTAGAAATCCTCCTCTTCTAATGTAGTCTTGTATTTTACACCACTACAACTCCATTGTCTCCTGCTCTTTAGTACTTCTACTTAGCTCTTGTTCTCAAGTGCATCCTCCACATCTTTCTTATTACCTCCACTACCACCTCAAAATCTGGTTTTATCTGGCTCCTCCTCCTCCTCCTCCTCCTCCTCCATCTTCTTGTGTCTCCCGTACCTCCTCGTCCTAGTCTTACTTGTCAGGTTGTTTCACTGCCTCATCTCCTGTGTTGTCTTTTTTTCCTTCTACTTAACAAGAAGATCATTATCATCATCTTCTTGTTCTCTTCCCTCCATCACCCCATCTGCACCTGTTTCCTTCCTCTATGATGCTCCTCCAACTTCTTTCAAACACTTTTCTGTTTCCTCCATTTCCATCTGCTCTTCTACTTCCACATCGTCTTTCTCTCCTCCAGGGTCTCCCTCTCCCCACACTTCCCTGACCCTCCCCCTCACAAATTCCAATTTCCATTCCACCATCCACTTCTTCTTCTGATGTCCCCTTCATCGTCTTCTGACATACTTCTCCTCTCGTCGTCCTACTCTTTTCTCCTTACCGACACACACCTCCAACTGTTTCCTTCTTCCCTCATCCTCCTCCATCTCTGCCGCTGATCTCCGTACCTCCAATTCCTCTTGGTCTGTCATCGTCGGTGTTCCATTTTCGACTCCAGGCTCCTGCCCTTCAGTTTCTCACAAATTCTCTCGTCCTTGATCTCATCCTCGGCATCTTTTATTCTTCTTGCTACCACCTCTTCCTTGACCTGTTTTCTCCTTATCCTCCCATCCAACTCCTCCTTTTGGTATCGTATCTCCAATACCACCTTCTGTTCCGATGTTGCCTCCTTTTGTTTTCACCACTATGCCCCCACTCTCTGCTGCTCTTCATTCTACTACTTACCTCTCACCATAAACTCATCCTCCTCTTCTTTTCTTCTTCCCTCCACCTCCTCCTCCTCTGCCTGTTTTATCCCTCCTTCTTCTCCAACTCCTCCATATGATTCTGATGTAGTCTTATTCTCTTTTCCAACACTCCGCCTCATTTTCTCCTGCTCTACGGTTTTTCTAACTACCTCTTGTTCTCAAAGGCCTCATCCTGTTCTCCCTTCATTCATCCACCACCTCCTCCACTGCTGGTTTTCTTACTCTCGGTCCTCCTCTTCATCAATCTTCTTGTGTCTCTGTACCTCTTCATCCGCCTCTTATTTGACGAGTTCGTTATCATTGACTGGCCTCCTCTTTGTGGTGTTTTCTTCTACTTACGTCTCCACGAAATCATCCTATTCTTCTCTTCTTCCCTCCATCACCCCATCGTCGCCAGTTTGCTTTGTCTACTATGTTGCTCCTTCTTCTCCGATTCAAACACTTTTGTGTAACCTCCATTTCTGTCTCCTCTTCTACATCAACATTGTCTTTTTTCTCCTGGTTTCCCTCTCCCCACATGTCCCTTTCCCTCCCCCTCACAAATTCCATTCAAAAATTATAATTCCCATTTTACTACCAACCTCTTCTTCTAATGTCCCCTTCATCTTCTGACAAATTTCTCATCTCGTCTTCCTACTCTCCTTCCCGCCACCACCTCATCCTCCACCTATTTTCTCCCTCCTCCTCCTCCTTCAAATCCTCCGTTTGGCATCTTACCTCCAATTACAACTCCTGTTCTCTTGTTGGCTCCTTTCGTTTCCACCACTCTGTCTCTACTGTCCGCTGCTCTTCATTCTTCTACTGACCTCTCGTAAATGAACTTATCCTCCTCTTCAAACTCCTTTCGGGTTCCTTACCTCAAAATGCTCCTCCTCTTCTAAACTTGTCTTGTTGTCTTTTACACCACTATGCCTCCATTGTCTCCTGCTCTTCAGGTCTTCTACTTACCTCTGGTTCTCAAAAGCATGCTCCATACCACTCTCTTTCCTCCAGCACTGCTGGTTTTCTTCCTCTGGCCCTCCACTTATGTCTTATGTCTCTGTACCTCCTCATCCTTTTCTTACATGACGGGTTCTTTTTCACTGCCTCTCCTCATCAGTCTTCTTTTCGCTTCGACTTACCTTTCCATAAAATCATCATCTGCTTGTCTTCTTCCCTCCATCACCACATCAATCTCCAGTTTGCTTTGTCAACTATGCTCCTCCACCTTCTCTGATTCAAACACTTTTGTGTGTCCTCCATTTCCATCTCCTCTTCAACATCTGCATCGTCTTTTTCAACTTCAGGTCTCCTGCTTCACACATTTCCCTGTCCCTCCCCCTCACAAATTCCATTCACAAATTCAAGTTCCCATTCACTCATCTACCTCTTCTAATGTCCCCTTCATCTTCCTTTCATTTTTTCTCCTCTTGTCGTTCTTCTCTTATTCTTCTTCCAGCCACCACCTCCTCCTCCGACTGTTTTCCCCCTCGAAATCCTAAAAGTCCTCTTTTTGGTTTCGTACCACAGTGCCCTCTTCTTATTCTTACCTTGTCTTATTCTCCTTTACAGGACTATGCCTCTATTGTCTCCTGCTCTTCAGTTCTTTTTTTTTTTGCTTTTTGGTCACACCCGGCGATGCACAGGGGTTACTCCTGGCTCTGCTCTCAGTAATTACCCCTGGCAGTGCTCAGGGGTCCATATGGGATGCTGAGAATTGAACCCGGGTCGGCCACGTGCAAGGCAAACGCCCTACCCGCTGTGCTATTGCTCTAGCCCCCTCTTCAGTTCTTCTACTACCTCTCGTTGTCAAACGCATCCTCCACGTATCTCTTCTTTCTCCAGCACCTCCTCTACCACCGGTTTTCTTCTTTTGGATCCTCCTCCTTCATCTTCTTGTGTCTGCATACCCTTCCTCCTAGTCTTACTTGATGGGTTTTCACTGCCTCGCCTCCTGTGTCCTCTTTTCCCCTTCTACATACCATTCCATGAAATCACGCTATTCTTGTCTTCTTCATTCCATCACCATGTCCTTCGCCTGTTTGCTTCGTCTACTATACACTTCCACCTTCTCTCAAACACTTTTGTGTTTCCTCCATTTCCATCTGTTCTTCTACCTATGCATCATCTTGTTATCCTCCAGGGTTTCCCTCTACCCAAACGTCCCTGTACCTCCCCCTCACAAATTCCATTCACAAATTCAAATTCCCATTCCCTCATCACATCTTCTTCAAATGTCCCCTTCAACTTCCTTTGAAATATTTCTGCTCTCGTCGTCCTTATCTTTTTTCTTTTTCCCTCTACCACCTCCTCCTCTGCCTGGTTTGTCCCTTTGTCTTCTCCAACTCCTCCATTCAGTCTGTACTGCCAATTCTCCTCGTCTATGGGTGAAGACTTATTCTTTTTTCCACCACTCCACCTCATTGTTTCCTACTCTACAGTTTTTCTAATTACCTCTGGTTCTCAAAGGTCTCATTATCTTCTCCTTTCATTCCTCCACCACCTCCTTCACTGCTGGTTTTCAACTCTTAGTTCTCCTCCTCCACGTTATTGTAGGTCCATTCTCCCTCGACCTCCTCTGTCTTGTTTTTCTTTTATTTACCACTACACAAAATAATCCTCTCCTTATCTTCTTCCATCACCTTATCATTCACCTGTTTACTTCATCTACTGTGCTTCTCCACATTCTCTGATTCAAACAATTTGTGTTTCCTCAATTCTGTCTCCTCTTCTACTTCCGCATCCTCTTTTTCTCCTCAAGGGTCTCCCTCTCCCCAACTCCCGTCCCTCCCCCTCAACAAATTCCATTCACAAATTCAAATTCCTACTCCACCGTTCACCTCTTCTTCTGTTGTCCGCTTCATCTTCTGACTTTTTTCTCCCCTGTAGTCCTGTCTTTCTTTTCCTCTTCCCACCCAGATCTCCTACACCGCCTTTTTCATCTTCTTCCCTCTTACTCCTCCATCTCCACCACTTTTCTCCTTACCTCCAATACCTCTTATACTGACATTGTCCGTGTTCCATTTTCAACTGGGTCTCCACAGTGTCCTTCACTCAATTTTTTAATTTCCACTCATCATCCTTTTCTTCTTTTTTTATCACGCCAAAATCTCCTGCTCCACCTGTTTTCTCCCTTTGACTCCTCCAACACATCCTTTTGGCATCATAACTGCAATTCCGTCCTCTCTTCTCTTCTTGCCTCCTTTCATTTTGGTGAAACGACTCCCTCCACTGTCTGCTGCTCTTCATCTTTTACTTAACTCTCGTGCATGCACTCTTTCTCCTCTTCTTTTCTTCATTCCTCCACCAAATCTTCTCCGCCTGTTTTCTTCTTCGCACCTTCTCCTCCATCTTTGCCCTCGTTTGCCATACTTCCCATTTCTCATTGTCTGATATCATCCCTGTTCCATTTTTGAATGCAGCTTCAAAAGTCTCTTGCCGTTCAGTTCAACTCATTTCTTCTCATCTTCAATCTCATTGGCCTTCTTTTCTTCTTCCTTCTACCACCACCTCCTCCGCCCTTTTTATCCCTCCTCCTCCTCAAACTCCTCCTTTTTGTTTTCTATCTGGAAACCCTCGTCCTCTTCTAACGTTCTCTTTTACACCACTACGCATCCATTATCGCCTGCTCTTCAGCTCTTCTACTTATCTCTCATAGAAATCATCTTCTTCCTTGTATTCTTCCCTATATCACCAGTCCTTCGCATCGTTGCTTTGTCTACTATGCTTCTCCACTTTCTCCAATTCAAACACATTCGTGATCCCTCCATTTCTGTCTTGTCTACTTCCGCATTGTCTTTTTCTCCTCCAGAGTCTCTCTCTCCGCACACTTCCCTGTCATTCCTCCTCCCAAATCCAACTGCCCATTCCCCATCCACCTCTTCTTCTGATGTCCCCTTCATATCCTTCTGACATTTTTCTCTGCTCCTGGCCCTAATTTTCATTTCTTCTTCTGCCCCATTATCATACACTGAGTTTTCATTCTACCCTCTTACCCCTTGATCTATGCCTTTTTTCTCCATGATACCAATTCCTCTTATTCTGATGT
This sequence comes from Sorex araneus, assembly GCF_027595985.1. Lineage (NCBI taxonomy): Eukaryota > Metazoa > Chordata > Mammalia > Eulipotyphla > Soricidae > Sorex > Sorex araneus. Next base: position 4,975,226 of record NC_073313.1, read on the forward strand.
ACTCCATATTCCATTTTCAAAGTAGCCTGCACACTGTTCTTCACTCAGTTCTTCTCATTTCCTCTAGTCCTCGAAATCCTCCTCCTCTTGTTTTCCTCTTTCCACAACCACCACCTCGTCCTTCACCTGTTTTCTTCCTCAGACTCCTCCAGATAATCCTTTCGGCATCATAACTCCAATTCTGCACTCTGCTCTCTTCTTGCCCCTTTGGTTTTCACCACTCTCCCTCTACTGTCTGCTGCTCTTCGTTCTTCTACTTACCTCTCGTCCATGCAATCATCCTCCCCTTCTCTTCTTCGTCCCTCCACCACCTCCTTTCCGCCTCTATTCTTCTCCCCTCCTCCTCCATCTCAGCATTTGTTTCCTGTACCTGCAATTACTCCTGTTCTGATGTCGTCCATGTTCCATTTTCGACTCCAGCCTCCACAGTTCCTTTCCCATCAGTTCTTCTCATTGCCTATCATCTTCAAATTCATCGTCTTTTTTCATCCAACCACGGCCTCCTCATCCTCCTCCTGATTTCTCCCTCCTCCTTCTCCTCCTCCTCCTCCTCCAATTCCTCTGTTTGGCATCATACCTTCAATTCTGGCTCTAGTTCTCTTGTTGCCTCCTTTCATTTTCACTACTCTGCCTCTACTATCCGGTGCTCTTCATTCTTTCACTTCACTCTCATCCATGAACTCATCCTTCTCTTCTTTTCTTCTCCCTCTACCACCTCCTCCACCGCCTGTTTTCTCCCTCCTCCGCAAGCTCATTTTGGTTCCTTACGTCAATATCCTCCTCCTTTTCTAACGGTGTCTTGTTGTCTTTCACACCACTATGCTTCCATTGTCTTCTGCTCTTCAGTTCTACTTCACCACTGGTTCTCAAAAGCATCCTCCACTTCTCTCTTCTTTCCTCCTCCAACCAGTCCACCCCCAGTTTTATACCTCTGGGTCCTACTCTTCCATCCTCTGTCATCGTACCTCCCTGTCCTTTCCATACATGACAGATTATTTTCACTGCCTCACCTCCCCGTGACCTCTTTTTTGCTTCTACTTACCTCTACACAAAATCATCATCTCCTTGCCTTCTGCCCTCCATCACCACATCCATCACCACTTTGCTTCATCAAGTATGATCCTCCACCTTCTCCGATTCAAACACTTTGGTGTTTCCTCCATTTCTGTCTCCTTCAACATCTGCATCGTCTTACTCAACTCCAGGTCTCCCTCTCCCTACACTTTCCTGTCCCTCCCCCTCAAAAATTCCATTCACAAATCAAATTCCCACTCACCCATCTACCTCTTTTTCTGATGTCTTCGTTTCATTTATTTCTCTTCAGGTTGTCCTACTCTTCTTCCTGCCATCAACTCCTCCATCTCCTTTTCTCGCTCAAACTCCTCAAAGTCCTCCTCTTCTTCTAACATTGTCTTGTTCTTGTTTACACTATACTGCCTCCATTGTCGCCTGCCTCCATTGTCTCCTGCTCTTCATTTCTACTTACCATTCGTTCTCAAACGCATCCTCCACTTCTATCGTTTTCCTCCACAACATACTCTACTACCAGTTTTCTTCCTCTGGTTCCTCCTCCTCCATCTTCTCGTGTGTGCTTTTTCCTTCTCTTTCCTTCGACTTACCACTCTATGAAATCATCCTGTTCTTGTCTTCTTCCCACCATAACCCTATCCTTTACCTGTTTGCTTCATCTACTGTGCAATAACACCTTCTCTCAAACACTTGGTGTTTCCTCCATTTCCATCTGCTTTTCTACTTCTGCATTGTCTTTTTCTCCTCTAGGGTCTTCCTCTCCCCACACTTCCCTGACGCTCCCCGCACAAAGTTCATTCAAAAGTTCAAATTACCATCGCCCTCATCCAGCTCTTCTTCAAATGTCCCCTTTAAGTACCTCTGACATATTTCTGCTCTCATTCTACTCTTTTCTTCTTCCTCCACCTCCTCCTCCTCTGCCTGCTTTGTCCCTCCTTCTCCACCTCCTCCATTCCGTTCTGTACCTCCAATGCTCCTACTGTTTGGAATTCCTCTTATTCTCTTTTCAACCACTCCCCTTTATTGTCTCCTGCTCTAGGTTTTCTAATCAGCTCTTGTTCTCAAAGGCCTCATTGTCTTCGACCTTCGCTCCAAGATCACTTCCTCCATTGTTGGTTTTTACCTCTCGGTCCTCCTCCTTCATGTTATACTGGGTCCATTCTGCCTCGACCTCCTCTTACTTGATGGGTTCAATTTCACTGACTCACTTCCTCTGTCACTTTTCTGTTTTTACTTACCTCTCCACGAAATCATCCTTTTTCTCTTCTTCCCTCCATCACCCGGTCCTTCAGCTGTTTGTTCCTGCTACTGTGTACCTCCACCTTCTCTGATTCAAAAATTTTTGTGTTTCCTCCATTTCCGTCTGCTCTTCTACTTCTGAATCGTCTCTTTCTCTTCCAGGATCTCGTTCTACCCACTCTTCCCTGACCTTCCCACTGTCAAACTCCATTCAAAATTCAAATTCCCATCCCCCCATCAACATCTTCTTCAAATGTCCCATTCAAATACCTCTGATATATTTCTGCTCTCGTTGTTCTACTCCGTTTTTTTCTTTTTGCCTTTTGGTTCACACCCAGCAATGCTCAGGGGTTACTCCTGGTTCTCTGCTCAGGAAATACTTCTGGAAGTGCTCGGGGGACCATATGGGATGCTGGGGATTGAACCAGGGACAGCCGCGTGCAAAGCAAACACCCTCCCCGCTGTGCTATCGCTCCAGCCCCTCTACTCTTCTTGTCTTCTTCCCTCCACCACCTCCTCCTCCGCCTGCTTTATCCCTCCTTCTTCCCCAACTCTTCCATTTGGTTCTGTAACTCCAATCCTCCTCCTCTTCGAATGTCCTTTTATTCTGTAATCCAACACTCCGCTTAATTTTCTCCTGCATACAGTTTTACAAATCAGCTCTTATTCTCAAAGGCCTCATCATCTACCCTACATTCCTCTACCACCTCCTCTACTGCTGGTTTTCACTTCTCAGTACTCCTCCTCCATGTTTGCTGGGTCCATTCTGCCTCGACCACCTCTTACCTGATGGGTTCTTTTTCACTGACTCACCTCCTTTGTGACTTGGCTTTTTTTTACTTACCTGTCTACGAAATCATCCTCCTGTAGTCTTCTTCCCTCCATCACCCCGTCCTTTGGCTGTTTCCTTCATCTACTATGCTCCTCCAACTTCTACGATTTCTACACTTTTGTGTTTCCTCCATTTCTGTAATCTTCTAATTTCCACAATCTTTTCTCTTCCAGAGTCCCCTCTCCCCACACTTCTCTGGCCCTCCACCTCACAAATTCCATTCACAAATTCAAATTCCCATCCCCCCATCCACCTCTTCTCTGATATCCCCTTTATCTTCTTCTGACGTTTTTCTCCAAAAGTGGTACTGCCATCTTTTCTTCTGCCCGTCCCCATCTATTCCACAACCTGTTTTCTTCTTCCGTCTTACTCCTCTATCTCCAACTTTTTCCTCTGTACCTCCAATTCCTACTATTGTGACGTCATCCACGTTCAATTTTCAACTCGGCCTCCACAGTGACCTTAATTCAGTTCATGTCATTTCCTCTATTCTTCAAAATCCTCCTCCTCTCTTTTCTTCTTCCCACCACAACCTCCTCCTCCTCCTGTTTTCTCTTTAAGACTCCTTCAACTCATCTCTTTGGAATCATAACTCCAATTCCACACTCTGTTCTCTTCTTGCCTCCTTTGTTTTCAATACTCTTCATCCACTGTCTGCCTCTTTTCATCCTTCTACATATATTTCTTCATGCATTCCTGCTCTCCTTTTCTTTGCCCTCCACCACCTCCTTACAGCCTGTATTCTTCTTGCTCCTCCTCAATCTCGGCCTTTGTTCTCCTTACCTGCAATTCCTCCTGTTCTGATGTGGTCCTTGTTCCATTTTCAACTCCAGGTTCCAGTTTCCTTCACTTTAGTTGTTCTCGTTACCTCTCGTCTCCGAACTTCTCTTCTTTTCTTCTCCCTCCACCACCTCTCCACCGCCTGTTTTCTCACTCCTCCTCCAACTCCTTTTGGTTCCAAACCTCAAAATACTCCTCCTCTTCCAACATTGTCTTGTCTTTTACAACACTATGCCTCCATAGTAGATCTCTTTTACTCTACTCCACCAAGAAATGCTCTTCAGTTTTTCTACTTACCTCTCATTTTTAAATGCATCCTCCACTTCTCTCTTCTTTCCTTCACCACCCCTTTCACCTCCGGTTTTTTTTCCTCTGGGTCCTCATGTTCTGCCTTCTGTCTCCATATTTCCCTGTCCTTTAATTACATGACGGACTCTTTTCACGGCCTCGCCTCCTCTCTGTCCTCTTTTTCACTTCTACTTACCTCTCCAGAAAATCATCATCTGCTTGTCTTCTTTTGTCCATCACCACACCCATCGCCAGTTTGTTTTGTCAAGTGTGATCCTCCACCTATTCGGATTCAAACACTTTTGTGTTTCCTCCATTTCCGTTTCTTTGTCAACATCTGCATTGTCTTTTTCAATGCAAATTCCCATTCACCCAACCAACTCTTCTTTTGATGTCTTTCTCTTATTTTTCCTCTCATTGTCATACTCTTCTTCCCGCCACCACCTCCTCCGCCGCCTGTTTTCTCCCTCCTCCTCCTCCAACTTCTCCGTTTGGCATCGTATGTCCAATTCCAGCACCTGTTCTCTTGTTGCCTCCTTTGTTTTCATCACTCTGCCTCCAATGTCTGCTGCTCGTCATTCTTCTACTTACCTCTTGTCCATGAACTCATCCTCCTCTTTTTTTTCTTCTCTCTCCATCACCTCTCCACTGCCTGTTTTCTCACTCCTCCTCCTCAAACTCCTTTTGGTTCCAAACCTCAAAATACTCTTCCTCTTCCAACATTGTCTTGCTGTCTTTTACACCACTATGCCTCCATAGCAGTTCTTTACTCCACCAAGAACTGCTCTTCAGTTTTCTACTTACCTCTCATATTCAAACGCATCCTCCACTTCTCTCTTCTTTCCTCCACCACCCCATCCAACTCTGGTCTTCTTCCTCTTGGTACTAAAGTACTGCATTCGGTCTCCGTACCTCCCATTCCTTTCCTGACATGACAGACTCTTTTCACAGCCTCGACTCCTCTGTGTCCTTTTTTCCCCCTTCTACTTACTTCTCAAAAAAAAAACATCATCTGATTGTCCACTTCCGTGTATCACCACGTCCATCACCAGTTGTTTCGTCAAGTGTGATCCTCCACCTTCTCTGATTCTAAGACTTTGCTGTTTTCTCCATTTCCATCTCCTCTTCAATATCTGCTTCGTCTTTTTCAACTCCAGGTCTCCCTCTCCCTACACTTCCCTGTACCTCCTCCTCACAAATTCCATTCACAAATTCAAATTCCCATTCACCCATCCACCTCTTCTTTTGATGTTTCATCTTCCTTTATTTCTCCTCTCATCGTCCAATTCTTCTTCGCGCCACCACCTACTACTCTGTCCGTTTTCTCCCTCAAACTCCTCAAAGTCCTCCTCTTCTAACGTTGTCTTGTTCTTGTTTACACCACTCCACCTCCATTGTCTTCTGCTCTTCAGTTCTTCACCTTACCTCTCATTCTCAAAGTGATCCTGCACTTCTCTCTTCTTTCCTCCACAACCTCCTCTACTACCGTTTTTTTTGTCAGGGTCCTGCTCCTCCATCTTCTTGTGTCTGCGACCTCCTGGTTCTCCTTTTACTGATGGGTTCTTTGTCACTGCTTCGCCGCCTGTTTCATCTTTTCCCTTCTACTTACCACTCTATGAAATAATCCTCTTGTCTTCTTCCCTCCATCACTGAATCTTTTGCCTGTTTGCTTCATCTACTAAGCACCTCCACTGTCTCTCGAACACTTTTGTGTTTCCTCCATTTCCATCTGCTCTTCTACTCTTGCATTGTCTTTTTCTCCTCTAGGGTCTCCTTCTCCCCAAACTTCCCTGACCCTCCCCCTCTCAAATTACCTCACAAATTCAAATTCCCATCCCCATCCACCTCTTCTTCAATGTCCCCTTCAAATACCTCTGATATATTTCTGCTCGTTGTCCTACATTTATTTTCTTCTTCCCTCTACCACCTGTTCCTCTGCTACTTTGTCCCTCCTTCTCCAACTCTTCCATTCGGTTCTGTAACTCCAATCTTCCACCTTTTTTGGATGTCGTCTTATTCACTTATCCACCACTCCACTTCATTGTCTCCTGCTCTACAGCTTTACCAATAAGCTCCTCTTCTTATCTTCTTACCGCCACCACCTCCTCCTCCTCCTGTTTTCTCTCTCTGACTCCTTCAACTCATCTCTTTGGCATTATAACTCCAATTCCACCCTCTGCTCTCTTGACTCCTTTTGTTTTCACCACTCTCCTTCCACTGTCTGCTGCTCTTCATCCTTCTACTTACTTCTCGTCTATGCACTCATCCTTTCTTCTTTTCTTTGTCCCTCCACCACCTCCTTACAGCCTGTATTGTTCTTGCTGCTCCCTCTCCATCTCGGCCTTTGTTCTCCTTAACTGCAATTCCTCTTGTTCTGTAGTCATTATTCTTCCATTTTCAACTAGAGCCTCCACAGTTTCCTTTCTTTAGTTCTTCTCATTACCTCTCGTTTTTGAGCTCATCGTCCTCTTCTTTTCTTCTCCCTCCACCACCTCCTCCACCGCCTGTTTTCTCACTCCTCTTCCTAAATTACTTTCTGTTCCAAAGTAGTTCTCTTTTATTCCACTCCACCAAGAACTGCTCTTCAGTTTTCTACTTAGCTCTCATTTGCAAACGCATTCTCCACTTCTCTCTTACTTCCAAACCATCTCATCGACCACCGGTTTTCTTATTCTGGGCCCATCTCCTTCCACTTCCCACAATCTTTTTCTCCTCCAGGGTCTCCCTCTCCCCACACTTCCCTGTCCCTCCCCTCACAAATTCCATTCACCAATTCAAATTCCCATTCGCCCATCCACCTGTTCTCTGACATCACCTTCATCTTCTTCTGATGTTTTTCTCTACTTGTGGTACTACCTTCTTTACTTCTGCCCATCACTCTCTCCTCCACCGCCTGATTTCTTCTTCTTCCCTCTTATTCCTCTATCTCTACCTTTTTTCTCCGTACCTCCAATTACTCTTGTTGTGACGTCATCCATGTTCTATTTTCGACTCGGCCTCCACAGTGTCCTTCATTACATTCATATCATTACCTCTAGTCTTCAAAATCCTCCTCCTCTCTTTTCTTCTTCCAGCCACCACCTCCTCCTCCTCCTGTTTTCTCTTTCCGACTCCTTCAACTCATCCCTTTGGCACTGTAAATCCAATTCAGTTTTTCTCATTACCTCTCATCTTTGAACTCATCTTTGTCTACTCTTATTCTTCCTACCACCAACTTCTTCTCTACCTGTTTTCTCTGTTCTCTTCCTCTAACTCCTCCGTTTCGCATCATACCTCCAATTCCAGCTCTTGTTCTCTTGTTGCCTCCTTTTTTCAACACTCTGCCACAACTGTCTGCTGCTCTTAATTCTTCTACTTCTTCTACATGCACTCATCCTCCCCTTCTTCTCTATGTTTCTCCACCACATCCTTACAACCTGTATTCTTCTTCCTTCTCCTCCATCTCTGCTTTTGTTCTCCTTACCTGCAATTCCTCCTTTTCTGATGTCGTCCTTGTTCCATTTTCAACTCAAGCCTTCAGTTTGCTTCCCTTTACTAGTTCTCATTACCTCTCGTCTTCGAACTCATAGTCTTTTACTTTCTTTTTTTTTTGCTCTTTGGGTCACACCCAACGATGCTCAGGGGTTACTCCTGGCTTTGCACTCAAGAATTACTCCTGGCGGTGCTTGGGGGACCATATGGGATGCCGGGGATTGAACCCGGGTCGGCCGCGTGCAAGGCAAATGCCCTACCCGCTGTGCTATCACTCCAACCCCTCATAGTCCTTTTCTTTTCTTCTCCCTCCACCACCTCCTCCACCGCCTGTTTTATCACTCCTCCACAATTTCCTTTCGGTTCCATACCTCAGAAACTCCTCCTCTTCCACCATAGTCTTGTTCTCTTGTACATCATTATACCTCCATAAGTTCTCCTTTACTGCACTCCACCAAGAACTGCTCTTCAGTGTTTCTACTAACCTCTCATTTTCAAACGCATACTCCACTTCTCTATTATTTTCAACACCATCTCATGCACCTCTGGTTTTCTTTCTCTGGGTCCTCCTTCCATCTTGTGTTTCAGTACCTCCTCATCCTTTTTTTACATGCCCAATCTTTATTACTGTTGTGCCTCCTCTGTTGTATTTTTTCCTCCTACTTACCTCTCCACAATGTCATTATTTTCGCGTCTTTCTACCTCCATCACCGCGTCCACCAACAGTTTGCTACTTCAACTGTAATCCTCCACCTTTTCCCAATTCAAACACTTTTCTGTTTCTTCAAACTCCATATCCTCTTCAACATCTGCATCGGCTTCTTCAACACCAGCTCTCCCTCTCCCCACAGTTCCCTGTCCCTCCCCCTCACAAATTCCATTCACAAATTCAAATTCCCATTCACCCATCCTCCTCTTCTTCTGCTGTTTTCATTTCATCTTCTTTATTTCTCCTCTTATCGTCCTACACTTCTCCCTCCACCACCTCCTCCTCCACCAGTTTTCTCACTCCTCCTCCTCCAACTCCTCCTTTTGGCATCGTACCTTCAAGTCCAGCTCCTGTTCTCTTGTTGCCTCCTTCTTCACCACTCTGCCTCCACTCTCTGCTGCTCTTCATTCTACTTACCTTTCATCCATGAACTTATCCTCCTCTTCTTTTTTTCTCCCTCGACCACCTCCTCCACCGCGTGTTTTCTCACTCCTCCTCCTCAAGCTCCTTTTGGTTCCATTCCTCAAAATACTCCTCCCGTTCCAACATTTTCTTAAAAACCACTATGGCTCCAGAGCAGTTCTCTTTATCTCCACTCCACCAAGAACTGCTCTTCAGTTCTTCTACTTACCTCTCATTTTCAAACGCATCCTCCAATTCTCTCTTCTTTTCTTCACTACCCCATCCACCCCGGTTTTCTTCCCCAGGGTCCTCAAATTCCACCTTTGTTTCCATACCTCTATTCTTTCCTTACATGCGGACTCCTTTCACGGCCTCGCCTCTTCCTTGTCTTCTTTTTTGCTTCTAGTTATGTCTCCACAAAATCATCATCTCTTGTCTTCTTCGTCCATCACCACGTTCATCGCCAGTTTGCTTCATCAAGTGTGGTCTTCCATCTACTTTTACTCAACTGCACCAAGAAGTGCTCTTCAGTTCTTCTACTTACCTCTCATTTTCAAATGTCTCCTACTCTTCTATCTTCTTTCCACCACCATCTAATGCACCTCCAGTTTTCTTTCTCTGGGTCCTCCTTCTTCCATCTTGTGTTTCAGTACTTCCTCATCCTTTTCTTGCATGATGGTTTTTTTCATTGTCGCACCTCTTATATTTTGTCTTTATTCCTCTGTCTTACCTTCCTAAAAAATCACCATCTTCTCGTCATTTCCCAACATCATACATCCATCACTAGTTTGCTACTTCAACTGTGCTCCTCGACCTTCTCCAATTAAAAACTTTTGTGTTTCCTCCAATTCTATCTCTTCAATTGCGCATCATCTTTTTTCAACAACAGGTCTCCCCGTCCCTACAATTCCCTGTACCACCCCTCACAAAATCATTCACAAATACAAATTCCCATTCACCCATCCACCTCTTCTTCTTCTGATGTCCCCATCATCTTCTTCTGCTGTTTTCTTCGTTCTACTCTTCTTCCCGCCACCACCTCCTCCTCCACCTGTTTTCTTCCTCGCCTTCTCAAACTCCGCCTTTTGATTCCGTACCATGTAATCCCGCTCTGCTAATGTTGTCTTGTTCTTGTTTACACCACTTCACTTCCATTGTCTCCTGATATCCAGTCTTCTACATACCTCTTGTTCTCAAACGCATCCTCCACTTTTCTGCTTTCCTTCACCACCTCCTTCAGCTCTGGTTTTCTTTCTCTGGTTTCTCCTCCTCCATCTTCTGTGTCTCCGTACCTCCTCGTCCTACTCTTATTTGATGGATTTTCAGTGCCTCCCCCCTTCAGTGTCATCTTCTTTTCTTCTACTTACCTCTCCATGAAATTATTCTTTTCATGTCTTCTTCCCTCCATCTCCCGGTCCTTCACCTGTTTGCTTCTGCTACTGTGCTCATCCACCTTCTCTGATTCAAACACTTTTGTGTTTCCTCCATTTCTGTCTCCTCTTCATATTCCTGATCATGTTTTTCTCCTCCAGTGTTTCCCTCTCCCCACACTTCCCTGTCCCTCCCCCTCACAAATTCCATTAACAAATTCAAACTCAAAATCACCACCCATGTCTTCTTCTGATGTCCCCCTCATCTTCCTCTATTTGCCCTTTCGTCGTCCAACTCTTCTTTTCTTCACACCACCATCTCCTCCTCTGCTTGTTTTTTTCACTCTTTATCCAACTCCTACTTTCAGATATGTATCTCTAATCCTCCTCCTCTTCGGATGTCATCTAGTTCTCTTTAACTACACTGCACCTCATTAGAATACACGATTTTTCTAATTACCGCTCATTGTCAAAGGCCTCAATAACTTCTCCCTTCAGTCCTCCACCACCTCCTCCCCTACTGGTTGTCTTCCTCTTGGTCCTTCTCCTTCATGTTCTACTGGGTCCACGTTGCCCCATTGGTGGTCCTGGGTTTACAGCCACAAGAAAGCAGGTCTGCTCACGTTGGGCTGTTGGGGGTGCAGCAGGAGTCCCCCCCGAACCCCCTTACCCCAGACCAGACCTGACGCTTGTTTCCTGCTCTAGAAATGAGCAGATTCCACACAGACAGATATACCCCGGCGGGTGTTGGATCAGTGTATGACTGAAACCCGATCGTGAGTAGCTTTGTTACTGCATCTCACTGGGATTCATTTTTTTTAAAAAAAGACACTAAGGCCACTGGCAGTGATGTCCCTAGGCAGAAGGACAGGGGTGAGCCAAGGTGTGTCTCTGACAGGAAGTGGCTCAGCCACAAACCCCCACTGCCCGTGTGCAAATAGCTACTGGCAGGGAAGCAGGGACCAGAGCCATGGCCATGGCCTGCGCCCGCCCCGCACCCTGGCACAGCAGCACCCGAGGCCCACAGCACACACACCCTGTCCCCTGCGGGCACACTCGAGTCACTGTGTGTGTAGACCACCTCCTCTCAGCTGTGCCCCTGCCACCCTCTGCCCCATTGGTGGTCCTGGGTTTACAGTCCACAAGAAAGCAGGTGGGCAGCGGCCTCCCTGGAGAGTGGGCCTTGCTCTGGCCTCTGTGTCCCCCATGTCTGTCTGCACACTGGCTCCTGGGGGCCTATGGGGCAACCTCGGTCTCTGCAGAGGAGTGAGTGTGACTCCCGCAGGGCCGGTTGGGGGGTAGGGGGGCTAGCACAAACAGGCAGTGTCCCCTGTGGAGAGCGATAGGTTTGGAGAAATAGTTTGGTGAGAGGGACATGCAGGATCTCCGTGGTCATGTAGCGGGATTACAGACAGCGGCAACATTAATTCACACACACACACAGTGCCACACACGTGGATGCAGAGCAGCCAGGCTCACATACACACCTGTTGGGTTGCTGGAGCCCTCAGGCTGCCAACGAGACCCTCAGCCACACTAGCCACATCTCATTCCGATCCCTCAGGTCTCACGCACCGAATCGCTGGGAGTATTCACGGCTCCGAGTGTCCATCTCCCACCGTCTAACTCCCGGCAGCCAAATGCCAGAGGATCCACATCTCGCTCTGAGTACCGATTTCTCCGAGTGCCCACATCTCAGTATAACCATCTCACGCCGAGTATCCACAGAATACTTCTCAGAATCTCAGAGGTGGTCTCCGTGCTGCCGTCACGCATTGTCCCGAGATGACAGTGAAGACTCTGAATGTGACAGAGCACTGATTCAGGGGAGAAGTTTTTGAAAGCTGGCCCATCACGGAATCTTTCCTTTTTTAAAAAAGTGAATCTCAGTGAGATAGTTACAAAGCTACTCACGATCGGGTTTCAGTCATACACTGATCCAACACCCGCCTTCACAGTTCACATTCCCACCACCAATTTCCCCACTTTCCCTCCCACCACCCCCTCTCCCGCCGTCTCCTATATCTAAAGCAGGAACTTTCTGTCTTTCCTCCATCCCTCTCCCTCCATCTCTCCCTCTATGTCTCTCTCTCTGTCTCTCTCTTTCCCTCCCTCCCTCTCCCTCCTACTTTGGGCACTATAGTTTGCAATCCAGGTACTGAGAGGTCACCCTATTTGTCCCTTCTCTCCTTCTGCACTCAGTTCTTATCCAGATCAATCATTTCTGATTCTCCTTGCCACAGTGCTCCGTTCTCTCCCCCAGCACCCGAGGCGGGTATCTGACCAGCCAAACTGCACATTGAGGGGAAGATTCTGAACGGTGAAGCTCAGCTTATCCCCACTACACAGACATCTGGATGAAAGGCTCCGGAGAGCGGGCCTGCCTCTCCTCCATCCATGAAGGAGGAGTCTATATCTGTGTGTGTGTGTGTATATATATCTCTGTGTGTCTGTTTATGTCTGATCATGTGTTTGTGCATGTCTGTACACATATGTTTCTGTGTATCTGTCTCTGTGTTTTGTGAATCTGTCTCTGTATACATGTCTGTGTATATGCCTGTATATTTGCATGCACGTATCTGTGTGTCTGTGTATATAATTGTCTCTGCATATCTCTGTATGTGTCTCTAGTGACAGTGTGTGTACACATGAGTGTATCTGTGTATATCACTCCGTGTCTGAAACTGTCTCTTGTTTGTATGTTCATGTGTGCATCTGTGTGTCTGTATATTTCTGTGTGTCTCTGCACATGTATGTCTGTGTATATTTCTGTATATGTGTCTGTGTATGGGTGTATCTGTGTATGTCTTGTGTGTGTCTGTGTTTATGTGTCTCTGTGTGTCTCTTTTGTTTTCTTTTTGTTTGTTTTTTTCTTTTTGGGTCACACCTGGCAATGCACAGGGGTTAATCCTGGCTCTGCACTCAGGAATTCCTCCTGGTGGTGCTCAGGGGACCATGTGGATGTCTGTGTATATGTCTGTTTCTACATCTATTTGTGTGTCTATATCTCTGTATGTGTGAGTGTGTCTCTTTTGTGTGCATGCACATTTGTTGTGTGCATATCAGCATCATTGTGTGCATGCACGTATCTGTGAGTCTATGCATATATCTGTCTGTGTCTCTGTACGCATATGTGACTGGGTATATGTCTGTGTGGGTGTCTCTATGTCTGTGTATACGTGTCTCAATAGGTGTGGGACTGTATGGCTATGTGTGTATATGTGTGCAAGTCTATATGTACATCATGTGTGTGTCTGTGTCTAGGTATATGTCAGTATGTTTATGTGTCTGTGCTCTTCTGTGTGTCTGTGTATGTGTTCATGTGTCTTTGTGACTCTGTGTGTCAGTCTGAGCACATGTTTGTGTCTGTATATGTCTGTGTGTCTGATTCTCTCTGTATGCTGAATCCTATGTTTGCATATATGTGTGTATATGCCTGTGTAGCTATGTGTACACGTGTCGATACATATGTCTGTGCATGTCTGAGGGTGACGGTGGGTGTGTATCTCGATATATGTCTGTGTGCGCACATATATATGTCTGTATGTGTCTGTTTCTCTGTGCTTGGGTGTGTGCACATGGGTGTATGTGTCTTTGTATGCATGTTAGCGTTTCTGTGTATATGTCTGTGTCTATATGTCTAAGTGTGTCAGGGTGACTACGTCTGGGTCTCTCTCTATATATATATCTGTTTCTCTGTGTCTCTGTATACATCTCTGTGTATATGTGCATGTATCTGAGTTTGTGTAAACATTCATGTTCTGTCTCTGCACATGTGGGTATTAATCAGTATGTATCTGTGTTTGTGTATATGTTTGTGTCTGTGTATGTCTGTGTGTATCTGTGTGGATGTGTGTGTTTGTGTTGTATATATGTAAGTATGTCTCTGTGTGACTGTGTGTGTATGTCTGGATGAGCATGTGTCTGTGCACTGTGTCTGTTTCTATTTATGTCTGTATTGTCTCTGCACATGTGTTGTATGTGAATGTCTGTTTTTGTGTCTATGTCTGTGTGACATGTTGATATGTCTGTGTACATGTGTATGAGTCTGTGTATGTACATCTGTGCACTTGTGTGCTATATGTATGTGTGTATCTTTGATTATATGTGTGTACAAGTGTGTGTTAGGTTGTATCTGTGTTTCTGTACGTATAACTGTGTGGGTAAATGTATACATGTGTCTGTATGACTACGAATATAACTGCATCAGTGTGTCTGTGTGCATGTCTGTGTCTCCATTCGTGAACATGTGTTCCTGTGTAAATGCATTTGTGTGCCTGTATATATGTCTATGTTGTCTGTGTGCATGCATGTGTGTGTATCTCTTAGTCTGTGTATATGTGCATGTTTGTCTCTTTGTGTCAGTGTGCATGCATGTGTGTGTGTCTGTGTATATATCTCTGTCAGATATTGTGTGTTGTGTGAGTGCATATGTACACCTGTGTATATGTCTCTGGGTGTGTTTATAGATCTGTGTGTACATGTGTGTGTCTCTGTATGCATTTGTGTGTCCTCGTGTGGGTGTGTCTGTGTGCTCATTGTGTTTCTGTTATATGTCTGTTTCACGATGTGTTCGCATGTGTTGTGTCTGTGTATATGTCTGTCTCTGTGTGTTTCTGTCTATAGATCTCAGTGTGTGTCTGTATGTCTGTATATGGTTCTGTGTCAGTTTGTGTCTCTGTGTGTCTGTGTTTAATATGTCTGTCTGTGTGTGTGCATGTGTATGTATATGTTTCTGTTTGTCTGTATGATTGTGTCCATGTGTCTATGTATATATCTGTATGTCTGTGTCTGTTGTTTGCAAGTCAGTCTATTTAAATGTCTTTACTGTGATTGTGTGTGCATGGTGTCTGTGTGGCTATATGTATATATATACACACACACATATATATATATATATATATATATCTGTGTATGTGTGTTCATGTGTCTCTGTGTATATAGCTGTTGGTTCCTCTGTGTGTGTCAGTTTTGACCGTATATGTCAATGTTATCTGTGTGTGCGTGTTTGTGTATATGAATGTATATGTCTAGGTTTGCGGGTGTCTGTGTATATATGTGCCTGTGTGTCTCTGTGTGAGTTCATGTGTGTATACCTGTTGGATTTATATGTGTCTGAGGATGTATTTTGGGGGGTGTCCGTGTATATCTGTCTGTGAGTGTTTCTGCCTGTGTATGTTGTGTGTGCATGTGCTTGTGCCTGTGTATAAGTGTGCATCTCTGTATGCACAATATATGTGTCTGTGTGACATCTGTGTGTATGTCTGTGTATCTATGAGTCATTGTGTGTAGATGCCTATGTCTGCATGTCTGTCTACATGTGTGTTTGTATCTGATTGCATCTGAGTATATGTATATGTGTGTGTGATTTGTATGCATGTGTCTATTGTCTTTAAACATATCTGTGTGCCTGTGTGTTCAAATGTGTCCGAGTGAATCTGTGTATGTCTGTGCATCAGTATGTCAGTGTGTGCACAAGTGTGTGTGTGTATATGTCTGTCTGTGTGTGACAGTGAATGTGTTTCTGTAGGTACATGTATGAGTATCTGTATATGTCTGCATATGAATGTTGTACCTCTGTGTACACTACTGTGTCTTTGTGTTCAGGTGCTTATGTGTCTTTGTGCACATGTGTATAGTGTCTTCATGTATATATGTGTCTCTCTATAAATGTCTCTGTGTGTCTGTGTGTACATGTGGGTGTGAGACTTATTTTGTCTCTCTTGTGTATGCATTTAATGTGTCTGTGGTTGCATGTGTGTATGTTCATGTCTCTATGTGTGTCTGTATATGTGTCTGCATGTGTCTTTGTAATTGCATCTCTGTATATATCTGTGTCTCTTTTCTTTTGTCTGTCTAAATCTGTTTTTTTTTCTGTGTGTGTTTGGTGTGAGCTCACATGTGTATCTGCATAAAAAGTGTCTGTGTTTGTATGGTTGTATATATGCATGTGTGTTTCTGTATGTCTTTGCTTGTGTCTATATCTATGTATACATGTGTCTGTGTATATCTGTATGCATGTGTGTATGTGCATGTGTTTGTGTAAGCCTGTGTGTCTGTTTCTGCCTATATACATATCTGTATGCTTGTGTGATTGTGCCTCTATCTATACATCTCTCTCTGCTATGTGTGTCTGTTTAAATCTGTTTTTTCTATGTGTTTGTGTATATGTTTGTCTGTGTATATATCTGTGTCTTTGTCTATATTTATGTTTGTTTATCTATGTATATATCTGTTTGTGCATCCGTGTGTGGATGTCTATGAATATGTCTGTGTGTCTGCCGTGTGTCTGTGGATGTCTATGAATATGTCTGTGTGTCTGTATAATGGTGTGTACGCAAGTATGTGTCTGTGTATATGTCTACATACCTGTGTCTCTATGTGTGTCTGTGTGTTGATGTATTTGGGCCTATGAATTTATCTGTGTCCTTGTGTCTGAGTATTGTCTTTGTATGTGCATATGTGTGTTTCTAAGTGTGTTTGTGTGTATATAGGTTTGTGTGTGTACAGAGATGTATACATCTATATATGACTGTGTGTATGTGGGCTTTGTGTATATTGTACATATATATGTGTATATATATCTGTGCGTGTGTATCTGTCTGTGCATGTGTCTGTGTGTACACGTGTCTTTCTGGATGTCTGTGTATATATATATGTCTCTGTGTACATTTATTTGTATAGTGCATTTGTGTTTGCATAAGTGCTTGCATAAGATACACACATATGTCTGTGTGCATGTCTATATGTATGTTTTATGTCTGTATGCATTTGTCTCTGTATGTGTCTGAATCTTTTTGTGCACATCTGTATATGTCTGTGTACATGTGTATTCATGTCTTTGTGTGCACAGCTGTGTCTGTATATATGTCTGTACATGTGCTTGTCTCTGTCGTCTATGTGTCTGCATGTGGGTCTGTGTCTGTATGAATCTGTGTGTGTATATGTCTGTGTCTGTAGATATGTCTTTCTCTGTATACTTATATGTACACAACTCAGTGTGCATTGAGATGTGACTGTGTATGTCTGTATCTCTGTGGAAGTGTCTTGGTGTATATGTCGGTGAGTGCATTTGTGTGCATCTTGTATAGGTGTGTGTGTGTGTCTATGTCGGTGTATATGTCTGTATGTGCATGTTTGTGTATGCGCATGTGTTGTGTATGTCTCTTTGTATGTCTGTGTATCTCTCTATGTCTGTGACTATGTCACTGTGTGCATGTGTTGTTTTCTGTGTATATGTCTGTGTCTGCATTTGTTTACACGTCAGATTTTGTGTCCCTTGTGTCTATGTCTGTATCTACTTATGTTTGCATGTGGTTGTCTCAGTCTATGTCTCTGTGTGTGTGCCTGTCTATGTCTGCGTGTCTGAGTACCTTTCTTTGTGTTCATATATCTTTGCACATGTCATTATGTCTGTGTGAATGTATGTGCATGTACGTGTTTGCCTTTGTGCATGTGTATGACTGTGCCTTATCTGTATCTATGTATATGTGTGTGCATGTTTTTGTGTGTCTATATTTGTGTGTCTCTGCATATGTCTGTGTGTTTCTGTGGGTGGGCATGTGTGTGTGTTTGTACGTATGTCTATGTGAATATATGTCTGTTGCCTGTGTGTAAATGTGTGTCTGTATATCTGTGTGTCTATGTGTTGCATATATGTATCTGTTTTTGTCTGAGCAAATATCTGTTTATGCATGTGTTTGTCTCTGCAAGTTTGTGTATGTGTGTGTGTCTGTGAGAGTCTGTTTATATATCTGTTAGTGCATTTATGTGTACCTCTGTAATTGTCTGTGCATATGTGCATTTCGGTGGGTATCTTCGTATATGTCTGTGTGAGTTTGTTTTCATATGTCTGTGTGTGCATGTGTCTGTGCCTATGTATATATCTGTGTGATTGGGTGTCTGAGTCTGTGTGTACCTGTGTCTATGTATGTGATTGTACGTCTCTGCCTGTATGTCTGTATATGTCTTTCTATGTGCATGTGGATATGTCTCTGTGTATATATTTGTCTCTGTGTCGATCTATAAGTCGACATCTATTGAGATGTGACTGTGTTTCTGTCTATATTTCTGTTTGTGTCTGTATCTCTGTGTCTGTGTATGTCTGTGTGAGTCTCTGAATGTGTTTGTATATACGTGTCTGTGTATATGTTTCTCTGAGTTTGTACATATTACTATGTCTGTACACACATGTCAGGGTATATGTCTGTGTTTTCCTTATTCTGTGTGTATATGTTTGTTATGTGTGTGCATGTGTGTGATTTTGTATACGTCTGTCCCTGTGTGTCTCTATGTGTGTCTGTGTGCGCATGTGTGTATCTGTGTTTGCATTTTTGGTGTGTCGATGTATATATCTGTGTTGTTAAGTCTGTGTGTGCACATGTGTATATATCTCTATACATATGAGTGTGCATTGTATGTCTGCCTATATGTGGTATGCCTTTATATGTATGTGTATGTGTGTCCATATATATTTCTGTTTTTCTCTCTGTGTGTGTATATGCCTATGTCTCTGTGTGAATATGTGTCTATGAGTCTGTGCATGTTTCTGTATCTGTGTGTGTCTGTGTATATGTGTCTCCATGTGTCTGTGTGTGCCTTTTTGTGTCTATACATATTACCTGTGTCTGTGTGTCTGTGTCTGCATATATGTCTGTTTTTGTCTATGTGCATGTGTGTTCATTTATATATCTGTTGTATTAGTGTATGTCTCTATGTGTCTATACATATGTGTGTCAGTATGTGCATGATTTTGTCTGCGTGTATGTTTGTGTGTGCAGATTTGAATGTGTGTCTGTGTACATGTCTGTGTCTCTCTGCATGTGAATTCGTATCTGGGTCTATTTCTATGTTTGTATCGATCTGTGTTAGGGTGTGTCTATGTGTTTATATTTGTGTGTGCTCATGTGTTTTTATGTGTTTTTCTCTGTATGTCTGTGTGTGTACATGTCAATGCTTGTGTATATGGCACTCTATATATCTCTGTATATATGTCTGTGTGTCTGTATGTGCTTATTTTTGTGAGTATGTATAAGTCATTATGAATGTTGCGTATGGGTATCTGTGTATATGTCTCTGTGAGTCTGTGTATATATGTGTGTATCCGTGTGTGCATGCATGTGTCTGTCTATACTTACATCTGTGTGTTTTAATGTGTCTCTGTGTGTGCATATTTGTTTCTGGGTATATGTCTCTTTGTGTCTCCATGTGTCTAATGTGTTTCTACATATGTCTTTGTGTGTCTGTGTATATTTGGGGGTGTCTGTGTATATATCTGCCTCTCTCTGTGTGCAGGTTTGTGTGTGTCTTGGTATATGTTTGTATATCTGTGTGTGTACATATGTATGTCACTGTGTATATATTTGTGTATTTCTGTGTGTCTGTGGTTCTCTGTGAATAAATGTTCATTGTCTTGTGTAAACTTATTTGTATACGTTGTGCCATATGGTGGTCTGCATATATGGCTATGTGCCTATGTCTGTGTGTCTCTCTGTTCCTTTTGTGTATGTATGTTTGTGTATATGTTTAAGTGTATATCTATGTTTGCATATGTCTGTATGTGTCTGTATATCTATGAGTCTCTGTGTATGTTTGGGTGTATATCTCTGTGTGTCTCTCTGTGTGTATATGCCTGTTTCTCTCTGTGTGTACCTTCTTATGTGTCTGGGTCATTTTCTATTTCTGCCTGTATGTGTATATTTGTGCATATAATTGTCTGTGTTTCTTTCTTCATCTGTTAGTGCACATGTGTGTCTGTGTGATGTGTGTGCTTGTCTGTGTATGACTATGTGTCTATATACATATGGTTCTGTGTGTCTTTGTATATGACTATGTCTCTATGTGTGCGCACGTGTCTTTGTGTGCATGTGTGTGCATGTAGATATGATTGCGTATTTCGTTCTGTGGGTAACTACTGTTTTTATGTGTATGTCTGAGTGTCTTTGTGTGCATCTATTGTCTGTGGTTGTCTGTGTGTATATGTCTGCATATATGTACATATTTGTACGTACATTTGGGTGGCTGTGTATCTGTGACCGTGTTGCATACATATCTACATATTTGTATATATGTATCTGTATATCAGTGTGTGCATATCATTGTGTATGTCTGTGCATGGCTGTGTCTGTTTATGTGTCTGTATCTGTGTTTATGTCTGTGTGTAAGTGTGTCTGTGTGTGATCCTATTTGTGTATGTTTGTGTGCAGATTTATCTGTGTATACGCATGTATCTCTGTGTGTGCATTGTGTGTGTCTTCTATGTGTGATTGTCTATATGTCTATGTGTGTCGCTGTGTGTGCATTCATGTATGTGTCTGTGTGTAAATGTCTTTGTCTTGTGTATGTGTCTGTGTGGGCTCGTGCTTCTACGGACACATCTCTGTGTGTCTCTGTGTGCCTATGTATATGTGTATATGCCTGTCTTGTTCTGGCTTTGTCTGAATGTGTCTGTGATTTTGTGTGTGTACATGTGTGTGCCTGTGTATATGTCTGTGTATCTGAGTTTGCATTAGGTGCATGTCTGTGTATATGTCTCTATATGTCTGTGTGTGTCTTTGTCTATATATTCCTGTGTCTCTATGTATATGTCTGTGAGTCAATATGTCCTTGAGTGTTTCTGTATGTGCGTGTTTCACATATGTTGTGTCTATGTATATATATATATATCTGTGCATGTATATGTGCATGAATATGTTTGTGTCTCTATATGCATGCATGTGTTTGTGAGTCTATGTCTGTGTGGCTGTGTGCATACATGTGTGTATGTCTATGTATATATGTGTGCCTGCATGTGTTTCTCTGTATATATCTGTGTGCATATGTATTTCTATTTGCACATGTCTGTTTGCTTAATCCTCTCGGAATTTCTGTATGTCCATAGGTCTATGTTTGCATTATGTATGTCAGTATGTGTGCATGAGTGCTTCTCTACATATATGCATGTGTCTCCTTATGTGTCTCAGGGTGTATATACTTGTCTATGTATCTTATGTCTGTTTGTGTATGTATATTCTGTGTGTCTCTGTATGTACGTATATGTGTGTAATTGTGTGAGTCTGTATATATTCATGTATGTGTATCTCTATGTGTGCCCGTGTTTATGTCTCTGTTTTTGTGTCTGCATGTGTCTATCGGTGTGGTCTGTGAATATGAATGTGTGTGTGTTCCTATTTCAGAGTATATGTCTTTCTGCGTCTATGTTGCACATGTGTCTGTGTGCACGTATGATTATGTCGGTCTACTTATGTCTGTTTATCTGTATATGTATGTGTGTATATGTCGATATCTATGTGTCTGCATATATATATGTGTATATAGCTGTGTGTCTATGTGCAGATTTTTGTGTTCTAGGCATCCCATAGCTCATCGATTTACTCAAGAGGGCATCAGTAACGTCTCCATTGTGAGACTTGTTGCTACTGTGTTTGGCATATCGAATACACCACGGGGAGCATGGCAGGCTCTGCCATGCAGGTTAGAGGTGAGATATTCTCAGTAGCTTGCCAGGTTCTCTGAGGGGGTGGAAGAATCAAACCTGGGTCAGTCACATGTAAGGCGAATGCCTTACTGTTATGCTATCGTGCACACCTGTATTTGTGTTTATATGTCTCTGTGTCTCTACACATGTATCGCTGTACATGATGTGTATGTGTGTTCATGTCTGTGTCTGTGTATATGGTGTCTCTGTGTATTCATTGTCTTGTGTCTGTGCACATTGGTATGTGTAGGTGTGTACATTTCTGTTTGTCTCTATGTATGTCAGTGTGTCTCTGAGTATATGTGTGTATCTGTGCATGTGTGTGTGAATATGTCTGTTTGTATATATGTACATGTGTGTTTGATTGTGTTTGTATGTCTATGAATATATATGTGTGTCTCTCTTTGGCTGTGTATGATTCTCTGTGTGCATTTGTATGAGTCTGTGTGTGCATATCAGTGTTTCTCTGTACGTGTTTGTGTGTCTTTGTATAAGTTCCATCTATGCAAACTTGTTTGCATGTGTCTGTGTATGTGTCTATGTATATGTCTGTTTTATATGTGCTTGTGTGTATACCTGTGTCTGTGTGTATCTGTTTTTTATGTGTGTGCATTACATGTGTCTGTATATATTGTATATAGATACGTGTGTCTTTTCTGTATATATGTATTTCTCTGTGTAAGTTTGTGGCTGTGCTTGCATGTTTGTGCTTTTGTATGGACATGTATGTATGTCTCTGTGTGTTTCTGTGTATATGAATGTGTGCACATCTGTGTCTGTGTATGTCTGTGTGTCTTTATTGAATATGTGTGTTTCTGTGTATATGTCTGTGCATGTGGGGATGTGTGTCTGTCTCTGAGTGTGCACGTGTGTCTATATGTCTGTGTCTGTGTTTTTATGTGCATATTCTGAGTGTGTTTCTAAGTCTATTCATCTGTATTTCCACATTTGTGTCTGTGTATACTTTTGTATTTGTTTATGTGTGATTCTGTCCACAAGTCTTACATATATATTGTGTCTGCATCTATGTATACGTGTGGTTGTAGCAGTGTGTGTGTTTATATATGTGTGTGTGTATGTGTTTCATGTCTGAATGTCTGTGTCTCTATGTAGGTACATGTATGTGTGTGTGTAAAAGTGTGTCTGTGTATATGAATCTGTCTACATGTGTTCTTCTGTGTCTATTATATCTTGTGTATATTTGTGTTTTTGTGTGCATTTTTCTGTGTCTATGCATGTATCTATGTTATCTCTGTGTCTATATGTGTGCCATTGTGTGTCTCTGAATGCACATGTATATACCTGTCTCTATGTTGCATTGGGTGTGTGTCTGTGTATAGGTTTCTGTGTGTAACTGTGTATTTGCGTGTGTCTGTGTATTTGTCGTGTGTGTGTCTGCACATATGTGCACGTGTGTCTATATATGTTAGTGACTGTGCATGCGGAAGTGTGTCTGTATATGCCTGTGTGTGTATCTGTGTGTGTGTTCTGGGTATATTTCTGTGTGTGTGTCCTGTCTATATGTCTGTATTCATGGGTATCTGTGTGTGTATATGTCTAGGTATATGTCTCTTTGTGTGTATGTGTGCATTTCTTTTGTGTCTGAGCATATTATCTGTGGTGTCTTTGTGTGTCTGGTATATGTCTGTGTGGGGCTCTATTTCTATTTTTGCGGATGTGTGTCTGTGTATATGTCTGTTTCAGTATGTTTCTGTGTATATCAGTTAGTGTACAAGTGCATTTTTTTCTGTGTATGTCAGTGTGTGTGCATGTGGATGTGTGTCTGTGTACATATCTGTGTTTATATCTCTGTATGTGTATATGTCTGTATCTCTGTTTGCATGTGTGTTTGTGGCTGGGTATATTTTTGTGTGTCCATGTGTGTTTTTATATGTGTGCATGTGTGTATATGTGTATCTGCTTCTGCATGTCTGTGTCTGTGTATACATCTAGGTATATGAATTCATTTCTGAGTATATGTCTATGTGTGCATACCTGTTTGTGTGCATGTGTTTCCCTGTATATCTGTGTGCCTCTGAGTGTATGCGTGCCTATGGATGTGTGTGCATCTATGTGTTTGAATGTCTGCATGAGTCTGTGTATTCATTATATTCATTTTCTGTGTTTGTATGTGTATATGCCTGTTGTGCACTTTTGTGAGTCTGTGTATATATGTGTTATGTCTGTGTACGTGTGTGTCTGTGTGGTGTTTTTGTGTTCTGCCTGTGTCTTGAGCATATATCTGTGTGTGGCTGATAGGGGGGGCAGGGGAGTGTGCAAGTCTGTACAATCTCTGCAGAGAGTGCCCAGAATGGTGCAGGGGTGGGTGTGTTCAGTGTGCTCCAGTCAGAGCTGCAATGGACAGAGGGCGCAAACACTGTCCCCCAGCTTACCAGCAGCACAGACACGGTGCCAGGGCTGGGTCCCACCACACATGTGTGTTCCAGGGCTGCTGTGAGCTCCTCTGGATGATGACAGCACGGCCTTCTTCACTTCTGCTCAGCAAAAATGGCACCTGCATGCAAAGGGCAAGGTCTGAGGGGCTGCACCCCTTCCACCCTGTGTGGGCCACAGTGAGTCTGTATATGTCTGTAGGTTTGTCTTTGTGTGTGCATGTTGGTATGCGTTCATGTATATCTCTTTGTACATGTGTGTTTGTGTCTGTCTTTGTGTGTCTGTGTATATTTATGCACACATGTGTTGTGTCTTTGTATGTCTGTGTACATACGTGTGTATATGTACGTGTCTGAATATTTGTATGTGCCGTGTATGTGTGACTATATCTTTTTATACATCTGTGTGTCTCACCGTGTGCACATGTGTATGCATTTGTGTCTATTTGTGTCCGTATGATGTCTATCTGTCTACGTATATATCTGCGTGTTTGTGTATTATGTAGGCATGTGTTTCTGTGCATGTGTTATTTGTGTATAGGTCTTTTATTTTGTGTGTCTATCAGTTTATATGTGTTATCTATGTGTGCAGTTTGTGTCTTGGTATCAATGTGTACCTGTGCATAAATGTCTGTATATGTCAATGTGTATTACATGTGTCTGAATCCGTGTCTTTGTATTATATGTATCTGTGAAAATGTTCGTGTGTGTCTGTGTGTCAGTTTATATATCTGTGTATCCTTCTGTGTGTGTCAAGAGTCTATGTGTCTATATATCTGATGTCCGTGTGAATGTGTGTGTCTGTGTGTCCATGTGGGTATGCTGTGTACATGTATGGTTTTCTATGTGTAAATGTGTATGTCTGTGTATCCCTGTATATATACATTTGTGTTTGTGTATATGTTTATATGTGAACATGTCTCTGTGTGGCTATGTATATGTCCATGTGTATCTGTATCTATTTGTGTCTCTGTGTGTTTGTGTGTGCATGTATATGTACGTGTCTGTCTTGTGATTATGTCTATATTCCTTTGTCTCTTTTCTGTGTGTGCATGTCTATATCTGCATATGTATTTGCTGTGTCTTTATGTCTGTTTGTGTGCTTGTGTCCCTGTGTGTGGTTCTGTTTTTGTCTATGTATATATCTGTGTGTACGCATGTTTGTGAGTCTGTGTATATCTCTGTGTTCTGTGTCTGTACAGGTGGGTATGATTATCAGTATATGTCTGTGAATCTCAGTTTGTGTATAAAGGTGTCTGCTTGCATGTTTGTTTCTGTAATACATATGAATGTCTCCTATGTATTTTTTGTCCTGTGTACATGTGTGTCTTGTACATGTCTGTATGTCTGTGTATACTCAATGTGTTTCTGTGTATATCTGTGTCAGTGTGTATCTGTAAGTTGTGTGTTTGTGTATATGCATGTGTTGTGTGGTTGTGTGGCTGTGTATATGTCTCTGTACCTCTGAATATCCACATGTTTGTGGTCTGAGTCTGTGTATTTGTCTGTGGTATGTTTGTGTTTAAATTTGTAAATGTATGCTTCTTTGTTTACATTTGTGTGCCTGTGTGTGCCTGTGAGCTTGTGCATTTGTTTAGTGTGTTTCTGTGTGTATATATTTGTGTATAAAGCTGTATGTACATTTGTGTGTCTGTGTATAAGTCTATATGCACATTTCTGTTTCTGTGCATTTGTCTAAGTATGTCTGTGTGTCTAACTATCTGTGTCTACAGGTGCATTAGTCTGTGTACATGTCTGTGTCTACATGTGTCTTTGTATGTGCATATGTCTCAGTGTACATCTATTTGTGTGTGCATGTGAGTGTATGTCTCTTTGTGTACGTGTGTGACTATATGTCTGTGATATGCACATGTGTTCACACTTGTGTGTCTGCATGAGCATGTATTTGTGCCTGTGTGAATGTCTTTGTTGTCTGCATGTCAGAATATGTCTGTGTCTCATTCTCAGCATGTATGTGTACATCCGTGTCCCTCTGTGTGGGTCTGTGTATATATGTGTGACAGTGTGTAGGTGTATGTCTATTTTTATGTATCTGTGCATACGTCTATCGTGCATGTGTGTCTTTGTATCTCTGGGTGTGTATCGTCCATACGCGTGTGTGTCTATGTATGTATCTGTGTGTCTTTGTGTGTCTAGGTATCTGTGTCAGTGTGTGCACATGTGTCTGTATATATCTGTTTCTGTGTGTATATATATCTGTTGTGCATGCATGTGTATACATACACATCTATGCGTGTATATGTTGTGTGTGCATGTGTCTATGTGTGTATATGTGCATGTGTGTACATGTGTGTGACTCTGTATGGATCAGTTGTGTGTCTGTTAGCATATGTAAGTCTCTATATGTCTTTCTGGCTCTGTGTACATGTGGGTGTGTATATCCCTATGTGTCTGTGTATATGACAGTATGTATGTCTGTATATTGCCTTTTTCTGACTCTGTGTCTATGTGCATATTAGTGTGCCTCAGTGTGTCTGTATATATGTCTGTGTTTTGTTTGTGTGTGCATGAGTGTCTGTGTCTGTATTGGTGCATGCGTGTCTGTGTATGCACATCAGTGAGAATCTGTGTATATGTGTGTCTTTGTGTATTTAGTCTCTGCTGCGTGTATATGGGGGTTTCTGTGTATCTGTATATATGTGCATGTGGGTATCTGTGTATATGTCTGTGTGCTTGCATGTATGCGTCTGTGTACATATGTTTCCGCATATCTGCATAGGTCCGTGTGTGCACATCAGTGTATGTCTGTGTATATGTCTGTGTGTGTCTATTTTGTATTCATGTGTACGATTTGGGTATGTATGTGTGGCCTTGTATATGTGGGTCGATATGTTCGTCTGTATATCTATGCGTGCCTGTGGATGTCTGTGCATCTATGTGTTTGAATGTCTGCATGTGTCTGTGTACTCATTGTATTCATTTCCTGTTTCTGTTTCTATGTGTATATGACTGTGTGTGCACTTTTGTGAGTCTGTGTATATGTGTTTTGTCTGTGTGTACGTGGGTCTGTGTATATGTCTGAGTCTCTGTATATCTGTCTGAGTGTACATGTTTGTGTCTGCATATGTGTATATTTGTGTGTCTCTATAATTCTCTATCTCTGTCTATATGTCACTGTGGGTCTCTAAATGTGTATGTAAATATCTGTGTGTATGCATTCTGTATGTTTCTGTAGAAATGACTGTGACTGTGTCTATGCACATATTGTATCTATGTCTGTGTATGTATGTATATATGTCCCTGTGTGTCTGTGTATATGTCTCTGTACATGTGTATGTATCTGTGTGTGCATCTGCATGCCGGTGTGTGCCTGTGTATATGTCTCTTTCTGTGTGCCTGTGTTGTCTGTCTATATGTGTGTGTGCCTGTGTATATCTGTACATTCTGTGTGTGTCTGTGTATATGTTTGTGTCTGTGTCTATATGTCTATGTTTATCTGCGTCTGTACATCTGTACATATGTCTATGTATGTCTCTGGGTGATTTTGTGTGCATGTGTGTGTCTGTGTCTGCATGTAGGTGCAGGTCTGTGTAAATGTCTGTGCGTCTATGAATTTATCGGTATCTGTGCATATGACTGTGTCTATATAAGTGTGTGTCTCTGCCTCTGTATATGTCTGTTTTGTATCTATGCGAGTTCATGTGGGTCTGTGTCTGTGTTTATGGTTGTGTGACTTTTGGCTGCATGTGTCTATATGTGTGTGTATGTCTTTCTGTGTATATGTATATGCATATGTATCTCTGTATCCACTGGTTGTGTAACTACATGTATCTGTGGATATCACACTATGTGTCTTTGCGTATGTCTGTGTGTGCATCTGTATGTCTGAATTTAGTTGTGTGTCTCCATCTTTATGCATTTGTGTTTATCTTTGTATATCTATGTGTCTTTGTATATATGTCTATGCGTATGTGTTCATGTGTGTGCGCATCGTGTTTGTGTATATGTCTATGCAACTCTGTGTGCATCTGTGTGATGTTTATATGTCTAGGTATTTGTATATATGTCTGTCACATGTCTAGGTATTTGTATATATGTCTGTGTGCACGTGTGTGAATTGTGTCTGCATCTACATGTGTGCATTTGGATATATGTCTGTGTGTATATGTGTCTATATGTCTATATATCTGAGGGTGTCTATGTGTCTGTGCACACCTGTGTGATTCTATGTATATATCTGGGTGTGTCTGTGTATGTCACTCTTTGTTTCTCTGTGTTTGTCTATGTGTGTATCTGTTGGTACATGCATGCATCGGTATATACGTCAGTGTGTATCCATTTGTGTACATGTGGGGGTGTCTGCATATATGGCTATGTTTGTGTGTGCTTGTCTATATGTCTTTGTGTGTATATATCTGTCTACATTTTTCTTTGCACATATTGTGTCTGTGTGAATGTGTGCACGTGTGTACACATGTCTGTGGCTTTACATTTGAATGTCTGTATATGCATGTGTGTCTATGTGTGTCTGCATGTATCTGTGTGTGTATATGTCTGTGTGTGCAATTTTCGGTGTCTATGTACATATCTGTGTGCCTCTGAGAGTGAGCATGTGTGTGTGTCTGTATATCTGTGTATCTCTGAGTTTGTATATGTATGTCTTTTGTCTGTGTGTCTCTGTATATGTCTCTGTGTGTTTGTGTGTACTGTGGGATTGTGTCTGTGTATATGCCTATGTGTATTTGTATGTATGCTCCTCGGTGGGCATATCATGTCTATTTCTATTTTGCATGTCTGGGTTTATGTCTGTGTGTGTCATTTTATGTTTGTGTGTGTGTCTGTGTATATGTCTGTCTGTATACACTGCTGTGTTTCCTGGTATGTTGCACGAATCCGTTTTTGTCTGTGTAAATGTCTGTGTGCATGTCTATATATATATATCTTTGTGTATCTGTGTCTGTGTATACGTCTGTCTGTGCACTTGTATGTCTATGTATATGTCCTTGTCTTGTGCGCACGTGGGTGTGTTTGCGAGTCTCTGTCTTTATATTTCTGTGTGCATTTGTGTCTCTGTGCATGTGTGTATATATGCATATGTCTGTGTTACATGTCTTTGTTGGTTCTGCATTTCAGTTTGTGTCTGTGTAAGTCTCTGTTTATCTCAGTGCATATATGTTTCTGTAAGACTATGCACATAACTTTGTGTCTCTGTGGGTCTCTGTCTCTGCTGTGTATATTATCAGTGTCTTTCTGTGTCTACATCTCTGTGTGTGTCTATGTGTATTCTCTAGGTCTGTGTGCGCATGTGAGTATCTGTGTGTCTGTGTGCATTTGTGTCTGTGTGCTTGTGTGTCTGTGTAAATGTGTGTGTATGCATGCATGTGTGTACACCTGGGTCAGTGTATATGTTTGCATGTGTCTATTTACATTTCTGTGTCTCTGTGTACATTGTGTTACCACGTGTACACATATCTCCGTGTAAATGTGTGCTTCCGCATATATGATGTGTTGTACACATATACAAATATTATCTGTGACTGTGTAATGTCTGTGTGCATACATGTGTGTGGTCTGTATATGTCAGTGTCATTGTGCCTTTGGCTGTGTTTCTGTTTATATCTGTCTATATTTCTGTGTGTGTTCATGTGTCTGTGAGAGTCTGAGTGTCAATGTATGTTTGTGTGTGTCTATATTTCTTTGTGCTTGTTTCTTTGTGTGCCTGTGAGTGCTGTACGTGTCTATGTACATTTGTGTATGTGCATATGTTTGTGTGTCTATAAATGACTGTGTGTGCATATGTGTGGTGCATGAGTGTTTTACCGTGTGTTTTTGTCAGTGTGTCTTGTGACTGTGTCTATTTATGTATCTGGCTCTATGTGTATATGTCTTTGTATATGTTTGTGTGCATTGTGATTTTGTCTATCTACATCTGTGTCTGTGTGTGCATGTCAGTGTGTATGTCTGCATGTGTTTCTGCCCACATGTGAGTCTGCGTATGTCTCTACATTGTGGGTCTACATGTTGGTATGTTTCTGTATATATATCTGTGTGACCTCAGTTTATGTATATCTGTGTCTGCATGTTTGTGTCTCTGTATACGTCTGTCTGTGTGTGCATGTGTCAGTGTACATGTTTATGTGTTTGTGTACATATCTGTATCTATGTGTTTATTTCCTTGTGTCTCTGTGTATATGTCCTTTTTGTGTATGTATGTTTGTATATATGTCTAAGTGCATATCTTTATATGAATATGTCTGTGTGTGTCTGTATATATCAATGAATATCTGTTTATGTTGGGTGTATACCTCTGTGTGTCTCTATGTGTGTCTATACCTGTTTGTCTCTGTGTGTGCCTTTGTATATGTCTGGGTATATGCCTATGTGTGTCTGTATGTGTATATCCGTGTGTGTGTGTGTATGTCTGTCTCTGTGTTATTGTGCATGCGTGTCTGTGTACGACTGTGTGTATCTTTGTATAGGATTGTGTCTCTGTGTGTACACTTGTCTATCTCTTTGTATCTGTGTGTGTCTGTGCGCATGTAGATGTGCTTGTTTTGTTCTGTGGGTAGCTGTGTTTTTGTGTGTATGTCTGAGTGTCTCTGTGTGCATCTATCATCTGTCAGTGGTTGTCTGTGTATATGCCTGCATGTATGTACATATGTGTGTGCACATGTATTTGGGTTTCTATATGTGTCTGTGTATATGTGTGAGTGTGTATTGCATATATATTTGTATATATGTATTTGTGCATGTATATGTGTGTGAATGTTTGTGTCTCTAGGTGTGTGTGTTTGTGAGCATATATCTGTTTGGCTGTGTCTGCAATCTATATATGTGTCTGTGTATATATGTGTCTACATGTGTTTCTGTGTATATATCTATATGTATGTATTTCTGTTGTGCACATGTCTGCGTGTTTGCTTAATCCTCTCTGAATCTCTGTGTGCCCATGCCTGTGTAAGCATTGAGTGTGTCAGTGTGTATGCATGAGTGTTTCTCTGCATATGTGTATGTGTATCTGTACATGTCTCAGTGTGTATACACTTGTCTGTGTATGTATATTGTGTGTGTCTCTGTATGTACACGTGTGTACTTATGTGTCTGTATATATCCTATGTCTGTGTGTCTCTATGTGTGCCCGTGTTTATGTCTCTGTGGTTCAGTCTGCATATGTCTATATGTGTGTATATCTGTCTGTTATGTCTGTCTGTGTATGTATATTCATGTGTATCTGTGTGTGCACATCTGTATGTATATGTTCACAGGTGTCTTTCTATGACTGTGTGTGCCTGTGTCTGAATGTCGGTGTGGGTCTTTGTATATGTCTGTCTGCACATGTGTGTGTCTCTGTTTCTGTACATGTCTGTTTTATATCTATGTGAATTTATGTGAGTCTGTATCTGTATTTATGGTTGTTTGAGTTTTAGGTATATGTGTATCTCTGTGTGTGCAAGTCTTTCTGTATATATATATATATCTGTGTGTATGTATTTCTGTATACATTGGGTGTGTAACTGCATGTTTCTTTGGTTATCCCACAATGTATCTTTGTATATGTCCATGTGTGCATGTGTGTGTCTCTATCTTTATGTGTTTTTGTTTATCTTTGTGTGTCTATGTGTCTCTATGTATGTATGTCTACATGTTCATGTGTGTGTATCTGTGTGTCTGTGTATATGTCTGGGTTTCTGTGTATATGCCAGCATCTGTTTCTGCATGTGTTTGTGTGTATTTGTCTATGTATGTGTATATGTCTATGGGTCTCTGTGAATGCGTATGTATTTGTGTCTGGGTATATTTATGTCTCCGTGTATGTGTGTGTCTATTTGTGTGTTTATGTGTGCTGTGTATGTATCTTTTTCTCTGTAAATGTGTCTGTGTATATGTCTGTGTGTAATATATCTATTCTGTTTACATTATGTGTATATATATATATATATATCTGTATACCTCTGTATGTGTGCATGTGTGTCTGAGTCTGTGTATTTGAGTCTGTCTATGTGTGTCTATATTTGTAAATGTATGTTTCTATGTTTACATTTGTGTGTCTGTCCATATGAGTGTTTGAGCATTTGTTTTGTGTGTCTGTGAATATGTGTGTATCCTTGGATAAGTCTCTGTGTGTGCATTTGCATGTCTGTGTATATGTCCGTGTGCATATCTGTGTCTGTATATGTCTGTGTGTGCACATGTGTTTCTGTGCATTTTTCCCATGTATTCCTATATCTGTATGTACATGTGTTAGGCTGTGTACATGTCAGTGTATCTACATGTGTCTGTGTGTGCATGTCTATATACATCATTGTATTTGTGTGTGCAAGTGGGTATGTGCGTATGTGTATACGTCTGCCTCTTTGTGTGCATGTGTTTGTGTACATCTGTGTCTATAAGTCTATGTCTATATACCTGTATATGTGTGCTCGCAAGTGTGTGTCTGTGCGAGCATGTATATATCTGTATCAATGTCCTTGTTATCTGTGTGTCTGTTTATATCTGTGTCTAATTCTCTACGTGTATATGTCTTTCTATGTGTACATGCTGTGTGTGGGTCTTTGTATCTCTCCATGTCTGTGCGGGTGTGTGTATTTCTCTGTATGTCTCTGTGAGACACTGTTTGTGCATGTGTATCTCTGTATATGTCTGCGTGTATCTGTGTACATATGTGCATTTCTGTATAAACGTGTCAATTCATCTGTTTTCAAACCTGTGTGTGCATGTGGGTGTGTAACTATTTGTCTGTATATTATCTGTGTAAGCAGGTGAGCAGGTGTAAGTCTGTGTACATCGGTGTTGTGTTTGTGTGTGTGCGTGCAGCTGTCTGTGTGTATATGTCTGTACCTATGTGTGCGTATGTTTGGTGTACATATATATATGTGTGTGACTTCATACATTGGGGGGTGCCTGTGTAGGACAGTTGTATGTCTGTTTCTTTGTGTGTCTATGTCTGTGTTTCTGTGTGTATATATGTGTATATTTGATTGTGTCTATGTTTCTATGTATATACCTCTGTATCTTATGCTGCCATAAGTGTCTGTGTCTATGTGTGTATTTGGATATGAGTGTATGTGGATGTCTCTATATCCATCTGTAAGTGTCTGACTAAACTACTTCTGTCTGGGTGTCATGTGTTTGGGATCATGTGTGTGTATATGTCTGTGTGTTCCTATGTATATATCTGTGTGTACATGTGCGCATGTGTATCCATATGTGCATCTGTGAGTTTGTACATGTCTGTGTGTTTATTTATCTATGCACACATGTCGGAATATTTGTGTCTCTGTATGTCTGTCAGTCTGTGTATCTTTATTCGTGTCTGTGTGGAGATGTGTGTCTTAGTATATGTCTGTGTGTATCTGCATTTGCACTGGGTGTGTCTGTGTGTATGTACTTGTGTGCCTTGTGTGTCTATGTCTGTCTGTATGTATCTACATGTCTGTGTTTCATCATGTATGCATCTGCATATCTGTGTGTATATGTGTGTGGGTATTGTCTATATGGCTGTCTGTATACATGCGTATCTTTACATGTCTTTAGATGAGTTTGGGTCTCTCTGTATGGCTGTGTATACGTGTGTGTCCCAATGTCTGTGCATGTATATGTCTATGGGTATATGTATATTGCTGTGTGTCTGTATATATCTTTGCATGTCTGTGTGGCTATATCACTGTCTATGCAAATGTGTCTGTCTATATGTATGTATGATTGTCTCTGTGTGTCTATTTGTGTCTGCGGCTGTGTGTGAAAATAGGTTTATATTTGTACGTGTTTCTGTGTATGTTTATGTGTGTGCGTGCATGTATGTGTATCTGTCTATATGACTGTGTGCCTCTGTATATGTCTGTGAGTGACTATGTGTGCGTGCGTGTGTGTGTATATCTGAGTCAGTGTCTGTACATATGCCTGTGTGTTTATATGTGTATTTATCTCTGTGTGCCGGTGTATGTCTGTGCACATGTCTATGTATGCAGGTGTATTTGTACATTTCTGAGTGTCTGATTCTGTGTGTATAACCTGTTCTGTGTGCATGTGTGTGTTTCTATATATCTGTGGGCATGTATGTGTGTTTTTGTGAACGTGTTTCTGATTCTGTATAAGTTTGTGTAAATGTGGGTTTATATCTGTGTATATGTCTATGTGTGACTGCGTAAGCATATGTGTTCATCTATATGTTTGATCTATGTGACTATAGGTCTGTGTGTGCACATGTGTATATGACTGTGTCTGTGTATCTGTATCTGTGTATACTTCTGTGTATCTGAGTATGTTTGTGTATATATATATTTCTGTGTGCGTGATTATTTCTATATCTGTGTGGGCATGCGTCTGTGTGTCTGTATATATCTCTGTATGCACTGTTGTTGTGTTTCCCTCTGTGAGTGTATACCTGTGTTTCTGAATAAATGTCTAATGTCTGAGTCTGTGTGCATGTCTAATGTCTATGTGTACATGTGACTTGTCTGTGTCTGTATATGCCTTGTGTTTTTGTGTGCACTGGGTGTATGTCTTGGCACATGTCTACGTGTCTTTGAGTGTGCATGTGTGTGGTGTTTGTGTATACGTCTGTGTATATGTGTGTATCTTGTGTGCATGTGTCTGTGTATATGTGTGACTGTGTGTCTATGTCTGTGTTGTGTATGTCTGTGTGTGAATCTGTGTGTACCTATGAATATGGGTCTGTGTTTGGGTGCCTCAGTGTATAGGTGTGTATCTGTACATTTGTGTCTATATATGTTTGTGTGTGTCTCTGTACATCTATTTGTGATTAGGTATATAATCATGTGTGTCTATGTATATGCCTTGTGTCTTTTTATGTGGCTATGTGTGGTGTTTGTGTATATGTCTGTGTGTAACTATATATACCTGTATATCTTTTGCATGTGTGTTGTGTATGTCTCTCCGTGTCTTTTTATATGCCTGTATGTGTCGATGTGTATGTCTCTCTATATGTTTGCATATCTTTGTGTGTGCATATAGGTGTGTCTGTGTATTTGTCTTTTTATCCGTCTATGTGTCTATTTATGTCTTTGTATGTATCAGTGTGTTCGTGTGACTTTGTCCTTAAGTGTCTAAGTATATTTCCGTTCGTGTCTGTGCGTCTGTGTGTGTATCTTTGTGTCTCAGTCTGTATATAGGTCTGTGTGTGCATGTGAGAGTCTTTGCACATAATTTTGTGTTTCTGTATTTATGTCTCTGTTGTGTGTCGGTGTGTGTCTGTGCACATATCTGTGGTTTGTGTGTATGCGCCTGTGTGCATCTGTGTCTATGTATGTATTTTTATGTTTCTCTGTATCTATGTGATAGATGTGTGTCTATGTCTGTGTGTCTGCATATTTCTGTGTCTGTGCACATTTGTGTAAGTCTCTGTATATGTGTGTTGTGTCTGTGTGTGCATGTGGGAATATAGCTGTATGTATGTGTCTGTGAGAATCTGTGAGTCTGTGTATGCATATATTTGTGTATGTATATGTCTGTGTATACTTCTGTGTGCGTGTATTTCTGTATATACATGTCTGTGTGGCTTATGTTTATGTCTGTGTCTATAGGTTTGTGTGTCTGCTTATATGCCTCCATGTGCATGTGTTCATTATGTGTCTGTAATCTGTTTTTTGTTATATGTGAGCATGTGTTTTGTTTATGTATGTCTGTGTATCTCTGTGTCTATCAATATTTCTTTGTGTTCTGTGTGCCCATATCTCTGTGTGTGCATATGTGTGTGTCTGTGTATGTTTGTGTGTTTGTGTCTATATATATATGTCCATGTATACGCCTGTTGTGGATATGTCTGTTTAAAAATCTGTATTGTAATTGTGTTTGTACATTTGTACATGTGAGTGTGTCTGTGTACATTTCTGTGGACGTGTCTGCGTGAGTCTTTGTGTATATGTCTGTGTGCTTTGTGTCTGTGTATATAGCTGTGTATATCTCTACTGTATCTATTTCTGCATGTCTGTGTGTCTGTCATTGTGTTTGTGTGTCTATATATCTGTGAGTCTCTGTATCTTTTATATGTCTGTGTGTGCATGTGTGTCTGTATGTCTGTGTATGTGGTTCGTGTGTTTGTGTCTATATGTGTTGTCTGTCATTTCTGTGCATGCAGGTGTGTGAAAGTGTGTAACTTTGTCTTTGTGCGTGCAAATGTGTGTCTGTTTGAGTGCATGTGTGTCTGTGTGTGCATGTCGGTGTGAATATGTGTATATGTGTATCTTTCTCTATATAGTCTGTGCTGTATATACACGTGCGTATCTCAGTTTATGTGTGTATGTGAGTCTATGTCTCTACATGTGTGTTTCTGTGTATCTGTGTGCTTACGTGTGTATAACTGTGTCAATATATGTATGTGTTCATGTGGATGTATGTCTGTATGTGTGTGTATTTTATGTGCCCATGTGTGGTTTGGGTATATGTGTGTGTCCTTGTATAGGTGTGTCAGTAAAATCACAATCACCTGTGCATGCTTTTCTATATATATGTCGACCGATGTGTTTAAATGTTTTGTGTGTCCATATGTCTGTGTACTTATATGTGTGCACTTGTGTGTGAGTCTGTGTATACATATGTGTTTTGTCTGTGTGCATGTGGGCATGTGTATATGTCTGAGACTCTATATGTCTGTGTCTGTGAGTGCATATATTTGTGTTTGTGTATATGTATACTTGTGTTTATCTATAATTCTGTATCTCTATGTCTGTGTGGGTCTCTAGATGTCTATGTATATATCTGTGAGTGTGTATGCACATTCTGTTTGTTTCTGTAGATATGACTAACTGCGGCTCCGTGTGTGTTGCATCTATGTCTGTGTACGTATATATGTTCTCTGTGTGTCTGTGTATATGTCTGTGTGGGCACGTGTATATTTGTGTGCATTTATATGTCTGTATCCGTGTGCAGATAGGTGTGCATATGTCTATGTGTGTCTGTGTGCATGAATGTGTGTGTGCATGTCTATTTATGTGTGTGTCTGCATGTGGGTGTGGGTATGTGTTTATGACTGTGTCTGCACATTTGTGAGTTTGTGTATATATCTGTGTCTCTGCTTATGACTGTGTTTATATATGTGTTTGTCTCGGCATATGTCTGTGTTGTATCTATGTGTGTGCACATGGGTCTGTGGCTGTGTCTATGTCTGTGAGTTCTGTGTGTACATGTATGTCTGTGTGTGCATGTTTTCTGTGTATATGTATGTGTATCTCTGTATGCATCAGGTGAGTGACTGCGTGTATGTCTGATTATTCCTCTATGTATGTCTTGGTATATGTCTGTGGGTGTGTGTGTCTATGTATGTCTGGGTATCTCTCTACGTCTGAGACTAGTGTGTACATGCGTGAATTGTATCTGTATATACTTGTAAGCATCCACGTTTATGTCTCTGTATATGTGTCCATGTTTCTATACATAAGAGTGCCTCTGTGCATATTTCTTTTCTGTGTATGTGCGTTTCTGTGTATATGTCTGTGTGTCTTGTGTGTAGGTGTGTTTCTGTGTGTATGTCTGTCTCTGTACATGTCTCTATTTCTCTGTGTGTGTCTATATCTGTGTGTCTGCTGGTACATGCACGTATCTGTGTATAAGTCAGTGTATATCACTTTGTGTTTATGTGGGTGTGTATCTGTGTGTATATGTCTAAGTTTTATGTGGCTATATGTCTTTGTGTGTATAGCTATATATCTGTGTTCATTTATCTTTGAGCATGTTGTGCCTGTGTGAATGTGTGTGCACGCAGGTACACATGCCCCTGTGGTTTTTGCATTTATATGTGTTTGTATGTGTATATCTATGTGTACCTGTGTGTATCTGTGTCTTTATATATGTCTGTGTGCATTTTTCTGTGTGTCTATATGTTATCTGTGTGTCTGTTTCTCTGATTGGGCATGTGTCTCTATATGTCTGTGTCTGACTCTGTGTGTATGTACGACTGTTGTGTGTCTGTTGTGTATGTATGTGTGTACATCTGTATATACATGTTGGATTATATCTGTATATTTGCCTGTGTGTATTTGTATATTTGTCCCTCAGTGTGCATATATCTATGCATCTCTATTGTGCATGTCTGGGTTTATGTCTGTGTCAGTTTATGTCTGTGTGTGCATATGTGTCTGTGTATATGTCTGTGTGTATCTGTATATATGTCTGTGTTTTCTGGTGTGTTGCACGTGTTTATCTGTTTTTTTCTGTGTGCATGTCTGTGTGTGCATGTGTTTATCTATGTATGTATCTGTATTATGTGTCTATTATACAAATTAGTGTTCGTCTGTGTATGTCTCTGTGTGTCTAGGTTTATATGTGTGTGTAAATATGTGTGTCTATATATTGATGTGTGTCTATGTGCACGTGGGGGTCTGTATGAGTCTGTGCTTATATTTCTGTGTTTGCAATTGTGTGTCTATGCATGTGTGTGCATGAGTATATGTCTGTTATATCTCTTTGTTGTATCTGCATTTTGGTTTGTGTCTGTGTATATGTCTGCAAAAGTCTCTGTGTGCTCATGTCTGTGCATGTGTCTATGTGTTATTGTGTCTGTGTGACTATGCATACACCTTTGTGTCTGTGTGAATTCCTGTGTCTTGTATATATTTCTTTCTGTCTGTCATCATGTATGTATGCAAGCGTATGTCTGTGTATGTCTCTGCATGTGCACACGTATGTGTATGTGTATATGCTGTGTTTATCTCTGTCGATCTATATGACTGTGTTTCCATATATCTGTGTGTGCATTTGTAAGTCTGTGTGCTTGTATGTGTCTGTGAAAATATCTGTTCGCTTGCACGCGTGTGCACCAATGTGTCTATGTTTATGTCTATGCGTGTCTACGTGTCTCTGTATATATATCTGTGTATCTATGCATGTGTCTATGTTGTGTTTCCATGTGTGCATGTGTGTGTCCATGTCAATGTGTGTTTATGCATATATGTGTTGTTTGGTATCTGTGTGTATACGTTTGTGTCTCTTTATCTCAAGTGTCACTCTTTGCATTTGGCTGTGTATCTGTTTAAATATTTATGTGTATGTCTATATTTCTGTGTATGTTTGTGTGTTCATGTGGCTGTGCCAACGTGTGTGTCAGTGCATATGTTCGTGTCTATCTGTATATTTCCTTGTCTTTGTGTTTGTGTATGACTTATGTTTCTCTCTGCCTGTGTTTCATGTATGTTCTCTGTATACATGTCCACAGGAACATCTGTGTGTCTGCAAATGACTATGTATATGTGTGGCACATGTGTGTGACTGGGTGTGCTTCTATCAGTGTCTTGTGATTGTGTCTATTCACATATCTGTATATCTGTTTATGTGTATCTTCGTGTATATGTCTATCTTTATCTGAGTTTGTTGTGCATGTGTCAGTGTATGTGTCAGTGTGTTTCTGTGTGTCTCTGTATGTATATATCTATATATGTCTGTGTATGCCAACAAGTGAGTCTGTGTATATCTCTGTGTTGTCTTTGGCTCACCATGTTAGTATGTTTCTGTGTATGTCTGTGTGAATCTCAGTTTGTGTATGTCTGTGTGCATGCTTGTGTCTCTGAATATATATGTCCGTGGGCATGTTTGTCTGTGTGGACATATGTATTTTTGTGTACACGTTTGTATATGTCTGTGTTTGCACGTGTACCATGTCTAAATACATCTGTGTGCATCTGTGTCTGTGTGTAGGCCTGTGTGTATACTGTGTATGTCTGTGTGCACGTGTGTGCTGTGTATATATATTTATATGTCTCTGTATCTGCATGTCTGCGAGCATATGTGTGTGTCTGTGTATGTATGTTTGTGTGCGTGTTTGTGTGTATATGTCTATGTGTCTGTATGTCTGTGTGTGCAAGGTATGTATTTGTGTATATATATCTGTATGTGAGTGTCTGTTTCTGTATGTGTGTTCATGTGGCTGCGCAGGTGTGTTGTGCGCCAAAGTATCTATCTGTTTGTCAGTGGTTGCACACATGTGTTATGTATATGTGTGTCTATTCTCTATGTATGTCTGTTGTATGTGCATGTTTATGTGTCTGTGTATTTGTATGTGTGTGTCTGTATATGTCTCTGTGTCTGTTTCTACGTATATATCTGTATGTAATGTGTTCTTCATATGTCTCTGTGGTAGTGCATGTGTTTGACTGTGTATACGTCATATGTGTCTCTGTGTGCTACAGAGAATTATACACAGATGCATACACTTATGCACAAAAGACACAAAAAGACACAAACTTATGCATAAAACTATAATAGACATGCCTGTGTACATGTCCTTGTTGTCAGTGTGAATGCATGTATCTCTATGTGTGCATGTATCTAAGTATATAGTCTTTGTCTCTGTGTATTTCTGTATATGTCTGTCTGTGTCTCTATCTGTGTGTCTGTGTGTGTCTGGGTGTTTCTGTGTGTCTGATATATGTTTGTGTGTATCTGATTCTGTCTGTGTATATGTCTGCCCTATGTATCTACATGTGTTTCTATATATCTCTCTGTATATATTAGTGTGTGGATATGCATGTCTCTGCATACGTATGTTGTGTCTGTGCGCATGGTTGTGTGTGTCTCTATGTACATATCTGTGTTTATCTGTATGTCTTTTTGTGCATAAATGTATGAATCTGTGTATAATTCTGTGGGTATATATGTCTGTAAATATCTATGTGTCTGTGTA
Source organism: Sorex araneus (assembly GCF_027595985.1). NCBI lineage: Eukaryota > Metazoa > Chordata > Mammalia > Eulipotyphla > Soricidae > Sorex > Sorex araneus. The sequence continues at coordinate 5,015,809 of NC_073313.1, forward strand.
TAAGTGTGTCTGCCTGTATGTCTGTGTATATGTGTCTTGTGCATCTGTGTGTGGCTGCCTATATGTCTCTGTGTATGTCGATTTTGTAGCTGTGTGTGCATGTTTTGAGCCCATGTATAATTTCATGTTGTGACTGTGCTGCAGGTTTGAGTATGTCTGTGTGACTCTGTCTGTATTTCTGTGTGTGCATGTGTGTGTCTTTATACAGTCTGTGTGTTTGTGTGCATGCATTGGGAGTGTCTGTCTATATGTCTGTTTTTGTATGTTTAGGTGTGTGCTTGTGTGTGCGTGCATGTCTCTGTGTCTATCCATATACCTGTGTCTGTGTATATTTCTGTGTGTTTCTCTGTGCTTGTGTGTGAACTGTGTCTCTGTATTTCTGTGGAGGCCTCTATGTGTTTATGTCTGTTTTGTCTTTGTGTGCCTTTGTATATGTCTGTGTGTTTCTGTGTGTCTGTCTCCTATATATGTCTGTGTTGGTGTCTGTCTATATGTCTTCATATCTGCATATGTATTTGTGTATCTATTCATGCATCTGTGTGTCTATGCAAATATCTGTGTCTCTCTGTGTCTGTATATGACTCTGTGCTTGTGTCTGTGTATATATCTGAGTATATCTCACTATGTGAATTTGGGTGTGTGTCTCTGTGCATAAGTGTGTATATGTAAGTTTTCATCAATTTATGGCCCTATGTTTGTATGTCTGTGTATGTGTGCTTTTCTTTAAATGTCTATTTGTATCAGTATGTTTGTGTGTGCATGTGTTAATGTCTGTGGGTATGTACATGTGTCTAAGTGAATGCATCTGTCTCTGAGTTTATATATATGTTTGTCTCTGTATCTGTGTATATGTCTGTGTATGCACGCATGTGTGTCTGTGTATATGTCTATGTGACTGTGTATGCTTTTGTCTGTGTATATATCTTTGTGTGTGTATCTTTGTTCATGTGTGTCTTTATATCTGTGTCTCTATGTATGTCTGTGTCATGTATGCATCAGTGTCAGTGTATGTGTTTCCTCTTGTAGTACATTGTCTGTAAATACCTATGTGTGTCTGTATGTCTGTGTGAGCATTTGTGTGTCTATCTGTAAGTCTGTATGTGTCTGTGTCTCTCTGTACATTTCTGTGTGTTTTTTGCTTGTGCACACGTGTACATGTGTATATGTTAATGCGTTTATGTGTTTATACAAATGGGTTTATATGTCTGTGTTGTTTGTGTGAGATTATGTGTACATCTGTGCTTGAATATGTCTCTTTTCGCATGTATATCTATACATAAGTAGCTGTGTATTGTGACTATGTATACATCTGTGTGTCTGTGTGTGCATGTTATGTATCTATGTATTTTTTGTGTATGTCTGTTTGGAAAAAAGTGTCTGTGTATTTGTGTCATTCTGTGTGTCTCTGTGTGCACGTGTGTCTATGTACATCTAATGTGTCTGTATAATTGTGTTTTTGAGTGTGAATGTGTCTGCATATATGTATGTGCCTGTGTACCTATGTATCTTTGTATATATATGTATGTCACTTGCATACATTTCTATGTATATGTGTATATGTATATTGTGTGTATGTATGTTGTGTATGTCTGTGTGTACATGTATATGTATGTGTGAGCATAAGGTGTGTTTATGCATATGTGTGTTGCTCTCTGTATGCATGTGTTGATACATATATCTGTGTTTGTGTATATGTTTTGTCAGTTCTAGTGTGCACATCTGTGTATGCATGTGTCTGAATATGCCTGTCTGTGGACATATCTGTTTGCTTCCGTACTTCTGTGCGTATATGTCTGTATGTGTTAGTGTACGTGAGTTTGTGTGCATGTGCCTATGTGTATACTAGTTGTTTGTGAGTATGTGTGTATCTATGTTTGTGTACGAGTTAGTGTGTATAAATGTGAGTTAGCATGTATATCTGTGTATGTCTACATGTCAATGTATTTGTGTTTGTCTGACTGTGTCTATGTGTATGCATCTGTGTGTCTATATTCGTTCTGTGCACATGTCTGTATATATGTACAGTTGTAGCTGTGTGAATGTGTGTATGTATATGTCAGAGTGAGTCTCTTTGTATGTTTGTGTATATATTTGTCTGTGTGTATGCTAGTGTGTATGTGTCTATGAATATATCTGTGTTTTTGTCTGGATATATGCCTGTGTCTGTATGTGCTTGAGTGTGAATGCATGTAAGTGTGTCTGTGTATGTCTGTGTTTATATGTGTATATGTATGTACATATTAAGTGTGTCTATATATATGAGTCTCTATGTACTTTCATGTGTCTATGTATGTATGCATGTCTGAGTCTATGTGTGCACAATTCAGTTTTCTGTGCATGTGTGTGTATATGTGGGTGATGATTGTAGGTATGTGTATATGTCTGCGTGGGTCTGTGTGCATGAGTGTCTGTGTTTATATCTATGCATCTTTGCAATTCTATGTATATCTGCTATGTCTATCTCTGCATCTATATCTGTGTTTGTGTGTCCACATAGCTGTGTTTCTATGTATATGTCTGTGTGTCTCAGTGTGTGTGCATGTGTATGTGTCTGTATGATTAGCAGTGCATCTGTATGTATATCTAGGTGTTTATCATTGTGTTTCTGTGTCTATATAACTGTTAGTCTCTGTGCGTCTTTATATATGTCTGGATATGTGCATATGTCTGTTTATAGCTGCTTGTGTGTGTCATTGTGAGTTTGTGTCTCTGTGTTTGTCTGTCATTTGTGTGTGCAAGTGTGTTTATGTTTCTGTGTCTGTAATAGTGCAAGTGTTTCTCTGTATGCATGTCAGTGTAAATCTGTGTATATGTGTGTCTTTGTGCATGTAGCCTGAGCTTTGTGCATGTGTATACATGCGTAGGTGTGTGCATGTGAGTGTGTCTGTGTCCATGTGGGTAACTGTGAACACACATGTGTGTGATTATGTATATGTGAGTCTCTATACATCACATACATTGTCTGTGTGTACAACTGTATGTGTGTTTATGTATCTCTATGTGTCTCCATGTGTATATGTTTGTGTATGCATGTGTCTGTATTTATATCTGTGTGCCTTACTCTGTTTATATGTGTCTCTGTGTGTGCATGTCTGTGTCTCTGGGTACATATCTCTGTGCATCTCTGTGTATGTCTCTGTGTGTCTCTGTGTATCAACATGTATGTCTGTGTGTGTTTTCATGTGGGTGTGTATCTGTATATTTGGGTGTGTCTCTGTGTACATGTCTGCCTCTCTTTGTGGTCAGATTTGTGCATGTGTTGATATATGATTATGTATCTTTGTGCATGTGTGGGCTAGAGTAATAGACCAGCAGTAGGGCGTTTGCCTTTCATGCGGCCGAACCATGTTCGATTCAATTATCCCTCTCAGAGAGCCCAGAAAGCTACCGAGAGTATTGCGTCCGCATGGCAGAGCCTCACAAGCTACCCATGGCGTATTCGATATGCCAAAACAGTAACAATAAGTCCCACAATGAGAGATGTTACTGGTGCCCGCTCGAACAAAGCGATGAGCAATGGGATGACAGTGACAGTGACAATGTGTTTATGTGTATGTCACTGTGTGTATGTTTGTATATTTTTGTCTCTGTTTCTCAGTGTGTAAATATTTGCTGTCTTGTGTACACATCTGTATATGTGTGCCATATGGTGGTCTGTGTATATGGCTGTGTGTATATGTGTCTCTGTATTCCTTTTTGTGTATATATGTTTGTATAAATGTGACTGTGTACATATATGTCTATGTGTGCATGTTTGTGTATGTTCGTTTGTGTCAGTGTACACATGTATGTCTCTGAATATGTCTGTGTGTGCATTTGTGTATCTTCAAACATATGTATCTGTGTTTCTCTGTGTGTATGTGTCTGTGTGTGGTATATGTCGGTTATCTATTTGTAAATGTGCATTTGTGTTTACATGTGTGTACTGTCTCCAGATGTCTGTTGTACATGTATTTGTATTTTGTATCTGTGTATGTCTGTGTTGAGTGTGCATATGTCTGTTTATTTGTGTGCATGTGTGTCTCTGATTGTCTGTATATTATGTCTGAGTGTGTCTGTGTTCGCATGTGTTTCTGCATATGTGAGAATCTGTATGTATATTTATTTTGTGTCTGTGTGACCATGTTTGCATGTCGCTGCTTCTGTGTATACGTTTATCTATGTTGGAATATATATGTGTATCTGTGTATGTCTCTGTGTGTATATTGCTGTGTATATGTATGTCTATGTGTAAGCATATATGTATGTCTGTGTCTGTGTATCTGTGTATATGTCTGTGTGTGCTCATGTGTGTCTACCTGTGCATGCTGTATATGTCTGTCATTGTATGTGCATACATGTCTGTGTGTCTGTCTATATATGTGTCTACCCATGTATGTCAGTATATAGTTATTTCATTGTGTACATATGTAAATGTGTGTGACTTCATGTCTGTATGTGAATGTATATATCAGTGTGTGCATGTGTGTCCCCTTTGTATCTGAGTATATGTGTATGTCTATGTGAGCATGTGCTTGTGTCTGTATATGTCTCTTTGTGTGCACACATGTGTTTGCATATTTATCTGTATGTATGAGTATATGTATATCTATATGTATGTGTGAACATTTAATTGTGTACTTGTGTGTGACTTTGTGTTTGTGTGTATGCATGTGTGTGTCTAAGCATATGTGTGTATATATTTATATTTGTTCCATATATGTCTGTGTGTGCATGTGTTTGTACCTGTGTTTCTGCAAATATGTCTGTTTTTGGGTTGGAGCGATAGCACTGCGGACAGGGCATTTGCCTTGCAGGCAGCTGACCCAGGTTCGATTTCTCTGCCCCTCTCTGAGAGCCCGGCAAGCTACCGAGAGAAACCTGCTTGCACGGCAGAGCCTGGCAAACTACCCGTGGCATATTCAATATGCTAAAAATAGTAGCAACAAGTCTCACCATGGAAAAGTTACTGCTGCCTGCTCGAGCAAATCGATGTGTAACGGATGACAGTGATGACAGTGATGTCTGTGTTTGTATTAGTGTGCATGTGTCTGTGTCTATGTATTTCCGTGTATCCATCTCTTGAGGAAAAAAGAGACGTTTCTACCTACCTCTTGAGTCAAGGCAGGAGGAGAAAGATTCTTCAGGAGACCTAAAGGATGGTGGCTCCTATGACAGGAAAACAGCTGCCTCTTTTCTGAACACTCTGGCATGAGTGAGCCGGCAGTCGGGGGAGAATGCATGGAGACTCTGGCACACAGACCCCACTGCGAGGAAGGGACACAGCACGCAGCTTACAGAACAGCTCAGAAGGCACAGTCAAGTGTATAGATTGGACCAGGGCCGAGCTGCAGGACAGTAGGGAAGGTATCTGTCTGCTCTATATGCAACGGACCCAGGTTCGATCCCCGATACCCCCCAGCCCCCCCGCCTCTCCCAGAGTGATTCCTGAGCAGAGCCAAAAGTAAGCCCTGACCACCACATGTGCGCAAAAATACTGGAATACTAATAATATTAAATGTGCAAATTATTCTTTAAAATCAATGTGCAACATTGCAAAATGAAACCTAAATTCAGACTAGTCTCTCTTGTTTATATGTCTGTGTGTGAGTGTGTATACATCTCGGTATGTGTTTTTGTATATCTCTGTGTACATGTGTGCCTGTGTGAGTCTCTGTTTGTGTGTGCATGTGTGTTTGTGTCTGTGTGCATCAAGAGCCCGTATATATATATATATTACCTATATATATATGTATGTGTCTGTATGTATATGTGTACATGTGTGTTTCTATATGTGTTTCTCTGTGTGTCCATGTGTCTGCAATATTTTTCTGTAAATATGTCTGCATGCATGTGTGCATATCTCTGTGTCTGTTTGTGTATACATCTGTGACTGTTATACCGCATGTGTGTATGACTGTGTGTCTATGTATATGACCATATGTGCCTGTGTTTATATCTCTGTATGTCTATGTACATATCTATTTGTTCGATTTGGGGTGTGCCTCTATATATGTCTGTGTCTCTGTGCATGTCTGTGTGTTTGTGTGTGACTGAGTGTGGCGCCAAGTGTGTGACTGTCTGTGTCTATGTATGTGTCCATATGTGTCTGTGTATACATCTGTGTGTGCATGTGTGTGTTTATGCATGTGCCTTGTGTGTCCGTGTGTGCAAATGTGTATGTGTATATGTTTATGTCTGTGCCGGGGCTGGAACAATAGCACAACGGTAGGGCGTTCGCCTTTCATGCGGCAGACCCGTGTTCAATTCCCTCGCCCCTCTCAGAGAGCCCAGCAAGCTACCGAGAGTATCACGCCACATGGCAGAGCCTGGCAAGCTACCCCTTGTGTATTTGGTGTATTGGATATGCCAAAAACAGTAACAATAAGTGTCACAATGAGAGATGTTACCGGTGCCTGCTCAAAATGTCTGTGCAGAGGTTTTTGTGTATATCTGTGTGTCGTGTATGCATGTGTGTCTGTGTGTATCTGAGTATGTCAGTGTAATATCTGTATGCCTCTGTATATGCCTATCTCCACGTGCATATATGTGTTTGTGTATAAGTCTGTTTCTGTGTCTTTGTATGTGGGTGTGTGGCTAGTTATATGTCTGTATATACCTGTGTCTATCTACATACATGTCTCTGAGTATCTGTCCATGTGCATGTGTATCTGTGTCTCTGTAGGTTTTTCGTGATATTTCTTTGCTTGTCTTGTGAGTGCACGTGTCTGTGGGTCTATGCATATCTCTGTGTGTCTATTTCTGTGTATTTGTGTGTGTCTCTGTGTTCTTGTGTGGACACTGTGTCTGTGTATGTCTATGTGTTTCTGTTTGTATGTCTGTTCATCTATGTGTGCTTGTGTATATGTCTGTTGTGTTTCTGTGTATATGACTTATGTGTATGTAGATACATGAGTTTGTGTATATGTCTATATGTTTGTATGTTTGTGTGTGTGTTCATGCCTTTACCTGGGTGTCTTTGTGTATATAAATCGATGTCTCCATGTGCATCTGTGTATAACTGTGTGTCTATAAATCTGTGTATGTTTGTGTGAGCATATGTGTTGGTGTATGTGCGTGTCTGTGTGCATATTGGTGTCTCTGCTTATGTCTGTGTGTACATACAAGTGTTTTGTGTGTATGTTGTGTCTGTGTAAATTTTATGTGCATGTGTTTATATATCTCTATATATGTGTGCGTATAATGTTTGTGTCTCTGTATAAGTCTGTATCTGTCTTTGTGTATATATCTGTATGTGTCTGTGTGTATATTTTTGTGTATGTGTATATGTCTGTTTGCACATATCTGCACATGTGTCTACGTGTATGTCTGTGTGTATGTATGTCCCTATTTACAAGTGTGTGTAACCATTGTCTGTATATATTTGTGTATCTATATTTGTGTTTTTGTTAATCTATATGTCTTATGTGTACATGTGTGTTTCTGTACACAAGTCTGTATGTGTGTCTCAGTGTGTGCATGTAGGTATGTGTCCATGCATATGTCTGAGTGTGCATAAATGAGTTTGTCTGTGAATGTCTGCTTGTCTCTTTATATCTGTGTGTGCATATGTGTGGTCTCTGTGTATATGAGTGTGCCTGGGTGTATATCTGTGTGGATGTTTATATGTCTGTGGATGTCTGTGTCTGTATGTCTTCTTGTGTGCATTGTGTGTGTCAGTGTATGACTGTACATATCTGTGTCTGTGTAGATGCCTGTGCATGTCTCTATGTTTCTTTGTATATGTCTCTGAGTGCCTATGTATGTGCGTGTGTGTGTACCTGTATGGGTCTGTGTCTGTTTGTGTATGTCTCTGCATGTGCATATGTCTGTGTCTATGTATCTATTTACGTATATTTGGTTTATTTGTGCTTGTGTGTGCACTGTGTCTGTGTCTCTGTGTATGTCTGTGTATACCTGTGTTTATGTCTGTGTTTGTGTCGAGATGTCCATGTATGTATCTTTGTGTGTGTTCATCTGTCTGTATGTCTATGTGTGTATGTGTTTCTGTGGGTCTGTATATGACCGTCTCTCTGTGTCTGTGTGTGCACATCTGTTCATCTGTGCTTACATCTCTGGATTTGTATATCTGTGTGTCTCTGTGTGTTTTCATATATGTCTTTGAGCCTGTATGTTTGTGTGTGCACGTGTCTATGTAAATGGTATGTGTGTCTAAGTATATGACTGTATGTACCTGTGTGCACACTTGTGTTAGTGTAAATGTCTATAAATGTGTGCATACTTGTATCTGTGTGTATGTGTCCTTATATAGGTCTCCGTATGCATGTGGGTGTCTGCGTTGGTGTGCATCTATGTCAGTGTATATGTCTTGTGTTTGCACGTATACTGTGTCTAAATACACCTGTGTGCATTTGTGTCTGTGTGTAAGTCTGTGTTTTCTGTGTATGTCTGTGTACATGTGTGTGCCTGTGTATGACTGTGTGCATGTGTGTTGTGTATATATGTCTATATCTGTATATATATATATATCATTTGTGTGCATGTGTTTGTCTTTGTATACGTCTGTATGTCTGTGTGTGCACAAAGGTATGTCTGTATATGTGTATGTCTCTGTGTATGTGTCTGCACATCTGTTTAATGCATGTGTGTATTTGTATATATATCTGCATGTGAGTATATGTCTGTGTTTCTCTGTGTGTTCATGTGTCTGTGCATGTGTGTGCTGTATGTCTTAGTATATATCTGTGTGTCTCTGACAGTGGTTTGCACAAAAGTATGTTGTGTATATGTCTGTGTATTTATTCTGTATGTATATATGTATGTTACGTGTGCAGTTTTATGCATCTGAGTGTTTATATATCTGTGTGTATATGTCTCTGTGTCTGTGTTTCTAAGTTTATGTCTATATGTAAACTGTGCTCTTGATGTCTCTGTGGAAGTTCATGTGGTTGACTCTGTGCATATATCATGTGTGTCTGTGTGTGATAGAATTATACATGGATGCATACACTTATGCACAAAAAGACACACAGACATACAGACTTGCACAAAAAGACATACAAATATGTCTGTGTATGCCTGTGAACATGTCCTTATTGTCTGTCTGTGTGCATGTGTGTATTTCTATGTGTCCATGTGCTAAGTATAGTGTATCTGTCTCTGGGTTTCTGTGTATATGTCTGTCTGTGTCTGTGTTTCTGTACGTCTCTCTGTATGTGTCTCGGTGTCTCTGTCAGTGTGTGCACATGCGTATCTGGGTATATGTCTCTGTATCTGATTCTGTGTGTATATTTCTGTTCTGTGTATCTGCATATGTCTCTGTATACATCCGTGTATATATATCTGTGTGTGGCTATGTGTGTCTCTGCATACGTCTATTGTGTCTGTGTGCATGGTTGTGTGTGTTTTTGTATATCTCTGTTTATCAGTATGTCTTTTTGTGCATGAATGTATGCATCTGTGTATAATTCTGTGTATGTGTTTGTGTATATGTCTATATGTGTGTATCTGTGTCTAAGTGTTTCCACATATGTCTATATGTGTCTGGCACATCTGTGTGTGGCTATCTATATGTCTCTGTGCATATCAATTTTCTATCTCTGTGTGCATGTTTTAAGCCTGTGTATAGTTTCATGTTGTAACTGTGCTTAATGTGGGAGTGTATCTGTGTATGTCTGCGTGAGTCTGTCTATCTCTGTGCATGTGTGTGTCTTTATGTAAGTCTTTGTGTGTCTATCTGTGCATGCATTGGGTGTGTCTTGGTATATGTCTAGTGTGTGTCTGTTTCTATGTTTGTCTGTGGATGTCTAGGTGTGTGCTTCTGTGTGAACTGTGTCTCTGTATGTCCGTGTGGGTCTCTGTGTATAGATGTCTGTGTGCCTTTGTATATGTCTCTGTGTCTGTCTCCTTTTGTATATATCTGTGTTTGTATCTGTCTGTATGTCTGTATATGTATCTGTATGTCTGTTCATCGTCTGTATGTCTATGCAAATATCTATGTGTCTCTGTATATGACTGTATTTGTGTCTGTGGATATGCCTGTGTAGGTCTCACTATATGCACTTGGGTGTGTGTCTTGTATACAGGTCTCTGTGTGCATAAATATGTGCATAAGTGTGCATACGTGTTTTCATCTGTTTATGTCCCTGTGTTTGTATGTCTGTGTATGTGTGCCTTTGTGTAAATGTCTGTATCAGTATGTTTGTGTATGTGTGAATGTCTGTGTGTGGCTATGTATATGTCTGTGTCTATGTGTATGCATCTATCTCTGAGTCTATGTGTGCTTGTGTCTCTGTATCTGTGTATATGTCTGTGTGTGCATGCATGTGTATCTGTGTATATGTCTATGTGTCTATGTGTGTCGGTGTATATGTCTGTGTGTATATCTGTGTGCATGTGTCTTTATATGTCGGTGTCTCTGTATGTCTATTTCATATATGCATCAGTGTCAGTCAGTGCATGTCTGTGTTTGCTCTTGTACATTTTCTGCAAGTATGTTGTGTGTGTATCTGTATGTAAGTCTGTCCGTCATCTCTGTGTTTTTGTGCACATGTGTTTGTGTCTCTGTGTGTATATGTGTGGTGTGTGTATATTTCTGTGTGCCTCTATCTGCATGTGTCTGTGAGCATGTATGTGTCTCTGTATGTGTCTGTGTGTACGCAAAGGCATGACTGTGTATGTGAGTCTCTGGTTCTATGTCTATAAATCTGTGTAGTATTTATGTATCTGTGTATATATCTGTGTGAGTGTTTTGTGTACTGTTCATGTGTCTCTGTGCATGTCTGTTGTGTGTCTATGTATATATCTTGTGTGTCTCTATGTCTATGTATATGTTTGCATGCTTTTGTGTTTGTGTGTGCCTCCCTGTGTCAGTGGGTACACATGTGTATTTGTTTTGTTATGTTTGTGTATGTCTAATTCTGCATGTATATGTCTGCTGTATATGTGCATGTTTGTTTCTGTATCTGTGTATATATGTGTGTCTGTGTATGTTTGTGTGCCCACAGGTGCGTCTCTGAATGTCTATCTGTGCCTGAGTGTTTACCTGTGTATATGTCTTTACTGTCTGTACACATACTTATGTGTCTCTGTATGTATTTACACACAGACACACACAAACCAGTGTAGTGTGTGTCTGTGTGACTCTGTATGTCTGTTTGTCTGTGTGCGTTCATGTGTGTCTAGATATGTCTGTGTGTCTGATTCTGTATCTGTCTGTTCTGTGTGACTGTATGTGTGTGTCTCTGTGTATGTCTGTGGTATCTGTGTGCATGTTTATGTCTGTTTATATATCTGTGTGTCTGTATGTCTTTTTCTGTGTAAGCATAGCCATTTGTGTATAATTATGTGTATTTGTGTCTGTATATGTTGTGTGTGTCTGTGTCTGTGTGTATCTGTATGTGCAGTATAAGTGTGCATCTGTATATGTCTGTGTATATGTGTTTGCATGCATGTGTGTATGGCTGTCTACAGTTCTATGTGTAGCTCTGAATAGATAAATTTTTATGTATCAATGTTGTAAGTGTGTGTAAGTACAAGTTATGACACTGCTACATGAGGGTGCCTGTGAGTATCTATGTCTACTTATGTGTGTGCCTTTATATATGTCTGTTGTATCTGTATATGCTCTGGTTGTGTCTGTGTATATGCCTATGTCTCTGTGTGCTTGTGTGTGTGCATGTCTGTGTGTCTCTGTATATGTCTATGTCTGAGCGTGTGCACGTCGTGAGTCTCTGTATATGTTTGTTTTATGACTGCTGCTTATGCATGTTGTCTGTGTATATGCCTGTGTGAGTCTGTGCGTTTCTTTGCATATGCCTGTGTATCTGTGTGTGCATTGGGTGATTCAGTGTGCATATCTGTGTATCTCTGTGTATCTTTCTATATATCTGTGTATATGTGTGTGTGCTTGTGTGTGTCTGTATATACGCTTATGTGTCTTTGTACATAGCTCTTTGTCTTTGGGTTTGTTTCTGTGTGTCAACGTGTGGACATTTGTGTCTCTGTATATGTTTGCATGCCTGCATATGCACGTGTCTCTGTATATTTGCACATGTGTTTGTGTGTATGTGTGTGTCTATATATATTTCCATGTCTGTTTCTGTTTGAATGTGCACACGTTGTGAGTCTGTGTATAAGACCCTGTTGTGACTTATTGCATGTGGGTATGACTCCATGTATATATCTGAGTCTGTGTGTGTCTCTGTTTGTGCACGTGTGTCTTTGCATATGCTTGAGTGATTCTATGTGTGCACTGGGTTTGTCTCTATTAATTTACTGTGTGTCTTCTATTCACAAAAGAGGGAGGAAGGACAAACCAATGTTATCCTACATGTGTCTATATGTCTGTGTGTCTGTATATGAATGTGTGGGCTTGCGGTCGCATGTGTGTGTCTGTGTATGTTTGTGTCTATGTGTCTCTGTGTCAGAATGTGCACATTTGTCTATTAATTTCTGTGTACGTCTGTGTGCACATGTGTGTAACAGTATCTATGTGGGTGTGTCTGTATATGTCTGTGTCTGTGTGTGCGCATGTTATCTGTGTATAAGACCGAGTTGTGTATTGCATGTGTGTCCGTGTATATGTGAGTCTGTGTGTGATTATGTGTATGGCTTCGCATATGCCTGTCTTTATATCTGTGTGTGCACTGTGTATACCTGTGTATATATATTTGTGTCAATGTCTGTGTCTGTGTGTGCGCATGTTATCTGTGTATAAGACCGAGTTGTGTATTGCATGTGTGTCCGTGTATATGTGAGTCTGTGTATGATTATGTGATGGCTTCGCATATGCCTGTCTATATATCTGTGTGTGCACTGTGTATACCTGTGTATATATATTTGTGTCAATGTCTGTGTCTGTGTATATGTGTGTACTTGTGTCTGTGCATGGTCTGCGTATATAGCTGTGCCTCTGCATATATCATGGTGTCTCTATGTATATATGTGTGTGAATTTGTGTTTGTGTCTGTGTTTCAGTATTTGTGCATGTGTGTTTGTTTACATGTCTGTGTGTTTACAAATGTGTGGCTTGTATATTTCTTCGTATGCCTATATGAGTCTGTCTATGCATGCTGTGAGTCTGTGTATAAGTCCGTGTTGTTACTCTGTTGTAGTGGGTGTATGTCTGTGTGTCTTGTCTTCACATATGACTGTGTGTATTTGTGTGTGCATTGGGGGTTTCCATGTATATATTTGCATATCTGTGTGTTTCTATGTCTATGTCTGTGTCTATCTGTGTATACATCTGTGTGCTTGTATGTTTGCATATGTTTGTCTATGTATATGCCTGTATATGTTACTGTCATTGTGGTTGTGAGTCTATATATATGTTTAGTGTCTGTAAGTATGTCTGCGTTTTGGGAGTCTATGAGACTGCCAGTGTATGTGTATGTGTCTCTATACATATGTGTCTGTGTGTATATAGTCATTGTATATGTATGTGTCTGCATGTGTCTGTAAACATGTATGTGACTATATATGTCGTGTGTGTGCATGTTGTGATTGTGGTAGAAGTTCGTTTTGTGACGGTGTTGCATTTGAATGCGTGTGTATATGTCTGTGTCAGCCTGTATTTCTGTGTGTGATTATGTGTATGTCTTGGTATAGTCCTGTGTAGAGATCTGTGTTTGCATTAGATGTATTTATGGATACGTTGTATGTCTAAGTCTGTGTGTGTCTGTGTATGTCTGTTTTCTTGTGTGTGTGCACATGTGTCTGTGTATGGCCTGTGTCTCCATATATGTATCACTGTGTCCGTCAATGTCTCTGTGCGTAGTGGTGTGCACAAGTGTCTGTGTACACATCTGTGTGTGCAAACATTTCTGTGAACATACGTGCAGCTGTTTATATATCTGTGCGTCTATGTATATGTCTCTGTGTGTGGCAGAGAATGTTGTGATTCTGTGTATAAGTCCGTATTGTGACTGTGTTATAGGAGAGTATGTCTGTGTATATGTCTGTGAGTATGTGTGAATCTTTGGGAATGAATATGTGTGTTCTGGTATATGTCTATGTGTATCTGTGTGTGCACTGGATGTGTGTTTAAATATATTTGTGTGTTGTCTATATATTAGTGTTTCAGTGTATATGTCTATGTGGGTCTGTGTATATGTCTGTGTCAATGTATCTATGTATATGTGTGTGATTTTGAATCTTTGTATATATCTGTGTGAATTTGTGTGTTGTGTTGTGTGAGCATATACATATCTCCATAGTGTGTATGTATATGTATATGCGCTTATCTGTGAGCATGTGTACATCTTTGTAATGTCTGTGTATACCTCTCCATGTTTCTGTGTGTCTGAGTGCATGCACGTGTTTGTGTCTTTGTATATGCCTATGTATCTGTATGTTCATAGGGTGCATCTGTGTATATATAGATATAATTGTGCATCATTCTATATGTCTAACTCTATGTATATCTCTATCATTGTCTCTGTGTGTTTATGTATGTATGTGCGTGCCTTTGTTTCTATGTGTATCTGCATATACCTTGTGTTTGTATGTTTCTGTGTGAGTTTGTACCATGTATGTGTTGTATATGTTTGTGTGTATCTATATATGTCTGTGTGTAAATATGTCTGCACATGGGTCTGTGTCTATGAATATGTCTGTGTCTGTGTGAAATTATGTATGTCTTGGTATATGTCTCTGTGTATATCTGTGTGCACTGGGTGTGTCTTTGTATATATATTGTATGTCTATTTGTGTTTGTGTATATATGTGTATATGTCATGTGTGCCATGTGTGCACACATGTGTCATCTCTGTGAGTCTGTGTATATGTCTGTTTATGTCTGTCTTATGCCTGTGTGTATATATTTGTGTCTTTGTGTGTGTATGTCTGTGTGTCTGTCTGTGTACGCATGTGTGTCTATGTATATGCCTGTGTGTGCATATGTTTCTGCACGTGTATCTGTTTATATGTATGAGTCTGTGATTATGTGTCTTTGCATATGCATATGTGTTTACCAGTGTAATCACTGGGTGTCTGAGTATATTTCTGTGACTATGTCCATGTCCGTGTCTCTGTATGTCTGTGTATATGTGTACATCTATGTCGCTATATCTGCGCATATATACAAATATATATGTTTCTACTGTGTATATGTGTCTTTGTGTGCCTTTGTGTCTGTCAGAGTGCATGCATATGTGTATGGATGTCTATGTCTGTGTATATGTCTATTTTTGTCTGTGTGTGTGCATGTTGTGAGTCCATGCAAAAATGTTTTAATGTGTGGCATGTGTCTGTGTGAGTCTGTTTATCTGTGTGTGACTTTGTGTGTTTCTTGGCATATGTCTGTGTGTACCTCTGTGTGCATGTGTCAGCGCATATGTGTGTGTCTGTGTTCATGTCTGTCTGTGCTCATATTGTGAGTCAGTGTATAAGACCATGTTGTGATTGTTTTGCATGTGGGTGTGTGTCTATGTATGTGCCTGTGTGATACTATGTGTATATATCTGTCAATGCGTGATAATGTGTGTATTGGTATTATGGTTACGTATCTGTGTATACAATGGGTGTGCTTGTGTGTACATATTAGTGCATATATATATGTCTGTATGTCTGTATATATCTGTGCGTATCCGTGTCATTGTCTTTCAATCTATGTATATGTGTCTGTCTATGACTCTGTATATGTGTCCATCTTTGTCTCTATATTGGTGTTAATGTGCACATGTGTTTCTATGCATCTGTGCGTGCACATATGTTGGTGTGTACATGTTGGTGTGCATGTGTATGTGGCAATGCATGTCTGTGTGTGACTGCATATATCTGTTAGTATATATCTGTGTATATATCTGTGTCTGTGCACATGCATGTTGTGAGTCTGTGCACAAGTCCGTGTTGTAACTGGGTGCCATGGGAGTGTGTGTATGCATCTATGCCCTTGTCTTTGTGTCTCTGTGTTGGTGTGTGCGTGTGTGTTTCTGTGCATGTCTGTGTGCATGTGTGTGTCTGTGTATATGTCTGTGTGCACATGTGTTGCTGCGCATGTGTATGTGGCTATGTCTCTGTGTGTCTGTGTATATGTTTTTGTGTTTCTGTGTGTTCATGTTGTGAGTCTGTGCATAAGTCCATGTTGTGACTGTCTGGTATAAGAGTGTATCTGTGTATACGTCTGTCTGAGTCTCCGTGTGTATCTGTTTGTCATTATGTCTCTTAATATGCCTGTTTTTCTTTGTGTGCATTAGGTATGTACTTGTCTATGTGTGGTTCTGTGTCTATGTCATTGTGTCTGGGAGTCAATGTGGATATGTATGTCTTTTTGTCTGTGTGTGTATGTCCGAGTGTGTCTTTATGTGTCTCGGTCTCCATGTGTCAGTTTGTACTCATGTGTCTGTATATGCAATTCTGTTTTTCTGTGTATATAACTGTGTATGCATATGTGTCTATACATGTGTCTGTGCATATGTCTATTTGTCTATACACATGTTGAGAGTATATATCTCTACTTATGTGTATGTGGTAGTTATGTGTATGCGGATGTGTCTATGTGTGTCAGTGAATATTTCTGTGTATGTCTTCCTGTGTCTATGTGTCTGTGTCAGTGTGTGTGCATGTATGTCTTTGTGCCTCTGTGTGTGCATGTGTTTCTGTGAATACACCTCTGTGCATACACATCTGTCTGTGTGCCATGTGCCTGTGTATAAGTCTGTGTCTGTGTATATATGATTGTGCCTGTGTGTGCATCTGTGTCTGTGTATATGTATGTGTTTGTGTATGTATGCACATGTGTGTGTCAGTGTGTGTGCATGTGGATGTGTGTTTGTGTTTTTCTCTCCGTTACTGTGACTATATATATGTATATATACACATATATGTGTGGGTGAGCATGTTTGTCTACATATATTTCTGGTGTGTCTGTGTATGTATGTGTATTGATCTGTAGGTGCCATCTATGTACATGTCTGTGTGCATTTCTGTGTATCTATCCAAATATCTCTGTGTCTATGTGCATATTTGTGTCTGTGTATTCATGTCTGTGTGTATGTATCTCAGTGTTTGTGTGTACATTATTTTCTCAGTGTACATGTCTGTCAGTGTGTATGTGTGCATGTATATGTATGTCTGTGTATGTCTCTATGTGTATCTCTGTGTCTGTATGGCAATATGTCTCTGTGCCTATGTCTGCATGTTTGTTTATATCTGGGTATATTTCTGTGTTTTTGTGTGTATCTGTCAATGTATATTTGTTATGGGTCTCTGTGAGTACAATTGTATTTGTGTCTGTGTATAGATCTTTCTTTGTGTACATCTATTTGTGTGTTTATGTCTTTGTATCATGTCTATATGTCTGTGTG
Organism: Sorex araneus; assembly: GCF_027595985.1. Classification (NCBI taxonomy): domain Eukaryota; kingdom Metazoa; phylum Chordata; class Mammalia; order Eulipotyphla; family Soricidae; genus Sorex; species Sorex araneus. Next base: position 5,033,055 of record NC_073313.1, read on the forward strand.
CATGTATGGTTACTACATATGTCTGTGTGTGTGTTTGTGTTTCTGTGTGTGCATTTATGTGTCTGTGTGTGCATGTGTTTTTCTGTGCAATTGTCTGTGTATATGTGTATATCTGTGTGTTCTTGTGTCCGTTTATGTGTGTCTGCGTGTGTATATGTGCTTCTATATATATCTGTCTGTATATGTATGTTTCATAGTGCATGTCTCTCTGTGTGCATGTGTCACTGTATATGTGTGTGTATGTGTGTGGCTGTGTATGTGTTTATGTGTTTGTGTCTGTTTGTGCATGTGTGTGCATGTGTATCTGTGTGTCTGTCTCGTGTATGAGGTGTATGTGCCTCTGTATATATCTGTGTATCTGTGTGTATGCTATGTCTGTGCTTTCTGTCTGTGTATCTGTGTATGCATGTGTTTGTTTCTGTGTATATGTCTGTGTCTGTCTGTGTGGTTTCTGTGTTCTGTCTATGTCTTGATGTATGTCTGTGGCTATGTGTGTGGGAAGAGGGTGAGCAAGTCTGTACACTCTCTGCAGAGTCCCCAGAGCGGGGCAGAGAGGTGGTGTGGTCAGTGTTCTCCAGTCAGAGATGCAAATGGACAGAGGGCGCGGACACTGTCCCCCAGCTTACCAGCAGCACAGACACGGTGCCAGGGCTGGGTTCCAGCACACATGTGTGTTCCAGGGCTGCTGTGCTGGTCCTTTGGACGATGACAGCACAACCTTCATCACTGCGGCTCAGGAAACACCAGCACCTGCATGCAGAGGGCAAGGCCTGAGGGGCTGCACCCCTTCCTCCCTGTATGGGACACAGTGAGTCTCTGTATATATCTGTACTTTGTCTTTGTGTGTTCATCTGAGTATGTGTTTGAGTATGTCTGTATGTACATGTGTGTGTCTGTGCATGTTTGTGTGTGCTCATGCAGTGTCTTTGTCTCTGTCTATGTATATGTGTGTGTCTGTGTGATCATGTCTATGTGTCTATGTATATATCAGCATGTCTGTGTGTCTCCGTATGTGTATGTCTCTGTGCATATGTTGTCTGTGAATATGTCTATTACTTTCTATGTGTCTATATGTCTGTGCATATGAATGTGTTGTCTAAGTGTGCAGTTTCCATCTCTTTATGAATGTATATCTGTGTATAAATATCTGTGTGTATGTGCATGTGTCTGTGTGTCCAGGTAAATATTTGTGTCTTTGTGTTCATTCCTGTATATCTGTACGTCTTCGTGAGTGTGTCTCTGTTTCCATGGTTAGCTGTGTGTCAGTGAATGTGTGTGTGTCTCTGTATATTTCTGTCAGAGTAAGTGTGTATGTCTGATGTTTGCACATGTGTGTGCATGAAGGTGTGCTGTGTATATGTCTGTGTGTAAATGTGTGTCTGTGTATGTTTGTGTGTCTGTATAAATCTATGTCTTGTATTTACACTATGTATGGCTGCATATATATCTGTGTGCCTCTATATGTGTGCATGTGTGTCTAAATCTGTGTATTTGTCTGTTGTACATGTATGTCTATATCTGTAAATGTATGTTTCTGTGTTTACATTCGTGTGCCTGTGCACCTGTGTGTTTGTGCATGTTTTGTGTGTCTGTGTGTATGTGTGTATCCATGGATAAGTCTGTGTGTCTGTGTGTGCATTTGTGTGCCTGTTTATAAGTCTGTGTGGATATCTGTGTCTGTAAATGTGTGTACATGTATGTTGCTGTGAATTTTTCTGTGTGTCTCTGTGCATTCCTATCTCTGTATACATGTGGTAGTCTGTGTAAATGTGTGTCTACATGTGTCTCTGTGCATGTCTCTATAAATCTTTGCATTTCTGTGTGTGCAAGTGGGTATGTTCATATGTCTGCCTCTTTGTGTGCATGTATTTGTGTACATCTGTGTCTATAAGTCTATGTCTGTATATGTGTGCTCACAAGTGTGTCTTTGTGAGCATGTACATATCTGTGCCAATGTCTTTGTTGTCTGTGTATCTGTATTTACCTGTGTCTCATTCTCTCATATTGTGTGTGTTGTGTGAGTGCATGTGCACACCTGTGTATATGTCTCTGGGTTTCTGTGTGTATACATCTGTGTGTAGATGTGTGTACATGTGTGTGTCTCTGAATACATTTGTGTGTCCTCGTGTGGGTGTGGATGTTTCTGCGTGTCTCTAGGTGCCTCTGTGTGTATATGTGCATTTCTGCATACAGGTGTGTGGTGTGTATCTGTATGTCTGTGTGAGTCTGTCTGCATGTGGGTATATGTGAGTCTCTGCATATGTGTGCATGTCTGTGTATATGTCTGTGTCTTTGTGTAGATCGCTCCGTATGCCTATCTAGATGCATGTGTATGTTTACATGTGTGTGCTCACACGGGAGTGTCTTTAGTCTGTGTGTGCATTGGTGTCTACTTGTGTGTATCTCTGCATGTTCATGTCTCTGTGTGCATGCGTGTGGCTGTCTATATTTCTATGTGTGCATTTTCTGTGCACGTGTGTATATGCATCTGTGTGAATCTGTGTACACTTGTCTTTGTATATGTCTATGTGAGTCTCTGTGTATATCTATGTGTGCATATGATTGTCTTCCTATATGACTGTAGATTTGTGTGTGCATCGGATGTATCTATATTTGGGTGTCTGTGCATTTCTGTGTCCATGTATGTGTCCCTGTATGTTTGTGTGAATCTGTGTGTGCACGTAATATTTGTCTGTTTCTCTTACTTTGTGCATGTGTATGTGTCTATGTATATGGCTGTGGATATATGTATATATGTGTGTGTCTGTGTATGTCTGCATGTGTCTGTATATGTCTGCATGTGTCTGTGTGCATATCTGTGCACATTTTCTGTCTCTACATGTGTGTCAGTGCATGTGCTTTTGTGTGACTGTGTTCACATGTTTCGATGTACACATTTGTATGTATGTTATGTATATATCTACATACATATATACATGTATGCATATATGTCTGAGTCTGGATGGACAGACGAACAGGCTGACAGATGGACGGACAGACAGGCAGGCAGACAGACAGGCAAAGACTATACTGCCTATATGTATGTGTGTCTATGTTTTGTGTGTTTGCATGTGTCTGTGTGTCTATGTATATATTCATGTGTTTCTCTGTGTCTGTTTCTGTGTATATGCATGTATGTATGATTGTGTACCTGTCTATGTATATATCTGTATGTCTGTGTGTGCACATGTGTGTAAGTCTGTGTACGTTTGTTGTGTCTCTTTGTGTGCATGTGGCTGTGTATTTAGTCAGTGTGTCTCTATGTGTACACTGGGTATGCATCTGTGTATATGTCTGTGTGTATCCGTGTGTCTTCTGTGTGTGTTTAGGCCTTGCGTGTGTCTGTGTGTATCTGTGTGTCTCTCTGTGTTTATATTTATGTGAGTGCATGTGTCTTCATTGTGTGTTTCTGTCATATGTCTGTGTCTCTCTGTGTATGTGTGAAAATGGGTATGTTTATGTCTATTTGTATTTAGTCTGTGTATAAAGGGTAATGTCTGCGTATACCTGTGTGTGTCTCTGAGTATATATCTCTGTGTGCGCATGTGCACCTGTGTGTCTGTCTCAATGTGTTCCTACATAGATGTCTGTTGTGTCTGTCAATATGTGTATGTCTTTATATATGTCAGTGTATACATGTAGATAAAAATTTCTATGTGTATCCGTCGATATATCTGTGTGTCCTGAATATGTGGGTGTTTCATGTGCAGGTATGTATCTGTGTGTTTCTCTGTGTTGTGCATGTGTATGTATGTATCTATAAATGTCTGTGTCTTTTTGTGAATCTGTGTGTCTGTATTTTTGTGTGTCTGTGTGACTGTATCAGTGTATCAATGTATATATGTGTGTCTTTGTGTCTTATGTGTGAGCAAACTCCTGTTTCTGTGTTTTTGTCTGTTGTTTCTGTATGTGCATGTGGTTGTGTGTCTATGTACACATTTGTGTGCCTGTAATATGTTTTCTATATATATCTATGTATGTATCTGTGTGTGTCTATATTTGTGTCTGTATATATATGTGTGTTTCTGTGTGTCTTTGTGCATGTATTTCTCTGTATATATTGGTGTATCTGAGTGTTTATCAGTGTGCGTACATGTATGTGTGTGTCTGTGTATGTTTCTGTGTGTGCATATGTGTATTTTATTCAATCTGTGTGTGTCTGGATATATCTATGTTTCTCTGTGTATTTATGTGTATATATCTCTGTGTGTGCCTGTTTTTGTATCTGTACATACGTGTATATGTCTGTGAATTTATGTATATGTTTACGTGTGCCTGTGTATATGTCTGTGTCTACATATATATCTATGTGCCTCTGTGTCTCTGGGTGTGCACATGTGTCTTTGTAGGTACGTATGTATGTCAGTGTTTGTGTGTGCATGGTTCTCTGTGAATGTATATATACCCTAAGTCTGTACATATGTAAATCTGTTATGTCTGTGTATCTATGTGTGTGCATGTATGTGTATCTGTGTATGTTTCTGTGTATACATGTGTTTTTTATGTGTCTTTGTGCCTATCTGTGTGCATGTGTATCTGTGTGTATCTGTATATATCTGAATGTCTGTTTATAAGTTCGTGAGTGTATTTTTGCCTGTGTATAAGTCTGAGTCTGCCTATATGTCTGTATCTGTCCTTACGTCTGTGGTGTAAGTTGTGCATGTGTGTCTGTTTATATGTGGAGTGTGTATCTGTGGGGCATGTGTGTCTGTGTATGTGTGTGTATGTTTCTCTGTGTGAGTTTGTATGTCTGTGTGTGCATGGGTGTTGATCAATGTATATGTCTGGGTATAAGTCTGTGTGTGCATGTGTGTCTATATAAATATATGTGCACATGTATGTATGTCTCTATGCATACAGGTGTATAGTTTCAGTGTGTATCTCTGTGAGCATGTGTATGTTCTCCTTGTAAATGTGTGCATGTATATGCATCTATGTGTGTCTCTGTATATGTCTATGTACCTGTGTGTATGTCTGCTTGTGTGCACTGTGTTGGTATACATTTATATATATACCTCTGGTCTATGTATATGTCTGTGCATGTCTCTCTCTCTCTGTCTTAGTATATATTCCTGAGTGGCTCTCTATGTGCATGTGTGCGTATCTATTGTGTCTTATATATTTTGTATGTCTATCCTTGTCTGTGTGTGCATGTGTCTGTGTGTATAGATTTATCTGTGTGTGTCTGTTTCTCTAAGCATATTTGTGTGTCTCTTCTTGTGTGGGCACTATCTGTATGTCTGTTTCTCTGTGTGTATATGTCTATGTGTGCCTCTTTATGTCTTCTTCTGAGTGTGCATATGTCTGTGTGTGCCCATGTATATGTTTTTGTGTGCATTTGTGTGTCTCTGTATATGTACGAGTTTCTTGGTTTGTAGATTTCTTCTGTCTGTGTGTATATGTTCGGGTGTCTGTATATTCCTCTGTTTATGCATATGTGTATGTCTGTGTGTGTCTCTTAATAATGCTGTGTCTGTGTAAGCCTCTGTGTGTATGAATGAATTTGAATATATGTCTGTGTGTGTCTTTGTGTATATGTCTGTCTCTGTGTTTGCATGTTTGTCTGTGAATGTGTGTATCTATGCAACTATATCTTTGGGGGTGTACCTGTGTGTATCTGTAAATGCCTGTGTGTGTCTATGTATACACATGTATGACTGTGTGTGTATCTATGAATCTATTTACATGTTTGTGTGTGCATCTGTGTGTGAATGTGGGTGTGTGTCTGTATATATGTCTGTGTTTTGTGTGTGTACATGTCTCTGTGTGTCTGTATATGTCTGTGTGTCTGTGCATGGGTCTATATATTGGTGTGTGCATGTATGTGGGCTGTGTATGCTGTGTCTATATATATCTGTATATATCTTATTGTGTCTGTATATGTCTCTGCATATGTGTGTGCATCTGTCTGTATAAATCCATGCATATTTGTGTGTGCGCCTCTATGTCTGTGTGTGTCTGTCTGCATGTCTATGTGTGTGCATGTCTGTGTGTACATGTGTACATGCCTGTGAATGTACATTTCTTTTTGTCTATATGTCTCGATGTTGTATGTGCATATGCTGGTGTGTATCTGAATGTGCATGTAGGTGTATGTCTACATAGGTGTCTGTGTTGTATGTGTGTATCTATCTGTCTACTTTCATATCTGTATGTTTCTGTGTGTCTGTGTACAGGTCTGTGTCTTTCTCTATACCTGTTAATGTGTCCTGTGTACATGTCTATTTGTACAACGTGTGTTTCTGTTTATGTCTTTGTGTTTGTGTAAGCATTAGGTATGTGTCTGTGTGCATGTCTGTGTTTCTGAGTGTATGTCTTGTGTGCATGTCCTGTCTGTATGTCTGTGGTGAATGTGTGTGCGCATGAGAGTGTTTTTGTGTATACCAAAGGGTGTGTATTTTTGTATGCATTTGTGTATGTATATGTCTGTGAGCCTGTGTGTGTCTGAGTCTATTTGACTATATGTCTGTAATTTTGTCAAAGTTTATCTGTGTGTCTAAGTGCACGTCTTGTGTCTGTGCATTTCTATGTATATGGTCCTGTGTTTGGGTATATGTTTTTATGTTCGTTTGTGTATGTCGATACGTGCAGGTTCGTTTGTATACCAATGTGTGTGTGTTTCTATGTATATGCCAAAGTGTGTCTGTGTGTGCTAGTATGTATGTCTGGGTCTGGGTCTATGTCTGGACTCTCTATGCGTCTATGTCATTTTGTCTGTGTGTTTATAAATATCTGTGTGCGCACGTGTGTGTAATAGTGTATAAATCTGTGTGCATGTGTGTGCATGTATGTACCTCTGAATACATGTTTGTCTTTGTATATATCTGTGTTTGTCTATCTGTATATATTTCATCTGTTTCTGAGCATATATGTGACCAAGTATGTCTGTGTGTGTTTGTGTATATATATATATATGTCTGTGTGTTTTATATATATATGTTTGTGTATCTGTATATATTTCATCCATTTGTAAACATGTATATAACTGAGTATGTGTGTCTCCATGTTTGTATATATCTGTGTGTCTTTGTATATGTCTGTGTGTACAGATTTGTTAGTGTCCGTGTATACGTCAGTATGTGTGTCTTTGTGCAGAGACCTCTCTGTACAGGTCTCTGTGTGTGCACATGTTGATCTTTTATGTGTGCATGTCCCTGTATGTCCATGTGAGTGTCTCTGTATATGTCTGTGTGTTTGTGTGTTTCTGCATATGTTTCCTGTGTGCATGTGTCTGTGTATGTCTCTTTGTGTCTGTGTATCTATGTGTCTCTGTATTTGTATGTTGTGTCTGTGCATATATGTGAAACTGTGATTGTCTGTGTGTACCTGTGTGCTATATTTGTATCTGTGTATATTTCTCTGTGCAGCTTTTGTGTGTATGTCTCTGTCTGCGTATGCATGTTTATGTCTGTGAATAAATGTATCTCTAGGCATTGTTTGGGTGTCTGAGTATACGAATGTGTGTATCATTGTGTCTTTGTGTATGTATATGTATGTTAGGTGTGGATGTGCATGTGTATAGTTCTAGTGTGTCTGTGTGTGCATGTGTGTTGGTATGTCTGTGAGTGTCTGTGATTATAACTGTGCATGTGAGCGCATGTTTCTATGTATATGCATGTATATGTGTCTATGTATAAATCTGTGTGCACCTGTGTCTCTGTATATATCTCCCTTGTGTCTATGTTTCAGTATGTCTGTGTGGGCATGTGTCTGTGTATATATCTATGTTTGTCTGTATATATGTCTGTGTTTATATACTTCTGTATTCAAATGTATGTGCATATGTGTGCCTGTGTATATGTTTATGTAAGTGTGCATGTGTATGTGTCTGTGTGTATACGTACATGTGTCTCTGTGTTCACATGTGTTTTTCTATATATACATCTGTGTGGTATAGGACTGTTGTGTATATGTATACATGTATTTTTGTGTATCTGCATATATGTGGGTATGTGTCTGTTTGTATGTATATATTTTTGTGTATCTCTGTCTTTGTATATGTCTCTTTCTGTGCCTCTGTGTTCGCATGTGGGCATGTCCATATTTGCCTATGCCGTTGTCTGTGCCTCTTGGTGTGCATTTGTGTCTCTGTATCAGTCTATATGTGTATGAGATGTGTGTATATGTGTATATACACAGATGTCTCTGTATCTCTATGCTATCTGTGTGTATACATGTATCTGTGCATATAATTGTCTCTGCGTGAATGTGCATGTGCTTCTATGTCCATATATCTATCTCTGTGTATACATATCTGTGTGAGCCTGAGTCTAATTTATATCTCTTTGTTTCTTGCTCTGTGTGTATGTTTCTTTGATTGCATTTTTCTGTGTGTCTGGGTATATGCCTATGTGTGCTCATGTGTGTTTGTATGTGAGTCTCTGTGTGTGTCTGTGCATATATCTGTGATTATCTCTGTGTATGTAGTCTGTATCTTTCTGTACATGTTTGTGTCTGTGAATGTTTCTGTGTATCTGTGTCTGCATGTGTCTTTGTATATATTTGTGTATTTGTGTGTGTCTGTATACATGGCTGTATATATGTAATTCTGTGTGTGCATGTGTGTGTCTGTCTATATGTTTTTGTCTATGTATATGTCTGCGTGCATGTCTGTGTGTGCAAGTCTGTGTGTCCAATCATATGTTGTTTTGTGTCTGATGTTTCTGTGTCTATGTACATATGTGTGTCTTTGTATATCTGTGTATATGTTGTGTGTGCCTGTGTGCATGTGTGTATGTATATGTTGGGTGCATGTGTTGAGTTATTGTGTGTCTGTGTTTCTCTCCATATATGTCTATGTATATGTCTGTGTGTCTGCATATATCTGTGTCTCTGTGCAAGTTTCTGTGTATGTCTGTGTCTCTGTGTATGTATGTCTATGTGTGTACATATGTATATACATATAAAATCTATATACGTCTCTGTGTCTATGTGTGTACCTGTTTTTATGTCATTCTGTGTCTGCATGTATATCTATGTGTATGTATGTTTATGTATATATCTGTGTCTGAGTGTATGTCACAAACAAACACGTGTTTGTGTGCACGTGTGTGTCTGTGATGATGTCTGTGTTTATTTGCATATGTAGGTGTGCATGTGTCTCATATACATCTGTGTAAATGTCTCTGTGTCTCTCTGTGCATGTTCCTGTGTGGTCTATGCATATATCTATGTTCTTTTTGTTTGCATATGTCTGTGTGTCTGTATGCATGTGTGTGAGTATGCATGTCTGTGAGTCTATATATATGTCTACATGTGTCTCTGATTCTTTTTGCATGTCTCTAAATGTCTCTGTGTGGCTATGTATATGTATATGTCCATACATCTGTGTGTGCGCATCTGAGTGTCTCTGTACATGTCTGTGTGTTTCTCTGTATGTGTCTCAGTGTGGAAGCACTTACCTGCATCTCTGTAAGTGCATGTATATGTGTGAGTCTTTGTATATGTATACGTCTGTATGTGTCTGCTTATGAATATGTCCATATTGTCTGTGTATATTGTACATAGGTCTGTCTGTGTGCTTTAGTATGTCTCTGTATCTGTGTGTGCATGTGTGTCTCTGCATATTGTAGTGTATGTCTATATAACAATGAGTATGCGTGTCTAAGTGTCTGTGTCTGTATCTCCGTGTCTGTGCATGTCTGTGTATGCATGTGTCTCTGTTGTTAGTTCATGTGTGTCTGTGCATATGTCTGTGTGTCTGTGCATGTCAATGTCATGTGGGCAAGTATGTGTCTGTATATGTTGTGTATCTGTATCTGTGTGTTAGAGTGTCTTTATATATGTCTGTGTGAACATGTATGTCTCTGTGTAAATGTCTGTGTGCCTGGGTATATGAATATGTGTGCATGTGTTTTTGTGTGTCTATTCTATGCACATGTCTCTGTGCATCTATGTTTCTATGCATATATCTATGTGTTTTTCTAGTTCTCTGTGTATATGTCTTTGTGTCTGTATGTGCATGTATGCATCTGTGTATATGACTATGTCTCTCTGTGTTTCACTGGGTATGTCTGCATATGTCTGTGTGTGTATCTCTGTCTTTGTGTGTATGTCTGTGTTCATGTGTATCATTGTATATGTGTGTCTGTGTATCGGTATTTCTATGTCTTTATATCTGTTTTTTTGTGTCTGTGAGATTGTGTGTGTGTGTCTATGCATATATCTATGTGCCTCTGTGTATATGTCTATATGTCGCTGTGCAGTTGACTGTGCACATGTATGCTCCTGTGTATATGTGTATTGTGTGTGCATGTTTATGTAACTGAGTATGTAAATGTCTGTGTGCATATGTTGTATTGTCTGAATATGTCTGTATGTCAATGTGTATGTCTATGTCTCTGAGTGTGCATGTGTCTCTATATATCTGTTGTCAGTCTATTCAAGTGGGTGTGTGTATGCTGTTTGTGTATGCAGGTGTGTTTGTATCTATGTTGTTATGTGTCTGTATATGTCTGTGTCTGTATGTATACATGGATGTGTGCCAGTGTAAGTTTTCGTGTCTGTTTATATTGCTCATATGTACAAATATCTGTATATTTGTGTGTCTGTGTGTCATATGCCCATATCTTTGCATATATACTTTTTAGTCTGTGGATGCATACGTCCGTGTATTGGGTGTGTATATGTCTTTGTGTATGTCTATGTGTCTGTGTTTATGTCTGTGTATATGTCTTTGTGACTGTGTTGTGTGTCCACGAACTTATGTGTATGTCTCTGTGTGGGCATTTGTATGTGTGTCTATACACGTCTGTTGTCTGTATGTGTATGCATTTAATTGTACAGGTCTGTGTGTCTCTGTGTGCACATATATTTGGTATATGTCTGTGTACGTCTGTCTATGTGTGTTTTCTGAGTGTATGCACGTCTTTCTCTGTGTGTATATTTGTGTGCTGTTGTGTGTGCATGCTTGTGTCTGTATACGAATATGTGTCTGTGTGTATAGCTGTGTCTGAGTGTGCATATGTATGTTCTTCTCTGTGTGTATCTGGGTGGTGTGATTGTATGTCTGTGTGTACATACTGTCTGTGAGTGTATGTGTATGTCTGGAGTGTATCCATATATGTCTGCGTTTATGTCTGTGAGTCTGCATGTCTGTGTTGCACATAGGTGTATGTGTATGTCTATTTAGGTGTGTTTATGTCTCTGGGTGTATACAATATGTCTGTTCATTGTGTTTGTGTACGTCTGTATGTGCATATGTCTCTGTTTATGAATCTGAGTATTGCATATGTTGATATATACCTCTGTCTCCATACTATGCCCATTTTGTGTTTTAGTCTGTCCCTGCGTGTATCTTGTGTATTAAGTGTGTGTACATGTGAATCTGTATATAAGTCCATTCTATGATTGTGTGCATGTGGGTGTGTGTCTCTTTATGTATTTGTGTGAGTCTATGGGTTTACAGGTGGCTATATGTTCATCTGTCTGTGCATATGTGCCTAGGTATATATCTGTGTCTCTGTATATATGTCTGTCTTTCTGTGTTAGTGTAGCACATGTGTGTATATCTGTATGTGTCTTTGTGTGCAAATGAGTGTAGCTGTGTATAAACCGTGCTATGCCTAGGTGTGTGCATGGAGAAAGTTCTTGTATATGCTCGTATGTGTCTGTATGTCTGTGTGTGCCCATGGGTGTGTCTATTTATGTCTCCGTGTATATTTCTGTGTATATTGTATGCGTTTCTGGGTGTGTATCTGTATGTCTGGTGTTTGTGTGTGTATCTGTGTATATATCTGTATGTGCATATCTGTGTAGTTATGTATATGCCTGTGTATTCAAGTGTCTATGCCAACAGTTGTCTATGCCTATACCTGTTTGTCTCTGTGGGTCTGGGTATATATCTCTGCATCTTTGTGTTTCTGTGTGTGTCTCTGTGTGTCAGTCTGTGTGCTTTACTTCTATCTCTGCGTGTCTGTGTATATGTCTGTGTCATTGTGTCTATGTATATATGTTTCTGTGTGTCCGTGTACATGTCTGTGTGTGCATACGTGAGTGTTTTCATATGTCTGTGCTATGACTGTGTGTATGTGTGAATATGTGTCTGTGTATATATGTCTCTGTGAGTCTGAATGTATATGTCTATGTGTATGTGTCTGCGTATATGTCTCTCTGAGTTTGTGTATATCACTGCGTCTGCGTTCACACGTGTGGAGTATATGTCAGTGTGTTCCTGATTCTGTGTATATCTGTTCTGTGTGTGCACATATGTGTATCTGTGTATATATATATGTGTGTGTGTCTGTGTATGTCATTGTGTCTGTGCTTGCATTTTTGGTGTGTCTATGTTTATATCTGTGTTGTTAAGTCTGTGTGTGCACATGCATATATATCTCTATACATATGAGTGTGCCTATGTGTGCATCTGTATTTCTTTGGCTCCACAAGTTTTACATCTATGTCTGTGTATATATATATATATGTTCTCTGTGTGTGCGTATGTCTGTGTGTGTGCACGTGTATATGTGTGTGCATCTGTACGCCAGTATCTGAGTGTGTATCTGTGTATATGTCTGTAGGTTTCATGTGCCTGTTTTATGTGTCCATGTCTGTGTGTCTGTATATGTCTATATATTCTGTGTGTCTGTGTATATGCTTGTGTCTCTCTGTGCATATATATGTCTGTGCAAATTGGTGTGCATATGCCTATGTGTATCTGAGTGCATGAATGTGTGTGCACATGTCTATATCTGTGTGTGTCTCCATGTGGGTGTGGCTGTGTGTATATGACTGTCTGCACATTTGTGAGTTTGTGTATATATCTGTGTCTCTGCTTATGACTGTGTTTATATATGTGTTGTCTCTGTCTCTGTATATGTGCACACATGTCTGAACATTTCTGTGTCTGTGTATATGTCTCTGTTGCATGTCTATGAATTTGTGTCTGTGTATATGTTTGTGTGAGTCTGTACGTGTTTATCTGTGTCTGAGTGTGGATATGTTTCTCTGTACATCTCTGTATGTGTATCTTTGTGTCCACTGGATGTCTGTGTATATTTGTGTGCCTTGTGTGTCTGTGTATATGTTTGTATATGTGTCTGCATGTCTGTGTGTATACATGTGTATCTCTGGGTGTCTGTTTTGCTGTGTGTAGGTGTATTTGTATGTCTTTACATGCACATACGTGTATGTATATAGTTGTGTATGTCTGTGTTTGTTCCTGTATATATCTGTGTGAGCATGCATCTGCATGTCTCTTTACATTTCTGTGTATACTATTCTGTGTGTCCCTCTGTGTGTGTATACCTGTGTTTCTCTGTGTCTGTATTTGTCTGGGGATATATCTATAGTGTATCTGAGTCTGAGTGTCCATGTATACTGTCTGTACATGTGGTATGTGTGTCTGTATATGTCTTGTGTTTGTGTGTCCACTAAGTGTGTATCTAGGTATATATCTGTGTCTTTGTGTGCACATGTATGTGGTGTCTGTATATACGTCTCTGTTATGTGCATGTTTATGTCTATGTGTATGTCACTGTGTCTGTGTGTCTATGGATGCGTGAATGTGTATGTCTATGTATATGTCTGTGTGAATATCTGTGTGCATATGCATGTCTGTCTGTGTACTTGTCTGTGTTTGTGTATGTTGGTGTATATGTTTATCTCTGTGCATCTGTATCTAGATGCCTATGTGTTTTTGCATATGTATTTATTTATATGATCATGTGTATCTAGGTATACATATGTATCTCTCTGTGTCTGTGTATATATCTGTGTCTTTTTGTGAGCATGTGTGTGGTGTCTGTGTATGTGGCTGTGTGTCTGTGTATGTCTGTGCATCTTTTGCATGAGTGTCTGTATATATGTCTCTCCGTGTCTATTTTTTATATGTTTGTGTGTGTCCATGTATTTGTTCATATATTTGCATATCTCTATGTGTGAATACGGGTGTTTGTCTATGTAGTTGTCAGTATTTGTGTCTATGTCTGTATGTGTATACGTTAGTATGTTCATGTTTGTGTATATAAGTGTCTATGTCTATGTCCGTGTATGTCTGTGCATGTGTGTCTCTGTATCCTTGTATGACTCTAAGTATATGTCTGTTTGCAAGTGTGATTTGTTTGCGTGCTTTGGTATTGGAGTATGCATATGTGTTTCTGTGTATGTCTGTGTGTATCTGGGTGCATGTGTATATCTCTGTGCCTAAATATTTTTATGTATCTTTGTGTCTGTGTTTGTGTGTCTATGTGTATATTTATGTGTCTGTGCCTACTGCATTCTGTGTGTGCACATTTTTGGCTGATTGTGTATTGTGTCTCTGTGTGCATGTGGGTATTTGTTTATGTAAATGTCTGTGTGAATCGATGTGTGTTTCTGTGCATGCATATATTTGTGACTATATAGGTCTTTGTGTGTACCTCTGTGTGCGTGTCTGTGCATATTATGTCTGTGTGGCTTGTGTATTTATGTCTGTGTGTGTCTACAAGTTTATCTCTGTTTATGTGCATCAATTTACATGTGTGTTCATGTCTGTATATCCGTGTATGCATGTTTGTCTGTGTTTGCATGTGTTTGCATATATCTGTGCACATGTTTGTGTCTATATATGTATGTATCCTATGTACACTGGGTGTTTGACTCTCTGTATGTATGTATCTGTACCTGTGGTCACGTCATTGTGTGTATATGTTTGTGTCTGTGTGTTTCCATGTGTGTGGGGCAGTGTATATGTTTGTGTTTTTTTATATATGCATGTGGGTGCATGGGTGTGTGCATTGTATTCATGTGTTTGAGCATGTCTATGTGTCTTTATGTCTGTGGGATATATGTGGGTATGTGCATGTCTCTGTATATGTACATGTACGTTTTTGTGTTTCTGTTTTTGTGTCTCTCTGTGTTTCTGTGTGTGTTTATTTGCTTGTGCACATGTTTGTATGTATGTGTTTGTGCATTCATGGGTATATGCAAATGTGGGTATGTATACATATGTGTGTTGTTCATGTGTGATTATGTGAATCTGTGTTTGAGTATATGTCTCTGTGTGCATGTATTTGTCTATGCATGTAATCTGTCTTGTGTCTATGTATACATGCCTATGTGTGCCTGTTATGTATCTATGTATATGTTTTTTGTGTATGAGAATGTTGGATATCTGTATAAATAATGCGAGTGTGTGTGTGTCTGTGTGTGCACGCATGTGTCTGTGTATATCTATGTGTGTCTGTATATGTCTGTGTTTTTGAGTGTGAATGTGACCACATATATGTATGTGTGGGTCTGGTTGTGTATGTATGTCTGTGTCTATTTGTGCATGGGTCTGTCTTTCTGTACATATGTGTGTACCTGTGCATCTGTGTATCTTTGTGTATATATATATGCATATCACTTTATGTGCATGTGTTTCTATGTGTGTATTTGATTGTGTGTATGTCTGTGTGTACATGTATATGTCTGTGTGAGGATGTAGGTGTGTGTTTATGTATATGTGCTGCTCTCTGTATGCATTGTCTATGAATATGTCTGTGTTTGTAAATATATTGTGTCTGTGTTAGTGTGCATGTCTGTGTGTGCATGTGTCTGGATATGCCTGTTTGTGCACATATCTGTTTCTATATTTCTTTGTACATATTATGTTAGTGTATGTCTGTGTGTGCATGTGTCTACATGTATACGTGTTGTCTGTATGTGCATGTGTATTGGTATATATGTATCTATGTCTGTGTATGAGTTAGTGTAAGTATAATTTAGCATGTGTATCTGCATGTCTGCATGTCTGTGTATTTGTATGTGTTTGTATGATTGTGTCTATGTGTATCTACATATCTGTGTCTGTGTGCATAAGTTTGTATATATGTACATGTTATAGCTGTATGTGCATGTGTGCATATGTCTATGTGAGTCTGTGTATGTTCATGTTCCTGTTTATATATCTTTGTGTATGCATGTGTGTCTATGAATATATCTGTGTTTTTGTCTAGATATATATCTTTGTCTGTCTATATGTGCTTGTGTGTAAGTATATGTATGTCTGTGTCTATGTCTATGTGTATATGTGTGCGTGTACGTACATGTTAAGTGTGTCTATATATATATGTGTGTCTGTGTATATATTTTCATATGTCTGTGTATATCTCTGTGTGTCTGAGTCTATTTGTGTACAAGTCTGTTGTCTGTGTGTGCGTGTGTATCTGTATATGTCCATTTGTGTGTGTAATTGTATGTATGTGTACATGTCTGTTTGGGTCTCGATGTGCATGTGTGTCTGTGTATAAATGTATATATCCTTGTGTTTCTATGTGTGACCATTTATATCTGTGTGTCTATGTCTATGTGTCCATGTCTATGGATGTCTGTGTCTCAGTGTGTCTGTGTATATGTCTGTGTGTCTATCATTGTGTTTACGTGTCTATATGTTAATCTCTGTGTGTCTTTCTATATGTCTGTGTGCATGTGAGTGTCTGTCTATAGATGCTTGTGTGTGCATGTCAGTGTGGATTTGTGTCTATTTTTGTATTTTGTCTGTCATTTGTGTGTGCAAGCTTGTTTGTCTTTCCGTATGAGTCCATGTGTCTCTGTATGCACGTCAGAGTGAATCTGTGTATGTGTGTGTGTCTTTGTGTATGTAGTTTATGCTGGTATATATTGTATATGAGTGTGTATGTGTGTGCATGTGAGTGTGTCTGTGTGAGCATGTGGGTTCCTCTGAGCTCACATGTGTGTCTGTGTACACAGGTGTCTCTGTATATCTACATATGTCTGTGTGTGCATGTGAGTGTATGTCTGTATATCTATTTTGTGTATATGTTTATGATCTGGGTATATGTGTCCTTGTATGTGTATGTTGGGATATTCATCTGTGTATCTGTGCATGCCTCTGTATAAGTGTGTGCACCAGTGTATTTAACTGTCGGTGTGTCTGTATTCATTTTCTGTATCCGTGTTTGTGTATGTCTACGTGTGCACTTGTGTGTGAGTCTATGTATGTGTGTGTTTTGTCTGTGTGCATGTGGGTATGTGTTTATGTCTGAGTCTCTGTATGTCTGTGTCTGTGCGTGCATATGTTTGTGTTTGTGTATATTTATATTTGTGTGTCAGCATATAATTCTGTATCTGTATGTCTGATATATGTCTATGTATATACCTGTGTGTGTACATTCTGTGTGTTTCTTTAGATATGACTATAAATGTACCTGCAGATGTGTTATATATATGTCTGTGTATATATATCTGTATGTGTGTAGTGTTTCTGTGTGTGCATGTGTATCTCTGTGTACATTTTATGCTGGTATGTGTCTGTGAGTATCTGTGTATATAAATGTGTGTATGTTTCTGTGTGCCTGTGTTGCTGTATCTGTATGTCTGTGTGACTGTATGTCTGTACATTCTGTGTATGTCTGGATACGTTTATGTCTGCGTGTACAATAATGTCTGTGTGTATCTGTGCACACGTCTGTATGTATATGTCTAAGTGTGTTTGTATAAATGTGTGTGTGCATGTGAATGTGTTGTGTGCATGTGTTTGTGTGTCTGCATGTCTGTATATACATCTGTCTCTATGTGTACATCTGTGTGCACATCTGTGTGTGCATGTGTCTGTGTTTATGTCTGTGTGTGCATTTGTCTGTTTACACATTTAAGTGTATAACTGCTGTCTGTGTGTTTGTGTGTCTGTGTGAATCTGTATGTCTTGTGTGTGCACATGTATCTGTCAGTATATATGTCTATGTGTCACGTACATGTACATAGGTGTGTTTCTGTGTCTATATCTGTTGTGCGCAAGTGTGTGTGATATGTCTGTGTGTGTCTTCATGTCTGTGCATATGTGCCACATGTCTGTCTGTCTCCATGTGTGCATATGTGTGTTGTCTGTGTGTTTGTGCATGTATCTGTGTGTTGCCTATGCATGTATATGTGTATCTGTGTCTTTGGTTTCTGTATGCCTAATTGTGTATGTATGTGTCTGTATCAATACATATATCTGTGTGTCTGTTTGTGTATATTACTATTTATTTGCGCTTATGTGTGCAATATGTGTATGTCTGTGTCTCTCTTTGTAATATGTGTGTTTGTGTGTGCCATTGTATATGTGGTGGGTGTGGTCAGTGTGCTCCAATCAGAGCTGCAAATGGACAGAGGGCGCGGACACTGTCCCCCAGCTTACCAGCAGCACATACACGGTGCCAGGGCTGGGTCCCACCACACATGTGAGTTCTAGGGCCGCTGTGGGCTCCTCTGGACGATGACAGCACGACCTTCTTCATTGCTGCTCAGGAAACGCCGGCACCTGCTTGCAGAGAGCAAGGCCCGAAGGGCTGTACCCCTTCCACCCCAT
Organism: Sorex araneus; assembly: GCF_027595985.1. Lineage (NCBI taxonomy): Eukaryota > Metazoa > Chordata > Mammalia > Eulipotyphla > Soricidae > Sorex > Sorex araneus. The sequence continues at coordinate 5,051,326 of NC_073313.1, forward strand.
GTGGGCCAAAGACAGCAATGGCCCTCGCGGGACACAGATGCACACAAGGGTCGACCCAGTGACCTGGCCTTGCGCCTTGGCACCTGCCATGGTCCCCTGAGCCCTGCCAGGGGTGATCTATGAGCCCAGAGCCCATAGTAAACATGTGTGATGCCAAGTGTGACCCAGAATCATCGCCCATCCCCCCAAAAAGAAAACACAATCATCTCTTGAGGAAAAAAAGAGATGTTTCTACCTACCTCCTGAGTCAAGGCAGGAGAAGAAAGATTCCTTCAGGGGACCCAACGGACCAGGTCTGCCATGACAGGGAAACGGCTGCCTCTTCTCTAAACACTCCGGCACGAGTGAGCCTGCAGTCGCGGGAGATGCACGGAGACTCTGGCGCACAGACCCCACTGCGAGGAAGGGACACAGCACACAGCTTACAGAGCAGCTCAGAAGACACAGTCAAGAGTACAGATTGGACTAGGGCCGAGCCGCAGGACAGTGGGGAAGGTGTCTGTCTGCCCTACATGCGATCGACCCAGGTTCCAAACCCCCTTCTTACCAGGAGTGTCTTCGGAGCAGAGCCAGCAGTGAGTCCTGAGCACCACCATGGGAACAAAAAAACCTGAAATAATAATATTAAAATGTGCAGATTATTCTTTAAAATCAATGTGCAAGACACGTGAGTGGAAAATGGAGCCAAGATTGAGAGGAGAGATGCCAACAAGGAGCAAGGAGAGACTGCAGGACCCGGGAGCGCACGTTGCTGTCAGCAGGGCAGACTGCCGCGGATTCTGGCCACGCTCCGGAACCCCAGTGGCAGGACAGACTGTGGGCCTGCCCGTGAAGCAGAGGGGAACCAGAAACCCGAGACCGGGTGGCAGGGGAGTATAGACTCATACACATGGACACACACACACATACATACAGCCTCAAGGCTGCAAGGGTCCAAAATTCGTTGTGCCACCAGCAGATGCGGACACAGAAGTGACCACCCGGACAGAGAGATTTGGAAATGGTCACTCTGGGGGAACCGAGTGCTGACAGGAGGGAAGGGGACATGCCGACCGGGAAAAGAGCTGGAAATAAGTACGTGTGCTTGAGTCTGTGTTTGGGGGTTTCTCTGCGTCTGGTGTGGTTTGCTTAGGGGGCCACACCCGGCAGTGCTCGGAACTCAGTCCTGGCCGACACGGGGAACATACAGTGTGCCAGGGAGGAAACCCAGGGCAGCTGCACGCATGTCTGCAAAGTCTCCCAAAGGCCTGCAGCTCCCCCAGCAGTGAGCTCTGTGTGTACCCAGAGGCCACAATCCCAAGAACCACGTCTCAAAAGGAGACAGGCCCAAGGCCCTCACAGAGGCTCACGTGCCAGTCCTCCTTTGAACAGAAGGGCCAGCTCTGTTCCCTGCTGGGCAGGGCGGGCTGCTGGGCAGGGCGGCCCCTTTCCTGGGAGCACGGCGCCCCCTGGCGGCACCGCACGCACCCACCGTACGCACCGGCCCAAGTACTCAGCGGGGGACACACCCGGGCAGGGGGGCTGCTGTTCAGACACACAAGCTCTGCCCCCACAGGAAGCCGGGGTCCTGGAGTGGGACAGGGCTGCAGGGCACAGCCTGGCGCTGACCAGCCCCAGCCTGTCCGGCCAGCCCGGTAGGCTCTGGGGGGAGCCCGCAGAATGCGCAGAGCTCCCCACACTGCAACCCAATGCCTGCTTATAACCTTCTGCAAAAGAATGAACTACATATACATGTACACAGGTGTACACACGTATGTATGTACATGTGTATGTATATATAAACACAAACATATCACAAATGTGTATGCACATATACATATACTATGTGTGTACACATGTGGACATGTGTGTATGTATGTGTGTGTGCATAATCCTTAAATTTTTGGCTCCGAGAGTCTATTATATCATGATTTTCTAAAATGATGCTTATTTGATAAAATTTTGTTGCAGAGTTACAACAGAGAACTGAGTTATCTATATTTCCCAAAGTGTGCCTTCAACACAAAGACTAGAAAAAGTGATTATGGATTATGTTCTATTCATGGTATCTCTGTTTTGCAAATTAAATTTGTGATGGCACATTAGCTCAGAGATATGAATATTTTAATAATGCCAGATGCATAAATTGCAAGGAGAATGAATTAGGATTCAAAAACGTTTTCAGTTCCAAGGAACTGGATTTCACGTAGATCTATTTTCCCTCCACAGAGAGAAGAGATACTCTAATTTACTGCAATTTTACTGTAACTGTTTTAACCGTTTAGTGTTCTTCTCTTCACAAATTATCATTCCAACACATATAAGATATTAAAAATCACCCAGAGCTTTGCGCTACCTAGTAAACTATTTTCACACTGAAGAGGACCTACCTTGAAATATCAATCTGACTAGTATGATTCAGGCTGTTAAAAATGAAATAGGCCAGCAAGCAACAGCACTCTTCTTTGGGCCTTGCATGTATATGTGTACACATATATACACACATATATGTATGTCTACAGTATTTGGCCTCACAAATGCTTAAAACGTGCCGTAGGACCATTATTTCCTTACTAATGAGTGACAATCATTTCATTATTCCTACCTGGTAAACTCACCGTGAACCCTGTTACAGCCGCGGATGATAAGACACAACCGTGGGCATTTCTCTGAACAAACACTCCATACTTCTGACATGTTCCACAGTGTCACGGACCTTCTCTGTCACTCAGGTGGCAGCGGCACCCACAATGCACCGGCCAGGTGTTTGAATCAGAGAGGCTAAGCAGCCTAGCCACGGACACAGCGCTGGAGCTGGGCCCTCTGCGGACACCAGGGCAATCCAGCCACGGGCCAGTGCCCCGACAGCACGCGCAGACCAGCCCTGGGACCGTGTGCAGAACAGGCACAGAGTTTCCAAGTCCCCGACCCTTGTGGTGCTCGCCGGTGAACTCACCTGGCCGGAGTCCCCACAGAGGTCCCCAAGTGGTGTCTGTCCGGCCTGTCCCCTGGGCGAGTCTCCGGCCGCTGACCAGCTCCCGGGCCGCTGCTCTTGATGGTTCGAGACTCCTGGCCGAGAAGGAGACGCACGTGAGCTGGGGCGCGGCCAGGGGGGTATGGCACACACCAACAGGGCCAGGAGGAGGCTTGGTGGTGGGAAGCTCGCCCAAGTGTGTCGGGGCGAAGGGCAGTGAGGACAGAGAAGGGACCAGTATGACAATGAGAGCTGGAGATGGTCATTCTGAGAAGGACCAGATGTTCAAAGGAGGGAAAGGGATGTGGATGATGACCTTCTGGCCCCTGTACTGCAAAGCCTAATGCCCAAAAGGATGGAGAAACAGAGAAAAGAGAGAAAGAGAGGGAGAGGGAGGGAGAGACAGAGGCAGAGAGACAAAGAGAGAGAGGGTGGAGGGAAAGAGAGAGACAGTGGGGGGAGAGAGAGAGGCCACAGTTCTCTAAGCACTACACAGAGATAAACGTCTATGTGGGTTCCTGTTTCTTTCGGGGGCTGAGACGGGAAAGAGCATGAGTGGCTGTCAGCTGCTCACCTGGGGGGCACAGCAGCACTGCAGGCCTGAGAGACAGCACAGGGGGGGTGGCCAGCCACAGACCTGGAGCAGATTGGACCCCCCTGCTGGAGAAGCTGCAGCTGGAACAAAGGCCAGGAAAGGAATTTCCAAGAAGACCATCCCCACTCCCAAGCCCACCCCCTTGGCAACCTCCCTAGTGACAGACTTACCTGGGTAGAAGCCCCAGGTGGGGCCAGGCTGGAAAAACCCCTATGAAAGCCACCTTGAGAAAAGGGAGGGCCACATGTGCCACTTGTGCCCATGTGACCGGGCACCTGTGTCGCCCGCATCTCCCCTCTTGAGGTTTGGACTCTGATCCTTCCAAGTCTCCTGCTGGGGTGTGTATAGTTTCACTCTGCCTCTGGAGAAGCCCAAGGTTCTCTCTTGAGCGCATTCCTCTCCCCTCTCTCCTGCTTTCTCTCTTTCCTCCCTAGCTAGGGCTGGGGAGGCTGAGATAATGGGCGAGACCTAGGGCGAATAGCCTGACAGGGATCTGCCAAGAACCCAATTTCCATCTCAAAAGGTCTGCAGGAACCCCCCCCCATCTCTAAAGTCTGCACCCCCTGTAGACAAAGAGCCATTTCCCTATGAAAACCCCACAAGATAAACTACATTCCACTCCACCTGGGGAGTTTCTCTTTTTTTCTCTTTTACTTTTTTCCTTTGGTACTTAGGCTTTTACTTTGAATTTTTTTCATTTAAATTCTGTGGTTTCCCACACTAGGAGTCCTGTTTACACATGCACATAATTCCAACACCACACAACTCATCACCAGAGGAGTCCCTCCCTCTCCCTTTGTTTTCTCTTCCTCCTTTCTAATAAAGGAGCCCATTAGCTAATAGGCTAATAAACTGAGGCTCTCCACTTGCCAACTCTGAGTCTGAGCGTCCTCAGACTCCCAACTTCCATTCCTGAAAATACTGGAGAGCTGGGACATGCCAACCAACAGAGACCCTCCGTCCTGCCTCCTCTGCTTCACTGACCCCCAGGCGCGTGAGAAATGGGGTTCCCTCCGGGTTATTCCCACCAAACCTTTAAGGACTGGCAAATGGTAAGGATCAGAACATGCTCAGAGCCAGTAGAATGAGGACCGTATCCCGTTTTGCCCTGCATCCATCAGAAAATCAACCCTACTGGATGGAATAAAGTGATTCACAGGTCCCTCCTCGTTTCCATTCGAATAAAACAGAATCGGACGCCCCTTCTCCTTTCCATCTACGCCTTTTCACCTCGGGACCCCGGAGTGCGCTGCGTTTTCGGCTCTGCTTGGTACCCGCGTGGGCTAGCTAGCGCCCGGGGCTGCGATGCTGGGGTGCAGGGATGCGGGGATGCAGGGAGTCCGGGATGCAGGTATGCACGGATGCGGGGATGCAGGGATGCTGCTGGGCGGCCTCCCTAGTGCATCCCGCCCCGCCCCCGCCCGCCTCCCGGGCTCCGACGTCACCGGCGCGGGGCAGTACCTGGGCCCGGGGCCAGCCAGCAGCCTGCGGGCGGGGCGCGCTCACCCTCCGGCAGGGGGCGCAGCCGCTCAGTGTGTGCTCCGGCTGCCAGGGGCAACGGGGAAACCGGCCGCAGGGAACCACTTCCGGGGTCGCCGGCCAGCGGGGGCAACCACTTCCGGGGCGCAGCCAAGGGCCGACGTCCGGGCTCAGCGGGCTCACCGTGGGGCGGAGGGGACCGGAACGCGGCCCCTCGGTTTCCGGACACAGTTAAGGGCCGGGGCGAGTCCAGTACAAAGCGCCGGCCGGTCCCTTGTCAGTCACGCGCGCCAGGGGCCGTGGGCGCGCTCCGCCAAGCGGCCGAGCCAGTGGCGATGACGTCACAAACGAGACCCGGCACTGCTCTTACCTTCCTGGGCGGGGCGCGCAGCGTGATTTCGTCACAAATTCTCGTGGGGCGGCCTCTCCTGGCCACGCCCCCCGCCCCCACACCTGTTCCCTCTGGACCTTCCCGAGGAGGCGCGCGGCGCGGAGAGGCCGGGCCTCGTTTTCCGGTTCCGGGCACGGAGGCGGACCGCAAGGGGGCGGGAGGTATGGAAGCGAGCCGCGCTCCTATTGGTCGAGCGGAGTGAGAGGCGGGCCGTGCGGGGCCCGGGCGCTCCGATAGGCGGCGCGCGCTTGAGTGGCGGCCCGGCGGCCCCGCGCCGGAAGCAAGGGGTGTTCAGCACGGAAAAGGAGTCGGGCCCCCAGTTGTAGGGCTTAAAGCGCGGCCCGGGAGAGCGGGCTCGGGTGGGCCGGGTGGGCTCCGGGCGGTAGCGGGGAGGCGGGCCCGTCACCCGGCCTCGGTGCCGCGTCCGGCCTGGCGCTTAGGGCGCACGCCCCGGACCCCAGGGCTCTGCAGACGGGCCGGCGGCCCCTGCACCCCGGGGAGCTCCAGGCGCCTGCTCTGGGCGCGAGGCTGCAGCGACACACTGGCACCCGGGGCGTGTGTGTTTCTGTGTATGTGTGTGTGTGTACACAATGACACAATGGAAAAAGTTCAGGATTGCTGCGGGATGGGTGTGTGTGTGTGTGTGTATACGTATGCACAATCAAAACAGTTCAGGGTTGTTACAGGATGGCAGTTTGCAGGGTTGCATGGTGCAGCACCCCAGGGAGAGGTGTGTGTGTGTGTATGCACGATAGAAAAAGTTTAGGATTGGTGTGTGTGTGTGTGTGTGTGCGCGTGTGTATGCACGATGGAAAGAGTTTAGGATTGGGGTGTGTGTGTGTGTGTGTATGTGTGCACATATGCACAATGGAAAGAGTTTAGGATTGTTACAGGATGGCAGTTTGCAGGGTTGCATGGTGCAGCACCCCAGGTACAGGTGTGTGTGTGTGTGTGTGTGCACGTATGCACAATGGAAAGAGTTTAGGATTGCTTCAGGATGGCAGTTTGCAGGATTGCATGGTGCAGCGCCCCGGGAAGGTGGTTCTATCGATTATATAGATGCAGCCTCGCTCCAGCCAGGCCTGGGGGTCAGGGTCCGCAGTTTCAAACCTGCTAAAGCATCAACGTTTCTATCGGAGCTTTGGGACTGCGGCCCCCATCGACCCCGGTGCTCTTGGCAAACTGGGATGCGTTCCAGTGGGACCCTCGGGAATTCGGATCTCTGCAGATGTTACTTTTCTCTACCCTCTCTCCACCTCCCAAAGTTTCATAAAAATCTAGGGAAAATAATAAACTAAGAACAGTGGGGAGGGAGGGGCAAATGTTTTGGGCCTTCTCGGTGTTTAGGTCACCCAGGGGCCCACCCTGCCCGCAACCACCGTGTCCTGGAAGCACCTGGGGGCTGACATCTAGGGGCGCAGCAGGGCAGGAACGGGGAGACAGAGCTGTCTCAGGGGCCACTCCTACAGCCCCCGGAGGTGAATCCGGCAAGGAGGGGCTGGGTGCAAACCGGCCTGAGCCCCCGCCGAGCTCCCTTCAGCTGTCGCATGGCGGGCGGGGCAGAGCTCAGCCTCGGGGCTGCAGGAATCAGCAATCGCCCCTTCCCCCAGGAGCTTGCCGACGCGTCAGTCACCCGGATGGTGAGCAGAAAGCGCAGCGGCTCTGCAGCGCGGACCCCTCAGCCTGCACGGAACGATGGAGCCGGGCTGGGGGCTGAGGGCAGGCGGGCGGCGGGTGTCAGACTCAGCCACTTCCCGCGGCCCCGGACAGCGTCGGGCTCGCGCCTCCTTCTCCTGCCTCCCTCCCACGGGCCACAAGCCCCCTCCACCCCTAGGGACCCCGGGCGGGAGGACGCGCCTGCCTGATGCCCGGGGCGCGCGGCCCCGCGTTCCCAAGCACACCACGGCGGGGATCGCTAGGAGCGCGCTGGGCTGCATCCCCCGGCTCCACTGCACAATCATACCTGCCCCTGCCACCGATACCGGCCCTGTCCCTCCCTGGGGTCAGCGGAGCCCCAGCAAGGACAGCGCGCTCGGATCCCTTAATTCGTCAATGCCTGTTATATAGTTACAATTTCCTGATGTAGGTTCAAAAAATCCAAACTTGCATTGGCGTCATGCCAAAGCCCTGTAACATGTTTCTTGATTCATTCCCACGGATATTTGGTCTTTTATATTTCATATCAGTAGCACAACTCCAAATGAAGTTATAATGACATCGTAACTTGGATTGAATCAACCAAAATGAAGGTTATTTAACAATAAATACCCGTTTCCCAACACCAATACCCATAATACAATTAGTAATCATACAATTAACACAAGTCACATTCCAAATTACCTGTTGTAACGTGATATTAGCATACCCAAACATAAATGCCCAAGGAAGTGGCATGCATACTTCAATGGATCCATCAGATTGAGCGGCACCATAACCTAGAGAGAAGTCTACATTTTGTTTGTCCTGGCTGCCAGTGACATGCCGCAATTTTTCCACATTATCTGGAAAAGAATCATTGTTCTTCCCTATGGCCAAGTCCATTTTCCATATTACATTTGATATCCTTCATTCATCAAACCACACGGCGCGTCTGCGACCTTCCATTCTCCATAAATGCTGTTATCTGGTGTGCGAGGATGCCAACAAACCCAGGCAAGATTGTGCATTGTCCAAGACCGGCCCTATAAGCCTTTTCAAGGGGACTATACAACAGACAAAGATGGTACAATTGTTGGAGAACATATTCCCAAATCTAAAGGTGGGTGAGATTCTCTATGGAAGTGAGACCGTTTAGAAAACCCTGTTCCATTAATGGTAACAATAGTAGTTAAATTCTTCCAATATATTACATGATCCTATAAGCCCAAACATCCCAAAGTCCCATTAGTGGAAGAATCCCTCTCTAAACAAATAGGGGTTCCTCGAGATATTCCGGAGAAGGAAATATCTGACTGGTGCCTTATAATATGTGCAGCCCTCATTCCCCAACCTACTGAGTAGCATTATTATAAAACTGAATCTGCTCTCCTACCCAAGTGGCTAACTGCAACACCGGGGGATCTGGGATGGAAGTCCAAAACGTGTCTGCGCTTGCTGAACTAAGGAGCATCAGCTGTACAAGGAAGGCAGTCAGGGTCACATGCAATTGACTTCTCTTAACTTGAGAGTATACCTGTTGGACCTGATCCGTTGTCAATGTGGTCTCGGCAAGGCTGGTTGGATCCACCAACATCACCTGTGCAAATTGATTGATCAAGTTCTTTCTCTGTCTGGCGCACCAACTTCTGCAAGAACCAGCATGGCGTTTCGGCATCCTGTGGAAAGACACAAACATGCCCTCGTCTCCACATCAATACTGGATCTGGCTCCTACAATTTTCATCCAATGGTTCTTTCCATTTTACAAGAGGATGGGATTTCTTTTAATTTCTATATTTTTCCCACAGCTTCTGTGCTGGAGTATTGCCATCTTCATTAAAAATCAAATAATTTAAAACAAAGAGGGCATGCTTCAATAGATTTCTAGGTTGTTGAGAATACATCTCCCCCGTTTTTATTTTTCGCAACTGATATTTAAAAGTTTGGTGTGCTCGTTCAACAATGCCTTGTCCTTGAGGATTATATGAAATGCCCGTCTTATGTATAATATTTATCTGTGTACAAAAGATTGAATTTTTTTCCAGTATAACCAGGGCCATTATCTGTTTTTATGTTTCAGGGTACTCATAACTGAAAAGCAAGCCAAACAATGTTCACCAGCTTCCCCTGTTTGTAAAGTAGCATGTAGAAATCCTGAATAAGAGTCTATGGTGACATGAGCATAGAGAAGATTGACAAAAGCATGAATAAGTGTGATATCCATTTTCCACAGTCCATTGGCTAAAAGGCCTCTAGGATTAATTCCATAATGAGGCACTGAATGCAGCAAAGGACATACTGAACATTGTTTAACAATTTGTCTGGCAACTTCTCTAGGAATATGAAGCTGCTGGCAGAGGCTCCTGCTGTTCTGATGGTGAAGTTTATGGGAGCGGAGAGAGGCTTGAGCTCGGAAAAATAATATTTCAGTTGCGTTTTCAGCCAGAGCATTTCCCTCCTACAGAGGTCCAGGAAGGCCAAATGTGCACAGATATATCCAAACTACATGGATGAGTTCGCTGATGAATAACAGATTGAATCTGGTTTTAAAAAATCCTGTACAAGATGATTAGAAGTTCCAATATACAGAACAGTTTCAATAGCTAGTAAGGCTCGTCCAAAATATTGACTGTCAGAATAGAGATTAAAGGGCACCTCATTACACAATTTAAGAGCCGGAAGCACAGCATAAAGTTCAGTTTCCTGAGCAAAAGTACATCCTGTCTGCCAAACCTTAGTGCCTGCGTCTGTTCGTACCACGGCTCAGCCATTAGAAGATCCATCAGTAAAAATTAAACCAGCATTAGTAATTAAACCAGCATTAATAATAGACTATTGAAAGGTATTATGTGGAAAAATAAAGGGATGAGTCACCATAAAATATAAAATCTTCTCCTGTGGTAAATGATTGGAAACTGTAGACGAAAATTGATTTCACCAGTTTTGCTTGTCTTTATCAAAAGGGATTACAATTGCTCCTGGGTCTTTACCAAAATATAAATTAGACTGTTTTTGACACAGGGCAATTAAAGCAATAACCATCTCATAGTAAGGAGTTCAAACCTCCTGTGGAGATGCTTGTAAATGAATTCATAAAAAGGGCTTATCCTGATATAGTACTGCTGCAGGAATATGGGAAGTGAATATAATACATAAAGGCCACGGATGAGTATAATTACAATATCCAATGGATGGAGTCATAATGGCTTGTTCAACCAATTTCCGTGCTCTCGGACTGGAGGTCTTAATGTCCGAGAAGAACTGGGATCCGAATCTCCTTTAAATATATCAAACAGTGGCTTAAGCATGCTAAACACAAGGAAGGCCTAATCCATTTAATCTCCCCGAGAAGTTTTTGGAAGTCAGAATCCATAAACTGTTTTTTCTAAGGCTAAAGTTTTGCATTTTAACCTTATCTGTAAATAACTGATAATGTAAACAAGAATAAGGCTCCTCGCATTGTACTTTCTCAGACGCAATAAAAAGCACGGCTTGAGTTAAAGCAATTGTCAAGTTTCCAAAAGTAGTTAATAACTGATCTTCATCGGTATAGGCAATTAATATATCATCCAGATAGTGAATAATATAACTAGCTGAATATTGCTTTCTGTTTGTATAGCCTGTGCTACAAACTTTTGGCATAAGGTGGGGCTATTGGATGTTCCCTGAGGCAAAACTCTCCATTGATATCTCTTCATAGGTTCTTTAAAATTTGTTTCAGGAAATGTAAAAGCAACACGAGGTCAATCTGCCGGAAAGGAAGGGATCATATAGAAACAATCTTTTATTTATTTATTTTTTTAAATTTTTCATTGGAGAATCACTGTGATGTACACTTACTAACTTATGAAGTTTTGTGTTTGCATTTGACTCATAGAGTGAGCATTTACCCATCCCTCCACTAGTGCCCATTCACCTCCACCAATGATCCCAGTATCCCTCTCATCAACCCCACCCCAACCCCCACCACCTGACCAAGCCTCTGTGGCAGGGCATTCCCCTTTGTTCTCTCTCCTTTTGGGTGTTGTAATAGAAACAATCTTTTAGATCAAAAATAATTGTACAAGTATTGTCTGGCATGGCAGAGCGCATAGGTAAGCCAGGCTGGAAAGCTTAAAGGTGTTCCCTTAGTTTCATTAACTTCTTAAAAATTTTGTAACAGCGACCACTTACCTGATTTTTTCTTAATAACAAATATAGGTGAATTCCATGGTGAATCAGAAGGTTCAATATGTCCCAACTCCAGCTGTTCCTGCACTAGCTGTTGGGCAGCAATAATTTTTTCTTATGAGAGAGGCCAAGATCAACCCACGCGGATATCAGATTTCCACTTAATAGCATCAGCATGGACTGCAGTGCGTTCAAAGGCCCCTCCTAAAAAGGTCAGGCAGTTCTCTAGCTTGGGGACTGTATAAGAGCCAATTCATATTTGGCGGTACCCCGCCGTCCCCAAGGCCTATTCGGGTGGTGCAGAGCTGGGTGGGGGAGGCACAGGGCTGAGCTGCTGCCCCCTTTTCCTCCCAGCCATACCCTCCCCCTCACCATGGCCCCAGAGCAGAGTCCGCTGAAGGAGCAGACTTGGTGCTCAAAGCCGAGTCCAGCTGCTCAGCGGTAGGAGAGGCCGGCACAGACCTCCACACCACGGGCCTGCTGGGAACCGCTCTGGCCCTGCTCACAGAGGAACATCAGCACATCAGCCATGCCACACGGGGCCAGGTCCCCACTCCCACCCTGTCTTGCCCGCCAACCTGCCCTCAGGCACACAGCTGCGTTGACCTGCAGTGGCTTCCAGGGGGAACTGGCTGCTCCCCACTTCCAAAAGGCACTAAAACCACCTCTTTGGCCAAGAATATGCGTGCTGGTTGGTTTAGGGATGCCTGCAATGTCTCCTAATAAGCCAAGTGGGAGATGGGTAAAGGCATTTCCATGTGGCTGGCCACAGATGAATCCCTGGCACTAAACATGGCTCCACATGTGTGCACAGATGAACACACAGGCACACATGCATGCACACATATGCACACACAGGCATATACATATGTATACACATGCACACACAGGAATAGACACATGCACAAAGAGGCGTACACACATGCACACACATTCACACAGCCATACACACATGCACACACAGGCATAAACACATACAAACACAGGCACATATAGGCACGGGCACACACATACACACACCAGCATATACAGGAACATGCACACACAGGCACATACACAGGAACACACAGGCACATACATAGGAACACATAGGCACACAGTCATACACACATGCACACATGGGCACACACAGAAACACACAGGAACAACAGAGCCACACACACATGCACAAACGTGCATACACACCAGCACCACCAACATCCCTTGCAGCAGTGACCCATGATCCTCTCCCCAGTGTGTCTTGTCAGTGCAGATCCGCCTCACTGAAGGCAGCCTGAGAGTCCCCTTGGTACACATCCACACAAACACGGCACACGGGATGAGGGGCGGGGACGGAGACTGGCCTCTGCACCCGGGACTGGCACACTCATTCTCCACCACAACAAATGGCAAATGAACTCATCCGCACTCCGCTGTGAAAGGGCGCACTGGAGAGTGGCCTCTCTTCATTGTGTTGCTTCCAGACTATTCTTTGACCTCTGCTCTTTGTGACTGAAAATCTGTGATGCAATGGCCAAACCCCTTTGGCTGCGTGGGTCCTGTGTCCACCTCTGCCCGCCCCCCTCTACTCCTTCCCTTGTTTTCCATCGGGACGAGGGTTGGCTGCATTGGAAACACCCCACATTCTTTTGCCCACTCTGTGGCCACAGCTTCCTGGAGCAGGGGTCAGTGTGGCTCCTTCCAACCATGCGGGGGCAGTGGCCTCACTGGCCCGGGCTCCTGCACCATGCACCGCTGCTTCCTCTCAGAGTGGCAGGAAACAGTGAACAAAACAGATGTGGACACTGGCAGCCACAGCGCTCTTCCTTACTGATTGTACTCATCTCCCCCCTCCACCTTTTTTTCTTTTTTTAACATACATGTCTCAGTCTGGGGGCTTTGGCACTTACAAGAACATGGAGACAGAAAACAAGCTTGTTCTCAGATGTTTGATAAAAATAAATAAATAAATCAGAACCCTTGATAAAGACAGCCAGGTGACCTGACATGCTGTTCTCTCTTTTATACCTTGTGATATTCCAGTACTGGGGGCCGGGGGGTCCCCTTCCATCCATACTCCCTGGTTATGTGGTGATTTGCCCTGGCAATATAACGCTGCTTAAGGTTGCAGATACCCCTCCCACACACACACACGGGGAGCATATGTTCTTGTAGTCTTTATGGCCACTTTTAAGTCCAGGAGACCTTCGTTTCCAATACCCATGGAGTCCATAGAATAAGAAGCTCTGCAACATATTTAACAGCCAAGGACAGTAGAGACAAGGTCCAGGAGGATCACATCACAGCTTGGAATCTGGCCTCAACATGCTGGGGGAAAATGCAGCTGGGACAGAGAAAGGACCACTAAGTAAATGATGGTTAGACAGATCACTTGGGATGGGAGATGCGTGCTGAAAGTAGACTAAGGACAAAACATAGCCTCTTAGTACCTGTATTGCTAACCATAACACCCAAAGGAAGAGAGAGAGTAGGAGGGGATGTACCTGCCACAGAGGCAGAGGGTGGGAAGAGGTAGGGGTGCCCAGAGGGATACTGGGAATATTGGTTTTGGAGAATGGGCAATGGTGGAGGGGTGGGTACTCCATCATTATATAACTGAAGTGTAACCATGAAAGTTTGTAAGTCTGTACATATATATCACGGTGATTTAGTTAAAAAAAGAAGAAGCTTTCCAACACATAAGAGAATAACAACTGTAAAAAAACATAGAAATGAATCAGAAAAAAAAAGGCAAAACACTGTGTACTGTGCAACTGTGCACCCAGATCCGGTGAAGGGGGGAAGGGAGAGAGAGAGGGAGAGAGAGAAAGAGAGAGAAAGAGAGAGAGAGGAAGTGCCTGCCATAGAGGCAGGCTAGGAGATGGCAGGAGGGAAACTGGGGACATTGAAATGTGTACTGGTGGAGGGACGGGGGTTAGAACACTGTATGATTGAAACCCAATCATGAACAGCTTGGTGAGGGTCAATCTGACAGTGATTCAATTAAGAAAAAAATTTTTAAATTATGTTGTTAAGGGTTGGAATGAAATTCCAAGGGGTAACAGCTGTCCTGGATGTGCCCTCTTCAATTCTGAATTTTGTACCCCCAACAATGCCAGGAGTGATGCCTGAGCAGTGCCAAGCAGAAGCCGTTGGTACAGCCGGCTGTGGCCCTCAACTCCTGTCATAAAAGTAGGTGACATGTTTTTTCACAGTGCCTTACTGTTCTCACAATGCTCCACCAGGAACCAGCCTACCATTTGAATGTCTGGTGTGTGTAAACGGGACAGGGGCAAGCCAACCATGCAAACAGTTGGGTCATGAACTAACCGTTATGTAAGACATCCATGTTTATCCAAATGATATCCACACTATCCTCCTTTCATACTCGGGACAATAACCTTGTGGGCTGAATCTAGTTGTCAATAAATACAAGTAGGGTCAACACTTATTATTCAACAGGAGGGACCCCAATACAGGTGTAAACAAAACTCCCAGCCACGTGCGGTGAGCCCTTCAGCAGCAACTCAGGCCTGGAGTCCCTGCCTGGCCCCCAGCTCCCCAGATGAGCCCCGAGGCTCCATTGCCCCACGTTCCCGTCGGGCCTCACCCACACCCCGACCGCCCCGGGGAGGCTCCGATTTTGCGGGACCCGGTGCCCAGGCGCTCGGTGGACGCGCCCAAGCCTTGGCGCCCTCCGCTCCATGCGCCCGACGGTCCCATGTGTGCATGTGGTGGGGGGGCTCGGGGGGTTCGAGCGTGCGGGATCCCCGATCCCCGAGTTCTGAGGTCACGGGCCACGTCACTAAGGGTATCCCGGAAGGAACGCTGGTTCCTAGGGACGCGCCGCACCGGCACACTCCCGCTCGGCGCTAGCCGACAGTTCAGGAGTGAATTCCTGCCACAGAGGAGGCCCGGCTTGCTGGCCAGCGCCTGGCGCTGCCCACTGGCTGCTCCGCCGCAGACCCGCACCCGCCCACACCTTGATCACCCCTTTCCGACCGCTCCAGCCCACGGTGAGTGTCCGCGGGAGGGACAGACACCCGGTGCGCAGGGATATGGACCTCAGGATACAGAGAGGGGGGACCAGGGGTCAGGGAAACAGGGTGAGCAGGAGGGAGGGAGGAATAAGGGGGCGTGGCAGCCCCAGGGGAGGGGACATGGTAACCCCAGGACAGAACAAGGTGGACCCAAAGCATATCAGAACCCAAAGAGATCCCAGAGAGTGTCCCGTACATTTCCTTCTATGCTTTTGTTCCCTGAGTATCTCCGGGGGCAGTGGCGGGTACCGCCCAAACACCGCCCCAAATCCTAAGAGGGATTCCAAGGGACCCTGCTTCAAGGACGCGTGTCTTACACACGCGCATCCCATGGGTGCACCACACATTGCTCGGAGGATGCCAACCGTGCGCAGAGGAGGCCGCAGAGCGCGAGGGTACAAAGTTACGAGTGGGGCGGGGGCGGGGAGGCGAAGGCCCGGCAACGTGCAGGACCAACGGGTCGAAGCCTGACCCGGTACCAGGCTAGTGAGGCTCCCGGGGAGGCTCGATTCTGCGGGAACCCGCGCCAGACGCTCCATGGAGGCGCCCAAGCCTTTGCGCCTTTGGCTCCATGCACCTGACGGTCCCATGTGCGCACATAGGGGGGTGCGCGGGGAGGTTCCAGCTTGTAGGACCCCCGAGGCCCAAGTTTTGACGTCACGTGTCATGTCGCTGAGGGTATCCCAGAAGGAACGCTGGGTCCTAGGGAGGCGCCGGTCCGGCACACTCCCGATCGGACGCTAGTCGCCAACAGGGGACCTCAATTCCTGTGACAGACGAGGGCTAGGTCGCTGCCCAGCGCCTGGCGCTGCCCGCTGCTGTTTCGCCAAGGACCTGCACCAGCCCACAGCTTGGTCATCCCTTTCCGACCCCTCCAGCCCACAGTGAGTGCACGTGGCGGGGGCACGGGGGCACATACCTGGGGCAGAGATGGGGGACCAAGGGTCAGGGAAACGGGGCCAGCCAGAGCTAGGACGGTCTCAGGGGAGGGGGCGTGGCAGCCCAGGACAAAAGGCGGGAGACCCTCAGGGAGGAGTGTGGGGAGCCACAAGGGAGGAGGGTGGGGAGCCCCAAGGAAAATGATGGGACTCCCCAGGGAAGAGAAGGGGAACAGCTAGGGAGAGTGGAGAGACTCTAGGCAGGAGGTTGGGAAACAGTTACCGAGGAGGGTGGGAGTCCAGAGGGAGGAGTCCAGGGAGCCTCTAGGGAGCAGGGTGGGAATCCCCAGATAGGAGGTGTCTTCTGGGCTGACAGCACTTGCCTTGCATGATCCAGACTCACCCCTGGGCTCCGGAGATGGGCCCCCAGACCCACCAGGAGGGACCCCTGAGGCCGACCTGGAGTCAGCCCTGGGCACCATGGTGTGGCCCCGAACCCGACCAAACAAGAAAATGTTTTTGTGTGACCACGGGGACCCCAAAAGTGGAGGAAGGGACCCCACTGCATGGAGGGGCTGTGCGTCTCTGGGCTGCCAGGGTCTGAGTGTGGCCTGTGATCTACAGAGCCCTGACCTGGGATGACACGGAGACCCTCCGACGTGCGATTCCACCAGGACCTGGGGACGCTGCGACCATCCCAGGCGTCATGCACATGGGGCTACTGTGGGCCCAGCTACCCGGGGCAGCCACAGCCCCACGCCCATTATCCCTACAACCCAGGGCCGTATCTCCACGGCCTGCCAACTTACTACCAACAGCCGGGGCCCAGTGTCCAGCCCACGGGGTCCTATGGGCAGGGGGCTGACTCCAATATCCAGCCAGGCCCGCACTCTGCCCAGGGCTACTATGGCCAGCGGGCTTGCCCCCAAGGCCCACTGTTAGTCCCCTCTGACGATCAGGGATGGCCCATTCGCCACCCTAATGACTGGTGCGAGGCCGTGGTCTACTGTCCACGGAAAGCCCCGTGCTTCCAGGGGGGCACGCCTCACTGCCAGGCCTTGATAGGCCAGAAAACACCTCTTGGCAAGTCGGTGGCCACCGCCCCAGCCCAGAACGGGGCCGCAGAGACCCAGAAGGAGGCCCCAGCGCCTCAGAAGGAGGCCCCAGCACCTAAGAAGGAGGCCCCAGCACCCAAGAAGGAGGACCCAGCACCCCAGAAGGAGGCCCCAGAGCCCCAGAAGGAGGCCCCAGCACCTCAGAAGGAGGCCCCAGCACCCAAGAAGGAGGCCCCTCCGCCTCCGCCCCCGGCGGCAGTGCCCGCCCCAGCTGCACCTGCAGCCGCAGGGGGCCCGACAGCCCCTGACCATGGTCACGCTGTGTCCACCAAGGACACGCAGGCCCCTGATAGTGACGTAGAGTCCATGGAAACAGAGTCCTGTGGGAGTAGTGTTCAGTCTATGGACACCGAATCCCAAGGGGAACCATTGAGCGATATGGAAGTAGATCCGCCCAGTGTCCCCGTGACCCAGCCAAGTGCGACGGTGGCTGCACCCCGGGGCCAGACCACCCACGTCCAGGCCCCCGGGACATCGAATCAGTCCAAAAAGAGGAAATGGAACGGCCTTACAAAGCTGCAAAGCCCTAAATGCAAGAGGCACCAGCCGGGCGCTGGACCGGGGCCAAGTGGCACTCAGGGCACCCATGTGCCAGTGCCAGCGTTTCAGTTTGCGCTGCCGCAGCAGCTCGGGCCTCCCATCATGCGGGGGCTAAGTGGCACCCAGGGTGGGGCTCTGTCCGTGCCAGCCTTCCAGTTTGCACCCCCAAGGCAGCTCGTGCCTCCCAATGTGCCGGGGCCACGTGGTACCCAGGGTGCACCTGTGCCTGCACCCGCCACCCAGATCCCACAGGTGCCGCACCCTGTGCCGCCCTTTGTGCCCGCACCCCAGCAGGGCTTGAAAAGTGGTGCCACCCAGCGGGGGTGGCACCAGCGGCCACTTGTGGCTCCTGCAACTCTGAGGCTGCCTGTGCCAGCACCCCAGCAGGGCTCAACCAGTGGTGCCCCCCAGAAAGGGTGGTACAAGCAGCCACTTGTGGCTCCTCCCAACCAGGTCCCACCTGTGTGGCACCGTAGGTTCCCCTATGTGCCCGCACCCCAGCAGGGCCTGGCCAGTGCCACCGGGCGAGCGTGGCGCCAGAATGCACCTGTCAGTCGTGCCAACCAGGTCCCACGTGCGTGGCACTGTATGTCCTCATATGTGACCGCACCCCAGCAGGGCAGAAGCATCAGGGCCACCCAGCGGGCAGGGCACCAGCATTCACTGGTCAATCGTGCCAACCAGGTCCCACCTGCATGGCAGCGTGTGCCCACACATTTGCCCGCACCCCTGCAGGGCTCGAGCAGTGGTGCCACCCGGCGGGCATGGTGCCGATGGTCAGTTGTTGCCCCCTATGGGCAGCAGGGTCAGGGCGCCCCAGCCCGGAAATTGAAGCGCTAGGGGGCGCTGGGCACAGGGGCTGCTGCCCCATGTGGCCCTCTGACCTGAGGCCACAAGGTCAGACACCCCCCTCAGACACCCTGGGGACCCCCAATCTAACAGGGCTCTCAGCACTCCCATTACCATACAGAATGTTCCAGAATGGTCTCCCCATGACCATCTAGTACCCGTCCCTGCTGCCCACCATGGACATGTGCTTTGCCCGACACCATCCGGGCCCGCACCACACCCTCCCCACCCTTCCTCCCGGTGTCCCTTAGTTTTCTCCCTGAGTCACATGGACTTTACCTTGGTACGACACTGTCCTCAGAAGGGTACCAGGACTATGTCATCATCATTAAGAACAATAGCTGACGACACTCAGTCACCTTTGATCAATTCCTGAGTGTGTGTGATTCACACGATGAAATATGTTTGCCTATAGTTTAACTTAGAAAATATGATAGCAGATTGTTTGTGATATAATAAAGTTGTTGCAACCTGCCTGGCCCTGCACTGTGCTTTTCTCTCCAAGCAGGTGAGCGGGCATCACCCCGTCGGGGTGAGGGAGGGCAGGGAGGGGCCGGGTGCTCTGCAGTGCTCCCCATCCTCCCATGCTGACGCGCTGAGATCTCGGCACGGCTCCCCTGTCCTCCATGCTGAGGGCCCTTGCCAATCGGTGAGACACTCAGTTCCACTCAGCCCTGTCTCAGGCCAGGCCCCTCCCAAATCTGAAGCACTGCCGGGCCCTCTAGCCAAGCAGCAGAAAGGCTGCGGACCAGGGTCAGAGATGGGGCTGGGGGCTCAGCGGAGGCACCTGCATGGCAGAGACAGCCCTGGGCTCACTCCTCGGGAGGCCAAACTCCAAACACTTCCAACACTGGGATGGAGACATAGGGGCTGGCCGGAGCCAGAGGACAGTGGGTGGGCATTGGCCTGGCACAAGGCCCTCCGGGCTCCATCGTCGGCATCCCGTACCTGCCCCAGCCCCCGGGAGTAACTCCCGAGAGCAGAGACAGAGGTGACCCTGAGCGGCACCGGGGCTGGTGCAAAGCTTGAAAGTTCATCGATCAGCTCATACGGGGGGAGTGGGGGGAGGGATCAGTAGCTGTTTTAAAGCCTCTAGGCTGCAGACATTGGACCCCAGGGCGGCCCGCCTCTCCCCGAGGATGGCACAGATCATTGCCTGAAGTCAGCAGCCCGAGAAGCGTGGCCATTCCCACCCACGCTGCGGGCGCCAGGCTGACTGGGAGCCGGTCGTCGAGGGCAGGAGTTGGTGTGTAGACATCAGACCCAGGGGCTGGGAGGGACTCAAGGGGTGACTGTGAGCGTGGCACAGCCACGGCTCAACCTGACCCCGACAGAACCTGAGCGTCACCTGCAGACTGGACACTCGCCACCTCCTGAAGCAGCCGGCTCCTCCGGGACAAGCGGCCATTGGGCCTCAGTCCTGCTTTCCGATACCCGGCAGGGACACGGCTCTTAGGTGGGCTCACACAGGAAGGGACATGTGTCAGACATTGGGTCACACGAGTAGGGTCATGGGGGCTCTGAGATAGGTCATCAGGCAGGAACACAGGGCTTTGAGGTGGGGTCTCACAGTTAGGAGCACAGGACTTTGAGGTGGGGTCACACAGGCAGGAACACAAACTCTGAGGTGGGGTCACACAGGCAGAAACATGGGCTCTGTCACGGGGTCACACAATTAGGGACTTGGAGCTCTGAGTAGGAATCACACAGGTAGAGACATGGGCTCTGAGGTGGGGTCACACAGGCAGTAACACAGGACTCTGAGTTGGGGTCACACAGGCAGGGACACAGGACTATTAGATGAGGTGACACATGTAGGAACACAGTACTAATGTGGAGTCACACTGGCAGGGACAAAGGGCTCTGAGGTGGGGTCACATTGGTAAGTAAACAGTACTGAGGTGGGGTCACACAGGGAAGGACACGGAATCTGAGGTGGGGTCACATGTCCAGGCACACAGGACTCAGAGGTGGGGTCACATGGGCAGGGACACAGCTCTGAAGTGGGACCACACATGTAGAGACATGGGACTCAGGTGGAGTCACAGAGGCAGGCACAGGGCTCTGAGGTGGGGTCACACAATCAGGATCACAGAATTCTGAGTTGGGGTCAACACAGGCAGGGACACAGGACTCTGAGGTTAGGTCACAGAAGAGGTGAGGTCACATAAGCTGGGACATGGGATTGTGAGGTGGGGTCCTTTAGATAGGGTAGAACGGTTCACTATGTGTTGCAACGAATTGGGAAGGTGTTCTCAGGGTCACACAAGTAGAAAAAATGGCACTGAGGTGGATCACACAAGTAGGGACAGCTCTCTGAGGTGGGTCTCATGGACAGAGATGGAGTACTCTGTGGAGTCCCACAGGCAGAGAAGGGGCTCTGAAGTGGCGTCACACAGCAGCTGTGAAGAAGCTCTGAAGAGGCTGGGACAGGAATCTGTGCGCAGAGGTCACACAGGGAGGGCAGGGGCTGTCAGCTGAGGTCACACAGGGACCACAGGGGCAGTGAGCTGAGGTCACAGAGGCATAGATGGGGCTGTGAGGGGAGGTCACATGGGTAGAGACACGAGGCTATGTGGTGAATCAAATAGTGAGGGAGAGGGCCCCTGACTTGAGGTCATAAACAGATACAAGGTTCCTGATGTGACGTCATGATGGCCAGAAGCTGGGCTCCTTGAGGCGAGTCCCACAGGTGGGGATAGGTTTGTCGGGGTGAGTCATACAAAAAGGTACAGAGCACCGGAGGTGAGGTCACACGGGCAGGTATAGGAGTCCCTGAGGTGAGGTCACACAGACAGGTATAAGGGTCCGTGAGGTGAGGTCACACAGGCAAGTATAAGGGTCCCTGAGGTGAGGTCACACAGGCAGGTATATGGGTCCCTGAGGTGAGGTCACACAGGCAGGTACAGAGCACCTGAGGTGAGGTCACACAGGCAGGTATAGGGGTCCCTGAGGTGAGGTCACACAGGCAGTATAGGGGTCCCTAAGGAGAGTCACACAGGCTGGTCTAGGGGTCCCTCAGGGGAGTCGCACAGGCACATACAGGGCTTCCTGAGGTGAATCACACTGGCAAGGATGGGTGTCCCTGAGGTGAGTCGCGCAGGCTGGTAGAGGGGTACTGGCATTTCACACCCTCAGGCAGTGAGCTCTCTTTCCCTTTACAGCAAGGACCACATGACCCCACGTGTAGAACACAAACCAGAAACCTTCCATGCTCCCATTTGATTGTTTTTTAGAGGTTTGACCCTCATCCAACAAAATTCACAATGTCAAATGAAGCTGACCAGATGTTCACACAAACAAAACCCATTTTCCTCACCTCTAAATTTGGTCTGAATACTCCCAGAAATGGAGGAAGAATTCGTAGCTGTAGCCCTCCTATTGCCCAGACCCCCACTAAGATCAAAGCAGCATGCAAGGCCCAAAGATACGCGCCGGGTCACCCTGTTGCCACACGCAGCCTTGAGACCAAATGGGAAACAAGCGTCCAGGGTCCGAGTTCTCACAGCCAGGGCGGAAGGGCAAGTATCCTGAGAGTCGCTGCTTCACAGAGACGTGCTGGGGAAGGAAACGGGGACCCCAGTCTCTCTGAGGGGCAGCACACAGCTCACACGTGAAAGTGCTTAGTCAGGAACCAGGGACCTGATTTCACCCACAGAACTACAGGAGGGCATCTGAGAAAAGTCCACACATATGTAACAAAGAGAGCAGGGGAGGATTTGCAAAACCCAGATGCAAAGTGCTCTGTCCACGGCTGGCTGGTGTATGGTCATCCACGGGACACGACTCACTGTCAGTCCCGT
Source organism: Sorex araneus (assembly GCF_027595985.1). Classification (NCBI taxonomy): domain Eukaryota; kingdom Metazoa; phylum Chordata; class Mammalia; order Eulipotyphla; family Soricidae; genus Sorex; species Sorex araneus. The sequence continues at coordinate 5,073,755 of NC_073313.1, forward strand.
GTACAAGTCACTGGCGTTATTCCCGTCCTGCCTTCACAGAGAAGGAAGAAGCTCAAAGACAACAGCCACAGGCAGAGGCTGAAAGGAGAGGACAGAGCAGACAACAGTCATGCAGAGTCTTCCTTCCTCTGCCAGATATTGTTTCATTTTGACCAGCTCAAATAATGAGATTTTTCACTTTCAGAAATGATCGGGGACTGAGGTGAGATTTTTCTCACCAATGTCACCCATTCATTCACTCAGAACATCTTCCCAAGATAGTGCAGAGCACGCAGTAAAGGAGGGAAACCATCTGGTTTTGAGTACATGGAAAGAGCCGTTTCTGGACAGAAGAATGCACTGGAATATTTGGGATTTAGTTTGGTTTTCAGTATATGAGTGTCACGGTATAGCTAAGAGATTCACAGAGGACCACAGAGAATCCCGCCTGGAATCTATCTTGCTAGAGCTGGGAAGCTAAGAATGATTCTGACTTAAAAAAATTATTAGTGAATCACCTTGAGCTACGGTTACAAACTTATGAACTTTCTTGTTTGCATTTCAATCATACAGTGATCATTTGCCCATCCCTCCCCAGTACCCATTCTCCTCCACCAATGCTCCCAGTATCCCTCCCACAACCCCACCCCTTCTCCCACTACCCCACCCTGGCTCTACGGCAGGGCATTCCCTTTTGTTCTCTCTCCTTTTGGGTGTTGTAGTTTGCAATAGAGGTAATGAGTGGCCATCATGTTCGGCCTTTAAAAAGGCTACTACTCTATTCCAACTTTTTAAGAGTTGGGGGTGTAAGTAGATTTTATGATAGGAATATGATGTAATGGTCCCATGTCAGTGGCCAATAAAAGGTTCCTTACAATGATGGAAAGGCTTATATGTTGTCTATCACTGACTCAGGGAGAGCTGGGGATCCGATGGGTTACAGGAAAATATTCATCTCAGGCCTTGGAGAGAAATTGCCAGCTGGCCCCTCATTTAGAGGGCCGTGCTAATGGAAAATCAAAGGGAAAAGGAGCCCCACTCAGAAAAGGGCTCTCTGTGGGCAACTATCCTTCATGAAAAGAACCCAGCGCTTGCTGCAAGCTCTGTAAACTGCATTTGGTGGCATAAACTGAATGTAAAATCTGATTCCATTCTGAAGGTAGAATATCGAATATCGTGTGTGTGTGCGTATTTTGTTGGAGACTTCGGCAAACACATAACATAGTCCAATTTACACAGGATGCTTAGTATATGGGTGTGGTATCTGGAATATGTGCATTAGAAAAGGCATGAATTTTTTAAAAATCAAATTACTTGGCTGGAGAGATAGTACAGCGGGTGGAACACTTGCCTTGCATGTGGCCGACCCGGGTTCTATCCCCAGCATCCACAGAGTCTCCTGGGCACTGCTAGGAATAATTTCTGAGTGCAGAGTCAGGAATGACCACTGAGTATCACCAGGGGTGGCCTCAAAATCAAAGGCAACCAGAATTCCTCTGCAGATATAGCCCCTGCTCTAAAACCGTAAGTTCCAGGGTAGAGTCTAGTACAGCACACAGCCATCTGCCTTCCACACACTGACCCCTTGCACCGCACAGACTCCCCAGAGCCCCACCAGGAGCGAGTCCCACGACAGAGCCAGTAGTTGGCCCCGAGCACTGCTGAGTGTGGCCACAAAAGAGACCAACCCAGCTGCATCGAGGAGGAGGCAAGGGCATGGCACCAGGTTGGCGGCTGAGAGGCAACCAGTGGGACAAGGGGCCCTGGGACAGAAACATGTGCCAACCCAAGCTAGAGTGAGAGACTCTGCATGATCACTGCGGATGTGACCCCACATGTATGTGACAGCACAGCACCGTCTCCACAGCTGACCCCAGGGCTCACAATGCACATGCTCCCAGGCAGGCCAGAGCAGCAGCCAAGACTCTGTCCACCCCCTCCACCCTCCCTCTCTCTCTCTCTCTCACTTCCTCTACCTCTCTTACTCTGTCTCTCCTCTCTTTCCTCTCTCTCCTTTCTCTCCCCCCTCTCTCCTCTCTGCTCCCATCTCTCCCTTCTCTCTCTTTCCTCTCACTCTTCTCTCTCTCCCCCACAACCCATATCCCACACTTGTGGGAACTGCATGCAGTGTGAGGCCACGTACCTTAGAATACTGCTTGTGATTCTGGCACCACACCAGGGAGCTGTTGTTCTGCAAGAAAAAACAAACAGGGGCTCAGCACACCATCCACCCTGGGGAACACGGGGTCAGGCCACCCCCGCCCTGGGAACACAGGGTCAAGACACCCTCCACCCTGGTGCAGACAGAGTTCCAGCACACCGTCGGCCTCGGTGGTGACCCCACATATAGTTGCGGGACTTAATCTTTTCCTCACATTAGCAGTCTGGGGCTCCTGTCTCCGGGAGCCAGGCTGGCCCCTTGCAGCAGCAGGTGAGCAGGTGGGGAGGCCGCAGGGCTCATGGGCAGCTGACAATGGCTCAAGCCTCAGCCATGAACTGAAACGCTGCCCTAGATGTGGACTGGGAGACACAGGCAGCCTGGACACACTCGAGGAGGAAAGTGGGCACTGTCGGGAGAAAGTAGAAACTCGGGAAGGGAAGTGGACACTTGGGGAGGGAAGTGAATACTAATGGAGGGAAGTGGGCACTGAGAAAGAGTAGTGGACACTAAGGGATGGAAGTGGACAGCAGAGAGGGAAGTGGACACTCGGGGAGGGATGTGGACACTAGGGGAGGATAGTGAATTTCGGGGAGAGGAGTGGCCATCGGGGAGGGAAGTGGGCAATGGGAGAAGATCGTGGACACTAAGGGATGGAGTAAACACCAAGGATGGAAAAGGACACTGGGAGACGGAAGTGGATACCAGGGAGGGGAAGTGGACACCTGGAAAGAGAAGTGGCCATAGGGGAGGGATGTGGACACTTAGAGATGGAAGTGGGCACTGTGGGAGGGAAGTGGAAGCTGAGTAGGGAAGTGGACACCAGGCAGGAAAGTGGACACCAGGGAGGGACGTGGATACTGTAGGAGAGAAGCAGACACTATGGATCGGAAGTGGACACCAGAAAAAGGAAGTGGACGCTCGGGAAGTAGAAACCAGGGAGGGCATGGACACCAGGGAGGGAAGTGGACACGCGGGCAGTGGGCACTGCGGGAGTGGACCCTGGTGGCAGTGCCAGACAGTGCGTATCTAAAGGCCAAGTAGGAGTGACTGAGTCACGGCTCCCATGGCTAGAATGTCTACAGTGGCAAACAGCACCACAGGCTCCTTCTTTCTCTGACTTTGGGCCACGCCCAGCAGAGCTCAGAGAACCCACAGGTCTGGGGGCTCACACCCAGCGGGTCCTGCAAGAAAGCATGTGCTCCAGCACTTCACTTTCTCCCCAATGCCACGCAAGCCTTTTAAAATTTTTTATACGAGACTTCGAGATATAATTCACAAACAGAAAACTCATTCGTCGCAAGTGTCTGGGGATTTATTTTTTTAGCTGCACCAACTTCTGTGGTTTCTGGCTTTGGGGCCACATATGGCAGTGCTTCCTCGTGGGCCTCTGAGCCAGGATGATGCCTGGCGGGTTTCAGGGCACCCTACAGGGTGCCGGGGATGGAAGCCAGGTTGGCTGTGCAAAGCAAGAGCATAACACTGGGTTATCTCTCCAGCGCCACTGATATGGTTTAAAACATCTTCACCCACTCAGGAAGAAATGATGACCCCAAGCTCCCCTCAGAATGGTGCCCCGAGCTCCCCCAGCTCCCCCAGAAATGATGCCCCCAGCTGCCCCGAGCTCCCTTCACAGCTCCCTGCCAGGACACATCCTCCTGTGCAGGACCCTCTGCTCTGTGGGGAGGGGTCAGCCCGGAGACCCAAGCTGCCCTTCTTGGCCAAGTCTGTGTTCCCCGTGCCCGGTGCGGTGGTAATTTCTGCCCTTCCTACTCTGGCTCCCACCAGACTCCACTTCGCAGGTTCTGGAGACATTCCGGGGCACTACAGGTGTCTTTGGGAGTCATCCACGGTCACGTTCACAGAAAGCTTCTGAGATATCCCAGACACGAGCAAGGACAGGCCCAGAAGCAGAGATGCTCCCCCTGCCCGCCGCCCAAAAGTGTCTCTATTTCCACCTGGCTTTGGGCTTTCCTGTTTGCCATAGAGAAAATCTCCCCCATCAAAGCTTCCCAGCCGCCCTTCGGCCTCTGTCCATCGGTGTCTGACATCTGATTTATCACTATATAGGTCTTCTTAGAACCATGGCTGGTGCCATAAAGGAGTCTGGGGTGGGGAGAACGGCAGGGGCATCCTCAGCTGAAGCCCCAGCGCTCGGACTTGGCCAGATGTGCGCTGCTGGGCAGCCAGATGCTGCCGGGCCCTGTGATCCCCGAGCGCTGGAAGGCCTCCGGGAAACCAGCCCGTCTGTCTCAGCTTCCTGCCGGGGGAGGTCTCGGCAATGGACAATAGCCTTCATGTTAAGCCGCACGACACAAGTGAAATCGGGTGTTTGCCATGAAGCCTGCTGCTGGCACCTGACACCTGAGATAAAGCCTCTAGTCTTCAGAGCAGAGTCGCCCCTGCCTCTCAGATCACTGACATAACCCGCAGGCAGCACCAAGGACCAAGCACCAGGACTCTGGTAATTACGAAAGATTGCATCCTGTAAAGAAAGTAAACACATCATTCATTCATCAAGCCTCAAGTAAAGAAAACACATCATTCATGCTAGGCAAGCCACCGGGAAGGGTAAAAATGATTGAGACTGGTTTCGTAGATACTACAGCAGTTTGTAAAGTAAGAGATTGGAAGCACACCGTGTGTGTGTGTGTGTGTGTGAGTGTGCACTTACCCAGGTGTAGTGAGGGATGACCACACAAAGAGGAGTCAGTTCTGTGTTTGCTCTGCATCTCCCAGAGACACTGGGGGTCGTGGAGCATCTGGAATAGCACCCAGACCCCCAAGCAGCCTGGACAGAGCAAAGCAGCCCTTAGCGCCTTCTCGCCAGCCCCTCAAAGGGCGGCTGTGGAGATGCAACAGCAAACACACAGAATCCCCTCCAAACCCACCTGAGCCCTAAACATTCTCGGCATCCCCGGAACAAAGACAGAACAAGTTGCATCTGACACTCAAGGGAGCATGTGTCTTCCTTGACATGTCTTTATGGGTGGTTTGTTTGGGCTGTGCTCAGGACTGACTCCTGGCTCTGTGCTCAGGGGACCAAGTGCCCTTCGTGCTGTACTATCTGTCCATGTACACCCCATGATGTGCTTTATGCCCAAAGATGTGGCAATTCATTTGCATCCTATTTTCTGAGTACTTGGGAATCCTGATTTCAGATGACCTCAGTATTACCTAGAAGTAATACAGAATTGAAGAACTTCTTTAAGTCGATGAACATTAGACAGAGCAGCATCTTGAACTCTCACGAAATTTCAATGAGTTTGGTCACTGTGTGGAAATGGTTTATTGTGCTGTATCCTCTTCAGAACCCGGCTTGCTCGCATGGTTGTCCTTCGTCTAGTGTTCTGCCAATTCTATTCAGGATGACACGAGTGAACAACTTGTAGACGACAGACAGCAGGCAGATTGGGTGATAGTTGCCGATATCGTGGATGTCTCCTTCCTTGTACAACAGAACGGTCCTACTGGTTTTCCACTGGGACGGAACATTGCCTTCCGACAGGTAGCATGTGAAGAGTTGGGCCAGTGTATTGATGAGACTGGAGGAAGATTCTTCAGGTGTTCGGGTCTGACATTGTCCAGACCAGGTGCTGTATGTGTCTTTACCAGCGAAATGGCCTGTCGGATTTCAGAAGAGAGAACGTTGGGAATGACATATCCATCCTGCGGAATTTGGTATGTGGGCAGGTGGACATGGCTGTTAAAGAGATCCAAGTAGAAGTCGTGAATAATTTTGTCTATTGCCTTTCTGGAGGATGTGATAGATCCATCAGGAATTCGGAGGGCAGTCATCTTGGTTTAGTAATTGGCAAAGTTAGGCGAGCATTGCGAATACTTTTCCCGGCTTCTGCTGCACTGGCCAACACTGCTGCTCTTCTCTCTTTGACGTCTTCCTTTATCGCATCTCTGCACAGCTTTGTGAGCTCGGACTTTAGCTTGTGGTTGCCTGAGGCTCGTGCCAAACCATGTTGAGGAATGAGCTGGAGAGTTCCTGAAGACAGGCGTCTGTTTGTGGCTTTCTCACTCTCGGCATTCTTCGCAGACATAGAGGTGCTGAACAAGTCGAAAAATCTATGTAAATAATTATCATTTTCTATTGTTTTGGGAAGGGTTAGCGCGATAGCACAGCAGTAGTGCGTTCACCTTTCAGGCAGCAGACCCGTGTTCGATTCCTCCGCCCCTCTCAGAGAGCGTGGCAAGCCACCGAGAGTGTCGTGCCTGCATGGCAGAGCCTGGCAAGCTACCCTTGGTGTATTGGATATGCCAAAAACAGTAACAATAAGTCTCACAATGAGAGATGTTACTGGTGCCCGCTCGAACAAATCGATAAGCAATGGGATGACAGTGACAGTGATTTTTTTTGGGGGGTCGTTGGTAACACGCCCAGCCATGCCCAGCTGATTCCTGGCTCTGCACTCAGGTCTTACTTCCGCAGGGGCTCAGGGGACCATGCGGGGGCATAATAACCTTTACATATCATGAGGAGCCGTGCTCAGTCCTGTTTGATCTGATTTTGGCTGTGATTATGAGACTCCAAGGACGAGAATTAAATAGGAGGGGACCAAGATGCCGACTGGGCATTGGTGCTTGCACCCGGAGTCTGTTTCCACAGAAAGGAAGGGAGGTGCTGAGCCACCAGTCCCAGGGTCAGGGTGGGAGAGCGAACCACTGCCACCTGGTGGAAGAGGGGAGAGATGCTGCCAGCCGACCCCAACACACAACATGGACTCAGTGGCTGAGGGAGGGTCAGGGGACAGAGAAGGGACCACCAGGACAAAGATGGCTGGAAATGATCACTTTGGACAAGAGCTGCATGCTGAAAGGAGATAAAGGGACAAACAGGATAACTCTCAGTACCTGTTTGCAAACCATAATGCCAAAGGGGACTAGAGACAGAGACAGAGAAAGAGAAGGAAAGTGCCAGCCATAGAGACAGGATGGGGGGAGAGTGGCAGGACAGAAACTGGGGACATTGGTGGTGGGAAATGTGCACTGGTGGAGGGACTGGCATTGCAACACTGTATCACTGAAACCCAACTTTGTAACTGTATTTCAGGGTCCTTAAACAATTAAAAAAAATAACCAGGGGCGTCAGAGTGATAGAACAGCTGGTAGGATGTTTCCCTTTCTGTGGCAGACTCAGGTCTGATCGCAGCATCGCATCTTGTCCCCCCTGCACTGCCAGCAGTAATTCCTGAGTGCAGAGCGAGGGGTACCCCCTGTGCACCGCCGGGTGTTCACCACCCAAAAAGCCAAAATATCTATCCAGAGACAAAACTGAGGAACTTTGACCTCTGAACAAATAAATTCACTTAAAAAGGGAGCTGGAGGAGAAAATTCTTCTACTTATCTCATTAAATGCCTGACTTAAATATCTTTCAGATAAGCGTCATCGAAGTTCATGCCGGAATATGTCATTTCTGTGGTCTGGGTTAGACAAAACAACTGTCCGTGTTACCAAGTTGCAGGAAGTTATTTGTTTCTGCTCTAGTGGGCCAGACCGACAATGCCTGGAAGTACTCCCAGCTCAGTATTCCTCCTGCGGGGCCCCAGAGTCTCAAACTCTGAACTTTCAACATGCAAAGCAAGTGCCGAACCTTGTGAGTGGTCTCCAGGTCCTAAAGGAACTTCCAGCTCTTCAGATTTGAAGCTACATAGGAAGGTTTTGATTTGTCATACACACAGTCTTCCACTTGAAAGGCCCCATGCACGCCTGTGTCCACTGCAGTGCTTAGTCCAGACGTGGAAAACACGCAAAAACCCAACTATGAAACAAGGGATTATGAAGCTGAGAGACATAGACAAATAAGGCCTGGGCTGCTCTAAGAATAAAATCATTCAGTCTGCAGACCGATGAATGGAACGATGAACATCACATATATTCCAGCCAGTCTGAGGAACAGGGACTTACACAGTGATCTCTCAAAGGCAGAACTTAAAGACAGGGAGAAAGGCCAAAGGCAACACCCGGGTTAAATAAGCCCAGTTTTTGGGGGTAGGGATGAGGGTACCCAGTGGCAGGTCTGTGTCAGGATGATGTGCACTGATACACCATTATGGGTAAACCACAGAAACTCAAGTCATCAAAGAGGAATTTAATTTGTTATGCAATCACCTGGGAGTTGGGTAGCACCTCTCCTCCATCCTCCCCTTCTTTTATTCTTCTCTCCATCGCCTTCTCCTCAGCCTGTTTTCACCTTCCTTCTCCTCCAATTTTTTTGCTCTGTACCTCCAAATCCTCCTCTTGTTCTGACATCTTCATCTACTGTGCTCCTCCACCATCTCTGATTCAAACACTTTAGTCTTTCCTCTCCATTCTGTCTCCTCTTCTACTTCTGCATCATCTTTTTCTCCTCCAAGGTCTCCCTCTCCCCTCACCTCCCTGTGCCTCATAAATTCCATTCACAGATTCCAATTCACATTCCCCCATCCACCTCTCCTTCTGATGTCCCCTTCATCTTCGTCTGACATATTTCTCCTCTCATTGTCCTACTCTCCTTTTCTTCTTCCCTCCTCCATCTCTGCCTTCATTCTACATACCTCCAATTCCTCTTCTTCAGATGTTGTCTTTGTTCCATTTTCGACTTTAGCCTACAGTCTCCTGCCCTTCAGTTCTTAAATTTCTTCACATCCTCAAACACATCCTCCTCCTCTTTTCTTTTTCCCACCACCAACTCTTCCATGTTTTCCCCCTCTTCCTCTTGTCTCCCTGACTCCAATTCCACCTCCTGTTCTTTCTGCCTCCTTTCTATTTCACTATTCTGCCTCCACTGACTGCTGCCCTTCATTCTTCTACTTACTTACCTCTCATCCACGAACTCATCCTCTCCTTTTTTTTCTTCTTTCCTCCATGACCATCTCCTACACCTGTTTTCTCCCTCCTACTATTCTAACTCCTCCTTTTGGCTCCGTACCTCAAAATCCTCCTCTTCTGACATTGCCTTTTTCTCTTTTACACCACTTTGCCTCCATTGTCTCTTGCTCTTCAGTTCTTCTACTTACCTCTCATTCTCAAACGCCTCATCCTCTTCTTTCTTCATTCCTCTACCACCTCCTTCACTGTTGCTTTTCTTCCTCTCGGTCCTCCTCCTCCATGTCCTTGTATCTCCGTACCTCCTCACTCTCGACAGGTTCTTTTACACTGCCACGCCTCCTCTGTGTCATCTTCTTTGCTTCTACTTACCTCTTTAAGAAATCATTCTTCTTATCTTCTTCCCTCCATCACCCCGTCCTTCGACTGTTTGCTTTGCCTACTGTGCTCCTCCACGTTTCTGATTCACTTTTGTGTGTCCTCCCATTTCCATCTCCTGTTCTATTTTCGCAGTTTTTATCTCCTCCACGTACTCCCTCTCCCCAAACCTCCCTGTCCCTTCCCCTCACAAATACCATTCTCAAACTTGAATTCCCATTCTCCATTCCACCTCTTCTTCTGATGTCTCCTTCATCTTCTGACATATTTCTCCTCTCGTCATCCTACCCTTCTTTCCACCATCACCTCCCCCTCCACTTGTTTATTCTTCCATCCTCCATCTCCACGTTCATTTTCCATAACTCCAATTACTCTAGCTCTGACGTTGTCCTTGTTCCATTTTTGATTCCAGCCTCCAAGTCTCCTGCCCTTTAGTTCTCATTTCTTTTCATCCTCAAACTCCTCTTTTCTTCTTCCCGTCACCACCTCCTCCTCCGCTGCCTGTTTTCTCCCTCCTTCTCGAGCTCCTCCTTTTGGCTTTGGACCTCCAATTCCACCTCCTGTTTGTTGGATATCAATGGTTTGTCCTTTCCTCCTTGCCACTAGGAGCTTAGATTTATTAGTCACACCCATCAAAGTGCTCCCGAATCACTCCCATTCCTTTGTTTATCTGTAACGATTTCTACCAGTTTATCTGCTCTTCCCTTAATCAAACTCTGTTAATTGGTAAGGTCAGAACTTCCTAGGACACTGAATATTATAACATTGCCTTTCTCTCCTCTTTATGCCTTTTGAATAATTTACTTTAAAGCTATGTCTTTTTTGTATAAACGCAAGAAGACAATATTATGTTTTTGTAACTTGTGACTTAATTGGCCTCGAATATTATTCCCTCCCGGGCATTTGCTTTCTCCACTTAAGCCTCAGTTGCCCTCAGTTCCTAGCACCCCAAAGTAGGGTCCCCGATGTGGGACGGGAAGGATCCAGGGCAAGCGGTGGGTTATGTGGTACCCTGGCATCGAGATGGGCCTGGCCAAAGTGCCTATTTCTTAACTATAAGTTAAGAGCTTGATCATAGACAGATGCTGTCATGATCCAATAGTAATTATGAGACTGGGACCCTGCCAGGGATAGGAAAGACTGATCTGGCCTGAGCACTGTAGTCTGAGATTGAGATGGCCCCAGAAGAGCAATTCTATTAGCTTTAATGCATCTCTTATTGTGTCCATACAAAATAATTAATATTATGAATTCTTATATGTTTGCTGGCTGAGGAGAAGATAAACACATTCATGGGACTCCGCCCTTGGGTGGATCCTCCTGCTGAAAGAGAATTAAGTCCTAGGAGAAGGATCCACTGAGGAAAAAGAACCTTACCCTATTACTGACCACACCTATGCGTATGCTCCAACCCCCTCATGCTATGGAGATTTAACTAGGCTGTAAGAGTGGGTTGGGGGCCAGATCCACGGGGGCCAGATCCACAGATCGAGAGAGAGAGAGAGAATTAAGTAGGATGGGGGAGAAAGAAGCAGGAGGAGAATCAGAGAATGGAGATGGACATGAAATAAACTGATCGAGCAACCAGTTTGGCCTTCTTCCTTCCTTTGCCTGCCTAGCCGCCCGCGCCCTTTCTATTTATTTTTGTGTTTTTCACACTGTTCTCTTGTTGCCTCCTTCATTTTAACCACTGTGCTATCAGTGTCTGCTGCTCTTCATTCTTCTACTTACCTCTTGTTCCAAGCTCATCCTCTTCTTTTCTTCTTCCCTCTACCACCTCCTCCACCTGTTTTCTCCCTCCTCCTGCTGCAACTTCTTTCAGTAGCAAACCTTCAATCCTCCTCCTTTTCTGATATCGTCGTTTTCTCTTCTACAACACTCCCCCTCCATTCTATCCTGCTCTCAGTTCTTCTACTTACCGCTCATTCTCAAATGCATCCTCCACTTCTATCTTCCTTCCCAAAAAACCTCCTCCACTGCCGGTTTTCTTCGTACTCCTCTTCTATCTTCTTCTGGCTCCATTCTGCCATGACATCCTCTTATTTTATGGGGTCTTTTTCCCTGCCTGGCCTCCTCTGTGTCTTCTTTTCTTATACTTACCTTTCCTTGAAATCATGCTCTTCTCGTCTTCTTCCCTCAACCTCCACGTCCTCTGCCTCCTTGCTTAATCTAGTATGCTCCTGGACTTTCTCCAAACACTTTGCCCCCTTACATTTCTGTCTCCTCTTCTACTTCTGCATCGTCTTTTCTCCTGCAGGGTATCCCTCCTCCACACTTCCCTGTCCCTCACCCTCACAAATTCCATTCACAAATTCAAATTCCATTCCCCCATCCACCTCTTCTGATGTCCCATTCATCGTCTTCTGACATATTTCTCCACTTATCGTCCTGCCCTTCCTTGCTTCTTCCCGCCAGCATCTTCTCTTCCACCTGTTTTCTTCTTCTTCCCTCCTCATCCTCCATCTCCATCTTTTTTCTCTGTACCTACAATTCTTCGTATTCTGATGTAGACCATGTTCCATTTTCGACTCAGCCTCCACAGTCTCCTTCCCTTCACTTCCACTCATTTTGTCTCATCGTCAAAATCATCCTTTTCTTCTTTCCTTCTTCCTGCTACCATCTCCCTCCTCTTCCAACTCCTCCTTTTGGCATCGTACCTCCAATTCTGCCTCCTATTCTCTTCTTGCCTTCTTTCGTTTTTGTCACTTGGCCTCCACTGTGTGCTGCTTTTCATTCTTCTGCTTACCTTTCATCCGTCAACTCATCCTGCCGCTTTCTTCTTCCCTGCCACCTCCTCATTTTCCTCCTGTTTTCTTCTTCTTCCATCATCAATCTCCACCATTTTTCACCGTACTCCAGGTAAGTGTATTCTGACGTCATCCATGTTCCATTTTCGACTCAGCCTCCACAGTCTCCTTCCCTTCAGTTTATCTCATTTCCTATTGTCCTCCTCGAAATCATCCTCTTCTTCCCTTATTCCAGCCAACACCTCCTCCTCTGCCTGTTTACTCCCTCCTTTTCCTCCAACTCCTCCTTTTGGCACCATAACTCCAATTCCTGTTGTCTTCTTGTCTCCTTTCGTTTTCATGACTCTTCATTCACTGCTGCTCTTCATTCTACTTAGCTCTCATTCAAGATCTCATCCTTCTCTTCTAATGTTCTTTCCTTCACCACATCACCTCTCCCTGTTTTTCCCTACTCTTGCTCCAACCCCTTCTTTCGGTACCATACTGTCAAGTTGAAAGAAATTATATTGGATTAAATGGTTGGAAGCCCATCCTGACTTTTGTAACCTCGCTTTGTTCTGATTCTATAACCATGCTTATGCCCCTGAACTGTATATAACAATGTACTATGCCTGGGTCCTGTCACATACATCCTGACATCTGCCTGTTGGTTGGGCTGGGATTCACGTACGTGCCTAAAAGACAGGGGACTGCTCACAGAAGTAGTTGCTGAGAACAAGGAGCCCAGATAGTGACTCTGGTCCCACGGCCCAGCAGATAGTGATTCCAGCCCAGCAGATAGCGATTCTGGCCCAGCAGACAGCGATTCCGGCCCAACAGATAGTCATTCTGGCTCCCTCCATTGTCGGCTGCCTCCATTGTCTCCTGCCTCCGTTGTCTCCTGCCTCCATTGTCTTCTGCTCTTCCGTTCTATTTACCATTCGTTCTCAAACGCATCCTCCACTTCTCTCGTTTTTCCTCCACAACCTACTCTACTACCAGTTTTCTTCCTCTGGTTCCTCTTCCTCCATCTTCTCGTGTGTGCTTTTTCCTTCTCTTTCCTTCTACTTACCACTCTGAAATCATCCTCTTCTTGTCTTCTTCCCACCATAACCCCATCCTTTGCCTGTTTGCTTCATCTACTGTGCAACTCCACCTTCTCTCAAACACTTGGTGTTTCCTCCATTTCCATCTGCTTTTCTACTTCTGCATTGTCTTTTTCTCCTCTAGGGTCTCCCTCTCCCCACACTTCCCTGACCCTCCTTCCCACAAAGTTCATTCAAAATTCAAATTTCCATCCCCCTCATTCAGCTCTTCTTCAAATGTACCCTTCAAATACCTCTGACATATTTCTGCTCTCATTGTCCTACTCTTTTCTTCTTCCTCCACCTCCTCCTCCTCTGCTACTTTGTCCCTCCTTCTCCACCTCCTCCATTCCGTTCTGTACCTCCAATGCTCCTCCACTTTGGAAGTCCTCTTATTCTCTTCTCAACCACTCCCCTTCATTGTCCCCTGCTCTAGTTTTTCTAATCAGCTCTTGTTCTAAAAGGCCTCATCGTCTTCGACCTTCACTCCAACACCACTTCCTCCATTGCTGGTTTTCACCTCTCGGTCCTCCACCTCCATGTTATACTGGGTCGATTCTGCCTCGACCTCCTCTTACTTGATGGGTTCTATTTCACTGACTCACCTCCTCTGTCACTTCTTTTCTGTTTTTACTTACCTCTCCACGAAATCATCCTCCTTTTCTCTTCTTCCCTCCATCACCCGGTCCTTCAGCTGTTTGCTCCTGCTACTGTGCACCGTACTCTGATTCAAAAATTTTTGTGTTTCCTCCATTTCCGTCTGCTCTTCTACTTGAGCATCGTCTCTTTCTCCTCCAGGATCTCATTCTACCCACTCTTCCCTGACCTTCTCCCTCTCAAATTCCATTCACAAATTCAAATTCCCATCCCATCAACATCTTCTTCAAATGTCCCATTCAAATACCTCTGATATGTTTCTGCTCTCGTTTTTCTACTCCTTTTTTTCTTTTTGCCTTTAGGGTCACACCCGGCAATACTCAGGGGTTACTCCTGGTTCTCTGCTCAGGAAATACTTCTGGCGGTGCTCGGGGGACCATATGGGACGCTGGGTATTGAACCGGGGATAGCTGCGTACAAGGCAAACACCCTCCCCTCTGTGCTATTGTTCCAGCCCCTCTACTCTTTTCTTCTTCCCTCCACCACTTCCTCCTCTGCCTGCTTTATCCCTCCTTCTTCCCCAACTCTTCCATTGGGTTCTGTACCTCCAATCTTCCTCCTCTTCGGATGTCGTTTTATTCTGTAATCCAACACTCCACTTAATTTTCTCCTGCAGTACAGTTTTACAAATCAGCTCTTATTCTCAAAGGCCTCATCATCTTCACACTCCATTCCTCTACCACCTCCTCTACTGCTGGTTTTCCCTTCTCAGTACTCCTCCTCCATGTTATTCTGGGTCCATTCTGCCTTGACCTCCTTTTACCTGAAAGGTTCGTTTTCACTGACTCACCTCCTTTGTGATTTGGTTTTTTGTAATTACGTGTCTATGAAATCATCCTCCTGTAGTCTTCTTCCCTACATCACCCCGTCCTTGGGCTGTTTCCTTCATCTACTATGATCCTCCAACTTCTACGATTTCTACACTTTTGTGTTTCCTCCATTTCCATAATCTTCTACTTTCCACAATCGTTTCTCCTGCAGAGTCCCCTCTCCCCACACTTCTCTGGCCCTCCACCTCACAAATTCCATTCACAAATTCAAATTCCCATCCCCCCATCCACCTCTTCTCTGACGTCCCCTTTATCTTCTTCTGACGTTTTTCTCCAAAACTGGTACTGCCTTCTTTTCTTCTGCCCGTCCCCATCTCTTCCACCACCTGTTTTCTTCTTCCGTCTTACTCCTCTATCTCCAACTTTTTCCTCTGTACCTCCAATTCCTACTGTTGTGACGTCATCCGTGTTCAATTTTTGACTCGGCCTCCACAGTGACCTTCATTCAGTTCATGTAATTTCCTCAAGTCTACAAAATCCTCCTCCTCTCTTTTCTTCTTCCTGCCACCACCTCCTCCTCCTCTTGTTTTCTTTTTATGACTCCTTCAACTCATCTCCTTGGAATCATAACTCCAATTCCACACTCTGTTCTCTTCTTGCCTCCTTTGTTTTCAATACTCTTCCTCCACTGTCTGCCTCTCTTCAATCTTCTACTTACCTTTCTTCATGCATTCATCCTCTCCTTCTTTTCTTTGTTCCTCCACCACATCCTTACAGCCTGTATTCTTCTTGCTCCTCCTCCTCCATCTCGGTCTTTGTTCTCCTTACCTGCAATTCCTCCTGTTCTGATGTCAACCTTGTTCCATTTTCAACTCCAGGTTCCAGTTTCCTTGACTTTAGTTGTTCTCATTACCTCTCGTCTCCGAACTCCTCCTCTTCTTTTCTTCTCCCTCCACAACCTCCTCCACCGCCAGTTTTCTCACTCCTCCCCCAACTCCTTTCGGTTCCAAACCTCAAAATACTCCTCGTCTTCCAATATTGTCTTGTCTTTTACACCACTACGCCTCCATAGTATTTCACTTTTACTCCACTCCAAGAAATGCTCTTCAATTTTTCCACTTACCTCTCATTTTAAACGCATCCTCCACTTCTCTCTTCTTTCCTCCACCACCCCTTTCACCTCCGGTTTTTTTCCTCTGGGTCCTCATGTTCCGCCTTCAGTCTCCTTATTCCCCTGTCCTTTACTTACATGACAGACTCTTTTCACGGCCTCGCATCCTCTCTGTCCTCTTTTTCGCTTCTACTTACCTCTCCAGAAAATCATCATCTGCTTGTCTTCTTCTGTCCATCACAACATCCATCGCCAGTTTGTTTCGTCAAGTGTAATCCTCCACCTATTCAGATTCAAACACTTTTGGGTTTCCTCCATTTCCGTCTCTTTGCCAACATCTGCTTCGTCTTTTTCAATGCAAATTCCCATTCACCCAACCAACTCTTCTTTTGATGTCTTTCTCTTATTTTTCCTCTCGTTGTCATACTCTTCTTCCCGCCACCACCTCCTCCGCCGCCTGTTTTCTCCCTCCTCCTCCTCCAACTCCTCCGTTTGGCATCGTAAGTCCAATTTCAGCACCTGTTCTCTTGTTGCCTCCTTCGTTTTCATCACTCTGCCTCAAATGTCTGCTGCTCTTCATTCTTCTACTTACCTCTTGTCCATGAACTCATCCTCCTCTTTTTTTCTTCTCAGTCCACCACCTCCGCCACTGCCTGTTTTCTCACTCCTCCTCTTCAAACTCCTTTTGGTTCCAAGCCTCAAAATACTCTTCCTCTTCCAACATTGTCTTGCTGTCTTTTACACCACTATGCCTCCATAGCAGTTCTTTTACTCTACTCCACCAAGAACTGCTCTTCAGTTTTCTACTTACCTCTCATATTCAAACGCATCCTCCACTTCTCTCTTCTTTCCTCCACCACCCCATCCACCTCTGGTTTTCTTCCTCTTGGTACTAAAGTACTGCATTCGGTCTCCGTACCTCCCAGTCCTTTCCTGACTTGACAGACTCTTTTCACAGCCTCGACTCCTCTGTGTCCTTTTTTCCCCCTTCTACTTACTTCTCAAAAAAACATCATCTGATTGTCCTCTTCCGTGTATCACCACGTCCATCACCAGTTGTTTCGTCAAGTGTGATCCTCCACCTTCTCTGATTCTAAGACTTTGCTGTTTCCTCCATTTCTATCTCCTCTTCAATATCTGCTTCGTCTTTTTCAACTCCAGGTCTCCCTCTCCCTACACTTCCCTGTCCCTCCTCACAAATTCCATTCTCAAATTCAACTTCCCATTCACCCATCCACCTCTTCTTTTGATGTTTCATATTCCTTTATTTCTCCTCTCATTGTCCAATTCTTCTTCCCACCACCACCTACTCCTCTGTCCGTTTTCTCCTTCAAACTACTCAAAGTCCTCTTCTTCTAACGTTGTCTTGTTCTTGTTTACACCACTCCACCTCCACTGTCTTCTGCTCTTCAGTTCTTCACCTTACCTCTCATTCTCAAAGTGATCCTGAACTTCTCTCTTCTTTCCTCCACAACCTCCTCTACTACCGGTTTTCTTTGTCAGGGTCCTGGTCCTCCATCTTCTTGTGTCTGCGACCTCCTGGTCCTCCTTTTACTGATGG
Organism: Sorex araneus; assembly: GCF_027595985.1. Classification (NCBI taxonomy): domain Eukaryota; kingdom Metazoa; phylum Chordata; class Mammalia; order Eulipotyphla; family Soricidae; genus Sorex; species Sorex araneus. Next base: position 5,090,997 of record NC_073313.1, read on the forward strand.
GTTCTTTGTCACTGCTTCGCCGCCTGTTTCATCTTTTCCCTTCTACTTACCACTCTATGAAATAATCCTCTTGTCTTCTTCCATACATCACTGAATCTTTCGCCTGTTTGCTTCATCTACTAAGCACCTCCACTGTCTCTCGAACACTTTTGTGTTTCCTCCATTTCCATCTGCTCTTCTACTCTTGCGTTGTCTTTTTCTACTCTAGGGTCTCCCTCTCCCCACACTTCCCTGACCCTCCCCCTCTCAAATTACATCACAAATTCAAATTCCCATCCCCATCCACCTGTTCTTCAAATGCCCCCTTCAAATACCTCTGATATATTTCTGCTCATTGTCGTACATTTCTTTTCTTCTTCCCTCTACCACCTGCTCCTCTGCTGCTTTGTCCCTCCTTCTCCAACTCTTCCATTCGGTTCTGTAACTCCAATCCTCCTCCTTCTTTGAATGGCGTCTTATTCACATATCCACCACTCCACTTCATTGTCTCCTGCTCTACAGCTTTACTAATAAGCTCCTCTTCTTATCTTCTTACAGCCACCACCTCCTCCTCCTCCTGTTTTCTCTCTCTGACTCCTTCAACTCATCCCTTTGGCATCATAACTCCAATTCCACCCTCTGCTCTCTTGACTCCTTTTGTTTTCACCACTCTCCCTCCACTGTCTGCTGCTCTTCATCCTTCTACTTACCTCTCGTCTATGCACTCATCCTTTCTTCTTTTCTTTGTCCCTCCACCACCTCCTTACAGCCTGTATTGTTCTTGCTGCTCCCTCTCCATCTCGGCCTTTGTTCTCCTTACCTGCAATTCCTCTTGTTCTGTAGTTGTTCTTGTTCCATTTTCAACTACAGCCTCCACAGTTTCCTTTCTTTAGTTCTTCTCATTACCTCTCGTCTTTGAGCTCATCGTCCTCTTCTTTTCTTCTCCCTCCACCACCTCCTCCACCGCCTGTTTTCTCACTCCTCTTCCTAAATTACTTTCTGTTCCATAGTAGTTCTCTTTTACTCCCCTCCACCAAGAACTGCTCTTCAGTTTTCTACTTAACTCTCATTTGCAAACGCATTCTCCACTTCTCTCTTACTTCCAAACCATCTCATCGACCACCGGTTTTCTTATTCTGGGCACATGTCCTTCCATTACCCACAATCTTTTTCTCCTCCAGGGTCTCCCTCTCCCCACACTTCCCTGTCCCTCCCCTCACAAATTCCATTCACAAATTCAAATTCCCATTCGCCCATCCACCTCTTCTCTGACATCACCTTCATCTTCTTCTGATGTTTTTCTCTACTTATGGTACTACCTTCTTTACTTCTGCCCATCACTCTCTCCTCCACCGACTGATTTCTTCTTCTTCCCTCTTTTTCCTCTATCTCTACCTTTTTTCTCTGTACCTCCAATTACTCTTGTTGTGACGTCATCCATGTTCTATTTTCGACTCGGCATACACAGTGTCCTTCATTAAATTCATATCATTACCTCTAGTCTTCAAAATCCTCCTCCTCTCTTTTCTTCTTCCCGCCTCCACCTCCTCCTCCTCTTGTTTTCTCTTTCCGACTCCTTCAACTCATCCCTTTGGCACTGTAACTCCAATTCAGTTTTTCTCATTACCTCTCATCTTTGAACTCATCTTTGTCTACTCTTATTCTTCCTACCACCAACTTCTTCTCTACCTGTTTTCTCTGTTCTCTTCCTCTAACTCCTCCGTTTCGCATCATACCTCCAATTCCAGCTCTTGTTCTCTTGTTGCCTCCTTTTTTCAACACTCTGCCACAACTGTCTGCTGCTCTTAATTCTTCTACTTCTTCTACATGCACTCATCCTCCCCTTCTTCTCTTTGTTTCTCCACCACATCCTTACAACCTGTATTCTTCTTCCTTCTCCTCCATCTCTGCTTTTGTTCTCCTTACCTGCAATTCCTCCTTTTCTGATGTCGTCCTTGTTCCATTTTCAACTCAAGCCTTCAGTTTGCTTCCCTTTACTAGTTCTCATTACCTCTCGTCTTCGAACTCATAGTCTTTTACTTTCTTTTTTTTTTTTGCTCTTTGGGTCACACCCAACGATGCTCAGGGGTTACTCCTGGCTTTGCACTCAAGAATTACTCCTGGCGGTGCTTGGGGGACCATATGGGATGCCGGGGATTGAACCCGGGTCGGCCGCGTGCAAGGCAAATGCCCTACCCGCTGTGCTATCACTCCAACCCCTCATAGTCCTTTTCTTTTCTTCTCCCTCCACCACCTCCTCCACCGCCTGTTTTATCACTCCTCCACAATTTCCTTTCGGTTCCATACCTCAGAAACTCCTCCTCTTCCACCATAGTCTTGTTCTCTTGTAAATCATTATACCTCCATAAGTTCTCCTTTACTGCACTCCACCAAGAACTGCTCTTCAGTGTTTCTACTAACCTCTCATTTTTAAATGCATACTCCACTTCTCTATTATTTCCAATACCATCTCATGAACCTCTGGTTTTCTTTCTCTGGGTCCTCCTTCCATCTTGTGTTTCAGTACCTCCTCATCCTTTTTTTACATGCCCAATCTTTATTACTGTTGTGCCTCCTCTGTTGTATTTTTTCCTCCTACTTACCTCTCCACAATGTCATTATTTTCGCGTCTTTCTACCTCCATCACCGCGTCCACCAACAGTTTGCTACTTCAACTGTAATCCTCCACCTTTTCCCAATTCAAACACTTTTCTGTTTCTTCAAACTCCATATCCTCTTCAACATCTGCATCGGCTTCTTCAACACCAGCTCTCCCTCTCCCCACAGTTCCCTGTCCCTCCCACTCACAAATTCCATTCACAAATTCAAATTCCCATTCACCCATCCTCCTATTCTTCTGCTGTTTTCATTTCATCTTCTTTATTTCTCCTCTTATCGTCCTACACTTCTCCCTCCACCACCTCCTCCTCCACCAGTTTTCTCACTCCTCCTCCTCCAACTCCTCCTTTTGGCATCGTACCTTCAAGTCCAGCTCCTGTTCTCTTGTTGCCTCCTTCTTCACCACTCTGCCTCCACTCTCTGCTGCTCTTCATTCTACTTACCTTTCATCCATGAACTTATCCTCCTCTTCTTTTTTTCTCCCTCGACCACCTCCTCCACCGCGTGTTTTCTCACTCCTCCTCCTCAAGCTCCTTTTGGTTCCATTCCTCAAAATACTCCTCCCGTTCCAACATTTTCTTAAAAACCACTATGGCTCCAGAGCAGTTCTCTTTATCTCCACTCCACCAAGAACTGCTCTTCAGTTCTTCTACTTACCTCTCATTTTCAAACGCATCCTCCAATTCTCTCTTCTTTTCTTCACTACCCCATCCACCCCGGTTTTCTTCCCCAGGGTCCTCAAATTCCACCTTTGTTTCCATACCTCTATTCTTTCCTTACATGCGGACTCCTTTCACGGCCTCGCCTCTTCCTTGTCTTCTTTTTTGCTTCTAGTTATGTCTCCACAAAATCATCATCTCTTGTCTTCTTCGTCCATCACCACGTTCATCGCCAGTTTGCTTCATCAAGTGTGGTCTTCCATCTACTTTTACTCAACTGCACCAAGAAGTGCTCTTCAGTTCTTCTACTTACCTCTCATTTTCAAATGTCTCCTACTCTTCTATCTTCTTTCCACCACCATCTAATGCACCTCCAGTTTTCTTTCTCTGGGTCCTCCTTCTTCCATCTTGTGTTTCAGTACTTCCTCATCCTTTTCTTGCATGATGGTTTTTTTCATTGTCACACCTCTTATATTTTGTCTTTATTCCTCTGTCTTACCTTCCTAAAAAATCACCATCTTCTCGTCATTTCCCAACATCATACATCCATCACTAGTTTGCTACTTCAACTGTGCTCCTCGACCTTCTCCAATTAAAAACTTTTGTGTTTCCTCCAATTCTATCTCTTCAATTGCGCATCATCTTTTTTCAACAACAGGTCTCCCCGTCCCTACAATTCCCTGTACCACCCCTCACAAAATCATTCACAAATACAAATTCCCATTCACCCATCCACCTCTTCTTCTTCTGATGTCCCCATCATCTTCTTCTGATGTTTTCTTCGTTCTACTCTTCTTCCCGCCACCACCTCCTCCTCCACCTGTTTTCTTCCTCGCCTTCTCAAACTCCGCCTTTTGATTCCGTACCATGTAATCCCGCTCTGCTAATGTTGTCTTGTTCTTGTTTACACCACTTCACTTCCATTGTCTCCTGATATCCAGTCTTCTACATACCTCGTGTTCTCAAACGCATCCTCCACTTTTCTGCTTTCCTTCACCACCTCCTTCAGCTCTGGTTTTCTTTCTCTGGTTTCTCCTCCTCCATCTTCTGTGTCTCCGTACCTCCTCGTCCTACTCTTATTTGATGGATTTTCAGTGCCTCCCCCCTTCAGTGTCGTCTTCTTTTCTTCTACTTACCTCTCCATGAAATTATTCTTTTCATGTCTTCTTCCCTCCATCTCCCGGTCCTTCACCTGTTTGCTTCTGCTACTGTGCTCATCCACCTTCTCTGATTCAAACACTTTTGTGTTTCCTCCATTTCTGTCTCCTCTTCATATTCCTGATCATGTTTTTCTCCTCCAGTGTTTCCCTCTCCCCACACTTCCCTGTCCCTCCCCCTCACAAATTCCATTAACAAATTCAAACTCAAAATCACCACCCATGTCTTCTTCTGATGTCCCCCTCATCTTCCTCTATTTGCCCTTTCGTCGTCCAACTCTTCTTTTCTTCACACCACCATCTCCTCCTCTGCTTGTTTTTTTCACTCTTTATCCAACTCCTACTTTCAGATATGTATCTCTAATCCTCCTCCTCTTCGGATGTCATCTAGTTCTCTTTAACTACACTGCACCTCATTAGAATACACGATTTTTCTAATTACCGCTCATTGTCAAAGGCCTCAATAACTTCTCCCTTCAGTCCTCCACCACCTCCTCCCCTACTGGTTGTCTTCCTCTTGGTCCTTCTCCTTCATGTTCTACTGGGTCCACGTTGCCCCATTGGTGGTCCTGGGTTTACAGCCACAAGAAAGCAGGTCTGCTCACGTTGGGCTGTTGGGGGTGCAGCAGGAGTCCCCCCCGAACCCCCTTACCCCAGACCAGACCTGACGCTTGTTTCCTGCTCTAGAAATGAGCAGATTCCACCCAGACAGATATACCCCGGCGGGTGTTGGATCAGTGTATGACTGAAACCCGATCGTGAGTAGCTTTGTTACTGCATCTCACTGGGATTCATTTTTTTTTAAAAAAGACACTAAGGCCACTGGCAGTGATGTCCCTAGGCAGAAGGACAGGGGTGAGCCAAGGTGTGTCTCTGACAGGAAGTGGCTCAGCCACAAACCCCCACTGCCCGTGTGCAAATAGCTACTGGCAGGGAAGCAGGGACCAGAGCCATGGCCATGGCCTGCGCCCGCCCCGCACCCTGGCACAGCAGCACCCGAGGCCCACTGCACACACACCCTGTCCCCTGTGGGCACACTCGAGTCACTGTGTGTGTAGACCACCTCCTCTCAGCTGTGCCCCTGCCACCCTCTGCCCCATTGGTGGTCCTGGGTTTACAGTCCACAAGAAAGCAGGTGGGCAGCGGCCTCCCTGGAGAGTGGGCCTTGCTCTGGCCTCTGTGTCCCCCATGTCTGTCTGCACACTGGCTCCTGGGGGCCTATGGGGCAACCTCGGTCTCTGCAGAGGAGTGAGTGTGACTCCCGCAGGGCCGGTTGGGGGGTAGGGGGGCTAGCACAAACAGGCAGTGTCCCCTGTGGAGAGCGATAGGTTTGGAGAAATACTTTGGTGAGAGGGACATGCAGGATCTCCGTGGTCATGTAGCGGGATTACAGACAGCGGCAACATTAATTCACACACACACACAGTGCCACACACGTGGATGCAGAGCAGCCAGGCTCACATACACACCTGTTGGGTTGCTGGAGCCCTCGGGCTGCCAACGAGACCCTCAGCCACACTAGCCACATCTCATTCCGATCCCTCAGGTCTCACGCACCGAATCGCTGGGAGTATTCACGGCTCCGAGTGTCCATCTCCCACCGTCTAACTCCCGGCAGCCAAATGCCAGAGGATCCACATCTCGCTCTGAGTACCGATTTCTCCGAGTGCCCACATCTCAGTATAACCATCTCACGCCGAGTATCCACAGAATACTTCTCAGAATCTCAGAGGTGGTCTCCGTGCTGCCGTCACGCATTGTCCCGAGATGACAGTGAAGACTCTGAATGTGACAGAGCACTGATTCAGGGGAGAAGTTTTTGAAAGCTGGCCCATCACGGAATCTTTCCTTTTTTAAAAAAGTGAATCTCAGTGAGATAGTTACAAAGCTACTCACGATCGGGTTTCAGTCATACACTGATCCAACACCCGCCTTCACAGTTCACATTCCCACCACCAATTTCCCCACTTTCCCTCCCACCACCCCCTCTCCCGCCGTCTCCTATATCTAAAGCAGGAACTTTCTGTCTTTCCTCCATCCCTCTCCCTCCATCTCTCCCTCTATGTCTCTCTCTGTCTCTCTCTTTCCCTCCCTCCCTCTCCCTCCTACTTTGGGCACTATAGTTTGCAATCCAGGTACTGAGAGGTCACCCTATTTGTCCCTTCTCTCCTTCTGCACTCAGTTCTTATCCAGATCAATCATTTCTGATTCTCCTTGCCACAGTGCTCCGTTCTCTCCCCCAGCACCCGAGGCGGGTATCTGACCAGCCAAACTGCACATTGAGGGGAAGATTCTGAACGGTGAAGCTCAGCTTATCCCCACTACACAGACATCTGGATGAAAGGCTCCGGAGAGCGGGCCTGCCTCTCCTCCATCCATGAAGGAGGAGTCTATATCTGTGTGTGTGTGTGTATATATATCTCTGTGTGTCTGTTTATGTCTGATCATGTGTTTGTGCATGTCTGTACACATATGTTTCTGTGTATCTGTCTCTGTGTTTTGTGAATCTGTCTCTGTATACATGTCTGTGTATATGCCTGTATATTTGCATGCACGTATCTGTGTGTCTGTGTATATAATTGTCTCTGCATATCTCTGTGTGTGTCTCTAGTGACAGTGTGTGTACACATGAGTGTATCTGTGTATATCACTCCGTGTCTGAAACTGTCTCTTGTTTGTATGTTCATGTGTGCATCTGTGTGTCTGTATATTTCTGTGTGTCTCTGCACATGTATGTCTGTGTATATTTCTGTATATGTGTCTGTGTATGGGTGTATCTGTGTATGTCTTGTGTGTGTCTGTGTTTATGTGTCTCTGTGTGTCTCTTTTGTTTTCTTTTTGTTTGTTTTTTTCTTTTTGGGTCACACCTGGCAATGCACAGGGGTTAATCCTGGCTCTGCACTCAGGAATTCCTCCTGGTGGTGCTCAGGGGACCATGTGGATGTCTGTGTATATGTCTGTTTCTACATCTATTTGTGTGTCTATATCTCTGTATGTGTGAGTGTGTCTCTTTTGTGTGCATGCACATTTGTTGTGTGCATATCAGCATCATTGTGTGCATGCACGTATCTGTGAGTCTATGCATATATCTGTCTGTGTCTCTGTACGCATATGTGACTGGGTATATGTCTGTGTGGGTGTCTCTATGTCTGTGTATACGTGTCTCAATAGGTGTGGGACTGTATGGCTATGTGTGTATATGTGTGCAAGTCTATATGTACATCATGTGTGTGTCTGTGTCTAGGTATATGTCAGTATGTTTATGTGTCTGTGCTCTTCTGTGTGTCTGTGTATGTGTTCATGTGTCTTTGTGACTCTGTGTGTCAGTCTGAGCACATGTTTGTGTCTGTATATGTCTGTGTGTCTGATTCTCTCTGTATGCTGAATCCTATGTTTGCATATATGTGTGTATATGCCTGTGTAGCTATGTGTACACGTGTCGATACATATGTCTGTGCATGTCTGAGGGTGACGGTGGGTGTGTATCTCGATATATGTCTGTGTGCACACATATATATGTCTGTATGTGTCTGTTTCTCTGTGCTTGGGTGTGTGCACATGGGTGTATGTGTCTTTGTATGCATGTTAGCGTTTCTGTGTATATGTCTGTGTCTATATGTCTAAGTGTGTCAGGGTGACTACGTCTGGGTCTCTCTCTCTATATATATGTTTCTCTGTGTCTCTGTATACATCTCTGTGTATATGTGCATGTATCTGAGTTTGTGTAAACATTCATGTTCTGTCTCTGCACATGTGGGTATTAATCAGTATGTATCTGTGTTTGTGTATATGTTTGTGTCTGTGTATGTCTGTGTGTATCTGTGTGGATGTGTGTGTTTGTGTTGTATATATGTCAGTATGTCTCTGTGTGTCTGTGTGTGTATGTCTGGATGAGCATGTGTCTGTGCACTGTGTCTGTTTCTATTTATGTCTGTATTGTCTCTGCACATGTGTTGTATGTGAATGTCTGTTTTTGTGTCTATGTCTGTGTGACATGTTGATATGTCTGTGTACATGTGTATGAGTCTGTGTATGTACATCTGTGCACTTGTGTGCTATATGTATGTGTGTATCTTTGATTATATGTGTGTACAAGTGTGTGTTAGGTTGTATCTGTGTTTCTGTACGTATAACTGTGTGGGTAAATGTATACATGTGTCTGTATGACTACGAATATAACTGCATCAGTGTGTCTGTGTGCATGTCTGTGTCTCCATTCGTGAACATGTGTTCCTGTGTAAATGCATTTGTGTGCCTGTATATATGTCTATGTTGTCTGTGTGCATGCATGTGTGTGTATCTCTTAGTCTGTGTATATGTGCATGTTTGTCTCTTTGTGTCAGTGTGCATGCATGTGTGTGTGTCTGTGTATATATCTCTGTCAGATATTGTGTGTTGTGTGAGTGCATATGTACACCTGTGTATATGTCTCTGGGTGTGTTTATAGATCTGTGTGTACATGTGTGTGTCTCTGTATGCATTTGTGTGTCCTCGTGTGGGTGTGTCTGTGTGCTCATTGTGTTTCTGTTATATGTCTGTTTCACGATGTGTTCGCATGTGTTGTGTCTGTGTATATGTCTGTCTCTGTGTGTTTCTGTCTATAGATCTCAGTGTGTGTCTGTATGTCTGTATATGGTTCTGTGTCAGTTTGTGTCTCTGTGTGTCTGTGTTTAATATGTCTGTCTGTGTGTGTGCATGTGTATGTATATGTTTCTGTTTGTCTGTATGATTGTGTCCATGTGTCTATGTATATATCTGTATGTCTGTGTCTGTTGTTTGCAAGTCAGTCTATTTAAATGTCTTTACTGTGATTGTGTGTGCATGGTGTCTGTGTGGCTATATGTATATATATACACACACACATATATATATATATATATCTGTGTATGTGTGTTCATGTGTCTCTGTGTATATAGCTGTTGGTTCCTCTGTGTGTGTCAGTTTTGACCGTATATGTCAATGTTATCTGTGTGTGCGTGTTTGTGTATATGAATGTATATGTCTAGGTTTGCGGGTGTCTGTGTATATATGTGCCTGTGTGTCTCTGTGTGAGTTCATGTGTGTATACCTGTTGGATTTATATGTGTCTGAGGATGTATTTTGGGGTGTGTCCGTGTATATCTGTCTGTGAGTGTTTCTGCCTGTGTATGTTGTGTGTGCATGTGCTTGTGCCTGTGTATAAGTGTGCATCTCTGTATGCACAATATATGTGTCTGTGTGACATCTGTGTGTATGTCTGTGTATCTATGAGTCATTGTGTGTAGATGCCTATGTCTGCATGTCTGTCTACATGTGTGTTTGTATCTGATTGCATCTGAGTATATGTATATGTGTGTGTGATTTGTATGCATGTGTCTATTGTCTTTAAACATATCTGTGTGCCTGTGTGTTCAAATGTGTCCGAGTGAATCTGTGTATGTCTGTGCATCAGTATGTCAGTGTGTGCACAAGTGTGTGTGTGTATATGTCTGTCTGTGTGTGACAGTGAATGTGTTTCTGTAGGTACATGTATGAGTATCTGTATATGTCTGCATATGAATGTTGTACCTCTGTGTACACTACTGTGTCTTTGTGTTCAGGTGCTTATGTGTCTTTGTGCACATGTGTATAGTGTCTTCATGTATATATGTGTCTCTCTATAAATGTCTCTGTGTGTCTGTGTGTACATGTGGGTGTGAGACTTATTTTGTCTCTCTTGTGTATGCATTTAATGTGTCTGTGGTTGCATGTGTGTATGTTCATGTCTCTATGTGTGTCTGTATATGTGTCTGCATGTGTCTTTGTAATTGCATCTCTGTATATATCTGTGTCTCTTTTCTTTTGTCTGTCTAAATCTGTTTTTTTTTCTGTGTGTGTTTGTGTGTGAGCTCACATGTGTATCTGCATAAAAAGTGTCTGTGTTTGTATGGTTGTATATATGCATGTGTGTTTCTGTATGTCTTTGCTTGTGTCTATATCTATGTATACATGTGTCTGTGTATATCTGTATGCATGTGTGTATGTGCATGTGTTTGTGTAAGCCTGTGTGTCTGTTTCTGCCTATATACATATCTGTATGCTTGTGTGATTGTGCCTCTATCTATACATCTCTCTCTGCTATGTGTGTCTGTTTAAATCTGTTTTTTCTATGTGTTTGTGTATATGTTTGTCTGTGTATATATCTGTGTCTTTGTCTATATTTATGTTTGTTTATCTATGTATATATCTGTTTGTGCATCCGTGTGTGGATGTCTATGAATATGTCTGTGTGTCTGCCGTGTGTCTGTGGATGTCTATGAATATGTCTGTGTGTCTGTATAATGGTGTGTACGCAAGTATGTGTCTGTGTATATGTCTACATACCTGTGTCTCTATGTGTGTCTGTGTGTTGATGTATTTGGGCCTATGAATTTATCTGTGTCCTTGTGTCTGAGTATTGTCTTTGTATGTGCATATGTGTGTTTCTAAGTGTGTTTGTGTGTATATAGGTTTGTGTGTGTACAGAGATGTATACATCTATATATGACTGTGTGTATGTGGGCTTTGTGTATATTGTACATATATATGTGTATATATATATCTGTGCGTGTGTATCTGTCTGTGCATGTGTCTGTGTGTACACGTGTCTTTCTGGATGTCTGTGTATATATATGTCTCTATGCGTACATTTATTTGTATAGTGCATTTGTGTTTGCATAAGTGCTTGCATAAGATACACACATATGTCTGTGTGCATGTCTATATGTATGTTTTATGTCTGTATGCATTTGTCTCTGTATGTGTCTGAATCTTTTTGTGCACATCTGTATATGTCTGTGTACATGTGTATTCATGTCTTTGTGTGCACAGCTGTGTCTGTATATGTGTCTGTACATGTGCTTGTCTCTGTCGTCTATGTGTCTGCATGTGGGTCTGTGTCTGTATGAATCTGTGTGTGTATATGTCTGTGTCTGTAGATATGTCTTTCTCTGTATACTTATATGTACACAACTCAGTGTGCATTGAGATGTGACTGTGTATGTCTGTATCTCTGTGGAAGTGTCTTGGTGTATATGTCGGTGAGTGCATTTGTGTGCATCTTGTATAGGTGTGTGTGTGTGTCTATGTCGGTGTATATGTCTGTATGTGCATGTTTGTGTATGCGCATGTGTTGTGTATGTCTCTTTGTATGTCTGTGTATCTCTCTATGTCTGTGACTATGTCACTGTGTGCATGTGTTGTTTTCTGTGTATATGTCTGTGTCTGCATTTGTTTACACGTCAGATTTTGTGTCCCTTGTGTCTATGTCTGTATCTACTTATGTTTGCATGTGGTTGTCTCAGTCTATGTCTCTGTGTGTGTGCCTGTCTATGTCTGCGTGTCTGAGTACCTTTCTGTGTGTTCATATATCTTTGCACATGTCATTATGTCTGTGTGAATGTATGTGCATGTACGTGTTTGCCTTTGTGCATGTGTATGACTGTGCCTTATCTGTATCTATGTATATGTGTGTGCATGTTTTTGTGTGTCTATATTTGTGTGTCTCTGCATATGTCTGTGTGTTTCTGTGGGTGGGCATGTGTGTGTGTTTGTACGTATGTCTATGTGAATATATGTCTGTTGCCTGTGTGTAAATGTGTGTCTGTATATCTGTGTGTCTATGTGTTGCATATATGTATCTGTTTTTGTCTGAGCAAATATCTGTTTATGCATGTGTTTGTCTCTGCAAGTTTGTGTATGTGTGTGTGTCTGTGAGAGTCTGTTTATATATCTGTTAGTGCATTTATGTGTACCTCTGTAATTGTCTGTGCATATGTGCATTTCGGTGGGTATCTTCGTATATGTCTGTGTGAGTTTGTTTTCATATGTCTGTGTGTGCATGTGTCTGTGCCTATGTATATATCTGTGTGATTGGGTGTCTGAGTCTGTGTGTACCTGTGTCTATGTATGTGATTGTACGTCTCTGCCTGTATGTCTGTATATGTCTTTCTATGTGCATGTGGATATGTCTCTGTGTATATATTTGTCTCTGTGTCGATCTATAAGTCGACATCTATTGAGATGTGACTGTGTTTCTGTCTATATTTCTGTTTGTGTCTGTATCTCTGTGTCTGTGTATGTCTGTGTGAGTCTCTGAATGTGTTTGTATATACGTGTCTGTGTATATGTTTCTCTGAGTTTGTACATATTACTATGTCTGTACACACATGTCAGGGTATATGTCTGTGTTTTCCTTATTCTGTGTGTATATGTTTGTTATGTGTGTGCATGTGTGTGATTTTGTATACGTCTGTCCCTGTATGTCTCTATGTGTGTCTGTGTGCGCATGTGTGTATCTGTGTTTGCATTTTTGGTGTGTCGATGTATATATCTGTGTTGTTAAGTCTGTGTGTGCACATGTGTATATATCTCTATACATATGAGTGTGCATTGTATGTCTGCCTATATGTGGTATGCCTTTATATGTATGTGTATGTGTGTCCATATATATTTCTGTTTTTCTCTCTGTGTGTGTATATGCCTATGTCTCTGTGTGAATATGTGTCTATGAGTCTGTGCATGTTTCTGTATCTGTGTGTGTCTGTGTATATATGTCTCCATGTGTCTGTGTGTGCCTTTTTGTGTCTATACATATTACCTGTGTCTGTGTGTCTGTGTCTGCATATATGTCTGTTTTTGTCTATGTGCATGTGTGTTCATTTATATATCTGTTGTATTAGTGTATGTCTCTATGTGTCTATACATATGTGTGTCAGTATGTGCATGATTTTGTCTGCGTGTATGTTTGTGTGTGCAGATTTGAATGTGTGTCTGTGTACATGTCTGTGTCTCTCTGCATGTGAATTCGTATCTGGGTCTATTTCTATGTTTGTATCGATCTGTGTTAGGGTGTGTCTATGTGTTTATATTTGTGTGTGCTCATGTGTTTTTATGTGTTTTTCTCTGTATGTCTGTGTGTGTACATGTCAATGCTTGTGTATATGGCACTCTATATATCTCTGTATATATGTCTGTGTGTCTGTATGTGCTTATTTTTGTGAGTATGTATAAGTCATTATGAATGTTGCGTATGGGTATCTGTGTATATGTCTCTGTGAGTCTGTGTATATATGTGTGTATCCGTGTGTGCATGCATGTGTCTGTCTATACTTACATCTGTGTGTTTTAATGTGTCTCTGTGTGTGCATATTTGTTTCTGGGTATATGTCTCTTTGTGTCTCCATGTGTCTAATGTGTTTCTACATATGTCTTTGTGTGTCTGTGTATATTTGGGGGTGTCTGTGTATATATCTGCCTCTCTCTGTGTGCAGGTTTGTGTGTGTCTTGGTATATGTTTGTATATCTGTGTGTGTACATATGTATGTCACTGTGTATATATTTGTGTATTTCTGTGTGTCTGTGTTTCTCTGTGAATAAATGTTCATTGTCTTGTGTAAACTTATCTGTATACGCTGTGCCATATGGTGGTCTGCATATATGGCTATGTGCCTATGTCTGTGTGTCTCTCTGTTCCTTTTGTGTATGTATGTTTGCGTATATGTTTAAGTGTATATCTATGTTTGCATATGTCTGTATGTGTCTGTATATCTATGAGTCTCTGTGTATGTTTGGGTGTATATCTCTGTGTGTCTCTCTGTGTGTATATGCCTGTTTCTCTCTGTGTGTACCTTCTTATGTGTCTGGGTCATTTTCTATTTCTGCCTGTATGTGTATATTTGTGCATATAATTGTCTGTGTTTCTTTCTTCATCTGTTAGTGCACATGTGTGTCTGTGTGATGTGTGTGCTTGTCTGTGTATGACTATGTGTCTATATACATATGGTTCTGTGTGTCTTTGTATATGACTATGTCTCTATGTGTGCGCACGTGTCTTTGTGTGCATGTGTGTGCATGTAGATATGATTGCGTATTTCGTTCTGTGGGTAACTACTGTTTTTATGTGTATGTCTGAGTGTCTTTGTGTGCATCTATTGTCTGTGGTTGTCTGTGTGTATATGTCTGCATATATGTACATATTTGTACGTACATTTGGGTGGCTGTGTCTGTGTATCTGTGACCGTGTTGCATACATATCTACATATTTGTATATATGTATCTGTATATCAGTGTGTGCATATCATTGTGTATGTCTGTGCATGGCTGTGTCTGTTTATGTGTCTGTATCTGTGTTTATGTCTGTGTGTAAGTGTGTCTGTGTGTGATCCTATGTGTGTATGTTTGTGTGCAGATTTATCTGTGTATACGCATGTATCTCTGTGTGTGCATTGTGTGTGTCTTCTATGTGTGATTGTCTATATGTCTATGTGTGTCGCTGTGTGTGCATTCATGTATGTGTCTGTGTGTAAATGTCTTTGTCTTGTGTATGTGTCTGTGTGGGCTCGTGCTTCTACGGACACATCTCTGTGTGTCTCTGTGTGCCTATGTATATGTGTATATGCCTGTCTTGTTCTGGCTTTGTCTGAATGTGTCTGTGATTTTGTGTGTGTACATGTGTGTGCCTGTGTATATGTCTGTGTATCTGAGTTTGCATTAGGTGCATGTCTGTGTATATGTCTCTATATGTCTGTGTGTGTCTTTGTCTATATATTCCTGTGTCTCTATGTATATGTCTGTGAGTCAATATGTCCTTGAGTGTTTCTGTATGTGCGTGTTTCACATATGTTGTGTCTATGTATATATATATATATCTGTGCATGTATATGTGCATGAATATGTTTGTGTCTCTATATGCATGCATGTGTTTGTGAGTCTATGTCTGTGTGGCTGTGTGCATACATGTGTGTATGTCTATGTATATATGTGTGCCTGCATGTGTTTCTGTGTATATATCTGTGTGCATATGTATTTCTATTGTGCACATGTCTGTTTGCTTAATCCTCTCGGAATTTCTGTATGTCCATAGGTCTATGTTTGCATTATGTATGTCAGTATGTGTGCATGAGTGCTTCTCTACATATATGCATGTGTCTCCTTATGTGTCTCAGGGTGTATATACTTGTCTATGTATCTTATGTCTGTTTGTGTATGTATATTCTGTGTGTCTCTGTATGTACGTATATGTGTGTAATTGTGTGAGTCTGTATATATTCATGTATGTGTATCTCTATGTGTGCCCGTGTTTATGTCTCTGTTTTTGTGTCTGCATGTGTCTATCGGTGTGGTCTGTGAATATGAATGTGTGTGTGTTCCTATTTCAGAGTATATGTCTTTCTGCGTCTATGTTGCACATGTGTCTGTGTGCACGTATGATTATGTCGGTCTACTTATGTCTGTTTATCTGTATATGTATGTGTGTATATGTCGATATCTATGTGTCTGCATATATATCTGTGTATATAGCTGTGTGTCTATGTGCAGATTTTTGTGTTCTAGGCATCCCATAGCTCATCGATTTACTCAAGAGGGCATCAGTAACGTCTCCATTGTGAGACTTGTTGCTACTGTGTTTGGCATATCGAATACACCACGGGGAGCATGGCAGGCTCTGCCATGCAGGTTAGAGGTGAGATATTCTCAGTAGCTTGCCAGGTTCTCTGAGGGGGTGGAAGAATCAAACCTGGGTCAGTCACGTGTAAGGCGAATGCCTTACTGTTATGCTATCGTGCACACCTGTATTTGTGTTTATATGTCTCTGTGTCTCTACACATGTATCGCTGTACATGATGTGTATGTGTGTTCATGTCTGTGTCTGTGTATATGGTGTCTCTGTGTATTCATTGTCTTGTGTCTGTGCACATTGGTATGTGTAGGTGTGTACATTTCTGTTTGTCTCTATGTATGTCAGTGTGTCTCTGAGTATATGTGTGTATCTGTGCATGTGTGTGTGAATATGTCTGTTTGTATATATGTACATGTGTGTTTGATTGTGTTTGTATGTCTATGAATATATATGTGTGTCTCTCTTTGGCTGTGTATGATTCACTGTGTGCATTTGTATGAGTCTGTGTGTGCATATCAGTGTTTCTCTGTACGTGTTTGTGTGTCTTTGTATAAGTTCCATCTATGCATACTTGTTTGCATGTGTCTGTGTATGTGTCTATGTATATGTCTGTTTTATATGTGCTTGTGTGTATACCTGTGTCTGTGTGTATCTGTTTTTTATGTGTGTGCATTACATGTGTCTGTATATATTGTATATAGATACGTGTGTCTTTTCTGTATATATGTATTTCTCTGTGTAAGTTTGTGGCTGTGCTTGCATGTTTGTGCTTTTGTATGGACATGTATGTATGTCTCTGTGTGTTTCTGTGTATATGAATGTGTGCACATCTGTGTCTGTGTATGTCTGTGTGTCTTTATTGAATATGTGTGTTTCTGTGTATATGTCTGTGCATGTGGGGATGTGTGTCTGTCTCTGAGTGTGCACGTGTGTCTATATGTCTGTGTCTGTGTTTTTATGTGCATATTCTGAGTGTGTTTCTAAGTCTATTCATCTGTATTTACACATTTGTGTCTGTATATACCTTTGTAGTTGTTTATGTGTGATTCTGTCCACAAGTCTTACATATATATTGTGTCTGCATCTATGTATATGTGTGTTTGTAGCAGTGTGTGTGTGTTTATATATGTGTGTGTATGTGTTTCATGTCTGAATGTCTGTGTCTCTGTGTAGGTACATGTATGTGTGTGTAAAAGTGTGTCTGTGTATATGAATCTGTCTACATGTGTTCTTCTGTGTCTATTATATCTTGTGTATACTTGTGTTTTTGTGTGCATTTTTCTGTGTCTATGCATGTATCTATGTTATCTCTGTGTGTCTATATGTGTGTCATTGTGTGTCTGTGAATGCACATGTATATACCTGTCTCTATGTTGCATTGGGTGTGTGTCTGTGTATAGGTTTCTGTGTGTAACTGTGTAATTGCGTGTGTCTGTGTATTTGTCTTGTGTGTGTCTGCACATATGTGCACGTGTGTCTATATATGTTAGTGTCTGTGCATGCCGAAGTGTGTCTGTATATGTCTGTGTGTGTATCTGTGTTTGTGTTTGGGTATATTTCTGTGTGCGTGTCCTGTCTATATGTCTGTATTCATGGATATCTGTGTGTATATGTCTAGGTATATGTCTCTTTGTGTGTATGTGTGCATTTCTTTTGTGTCTGAGCATATTATCTGTGGTGTCTTTGTGTGTCTGGTATATGTCTGTGTGGGTCTCTATTTCTATTTTTGCGCATGTGTGTCTGTGTATATGTCTGTTTCAGTATGTTTCTGTGTATATCAGTTAGTATACAAGTGCATGTTTTTTCTGTGTATGTCAGTGTGTGTGTGCATGTGGATGTGTGTCTGTGTACATATCTGTGTTTATATCTCTGTATGTGTATATGTCTGTATCTCTGTTTGCATGTGTGTTTGTGGCTGGGTATATTTTTGTGTGTCCATGTGTGTTTTTATATGTGTGCATGTGTGTATATGTGTATCTGCTTCTGCATGTCTGTGTCTGTGTATACATCTAGGTATATGAATTCATTTCTGAGTATATGTCTATGTGTGCATACCTGTTTGTGTGCATGTGTTTCCCTGTATATCTGTGTGTCTGAGTGTATGCGTGCCTATGGATGTGTGTGCATCTATGTGTTTGAATGTCTGCATGAGTCTGTGTATTCATTATATTCATTTTCTGTGTTTGTATGTGTATATGCCTGTTGTGCACTTTTGTGAGTCTGTGTATATGTGTGTTATGTCTGTGTACGTGTGTGTCTGTGTGGTGTTTTTGTGTTCTGTCTGTGTCTTGAGCATATGTCTGTGTGTGGCTGATAGGGGGGGCAGGGGAGTGTGCAAGTCTGTACAATCTCTGCAGAGAGTGCCCAGAACGGGGCAGGGGTGGGTGTGGTCAGTGTGCTCCAGTCAGAGCTGCAAATGGACAGAGGGCTCAAACACTGTCCCCCAGCTTACCAGCAGCACAGACACGGTGCCAGGGCTGGGTCCCACCACACACGTGTGTTCCAGGGCTGCTGTGAGCTCCTCTGGATGATGACGGCATGGCCTTCTTCACTTCTGCTCAGCAAACAATGGCACCTGCATTCAAAGGGCAAGGCCCGAGGGGCTGCACCCCTTCCACCCTGTGTGGGCCACAGTGAGTCTGTATATGTCTGTAGGTTTGTCTTTGTGTGTGCAAGTTGGTATGCGTTCATGTATATCTCTTTGTACATGTGTGTTTGTGTCTGTCTTTGTGTGTCTGTGTATATTTATGCACACATGTGTTGTGTCTTTGTATGTCTGTGCACATACGTGTGTATATGTACGTGTCTGTATATTTGTATGTGACGTGTATGTGTGACTATATCTTTTTATACATCTGTGTGTCTCACCGTGTGCACATGTGTATGCATTTGTGTCTATTTGTGTCCGTATGATGTCTATCTGTCTACGTATATATCTGCGTGTTTATGTATTATGTAGGCATGTGTTTCTGTGCATGTGTTATTTGTGTATAGGTCTTTTATTTTGTGTGTCTATCAGTTTATATGTGTTATCTATGTGTGCAGTTTGTGTCTTGGTATGAATGTGTACCTGTGCATAAATGTCTGTATATGTCAATGTGGATTGCATGTGTCTGAATCCGTGTCTTTGTGTTATATGTATCTGTGAAAATGTTCGTGTGTGTCTGTGTGTCAGTTTATATATCTGTGTATACTTCTGTGTGTGTCAAGAGTCTATGTGTCTATATATCTGATGTCCGTGTGAATGTGTGTGTCTGTGTGTCCATGTGGGTATGCTGTGTACATGTATGGTTTTCTATGTGTAAATGTGTATGTCTGTGTATCCCTGTATATATCCATTTGTGATTGTGTATATGTTTATATGTGAACATGTCTCTGTGTGGCTATGTATATGTCCATGTGTATCTGTATCTATTTGTGTCTCTGTGTGTTTGTGTGTGTGCATGTATATGTATGTGTCTGTCTTGTGATTATGTCTATATTCCTTTGTCTCTTTTCTGTGTGTACATGTCTATATCTGCATACGTATTTGCTGTGTCTTTATGTCTGTTTGTGTGCTTGTGTCCCTGTGTGAGGTTCTGTTTTTGTCTATGTATATATCTGTGTGTACGCATGTTTGTGAGTCTGTGTATATCTCTGTGTTCTGTGTCCGTACAGGTGGGTATGATTATCAGTATATGTCTGTGAATCTCAGTTTGTGTATAAAGGTGTCTGCTTGTATGTTTGTTCTGTAATATATATGAATGTCTGCTATGTCTTTTTTGTCCTGTGTGCATGTGTGTCTTGTACATGTCTGCATGTCTCTGTATACTCAATGTGTTTCTGTGTCAGTGTGTATCTGTAAGTTGTGTGTTTGTGTATATGCATGTGTTGTGTGGTTATGTGGCTGTGTATATGTCTCTGTACCTCTGAATATCCACATGTTTGTGTGTCTGAGTCTGTGTATTTGCCTGTGGTATATTTGTGTTTAAATTTGTAAATGTATGCTTCTTTGTTTACATTTGTGTGCCTGTGTGTGCCTGTGAGCTTGTGCATTTGTTTAGTGTGTTTCTGTGTGTATATATTTGTGTATAAAGCTGTATGTACATTTGTGTGTCTGTGTATAAGTCTATGTGCACATTTCTGTTTCTGTGCATTTGTCTAAGTATGTCTGTGTGTCTGACTATCTGTGTCTACAGGTGCATTAGTCTGTGTACATGTCTGTGTCTACATGTGTCTGTGTATGTGCATATGTCTCAGTGTACATCTATTTGTGTGTGCATGTGGGTGTATGTCTCTTTGTGTACGTGTGTGTCTATATGTCCGTGGTATGCACATGTGTTCACACTTGTGTGTCTGCATGAGCATGTATTTTTGCCGGTGTGAATGTCTTTGTTGTCTGCATGTCAGAATGTGTCTGTGTCTCATTCTCGGCATGTATGTGTACATCTGTGTCCCTCTGTGTGGGTCTCTGTATATATGTGTGACAGTGTGTAGGTGTATGTCTATTTTTATGTATCTGTGCATACGTCTATCGTGCATGTGTGTCTGTGTATCTCTGGGTGTGTATCTGTATGGCTGTCCATACGCGTGTGTGTCTATGTATATATCTGTGTGTCTTTGTGTGTCTAGGTATCTGTGTCAGTGTGTGCACATGTGTCTGTATATATCTGTTTCTGTGTGTGTATATATATATATATCTGGTGTGCATGCATGTGTATACATACACATCTATGCGTGTATATGTTGTGTGTGCATGTGTCTATGTTTGTGTGTATATGTGCATGTGTGTACATGTGTGTGACTCTGTATGGATCAGTTGTGTGTCTGTTAGCATATGTAAGTCTCTATATGTCTTTGTGGCTCTGTGTACATGTGGGTGTGTATATCCCTATGTGTCTGTGTATATGACCGTATGTATGTCTGTATATTGCCTTTTTCTGACTCTGTGTCTATGTGCATATTAGTGTGCCTCAGTGTGTCTGTATATATGTCTGTGTTTTGTCTGTGTGAGCATGTGTGTCTGTGTCTGTATGGGTGCATGCGTGTCTGTGTATGCACATCAGTGTGAATCTGTGTATATGTGTGTCTTTGTGTATTTAGTCTCTGCTGCGTGTACATGGGGGTATCTGTGTATCTGTATATATGTGCATGTGGGTATCTGTGTATATGTCTGTGTGCTTGCATGTATGTGTCTGTGTACATATGTTTCCGCATATCTGCATAGGTCTGTGTGTGCACAACAGTGTATGTCTGTGTATATGTCTGTGTGTGTCTATTTTGTATGCATGTGTACGATTTGGGTATGCATGTGTGGCCTTGTATATGTGGGTCGATATGTTCATCTGTATATCTATGCGTGCCTGTGGATGTCTGTGCATCTATGTGTTTGAATGTCTGCATGTGTCTGTGTACTCATTGGATTCATTTCCTGTGTCTGTTTCTATGTGTATATGCCTGTGTGTGCACTTTTGTGAGTCTGTTTATATGTGTGTTTTGTCTGTGTGTACGTGGGTCTGTGTATATGTCTGAGTCTCTGTATATCTGTCTGAGTGTACATGTTTGTGTCTGCATATGTGTATATTTGTGTGTCTGTATAATTCTCTATCTCTGTCTATATGTCACTGTAGGTCTCTAAATGTGTATGTAAATATCTGTGTGTATGCATTCTGTATGTTTCTGTAGAAATGACTGTAACTGTGTCTATGCACATATTGTATCTATGTCTGTGTATGTATGTATATATGTTCCTGTGTGTCTGTGTATATGTCTCTGTACATGTGTAGGTATCTGTGTGTGCATCTGCATGCCGGTGTGTGCCTGTGTATATGTCTCTTTCTGTGTGCCTCTGTTGTCTGTCTATATGCATGTGTGCCTGTGTATATCTGTACATTCTGTGTGTGTCTGTGTATATGTTTGTGTCTGTGTCTATATGTCTATGTTTATCTGCGTCTGTACATCTGTACATATATGTCTATGTATGTCTCTGTGTGACTTTGTGTGGATGTATGTGTCTGTGTCTGCATGTAGGTGCAGGTCCGTGTAAATGTCTGCACATGTGTGTGCGTCTATGTATATATCTGTATCTGTGCATATGACTGTGTCTATACAAGTGTGTGTCTCTGCTTCTGTATATGTCTGTTTTGTATCTATGCGAGTTCATGTGGGTCTGTGTCTGTGTTTATGGTTGTGTGACTTTTGGCTGCATGTGTCTATATGTGTGCGTATGTCTTTCTGTGTATATGTATATGCATATGTATCTCTGTATCCACTGGTTGTGTAACTGCATGTATCTGTGGATATCACACTATGTGTCTTTGCGTATGTCTGTGTGTGCATCTGTATGTCTGAATTTAGGTGTATGTCTCCATCTTTATGCATTTGTGTTTATCTTTGTATATCTATGTGTCTTTGTATATATGTCTATGCCTATGTGTTCATGTGTGTGCGCATCGTGTTTTTGTACATGTCTATGCAACTCTGTGTGCATCTGTGTGATGTGTATATGTCTAGGTATTTGTATATATGTCTGTGTGCACGTGTGTGAATTGTGTCTGCATCTACATGTGTGCATTTGGATATATGTCTCTGTGTATATGTGTCTATATGTCTATATATCTGAGGGTGTCTATGTGTCTGTGCACACCTGTGTGATTCTATGTATATATCTGGGTGTGTCTGTGTATGTCACTCTTTTTTTCTCTGTGTTTGTCTATGTGTGTATCTGTTGGTACATGCATGTATCGGTATATACGTCAGTGTGTATCCCTTTGTGTACATGTGGGGGTGTCTGCATATATGGCTATGTTTGTGTGTGCTTGTCTATATGTCTTTGTGTGTATATATCTGTCTTCATTTTTCTTTGCACATATTGTGTCTGTGTGAATGTGTGCACGTGTGTACACATGTCTGTGGCTTTACATTTGAATGTCTGTATATGCATGTGTGTCTATGTGTGTCTGCATGTATCTGTGTATATGTCTGTGTTTGCAATTTCCGGTGTCTATGTACATATTTGTGTGCTTCTCAGAGTGAGCATGTGTGTGTGTCTGTATATCTGTGTATCTCTGAGTCTGTGTATGTATGTCGTTTGTTTGTGTGTCTCTGTATATGTCTCTGTGTGTTTGTGTGTACTGTGGGATTATGTCTGTGTATATGCCTATGTGTATTTGTATGTATGCTCCTCGGTGGGCATATCATGTCTATTTCTATTTTGCATGTCTGGTTTTATGTCTGTGTGTGTCATTTTACGTTTGTGTGTTTCTGTGTATATGTCTGTCTGTATACACTGCTGTGTTTCCTGGTATGTTGCACGTATCCGTTTTTGTCTGTGTAAATGTCTGTGTGCATGTCTATATATATACATATATATATCTTTGTGTATCTGTTTCTGTGTATACGTCTGTCTGTGCACTTGTATGTCTATGTATACGTCTTTGTCTTGTGCGCACGTGGAGGTGTTTGCGAGTCTCTGTCTTTATATTTCTGTGTGCATTTGTGTCTCTGTGCATATGTGTATATATACATATGTCTGTGTTACATGTCTTTGTTGGGTCTGCATTTCAGTTTGTGTCTGTGTAAGTCTGTTTATCTCAGTGCATATATGTTTCTGAAGACTATGCACATAACTTTGTGTCTCTGCGGGTCGCTGTCTCTTTTGTGTATATTATCAGTGTCTTTCTGTGTCTACATCTCTGTGTGTGTCTATGTGTATTCTCTATGTCTGTGTGTGCATGTGAGTATCTGTCTGTCTGTGTGCATGTGTCTGTGTGCTTGTGTGTCTGTGTAAATGTCTCTGTGTATGCATGCATGTGTGTACACCTGGGTCAGTGTATATGTGTGCATGTGTCTATTTACATTTCTGTGTCTCTGTGTACATTGTGTTACCACATGTACATGTATTTCCGTGAAAATGTGTGTTTCTGCATATATGATGTGTTGTACACATATAAAATATTATCTGTGTCTGTGTAATGTCTGTGTGCATACATGTGTGTGGTCTGTATATGTCAGTGTCATTGTGCATTTGGCTGTGTGTCTGTTAATGTCTGTCTGTCTATATTTCTGTGTGTGTTCATGTGTCTGTGAGAGTCTGAGTGTCAATGTATGTTTGTGTGTGTCTATAATTCTTTGTGTTTGTTTCTTTATGTGCCTGTGAGTGCTGTGCGTGTCTATGCACATTTATGTATGTGCATATGTTTGTGTGTCTGTAAATGACTGTGTGTGCATATGTGTGGTGCATGAGTGTGTTACCGTGTGTTCTTGTCAGTGTGTCTTGTGACTGTGTCTATTTATGTATCTGGCTCTATGCGTATATGTCTTTGTATATGTTTGTGTGCATCGTGATTTTGTCTGTCTACATCTGTGTCTGTGTGTGCATGTCAGTGTGTATGTCTGTGTGTGTTTCTGCCCACATGTGAGTCTGTGTATGTCTCTACATTGTCTGTGGGTCTACATGTTGGTATGTTTCTGTATGTATGTCTGTGTGATCTCAGTTTATGTATATTTGTGTCTGCATGTTTGTGTCTCTGTACGTCTGTCTGTGTGTATATGCGTCAGTGTACATGTTTATGTGTTTGTGTACATATCTGTATCTATGTGTTTCTGTGTGTCTGTGTATATGTATTTTTGTGTATGTATGTTTGTATATATGTCTAAGTGCATATCTATGTCTGCATATGTCTGTGTGTCTCTGTATATATCAATGAGTATCTGTTTATGTTGGGTGTATACCTCTGTGTGTCTCTATGTGTGTCTATACCTGTTTGTCTCTGTGTATATGTATATGTGTGTATACATATATGTATATGTATACTCTGTGCCTTTGTATATGTCTGGGTATATGCCTATGTGTGTCTGTATATGTATATCCGTGTGTGTATATATGTCTATTTCTCTGCTTGTGTTATTGTGCATGCGTGTCTGTGTACGACTGTGTGTATCTTTGTATAGGATTGTGTCTCTGTGTGTACACTTGTCTATCTATTTGTATCTGTGTGTGTCTGTGAGCATGTAGACGTGCTTGTTTTGTTCTGTGGGTAGCTGTGTTTTTTTGTGTATGTCTGAGTGACTCTGTGCATCTATCATCTGTTTGTGGTTTTCTGTGTATATGCCTGCATGTATGTACATATGTGTGTGCACATGTATTTGGGTTTCTATATGTGTCTGTGTATGTATGTATGTGAGTGTGTATTGCATATATATATATATATATTTGTATATATGTATTTGTGCATGTATATGTGTGTGAATGTTTGTGTCTCTAGGTGTGTGTTTGTGAGCACATATCTAGCTGTGTCTGCAATCTGTATATGTGTCTGTGTATATATGTGTCTACATGTGTTTATGTGTATATATCTGTGTGTA
Organism: Sorex araneus; assembly: GCF_027595985.1. Lineage (NCBI taxonomy): Eukaryota > Metazoa > Chordata > Mammalia > Eulipotyphla > Soricidae > Sorex > Sorex araneus. Next base: position 5,116,154 of record NC_073313.1, read on the forward strand.
TGTATTTCTGTTGTGCACATGTCTGCGTGTTTGCTTAATCCTCTCTGAATCTCTGTGTGCCCATGTCTGTGTAAGCATTGAGTGTGTCGGTGTGTATGCACGAGTGTTTCTCTGCTTATGTGTATGTGTTATGTCTCAGTGTGTATACACTTGTCTGTGTATGTATATTGTGTGTGTCTCTGTATGTACACGTGTGTACTTATGTGTCTGTATATATCCTGTGTCTGTGTGTCCCGTGTCTCTATGTGAGCCCGTGTTTATGTCTCTGTGGTTCAGTCTGCATGTCTATATGTGTGTATATCTGTATGTTATGTATGTCTGTGTATGTATATTCATGTGTATCTGTGTGTGCAAATCTGTATGTATATGTTTACAGGTGTCTTTCTATGACTGTGTGTGTCTGTGTCTGAATGTCAGTGTGGGTCTTTGTATATGTCTGTCTGCACATGTGTGTGTCTATGTTTCTGTACATGTCTGTTTTATATCTATGTGAATTTATGTGAGTCTGTATCTGTATTTATGGTTGTGTGAGTTTTAGGTATATGGTATCTCTGTGCGTGCATGTCTTTCTCTGTATATATATGTGTGTGTGTATGTATTTCTGTATACATAGGGTGTGTAATTGCATGTTTCTTTGGTTATCCCACAATGTATCTTTGTATATGTCCATGTGTGCGTGTGTGTGTCTCTATCTTTATGCATTTTTATCTTTGTATGTCTATGTGTCTCTATATATGTATGTCTACATGTTCATGTGTGTGTATCTGTGTGTCTGTGTATATGTCTGGGTTTCTGTGTATATGCCAGCATCTGTTTCTGCATGTGTTTGTGTGTATTTGTCTATGTATGTGTATATGTCTATGGGTCTCTGTGAATGCGTATGTATTTGTGTCTGGGTATATTTATGTCTCCGTGTATGTGTATGTCTATTTGTGCATTTATGTGTGTGTATGTCTCTGTATGCGAAAGTGTTGCTTATGCATCCGTATGTGTATGTTTGTATGTGAATATGCATGCATATCTTTGTGTATATGAATGGTTTTCTGTGCATATCTGTTATGTATACATGTCACTGTATATCTACATCTCTGTGTATGCATATATTTTATAATGCATGTCTCGCTGTATGCATGAGTGTCTCTGTATGTCTGAGTGTGTGCGCATGTTTGTGTTTTTGTCTGTGCCTGTGTTTATGTATATTTTGATGTGTCTGTGTCTGTGCAATGAGTGTGTATGTCTTGGAATATGTATGTCTTTGTGGAAACATGTGCATTGTTTCTGTATGAGTCTGTTTTTTTATATATGTATATCTGTCATGTAGCTGTGTGTATATTTTTTTCTGTGTCAGTGTCTGTGAGTGTCTTTGTCAATGTCTGTGTGTTTGCACATGTGTATGTCTGTGTATATATGCCTCTGTGTGTATCAATGTGTGTCTGTGAATATGCTATACGTGTTTGTGATTGTGTATTGGGGTATAGGTCTGTATGTGCCTGTGTGTCTGTCTTTATGTTATGTTTGTCTTAATATCTGTGTATATGTCTGTGCATCTCTGCATGATCTTGTTTGTGATTGTGTGTATCCATGTGTCTGTGTTTCTTTGTATATGTTTGGGTGTACATTGTGTATTCTGTGTCTACATTTCTCTGTCTGTATACATGTGTGGGTCTGTGTGTCCATATGTGTGGGGGGTGTCTGTGCATGTGGATGTTTCTGTCTCTATATGTCTGGATGCGTGGAACTGGTTGTGTGTTTGTGCATATGACTATGTTTCTCTGTGTCTGCAGGTGTATATTAGTGTGTGTCTGTATGTCATGATGTGCATATCTTTGTATATGACTATATGTGTCTTTGTGTTTAGATGAGTCTGTGTCAATATGTGTTCATGTGTGTGCTGAACTGTGTCTGTGTATACAAATGTGTATGTGTCTGTGTGCATTTGCATATGTCTGTATGTGTGTGCGTGTGTGGGCGTATCTTTGTGTCTGTGTCTGCATGTTTGTGTGTCTTTGTATATATGTATGTCAATGTGTGTCTATGTTATATGTGTGTGTGCATGTTTCTTCCATGTCTATATATACATGTCTTTCTCTCTGCTCTGTGATTCTATATACGCATGTATGTAGATGTTTGTGTTAGTGTGTTGTGTTTGCATTGGGTGCCAGTCTCTATGTGTCTGTATCTCTGTGTCTCTTTGTGGACTGTATGTGTCTCTGAGTGCCTGATTATCTGTCATTGTGTATATCTTTGTGTGTGCATGTTGTATGTGCATGTGTGCTTTTCTATATATATATATATATATATATCTGTCACTGTGTCTGTGTGTGAATGTGTCTATCTGTGTGTTTGAATATATGTCTGTGTATGTTTCCTTGTGTATGTTTGGGTGCATCTGTATCTCTGTATATGCATATGTGTTGCGTGTCAGTGTTCATATATTTTAGTGAGTATGTATTTGTGTTCTGTGTGAATATGTGTATGTCTTGTTTGTGCGTGTGTGTATTTCTTTGTTGTGTACATAGCTGTATGCATGTCTCTGTGCATCTCAGTGTGTCCATGTCTGCACATGTGTGTGGGTGCAGATGTGTCGCTGTGTGTGCATGCATATGTCATGGTATATATGTGTCTCTGAACATGTGTGTCTCTGAACATGTATCAGGTTCTGTGCACTTATCTGTGTTTTTGTGCATTTGTGTATCTCTGTGTATATATATGTATTTATGCATAACTGTGTTTCTATATATTGTATACACGTCAGTGAATATGTGTCTGTAAGTGTTCCTATGTTTATGTCTGTGTGTGTGTCTGTGTGCATGAGTATGTCACTGTATGTCTCTTTGAGTCTATATAAAACTGTGTGTCTATGTGTGAGTCTGTGCATGTGTCTGTATTTCAGTGTGTCTGTGCATGTGTGTGACCCTGTGTATATATCTATTTATGTGCTTATGTATATCTATTGTCTTAGTTTACATGTGCATTGATATATGTCTGTATATGTCTATGCATGCATCTCTGGGTGTCTATGTCTATACATGTGTGCATCTATGTGCGTCTGTGTATGACATTTTTCTGTGCCCAGGTGTGTCTGTATGTGACTGGGCATGTGTTGCTGTGTATACATCTATATGTGTGTCTTGTGTATTTGTCTGTGTTGTGTGCTTCTCTGTGTGTCTATCTGTCTGTGTATCTCTAAATGTCTGTGCATCTGTATATATGTCTTTATGTGTGTAGTATGTCTGTGTGCATAAATGAGTATCCGTGTATGTATCTGTGTCTCTATATGTGTGTGTGCATATGTTTGTTTCTAGGGCTATGTTTATTTTGTCTCAGTGGTTAATTTTTTTTTCTTTTTGGATCACACCCAGCGTAGCTCAGGAGTTATTCCTGGCTCTGCACTCAGGAAATACTCCTGGAGGCGCTTGGGGGAACATATGGGATGCCAGGAATTGAATCCAGGTCTGCCGCGTGCAAGGCAAACACACTACCCGCTGTGGTATCACTCTGGCCCTCGTTTCTGTGTGTTTATACATCTGTGTGTGTGCATGTGTTTGTGTCTGTGGATATGTCTGTGTGCATGTGTGTGCAACTGTGTATGTTTGTGTGTCTCTGTGTGTTCATGGGTGTGTTGGTATATGTCTGTACATAATCGTATATCTATATGTGTCCCTATGTACATGTCTGTATATATGGGTATCTGTCTTTATGTTTATGTCTGTGAGTGCAAGTTGGTTTGTCTCAGTGTATCTGTGCATGTATCTGTGTGTATCTCTCTGTATATGTATATATCTGTGTGTCTGTATGTGAGGTGCTTGTGTCCGGGTATATGTCTATGTGTATGTATGCATGTCAGCCTGTATATGCTTCTGTGTTCTCTGTGTGCATGCAGGTATATGTTTGTGTTTATGTGTCAGAGTCTCTGTATGCCTGTGTTCCATATTTGTGTGTCTGTGCATATGTATGTGGGTGTATCTGTGTTTACATGTGATTATGTATCTGTATGTGAATCTATTTCATGTTTGCATGTCCGTCTGTGTGTCTGTACATATGTATGTGGATGTGTCTCTGTGTGTGCATTGTGTTTGTGCCTGTGTATTTATCTGTGTCTCTTTGTGTGTACATGACTACTTGTGTGTATGGGTATATGTCTGTGCTTGTGTATTCGTATGTATGTCTGTGTGTGCATGTATATCTATGTGTGCACATATGTCTTTGTGTGAATGCATATTGTGTGTGCATGTCTCTGTGTAGCTCTGTTGTGCGTGTCTGTGTGTCTTTGTGGGTGGGTGTGTATGTCTGTGTGTCTCTATGGGTGTGTATGTCTGTGTCTGTGTGGATATATATATGTATAAATATTTGTGTATGTCTGTTTGTAAGAAGAGGGTGGCAAGTCTGTACAATCTCTGCAGAGTGCCCAGAGTGGGGCAGGAGTGGGTGTGGTCAGTGTGCTCCAGTCAGAGCTGCAAATGGACAAAGGGCGCAGACACTGTCCCCCAGCTTACCAGCAGCACAGACACGGTGCCAGGGCTGGGTCCCACCACACACGTGTGTTCCAGGGCTGCTGTGAGCTCCTCTGGATGACGGCACAGCCTTCTTCACTTCTGCTCAGCAAACAATGGCACCTGCATGCAAAGGGCAAGGCCTGAGAGGCTGCACCCCTTCCACCATGTATGGGCCACAGTGAGTCTCTGTATATGTTGTCATATACAAAGTATATATATATGTGCATATGTATGTGGGTGTATCTGTGTTTACATGTGATTATGTATCTGTATGTGAATCTATTTCATGTTTGCATGTCCGTCTGTGTGTCTGTACATATGTATGTGGATGTGTCTCTGTGTGTGCATGGTGTTTGTGCCTGTGTATTTATCTGTGTCTCTTTGTGTGTACATGACTATGTGTCTCTTGTGTGTATGGGTATATGTCTGTGCTTGTGTATTCGTATGAATGTCTGTGTGTGCATGTGTATCTATGTGTGTGCATATGTCTTTGTGTGAACGCATATTGTGTGTGCATAAATACACACAAAAGTATACATGCTTTGTCTTTGTGTATGCATTTGGGTATGTGTTTGTGTATGTCTCTCTGTGTGTCTCTGCGTACATGTGTGTGTCTGTGCATGCTTGTGTGTGTTCATGCAGTGTCTTTGTATGTCTGTCTGTATATATGTGTGTGTGTATGTGATCATGTCTATGTTTATACATGTCTGTGTCTCTGTATATGTCTGTGTCTCTGTGCATGTGTTATCTCTGAATATGTCTGCTTTGTATGTGTCCATCTATATGTCTGTGCATATGCGTGTATTGTTTATGTGGGCAGTTTCTGTCTCTATATGAGTATGTATCTGTGTATGAATGTCTGTGTGTATGTCTGTGTATATGGGCATGTGTCTGTGTGTCCAGGTACATATCTGTGTCTTTCTGTTCATTTGTGTATGTCTGTATGTCTTCATGTGTACGTCTGTGTAAATGTCGGGGTGTGTGTCTGTGTGTTTCTATGTTTAGCTGTGTGTCTGTATGTCAGTGTATATGTCTCTGTGTGTCTGTGTGTATTTGTGTGTCAGAGTCTCTATGTATATATGTCTGATGTTTCCACGTGTGTGTGCATGTAAGTGTGCTGTGTATGTATCTGTTTCTCTGTAAATGTGTATGTGTATATGTCTGTGTGTAATATATCTGTCTTCTGTTTATATTATGTGTATCTATCTATATATATATCTGTATACCTCTGTATGTGTGCATGTGTGTCTGAGTCTGTGTATTTGTCTGTTGTCTATGTGTGTCTATATTTGTAAATGTATGTTTCTATGTTTACATTTGTGTGTCTGTCCATATGAGTGTTTGAGCATTTGTTTTGTGTGTCTGTGAATATGTGTATATCCGTGGATATGTCTCTGTGTGTGCATTTGCATGTCTGTGTATAAGTCCGTGTGCATATCTGTGTCTGTATATGTCTGTGTGTGCACATGTGTTTCTGTGCATTTTCCCCATGTATTCCTATCTCTGCATGTACATGTGTTAGGCTATGTACATGTCAGTGTATCTACATGTGTCTGTGTGTACATGTCTCTATACATCATTGTATTTGTGTGTGCGCAAGTGGGTATGTGCGTAAGTATATACGTCTGCCTCTTTGTGTGCATGTGTTTGTGTACATCTGTGTCTATAAGTCTATGTCTATATGCCTGTATATGTGTGCTCGCAAGTGTGTGTCTGTGCGAGCATGTATATATCTGTAACAATGTCCTTGTTATCTGTGTGTCTGTATATGTCTGTGTCTAATTCTGTATGTGTATATGTCTTTCTATGTGTACATGCTGTGTGTGGGTCTTTGTATCTCTCCATGTCTGTGTGGGTGTGTGTATTTCTCCGTATGTCTCTGTGAGACACTGTTTGTGCATGTGTATCTCTGTATATGTCTGCGTGTATCTGTGTACATATGTGCATTTCTGTATAAACGTGTCAATTCATCTGTTTTCAAACCTGTGTGTGCATGTGGGTGTGTAACTATTTGTCTGTATATTATCTGTGTATGCAGGTGAGCAGGTGTAACTCTGAGTACATAGGTGTTGTGTTTGTGTGTGCGTGCAGGTGTCTGTGTGTATATGTCTGTACATATATGTGCGTATGTTTGGTGTACATATATATGTGTGTGACTGCATACATTGGGGGGTGCCTGTGTAGGACAGTTGTATGTCTGTTTCTTTGTGTGTCTATGTCTGTGTTTCTGTGTGTATATATGTGTATATTTGATTGTGTCTATGTTTCTATGTATATACCTCTGTATCTTATGCTGCCATAAGTGTCTGTGTCTATGTGTGTATTTGCATATGAGTGTATGTGGATGTCTGTATATCCATCTGTAAGTGTCTGACTGCACTACTTCTGTCTGTGTGTCATGTGTTTGGGATCATGTGTGTGTATATTTCTGTGTGTTTCTATGTATATATCTGTGTGTGCATGTGTGCATGTGCATCCATATGTGCATCTGTGAGTTTGTACATGTCTGTGTGTTCATTTATCTATGCACACATATCTGAACATTTGTGTCTCTGTATATGTCTGTCAGTCTGTGCATCTTTATTCGTGTCTGTGTGGAGATGTGTGTCTTTGTATATGTCTGTGTGTATCTGCATTTGCACTGGGTATGTCTGTGTATATGTACTTGTGTGCCTTGTGTGTCTATGTCTGTCTGTATGTGTCTACATGTCTGTCTGTCAGCATGTATGCATCTGCATATCTGTGTATATACGTGTGTGGGTATGTGCCTATATGGCTGTCTGTATACATGTGTATATGTACATGTCTTTGGGTGAGTTTGGGTCTCTCTGTATGGCTGTGTATACGTCTGTGTCCCAATGTCTGTGCATGTATGTGTCTATGGGTATATGTATATCGCTGTGTGTCTGTATATATCTTTGCATGTCTGTATGGCTATATCACTGTCTATGCAAATGTGTCTGTGTATATGTACCTATGATTGTCTCTGTGTGTCTATTTGTGTCTGCGGCTCTGTGTGTGAAAATAGGTTTATATTTGTACTTGTTTCTCTGTATGTTGATATGTGTGTGCGTGCATGTATGTGTATCTGTCTATATGTCTGTGTGTCTCTGTATATATGTCTGTGAGTGACTATGTGTGCATGCATGTGTGTGTATATCTGTGTATATCTGAGTCAGTGTCTGTACATATGCCTGTGTGTTTACATGTGTATTTATCTCTGTGTGCCGGTGTATATCTGTGCACATGTCTATGTATGCAGGTGTATTTGTACATTTCTGAGAGTCTGATTCTGTGTGTATAATCTGTTCTGTGTGCATGTGTGTGTTTGTATATATCTGTGGGCATGTACGTGTGTTTTTGTGAACGTGTTTCTGATTCTGTAGAAGTCTGTGTAAATGTGGGTGTATATCTGTGTATATGTCTATGTGTGACTGCGTAAGCATATGTGTTCATCTATATGTTTGATCTATGTGACTACAGGTCTGTGTGTGCACATGTGTATATGACTGTGTCTGTGTATCTGTATCTGTGTATTCTTCTGTGTATCTGAGTATGTTTGTGTATATATATATATATTTCTGTGTGTGTGATTATTTCTATATCTGTGTGGGCATGCGGCTGCGTGTCTGTATATATCTCTGTGTGCACTATTGTTGTGTTTCCCTCTGTGAGTGTATACCTGTGTTTCAGAATAAATGTCTACTGTGTGTCTGAGTCTGTGTGCATGTCTATTGTCTATGTGTACATGTGACTTGTCTGTGTCTGTATATGTCTTGTGTTTTTGTGTGCACTGGGTGTATGTCTTGGCACATGTCTACATGTCTTTGAGTGTGCATGTGTGTGGTGTTTGTGTATACGTCTGTGTTTATGTGTGTATCTTGTGTGCATGTGTCTGTGTATATGTGTGACTGTGTGTCTATGTGTGTGTTGTGTATGTCTGTGTGTGAATCTGTGTTTACATATGAATATGGGTCTGTGTTTGGGTGCCTCAGTGTATAGGTGTGTACCTGTACATTTGTGTCTATATATGTTTGTGTGTGTCTCTGTGCATCTATTTGTGATTAGGTATATGATCATGTGTGTCTATGTATATGGCTTGTGTCTTTTTATGTGGCTATGTATGGTGTTTGTGTATATGTCTGTGTGTAACTATATATACCTGTATATCTTTTGCATGTGTCCTGTGTATGCCTCTCCGTGTCTTTTTATATGCCTGTGTGTGTCCATGTGTATATCTCTCTATATGTTTGCATATCTTTGTGTGTGCATATAGGTGTGTCTGTGTATTTGTCTTTGTATCCGTCTATGTGTCTACTTATATCTTTGTATATATCAGTGTGTTCGTGTGTCTCTGTCCTTAAGTGTCTAAGTATATTTCCGTTCATGTCTGTGCGTCTGTGTGTGTATCTTTGTGTCTCAGTCTGTATATAGGTCTGTGTGTGCATGTGAGAGTCTTTGCGCATAATTTTGTGTTTCTGTATTTATGTCTCTGTTGTGTGTCGGTGTGTGTCTGTGCACATATCTGTGGTTTGTGTGTATGTGCCTGTGTGCATCTGTGTCTATGTATGTACTTTTATGTTTCTCTGTATCTATGTGATAGATGTGTGTCTATGTCTGTGTGTCTGTGCATCTGCATATTTCTGTGTCTGTGCACATTTGTGTAAGTCTCTGTATATGTGTGTTGTGTCTGTGTGTGCATGTGGGTATATAGCTGTATGTATGTGTCTGTGAGAATCTGTGAGTCTGTGTATGCATATATTTGTGTCTGTATATGTCTGTGTGTACCTCTGTGTGCGTGTATTTCTGTATATACATGTCTGTGTGGCTTATGTTTATGTCTGTGTCTATAGGTTTGTGTGTCTGCTTATATGCCTCCATGTGCATGTGTTCATTATGGGTCTGTAATCTGTTTTTTGTTATATGTGAGCATGTGTTCTGTTTATGTATGTGTATATGTCTGTGTGCTTTTGTGTCTGTGTATATAGCTGTGTATATCTCTACTGTATCTATTTCTGCATGTCTGTGTGTCTGTCATTGTGTTGGTGTGTCTATATATTTGTGAGTCTCTGTATCTTTTATATGTCTGTGTGTGTGCATATGTGTCTGTATATATGTCTGTATATGTGGCTCGTATGTTTGTGTCTATATGTGTTGTCTGTCATTTATGTGTGTGCAGGTGTGTGAAAGTGTGTGACTTTGTCTTTGTGCGTGCAAATGTGTGTCTGTATGAGTGCGTGTGTGTCTGTGTGTGCATGTAGGTGTGAATATGTGTATTTGTGTATCTTTGTCTATATAGTCTGTGCTGTATATACACGTGCATATCTCAGTTTATGTGTGTATGTTAGTCTATGTCTCTACATGTGGGTTTCTGTGTATCTGTGTGCTTACGTGTGTATAACTGTGTCAATATATGTGTATGTGTTCATGTGGATGTATGTCTGTATGTGTTTGTATTTTATGTGCCCGTGTATGGTTTGGGTATATGTGTGTGTCCTTGTATAGGTGTGTCAGTAAAATCACAATCACCTGTGCATGCTTTTGTATATATGTGTCGACCGATGTGTTTAAAAGTTTTGTGTGTCCATATATCTGTGTACTTATATGTGTGCACTTGTGTGTGAGACTGTGTATACATATGTGTTTTGTCTGTGTGCATGTGGGCATGTGTATATGTCTGAGACTCTATATGTCTGTGTTTGTGAGTGCATATATTTGTGTTTGTGTATATGTATACTTGTGTTTTTGTATAATTCTGTATCTCTATGTCTGTGTGGGTCTCTAGATGTCTATGTATATATCTGTGAGTGTGTATGCACATTCTGTTTGTTTCTGTAGATATGACTAACGGCTCCATGTGTGTTGCATCTATGTCTGTGTACGTATATATGTTCTCTGTGTGTCTGTGTGGGCACGTGTATATTTGTGTGCATTTATATGTCTGTATCTGTGTGCAAATAGGTGTGCATATGTCTATGTGTGTCTGTGTGCATGAATGTGTGTGTGCATATCTATGTATGTGTTTCTGCATGTGGGTGTGGGTATGTGTATGAGACTGTGTCTGCACATTTGTGAGTTTGTGTATATATCTCTGTCTCTGCTTATGACTGTGTTTATATATGTGTTTGTCTCGGCATATGTCTGTGTTGTATCTATGTGTGTGCACATGGGTCTGTGGCTGTGTCTATGTCTGTGAGTTCTGTGTGTACATGTATGTCTGTGTGTGCATGTTTTCTGTGTATATGTATGTGTATCTCTGTATGCATCAGGTGTGTGACTGTGTGTATGTCTGATTATTCCTCTATGTGTATCTTTGTAAATGTCTGTGGGTGTGTGTGCCTATGTATGTCTGGTTATCTCTCTACGTCTGAGACTAGTGTGTACATGTGTAAATTGTATCTTTATATACTTGTAAGCATCCACGTTTATATCTCTGTATATGTGTCCATGTTTCTATAAATGAGTGTGCCTCTGTGCATATTTCTTTTCTATCTGTGCATGTGCGTTTCTGTGTATGTCTGTGTGTCTTGTGTGTAGGTGTGTTTCTGTGTGTATGTCTGTCTCTGTACATGTCACTATTTCTCTGTGTGTGTCTATATCTGTGTGTCTGCTGGTACATGCACGTATCTGTCTATAAGTTAGTGTGTATCGCTTTGTGTTTATGTGGGTATGTATCTGTGTGTATATGTCTAAGTTTTATGTGGCTATATGTCTTTGTGTGTATAGCTATATATCTGTGTTCATTTATCTTTGAGCATGTTCTGCCTGTGTGAATGTGTGTGCACGCAGGTACACATGCGCCTGTGGTTTTTGCATTTATATGTGTTTGTATGTATATATCTATGTGTGCCTGTGTGTATCTGTGTCTTTGTATATGCCGGTGTGCATTTTTGTGTGTCTATATGTTATCTTTGTGTCTGTTTCTCTGATTGGGCATGTGTCTCTATATGTCTGTGTCTGACTCTGTGTGTATGTATGACTGTTGTGTGTCTGTTGTGTATGTCTGTGTGTACATCTGTATATACATGTTGGATTATATCTGTATATTTGCCTGTGTGTATTTGTACATTTGTCCCTCAGTGTTCATATATCTATGCATCTCTATTGTGCATGTCTGGGTTTATGTCTGTGTCAGTTTATGTCTGTGTGTGCATGTGTGTCTGTGTATATGTCTGTGTGTATCTGTATATATGTCTGTGTTTTCTGGTGTGTTGCACGTGTTTATCTGTTTTTTTCTGTGTGCATGTCTGTGTGTGCATGTGTTTATCTATATATGTATCTGTATTATGTCTATTATACAAATTAGTGTCCGTCTGTGTATGTCTCTGTGTGTCTAGGTTTATATGTGTGTGTCAATGTGTGTGTCTATATAGTGATGTGTGTCTGTGTGCACGTGGGGGTCTGTATGAGTCTGTGCTTATATTTCTGTGTTTGCAATCGTGTGTCTATGCATGTGTGTGCATATGAGTATATGTCTGTTAAATCTCTTTGTTGTATCTGCATTTTGGTTTGTGTCTGTGTATACGTCTGCAAAAGTCTCTGTGTGTTCATGTCTGTGCATGTGTCTATGTGTTATTGTGTCTATGTGACTATGCATACACCTTTGTGTCTGTGTGAATTCCTGTGTCTTGTATATATGTCTTTCTGTCTGGCTTCATGTATGTATGCAAGCGTATGTCTGTGTATGTCTCTGCATATGCACACGTATGTGTATGTGTATATGCTGTTTATCTCTGTCGATCTATATGACTGTGTTTCCATATGTCTGTGTGTGCATTTGTAAGTCTGTGTGCTTGTATGTGTCTGTGAAAATATCTGTCCGCATGCATGCGTGTGCAACAATGTGTCTATGTTTATGTCTATGTGTGTCTACGTGTCTATGTATATATATCTGTGTATCTATGCATGTGTCTATATATGTTGTTTCCATGTGTGCATGTTTGTGTCCATGTAAATGTGTGTTTCTGCATACATATGTCGTTTGGTATCTGTGTGTATACGTTTGTATCTCTTTATCTCAAGTGTCACTCTTTGCATTTCGCTGTGTATCTGTTTATATATTTATGTGTATGTCTATATTTCTGTGTATGTTTGTGTGTTCATGTGTCTGTGCCAACGTGTGTGTCAGTGCATATGTTCGTGTCTATCTGTATATTTCCTTGTCTTTGTGTTTGTGTATGACTTATGTTTCTCTCTGCCTGTGTTTCATGTATGTTCTCTGCATACATGTCCACAGGAACATCTGTGTGTCTACAAATGACTATGTATATGTGTGGCACATGTGTGTGACTGGGTGTGCTTCTATCAGTGTGTCTTGTGATTGTGTCTATTCACATATCTGTATATCTGTTTATGTGTATCTTGGTGTATATGTCTGTCTTTATCTGAGTTTGTTGTGCATGTGTCAGTGTATGAGTCGGTGTGTTTCTGTGTGTCTCTGTGTGTATATATCTATATATGTCTGTGTATGCCAACAAGTGAGTCTGTGTATATCTCTGTTGGATATCATTGGTTTGTCCTTTCCCCCTTGCCACTAGGAGCTTAGGTTTATCAGTCACACCCATCAAAGTGCTCCAGAGTCACTCCCATTCCTTTGTTTATCTGTAACCAATTCTACCAGTTTATCTGCTCTTCCCTTAATCAAACTCTGTTAATTGGTAAGGTCAGAACTTCCTAGGACACTGAATATTATAACATTGCCTTTCTCTCCTCTTTATGCCTTTTGAATAATTTACTTTAAAGCTATGTCTTTTTTGTATAGACACAAGAAGACAATATTATGTTCTTATAACTTAAGACTTAATTGGCCTCGAATATTATTCCCTTCTGGGCATCTGCTTTCTCCACTTAAGCCTCAGTTGCCCTCAGTTCCTAGCACCCCAAAGTAGGGTCCCCGACGTGGGACGGGAAGGATCCAGGGCAAGCGGTGAGTTATGTGCTACCCTGGCATCGAGATGGGCCTGGCCAAAGTGCCTAATTCTTAACTATAAGTTAAGAGCTTGGTCATAGACAAATGCTGTCATGATCCAATAGTAATTATGAGACTGGGACCCTGCCAGGGATAGGAAAGACTGATCTGGCCTGAGCACTGTAGTCTGAGATTGAGATGGCCCTAGGAGAGCAATTCTATAAGCTTTAATGCATCTCTTATTGTGTCCATGCAAAATAATTAATATTATGAATTCTTATATGTTTGCTGGCTGAGGAGAAGAGAAACACATTCATGGGACTCCGCCCTTGGGTGGATCCTCCTGCTGAAAGAGAATTAAGTCCTAGGAGAAGCATCCCCTGAGGGAAAAGAACCTTATCCTATTGCTGACCACACCTATGTGTATGCCCCAACCCCCTCATGCTGTGTAGATTTAACTAGGCTGGAAGAGTGGGTTGTGGGCAGATCCACAGAGCAAGATCCACGGGGGCCAGATCCAGGGGGGCCAGATCCACGGGGCCAGATCCATCGGGGCAGATCCACGGAGCCAGATCCACGGGGCCAGATCCACGGGGGCCAGATCCACAGATCGAGAGAGAAACCGAGAGCCGGGAGAGAGGCAGAGAGAGAGAGAATGAAGTAGGATGGGGGAGAAAGAAGCAGGAGGAGAATCAGAGGAGAATGGAGATGGACATGAAATAAACTGATCGAGCAACCAGTTTGGCCTTCTTCCTTCCTTCGCTTGCCTCACTCGCCTGCGCGCCTTTTCTTTTTTTGTGTGTGTTTTACACATATCTCTGTGTTGTCTTTGGCTCACCATGTTAATATGTTTCTGTGTATGTTTGTGTGAATCTCAGTTTGTGTATGTCTGTGTGCATGCCTGTGTCTCTGAATATATATGTCCGTGGGCATGTTTGTCTGTGTGGACATATGTATTTTTGTGTACACATTGTATATGTCTGTGTTTGCACGTGTACAATGTCTAAATACATCTGTGTGCATCTGTGTCTGTGTGTAGGCCTGTGTGTACACGGTGTATGTCTGTGTGCACGTGTGTGCTGTGTGTATATATTTATATGTCTCTGTATCTGCATGTCTCTGCGAGCATATATGTGTGTCTGTGTATGTCTCTGTGCGTGTTTGTGTGTGTATATGTCTGTGTGTCTGTATGTCTGTGTGTGCAAGGTATGTATTTGTATGTATGTATATATATATATATATATATATCTGTATGTGAGTGTCTGTTTCTGTATGTGCGTTCATGTGGCTGCGCATGTGTGTTGTGCGCCAAAGTATCTATCTGTGTGTCTGTCAGTGGTTGCACACATGTGTTATGTATATGTGTGTCTATTCTCTATGTATGTCTGTTGTATGTGCATGTTTATGTGTCTGTGTATTTGTATGTGTGTGTCTGTATATGTCTCTGTGTGTTTCTACGTATATATCTGTATGTAATGTGTTCTTCATATGTCTCTGTGGGAGTGCATGTGTTTGACAGTGTATATGTCATGTGTGTCTCTGTGTGCTACACAGAATTATACACAGATGCATACACTTATGCACAAAAGACACAAAAAGACACCAACTTATGCATGAAACTATAATAGACATGCCTGTGTACATGTCCTTGTTGTCAGTGTGAATGCATGTATCTCTATGTGTGCATGTATCTAAGTATATAGTGTTTGTCTCTGTGTATTTATGTATATGTCTGTGTCTCTATCTGTGTGTCTGGGTGTGTCTGTGTGTCTGGATATATGTTTGTGTGTGTCTGATTCTGTGTCTGTGTATATTTCTGCCCTATGTATCTACATGTGTCTCTCTATATGTCTGTGTATATATTAGTGTGTGGCTATGTATGTCTCTGCATACATATGTTGTGTCTGTGTGCATGGTTGCGTGTGTCTCTATGTACATATCTGTGTTTATCTGTATGTCTTTTTGTGCATAAATGTATGAATCTGTGTATAATTCAGTGGGTATATATGTCTGTAAATATATCTATGTGTCTGTGTATAAGTGTGTCTGCCTGTATGTCTGTGTATATGTGTCTTGTGCATCTGTGTGTGGCTGCCTATATGTCTCTGTGTATGTCGATTTTGTAGCTGTGTGTGCATGTTTTGAGCCCATGTATAATTTCATGTTGTGACTGTGCTGCATGTTTGAGTATGTCTGTGTGACTCTGTCTGTATTTCTGTGTGTGCATGTGTGTGTCTTTATACAGTCTGTGTGCTTGTGTGCATGCATTGGGTGTGTCTGTGTATATGTCTCTGTGTCTGTCTATATGTCTGTTTTTGTATGTTTAGGTGTGTGCTTGTGTGTGCGTGCATGTCTCTGTGTCTATCCATATACCTGTGTCTGTGTATATTTCTGTGTGTTTCTCTGTGATTGTGTGTGAACTGTGTCTCTGTATTTCTGTGGAGGCCTCTATGTGTATATGTCTGTTTTGTCTTTGTGTGCCTTTGTATATGTCTGTGTGTTTCTGTGTGTCTGTCTCCTATATATGTCTGTGTCTGTGTCTGTCTATATGTCTTCACATCTGCATATGTATTTGTGTGTCTATTCATGCATCTGTGTGTATGCAAATATCTGTGTGTCTGTGTCTCTATATGTCTCTGTGCTTGTGTCTGTGTATATATCTGAGTATATCTCACTATGTGAATTTGGGTGTGTGTCTCTGTGCATAAGTGTGTATATGTAAGTTTTCATCAATTTATGCCCTATGATTGTATGTCTGTGTGCTTTTGTTTAAATGTCTATATGTATCAGTATATCTGTGTGTGCATGTGTTAATGTCTGTGGGTATGTATATGTGTCTAAGTGAATGCATCTGTCTCTGAGTTTATATATATGTTTGTGTCTCTGTATCTGTGTATATGTCTGTGTATGCATGCATGTGTGTCTGTGTATATGTCTATGTGACTGTGTATTTTTGTCTGTGTATATATCTTTGAGTGTGTATCTTTGTTCATGTGTGTCTTTATATCTGTGTCTCTATGTATGTCTGTGTCATGTATGCATCAGTGTCAGTGTATGCATTTCCTCTTGTAGTACATTGTCTGTAAATACCTATGTGTGTCTGCATGTCTGTGTGAGCACTTGTGTGTCTATCTGTAAGTGTATATTTCTGTGTCTCTATGTACATTTCTGTGTATTTTTTGCTTGTGCACATGTGTACATGTGTATATGTTAATGCGTTTATGTGTTTATACAAATGGGTTTATATGTCTGTGTTTGTGTGAGATTATGTGTACATTTGTGCTTGAATATGTCTCTTTTTGCATGTATAGCTATACATATGTAGCTGTGTTTTGTGACTATGTATACATCTGTGTGTCTGTGAGTGCATGTTATGTACCTATGCATTTTTTGTGTATGTCTGTTTGGAAAAAAGTGTCTGTGTATATGCCTGTGTATTTGTGTCATTCTGTGTGTCTCTGTGTGCACGTGTGTCTATGTACATCTACTGTGTCTGTATAATTGTGTGTTTTTGAGTGTGAATGTGTCTGCATATATGTATGTGCCTGTGTACCTGTGTATCTTTGTATATATATGTATGTCACTTGCATACGTTTCTATGTATATGTGTTTACGTATATTGTGTGTATGTATATTGTGTATGTCTGTGTGTACATGTATATGTATGTGTGAGCATAAGGTGTGTTTATGCATATGTGTGTTGCTCTCTGTATGCATGTGTCCATACATATATCTGTGTTTGTGTATATGCTGTGTCTGTTCTAGTGTGCACGTCTGTGTATGCATATGTCTGAATATGCCTGTCTGTGGACATATCTGTTTGCTTCCGTACTTCTGTGCGTATATCTGTATGTGTTAGTGTACATGAGTTTGTGTGCATGTGTCTATGTGTATACTAGTTGTTTGTGTGTATGTGTGTATCCATGTTTGTGTACGAGTTAGTGTGTATAAATGTGAGTTAGCATGTATATCTGTGTATGTCTACATATCAATGTATTTGTGTTTGTGTCTATGTGTATGCATCTGTGTGTCCATGTTCGTTCTGTGCACATGTCTGTATATATGTACAGTTGTAGCTGTGTGCATGTGTGTATGTATATGTCTGTGTGAGTCTCTTTGTATGTTTGTGTATATATTTATCTGTGTGTATGCTAGTGTGTATGTGTCTATGAATATATCTGTGTTTTTGTCTGGATATATGCCTGTGTCTGTATGTGCTTGAGTGTGCATGCATGTAAGTGTGTCTGTGTATGTCTGTGTTTATATGTGTATATGTATGTACAAATTAAGTGTGTCTATATGTATGAGTCTCTATGTACTTTCATGTGTCTATATATGTCTGCATGTCTGAGTCTATGTGTGCACAATTCAGTTTTCTGCGCATGTGTGTGTATATGTGGGTGATGATTGTAGGTATGTGTATATGTCTGCGTGGGTCTGTGTGCATGAGTGTCTGTGTTTATATCTATGCATCTTTGCATTTCTATGTATATCTGCTATGTCTATCTCTGCATCTATATCTGTGTTTGTGTGTCCACATAGCTGTGTTTCTATGTATATGTCTGTGTGTCTCAGTGTGTGTGCATGTGTATGTGTCTGTATGATTAGCAGTGCATCTATATGTATATCTGGTTGTTTATCATTGTGTTTCTGTGTCTATATACCTGTGAGTCTCTGTGCGTCTTTATATATGTCTGGATATGTGCATATGTCTGTCTATAGCTGCTTGTGTGTGTCATTGTGTGTTTGTGTCTGTGTGTGTTGTCTGTCATTTGTGTGTGCAAGTGTGTTTATGTTTCTGTGTCTCTAATAGTGCATGTGTGTCTCTGTATGCATGTCAGTGTAAATCTGTGTATATGTGTGTCTTTGTGCATGTAGCCTGAGCTTTGTGTATGTGTATACATGCGTATGTGTGTGCATGTGAGTGCATCTCTGTGTCCATGTGGGTAACTGAATACACATGTGTGTTTTTATGTACATGTGAGTCTCTATACATCACATATGTCTGTGTGTGCATGTGGATGTATGTCTGTGTATATGTCTGTGTGTGTCCATTTTGTGTGCATGTTTATGATTTGGGTATGTGTGTCCTTGTTTGTGTGTGTTGGTATATTCATCTGTGTATCTGTGATTGCCTCTATATATGTGTGTGCACCTGTGTACTTTAATGTCTTGCATGTGTCTGTGTTCATTTTGTGTGTCCACGTGTCTGTATATTTGTCTGTGCACATGTGTGTGAGTCTGTATACATGTGTTTTGTGTGCATGTGGGTATGAGTTTATGTCTGAATCTCTGTATGTCTGTGTCTGTGTATGCATGTTTGTGTTTGTGTATATTTATCTGTCAGCGTATAATTATGTACCTGTCTATATGTCTGATATATGTCTATGTATATATCTGTGTGTGCATGTGTATGCATCCTGTAGATATGACTGTAACTCTTCATGTGCGTGTGTTATATCTATGTCTATGTATATATGTCTCTGGTGTATATGTCTGTGTGTACAAGTGTATCTGTGTGTGCATCTTATGCTGGTGTGTGCCTCTACCTGTGTATATGTCTGTGCACCTGTTTTGTGTGTCTATCTCTATGTCTGAGTGTCTGTGTATGTCTTTACATTCTCTGTGTATGCGTTTGTCTTTGTGTGTATATGAATATCTATGTGCATGTCTGTATATATATGTCTATGTGTGAATGTGTGTAAGTGTATGAATCTATGTCTGCATGTGGGTGTAGGTCTCTGTATGTGTCTGTCACTGCACAGGTATGTGCATCTGTGTATGTCTGTGTTGAATTTATGTGTGTGCATGTGGGTCTGGTCTGTGAGTCTCTGTGGTAAGTGTATGTCTGTGTCTTTCTGTGTATATGTCTTTCTGTGTATATGTATGTGTATTTGTGTATGAACTGGGTGTGTGACTTTGTGTGTATATCTGGGTATCACTGTGTGTCTTTGTATATGTCTGTGTGTGCATGTGTGTGACTGTGTAGGTCTGTCTCTATCATTGTGCATTTTTGTGTCTTTATGTCTGTGTCTTTATGTTCATGTGTGTGCACACTGTGTGTATATGTCTCTGCAAGTGTACGTGTGTGCGTGTGTCTCCGTATGTCAGGGAGTTTGTTTATATGTATATGCATGTGTCTGAATTATGTCTACATATATGTGTGCATTTGTGTATGTATATGTCTCTGTCTACATGTCTCTGCCTATCTGAGTCTCTGTGTGTCTGTACATATTTCTTCTCTGTCTGTACATATGCATGTGTCTGTGTATATGTCTTTGCATGTCTGTGGGTGCACCTGTGTTTGTATGTATATATGTGTGTCTGTCTCTGTCACTGTTCGTTTCTCTATGTGTCTACATCTGTGTGTGTCTGTTGGTACATGCATGTATCTGTATATATCAGTGTGAATCTGTGTAAATATGGGTGTGTGCATATATGCCTGTATTTGTCTATATGTCTTTGTGTGTATACCTGTATTCATTTAACTTTGCGCATGTTGTATCTGTGTGAATGTGTGTACAAGTGTACACATGTGTGTTTTTGCATTTGTATGTTCTGTATACTCATGTGTGCCTGTGTGACTTTGCATATGTCTGCATTTGTGCATTGTTCTGTACTTCTATGTATGTGTGTCTCTTGTGTTTCTGTGGGTCAGCACGTGTGTATGTCTATGCGTCTTTCAGTCTGTATGTGTATGTCTATTGTTTGTGCATCTCTGTGTATCTGTGTGTGTATATGTGGGTTTATGTCAGTGTATATGCCAGTGTGTATTTGTATGTTAGACCCTCGGTGTGCATGTATCTCTGTGTCTCTATTGAAGATGTCTGGGTTTATGTCTGTGTAAGTTTATGTCTGCGTGAACATGTGTGTCTGCATGTGTGTCTGTGTATATGTCTGTTGTCTGGTGTGTTGCACGTGTGTATGTTTTTTCTTTGTAAATGTCTGTGTACATGTATGTGAATGCATGTGTTTTTATGTATATGTGTTTTTCTGTGTGTATCTGTGTGTCTGTGTATATGTCAATGTGCATGTGTCTTTATGTCTATGTGTGTTCTATTTTTGTATGTGTATACATGTGTATCTCTGTATATGTTGCTTTGTCTGTGTGTACATGTGGGTATGTGAGTCTGTTTATATTTCTGTGTGTGCATCTGAGTCTGTGCATATATGTGTACATGTGTATATGTCTATGTTGTATGTCCTTGTTGTGTCTGTATTTCAGTTTGTTTCTGTGTATATGTCTGCCTAAGTCTCTGTTTATGCCTGTGTATGTGTGTGTCTATGTGTTATTGTGTCTGTATGACTATGCATATACCTTTGTGTCTCTACATAAGTCTGTGTTGTGTGTATACGTGTCTATGTTTCCATGTGTGTGCAAGTGTGTGTCTATGTGTCTGTCTCTATTCCTGTGTGCACATGTACTGTGTATGTGTCTGTGTCTGTGTCTATTTCTGTCTCAATCTGTGTTTCTGTATGTCTATGTGTTCATGTGTGTGTCTGTGAGTGCATCTGAGTGTATAAGTGTGTCCATATCTCTCTGCATTGTGTCTGTGTAAATGTCTGTGTGCATATGTCTATGTATATATCTCTCTGTGCATTTGTCTATGTGTCTATGCATATGTCTATAAGTATATGTTGTGTTGCCATGTATCCATGTATGTATCTGTGTACATATTGCATGTTTCTGCATATATGATGTGCTGTTTGTGTGGTATCTATGTGACTCTGTATACGTGTGTAATGTCAGTGTGCAAATATGCGTGTGTCTATGTAAGTCTGTGTCGCTCTATGCATTTGGCTGTGTCTGTTAATATATCTATATGTCTGTCTATATTTCTGTGTATGTTTGTGTGTTCATGTGTGTGTGAAAATATGTGTCAATGTATACATTTCTGTGTGTCTATGCATTTTTCTGTTTGTGT
The DNA here is from genome assembly GCF_027595985.1 of Sorex araneus. Lineage (NCBI taxonomy): Eukaryota > Metazoa > Chordata > Mammalia > Eulipotyphla > Soricidae > Sorex > Sorex araneus. Next base: position 5,137,483 of record NC_073313.1, read on the forward strand.
TTGTGTATATGTCTTGCCTGTGTGTGGATGTGTGTCTGTATACATGACTATGTGTATGTGCACATGCCTGTGTGTCTATAAATAACACTGTGTATGCATATATGGGGCAGATGTGTGTGACTGAGTGTGTGTCAGTGTGTCTTTTGATTGTATATACATACATATCTGTATCTCTGTTTATGTGTGTCTGTATATATGTCTGTGTGCACTGTGATTGTGTCTGTCTATATCTGTGTCTGTGTGTGCATATTTTGTTATATATGTCTGTTTCTGTGTGTTTCTCTGTGTATATTTATATGTGTGTCTAAGTGTGCCCACGTGTGAGTCTGTATATCTGTTTTATATGTGGGTTTACATGTTGGTATGTCTCTGTGTATATGTCCGTGTGACTCTTTGTGCATGTCTGTATCTGTGTGTGCATGTTTGTGTATATGTTTGTGTATGTCAGTTTTGTGTGGGTATGTGGGTCTGTGTGTACAACTGTATGTGTGTTTATGTATCTCTATGTGTCTCCATGTGTAAATGTTTGTGTATGCACTTGTCTGTATTTATATCTGTGTGCCTTACTCTGTGTTTATATGCGTCTCTGTGTGTGCATGTCTGTGTCTCTGGGTACATATCTCTGTACATCTCTGTGTATGTCTCTGTGTGTCTCTGTGTATCAACATGTATGTCTGTGTGTGTTTGCATGTGGGTGTGTATCTGTATATTTGGGTGTGTCTCTGTGTACATGTCTGTCTCTCTTTGTGGTCAGTTTTGTGCATGTGTTGGTATATGATTATGTATCTTGGTGTATGTGTGGGCTAGAGTAATAGTCCAGCAGTAGGGCGCTCGCCTTTCATGCGGCCGACCCATGTTCGATTCATCCGTCCCTCTCAGAGAGCCCAGAAAGCTACTGAGAGTATTGCGTCCGCATGGCAGAGCCTCGCAAGCTACCCATGGCATATTCTATATGCCAAAACAGTAACAATAAGTCCCACAGTGAGAGATGTTACTGGTGCGCGCTCGAACAAAGCGATGAGCAACAGGATGATAGTGACAGTGACAATGTGTTTATGTGTATGTCACTGTGTGTATGTTTGTATATTTTTGTCTCTATTTCTCAGTGTGTAAATATTTGCTGTCTTGTGTACACATCTGTATATGTGTGCCATATGGTGGTCTGTGTATATGGCTGTGTGTATATGTGTCTCTGTATTCCTTTTTGTGTATGTATGTTTGTATAAATGTGACTGTGTACACATATGTCTATGTGTGCATGTTTGTGTATGTTCGTTTATGTCAGTGTACACATGTGTGTCTCTGAATATGTCTGTGTGTGCATTTGTGTATCTTCGAACATATGTATCTGTGTTTCTCTGTGTGTATGTTTCTGTGTGTGGTATATGTCGGTTATCTATTTGTAAATGTGCATTTGTGTTTACATGTGTGTACTGTCTCCAGATGTCTGTTGTACATGTATTTGTATTTTGTATCTGTGTATGTCTGTGTTGAGTGTGCATATGTCTGTTTATTTGTGTGCATGTGTGTCTTATATATAACTGTGTGCTCTGATTGTCCGTGTATTATGTCTGAGTGTGTCTGTGTTCGCATGTGTTTCTGCATATGTGAGAAACTATATGTATGTATATTTCTTTTGTGTCTGTGTGACCACGTTTGCATGTCTCTGCTTCTGTGTATACGTTTATCTATGTTTGAATATATATGTGTATCTATGTATGTCTCTGTGTGTATATTGCTGTGTATATGTATGTCTATGTGTAAGCATATATGTATGTCTGTGTGTATCTGTGTATATGTCTGTGTGTGCTCATGTGTGTCTACCTATGCATGCTGTATATGCCTGTCATTGTATGTGCATACATGTCTGTGTGTCTGTCTATATATGTGTCTACCCACGTATGTCAGTATATAGTTATTTCATTGTGTACATATGTAACTGTGTGTGACTTCATGTCTGTATGTGACTGTATATATCTGTGTGTGCATGTGTGTCCCATTTGTATCTGAGTATATGTGTATGTCTATGTGAGCATGTGCTTGTGTCTGTATATGTCTCTTTGTGTGCACACATGTGTTTGTATATTTCTCTGTATGTATGAGTAGATGTGTATCTATATGTATGTGTGTACATTTAATTGTGTACTTGTGTGTGACTTTGTGTTTGTGTATATGCATGTGTGTGTCTATGCATATGTGTGCATATATTTCTATGTGTTCCATATATGTCTGTGTGTGCATGTGTTTGTACCTGTGTTTCTGCAGATATGTCTGTGTTTGGGTTGGAGCGATAGCACTGCGGACAGGGCATTTGCCTTGCACGGAGCTGACCCAGGTTCGATTCCTCTGCCCCTCTCTGAGAGCCCGACAAGCTACCGAGAGAATCCTGCTTGCACGGCAGAGCCTGGCAAACTACCCGTGGCATATTCAATATGCTAAAAATAGTAGCAACAATTCTCACCATGGAAAAATTACTGCTGCCCGCTCGAGCAAATCAATGAGTAACGGATGACAGTGATGACAGTGATGTCTGTGTCTTCATTAGTGTGCATGTGTCTATGTCTATGTATTTCCGTGTATCCATCTCTTGAGGAAAAAAGAGACGTTTCTACCTACCCCTTGAGTCAAGGCAGGAGGAGAAAGATTCCTTCAGGAGACCTAAAGGACGGTGGCTCCTGTGACAGGAAAACAGCTGCCTCTTTTCTCAACACTCTGGCATGAGTGAGCCGGCAGTCGGGGGAGAATGCAAGGAGACTCTGGCACACAGACCCCACTGCGAGGAAGGGACACAGCACGCAGCTTACCAACAGCTCAGAAGACACAGTCAAGTGTATAGATCGGACCAGGGCCGAGCTGCAGGACAGTAGGGAAGGTATCTGTCTGCCCTATATGCAACGGACCCAGGTTCGATGCCCGATAACCCCCAGGCCCCCCGCCTCTCCCAGAGTGACTCCTGAGCAGAGCCAACAGTAAGCCCTGACCACCACCACATGTGCGCAAAAATACTGGAATATTAATAATATTAAAATGTGCAAATTATTCTTTAAAATCAATGTGCAAGATTGCAAAATGAAACCTAAATTCAGACTAGTCTCTCTTGTTTATATGTCTGTGTGTGAGTGTGTATACACCTCAGTATGTGTTATTGTATATCTCTGTGTACATGTGTGCTTGTGTGAGTCTGTTTGTGTATGCATGTGTGTTTGTGTCTGTGTGCATCAAGAGCCCGTGTATATATATATATATATATTACCTGTATATATGTGTATGTGTCTGTATGTATATGTGTACATGTGTGTTTCTATATGTGTTTCTCTGTGTGTCCATGTGTCTGTTTGCAATAGTTTTCTGTAAATATGTCTGCATGCATGTGTGCATATCTCTGTGTGACTGTGTATACATGTGTGACTGTGTATACATTATACCGCATGTGTGTGTGACTGTGTGTCTATGTATATGACCATATGTGCCTGTGTTTATATCTCTGTATGTCTGTGTACATATCTATTTGTTCTATTTGGGGTGTTCCTCTATATATGTCTGTGTCTTTGTGCATGTCTGTGTGTTTGTGTGTGACTGAGTGTGGCGCCAAGTGTGTGACTGTCTGTGTCTATGTATGTGTCCATATGTGTCTGTGTATACATCTGTGTGTGCATGTGGGTGTTTATGTATGTGCCTTGTGTGTCCGTGTGTGCAAATGTGTATGTGTATATGTTTATGTCTGTGCCGGGGCTGGAACGATAGCACAGCGGTAGGGCATTCACCTTTCATGCGGCAGACCCGTGTTCAATTCCTTCGCCCCTCTCAGAGAGCCCAGCAAGCTACCAAGAGTATCACGCCACATGGCAGAGCCTGGCAAGCTACTCCTGGTGTATTTGGTGTATTGGATATGCCAAAAAGAGTAACAATAAGTCTCACAATGAGAGATGTTACCGGTGCCTGCTCAAAATGTCTGTGCAGAGGTTTTTGTGTATATCTGTGTGTCGTGTATGCATGTGTGTCTGTGTGTATCTGAGTATATCAGTGTAATATCTGCATGCCTCTGTATATGCCTATCTCCACGTGCATATATGTGTTAGTGTATAAGTCTGTTTCTGTGTCTTTGTATGTGGGTGTGTGGGTAGTTATGTCTGTATATACCTGTGTCTATCTACATACATGTCTCTGAGTATCTGTCCATGTGCATGTGTATCTGTGTCTCTGTAGGTTTTTCGTGATATTTCTTTGCTTGTCTTGTGAGTGCACGTGTCTGTGTGTCTATGCATAGCTCTATGTGTGTCTATTTCTGTGTATTTGTGTGTGTCTGTGTTCTTATGTGGACACTGTGTCTGTGTATGTCTATGTGTTTCTCTGTGTGTATGTCTGTTCATCTATGTGTGCTTGTGTATATGTCTGTTGTGTTTCTGTGTATATGACTTATGTGTATGTATATGCATGAGTTTGTGTATATGTTTGTATGTTTGTGTATGTGTTCATGCATTTACCTGGGTGTCTTTGTGTATTTAAATCGATTTCTCCATGTGCATTTGTATATAACTGTGTCTATAAATATGTGTATGTTTGTGTGAGCATATGTGTTGGTGTATGTGCGTGTCTGTGTGCATATTGGTGTCTCTGCTTATGTCTGTGTGTACATACAAGTGTTTTGTATGCATGTTGTGTCTGTGTAAATTTTATCTGCATGTGTTTATATATCTCTATATATATGTGCGTATAATGTTTGTGTCTCTGTATAAGTCTGTATCTGTCTTTGTGTATATATCTGTATTTGTCTGTGTGTATATTTTTGTGTATGTGTATATGTCTGTTTGCACATATCTGCACATGTGTCTACGTGTATGTCTGTGTGTGCATGTATGTCCCTATTTACAAGTGTGTGTAACCGTTGTCTGTGTATATTTGTGTATCTATATCTGTGTCTTTGTTAATCTATATGTCTTATGTGTACATGTGTGTTTCTGTACACAAGTCTGTATGTGTGTCTCAGTGTGTGCATGTAGGTATGTGTCCATGTATATGTCTGAGTGTGCATAAATGAGTTTGTCTGTGAATGTCTGCTTGTCTCTTTATATCCGTGTGTGCATATGTGTGGTCTCTGTGTATATGAGTGTGCCTGGGTGTATATCTGTGTGGATGTTTATGTCTGTGGATGTCTGTGTCTGTATGTCTACTTGTGTGCATTGTGTGTATCAGTGTATGACTGTACATATCTGTGTCTGTGTAGATGCCTGTGCATGTCTCTATATTTCTTTGTATATGTCTCTGAGTGTCTGTGTATGTGCGTGTGTGTGTACCTGTATGGGTCTGTGTATGTTTGTGTATGTCTCTGCATGTGCATATGTCTGTGTCTATGTATCTATTTACGTATATTTGGTTTATTTGTGCTTGTGTGTGCACTGTGTCTGTGTCTCTGTGTATGTCTGTGTATACCTGTGTTTATGTCTGTGTTTGTGTCGAGATGTCCATGTCTGTATCTTTGTGTGTGTTCATCTGTCTGTATGTCTATGTGTGTATGTGTTTCTGTGGGTCTGTATATGACCATCTCTCTGTGTCTGTGTGTGCACATCTGTTCACCTGTGCTTACGTCTCTGGGTTTGTATATCTGTGTGTCTCTGTGTGTTTTTGTATGTGTCTGTGAGCCAGTATGTTTGTGTGTGCACGTGTCTATGTAAATGGTATGTGTGTCTAAGTATATGTCTGCGTGTACCTGTGTGCACACTTGTGTCAGTGTAAATGTCTATAAATGTCTGCATACTTGTATCTGTGTGTATGTGTCCTTATATAGGTCTCCGTATGCATGTGGGTGTCTGCGTTGGTGTGCATCTATGTCAGTGTATATGTCTTGTGTTTGCATGTATACTGTGTCTAAATACACCTGTGTGCATGTGTGTCTGTGTGTAAGTCTGTGTATTCTGTGTATGTCTGTGTACATATGTGTGCCTGTGTATATGTGCATGTGTGTTGTGTATATATGTCTGTATCTGTATGTATATATCCATTTGTGTGCATGTTTGTCTCTGTATACGTCTGTATGTCTGTGTGTGCACAAAAGTCTGTCTGTATATGTGTATGTCACTGTGTATGTGTCTGCACATCTGTTTAATGCATGTGTGTATTTGTATATATATATATATATATATCTGCATGTGAGTATATGTTGTGTTTCTGTGTGTGTTCATGTGTCTGTGCACGTGTGTGCTGTATGTCTTAGTATATATCTGTCTGTCTCTGACAGTGGTCTGCACAAAAGTATGTTGTGTATATGTCTGTGTATTTATTCTGTATGTATGTCTGTTACGTGTGAATTTTATGCATCTGTGTGTTTATATATCTGTGTGTATATGTCTCTGTGTCTGTGTTTCGAAGTATATGTCTAAATGTAAACTGTGCTCTTGATGTCTCTGTGGAGGTTCATGTGGTTGACTCTATGCATATGCCATGTGTGTCTGTGTGTGATAGAATTATACATGGATGCATACACTTATGCACAAAAAGACACACAGACATACAGACTTGCACAAAAAGACATACAAATATGTCTGTGTATGCCTGTGAACATGTCCTTATTGTCTGTCTGTGTGCATGTGTGTATTTCTATGTGTCCATGTGGCTAAGTATAGAGTATCTGTCTCTGGGTTTCTGTGTATATGTCTGTCTGTGTCTGTTTTTCTGTACGTCTCTCTGTATGTGTCTCGGTGTCTCTGTCAGTGTGTGCACATGCGTATCTGGATATATGTCTCTGTATCTGATTCTGTGTGTATATTTCTGTTCTGTGTATCTGCATATGTCTCTGTATATGTCCGTGCATATATATCTGTGTGTGGCTATGTGTGTCTCTGCATACATCTATTGTGTCTGTGTGCATGGTTGTGTGTGTCTTTGTATATCTGTGTTTATCAGTATGTCTTTTTGTGCATGAATGTATGCATCTGTGTATAATTCTGTGTATGTGTTTGTGTATATGTCTATATGTGTGTATCTGTGTCTAAGTGTGTCCACATGTGTCTATATGTGTCTGGCACATCTGTGTGTGGCTGTCTATAAGTCTCTGTGCATATCAATTTTCTATCTCTGTGTGCATGTTTTAAGCCTGTGTATAGTTTCATGTTGTAACTGTGCTGAATGTGGGAGTGTATCTGTGTATGTCTGCGTGAGTCTGTCTATCTCTGTGCATGTGTGTGTCTTTATGTAAGTCTTTGTGTGTCTATCTGTGCATGCATTGGGTGTGTCTGGGTATATGTCTAGTGTGTGTCTATGTTTATATGTTTGTCTGTGGATGTCTAGGTGTGTGCTTGTGTGTGAACTGTGTCTCTGTATGTCCGTGTGGGTCTCTGTGTATAGATGTCTGTGTGCCTTTGTATATATATATCTGCATGTGAGTATATGTCTGTGTTTCTGTGTGTGTTCATGTGTCTGTGCACGTGTGTGCTGTATGTCTTAGTATATATCTGTGTGTCTCTGACAGTGGTCTGCACAAAAGTATGTTGTGTATATGTCTGTGTATTTATTCTGTATGTATGTCTGTTACGTGTGACAGTCTGTCTCGTTTTGTATATATCTGTGTTTGTATCTGTCTGTATGTCTGTATATGTATCAGTATGTCTGTTCATCGTCTGTATGTCTATACAAATATCTGTGTGTCTCTGTATATGACTGTATTTGTGTCTGTGGATATGCCTGTGTATGTCTCACTATATGCACTTGGGTGTGTGTCTTGTATACAGGTATCTGTGTGCATAAATATGTGCATAAGTGTGCATGCGTGTTTTCATCTGTTTATGTCCCTGTTTTTGTATGCCTGTGTATGTGTACTTTTGTGTAAATGTCTGTATCAGTATGTTTGTGTATGTGTGAATGTCTGTGTGTGGCTATGTATATGTCTGTGTCTATGTGTATGCATCTGTCTCTGAGTCTATGTGTGTTTGTGTCTCTGTATCTGTGTATATGTCTGTGTGTGCATGCATGTGTATCTGTGTATATGTCTATGTGTCTATGTGTGCCGGTGTATATGTCTGTGTGTATATCTGTGTGCATGTGTCTTTATATGTCTGTGTCTCTGTATGTCTATGTCATATATGCATCAGTGTCAGTCAGTGTATGTCTGTCTTTGCTTTTGTACATTTTCTGCAAGTATGTTGTGTGTGTATCTGTATGTGTGTGTATGTAAGTTTGTCCGTCATCTCTGTGTTTTTGTGCACATGTGTCTGTGTCTCCGTGTGTACATGTGTGGTGTGTGTATATTTCTGTGTGCCTCTATCTGCATGTGTCTGTGAGCATGTATGTGTCTCTGTATGTGTCTGTGTGTACGCAAGGGCATGACTGTGTATGTGAGTCTCTGGTTCTATGTCTGTAAATCTGTGTAGTATTTATGAATGTGTGTATATATCTGCATGTGAATGTTTTGTGTACTGTTCATGTGTCTCTGTGCATGTCTGTTGTGTGTCTATGTATATATCTTGTGTGTCTCTATGTCTATGTATATGTTTGCGTGCTTTTGTGTTTGTGTGTGCCTCCCTGTGTCAGTGGGTGCACATGTGTATCTGTTGTGTTGTTTGTGTATGTCTAAATCTGCATGTATATGTCTGCTGTATATGTGCATGTTTGTTTCTGTATCTGTGTATATATGTGTGTCTGTGTATGTTTGTGTGCCCACAGGTGCGTCTCTGAATGTCTATCTGTGCCTGAGTGTTTATCTGTGTATATGTCTTTACTGTCTGTACACATACTTATGTGTCTCTGTATGTATTTACACACAGACACACACAAACCAGTGTAGTGTGTGTCTGTGTGTCTCTGTATGTCTGTTTGTCTGTGTGCGTTCATGTGTGTCTAGATATGTCTGTGTGTCTGATTCTGTCTGTATCTGTCTGTTCTGTGTGACTGCATGTGTGTGCCTTTGTGTATGTCTGTGGTATCTGTGTGCATGTTTATATCTGTTTATATATCTGTGTATCTGTATGTCTTTTTCTGTGTAAGCGTAGCCATTTGTGTATAATTCTGTGTATTTGTGTCTGTATATGTTGTGTGTGTCTGTGTCTGTGTGTATCTGTATGTGCACTATAAGTGTGCATCTGCATATGTCTGTGTATATGTGTTTGCATGCATGTGTGTATGGCTGTCTACAGGTCTATGTGTAGCTCTGAATAGATCAATTTTTATGTGTGAATGTTGTAAGTGTGTGTAAGTACAAGTTATGACACTGCTACATGAGGGTGCCTGTGAGTCTGTATCTATGTCTACTTATGTGTGTGCCTTTATATATGTCTGTTGTATCTGTATATGCTCTGGTTGTGTCTGTGTATATGCCTATGTCTCTGTGTGCTTGTGTGTGTGCATGTCTGTATGTCTCTGTATATGTCTATGTCTGAGCGTGCGCACGTCATGAGTCTGTGTATAAGTTCATTTTATGACTGCTTCTTATGCATGTTGTCTGTGTATATGCCTGTGTGAGTCTGTGCGTTTCTTTGCATATGCCTGTGTATCTGTGTGTGCATTGGGTGTTTCAGTGTGCATATATCTGTGTATCTCTATGTATCTCTCTATATATCTGTGTATGTGTGTGTGCTTGTGTGTGTGTCTGTATAAATGTTTATGTGTCTTTGTACATAGCTTTGTGTCTTTGGGTTTGTTTCTGTGTGTCAATTTGTGGACGTTTGTGTCTCCGTATATGTTTGTGTGCCTGCATATGCACGTGTCTCTGTATATTTGCACATGTGTTTGTGTGTATCTGTGTGTCTATGTATATTTCCATGTCTGTTTCTGTTTGAATGTGCACACGTTGTGAGTCTGTGTATAAGACCCTGTTGTGACTTATTGCATGTGGGTATGACTCCATGTATATATCTGAGTCTGTGTGTGTCTCTGTTTGTGCACGTGTGTCTTTGCATATGCTTGTGTGATTCTATGTGTGCACTGGGTTTGTCTCTATTAATTTACTGTGTGTCTTGTGTTCACAAAAGAGGGAGGAAGGACAAACCAATGTTATCCTACATGTGTCTATATGTCTGTGTGTCTGTATATGAATGTGTGGGCTTGCGGTCGCATGTGTGTCTGTGTATGTTTGTGTCTATGTGTCTCTGTGTCAGAATGTGCACATTTGTCTATGAATTTCTGTGTATGTCTGTGTGCACATGTGTGTAACAGTATCTATGTGGGTGTGTCTGTATATGTCTGTTTCTGTGTGTGCGCATGTTATCTGTGTATAAGACCGAGTTGTGTATTGCATGTGTGTCCGTGTATATGTGAGTCTGTGTGTGATTATGTGTATGGCTTCACATATGCCTGTCTGTATATCTGTGTGTACTGTGTATACCTGTGTTTATATATTTGTGTCTATGTCTGTGTCTGTGTATATGTGTGTACTTGTGTCTGTGCATGGTCTGCGTATATAGCTGTGCCTCTGCATATACCATGGTGTCTCTATGTATATATGTGTGTGAATTTGTGTCTGTGTCTGTGTTTCAGTATTTGTGCATGCGTGTCTGTTTACATGTCTGTGTGTTTACACATGTGTGGCTTGTATATTTCTTTGTATGCCTATATGAGTCTGTCTATGCATGCTGTGATTCTGTATATAAATCCGTGTTGTTACTCTGTTGTAGTGGGTGTATGTCTGTGTGTCTGTGTCTTCACATATGACTGTGTATTTGTGTGTGCATTGGGGGTTTCCGTGTATATATTTGCATGTCTGTGTGTTTCTATGTCTATGTCTGTGTCAATCTGTGTATTCATCTGTGTGTGCTTCTATGTTTGCATATGTTTGTCTATGTATATGCCTGTATATGTTACTGTCATTGTGGTTGTGAGTCTATGTATATGTGTAGTGTCTGTAAGTATGTCTGCGTTTTGGGAGTCTATGAGACTGTTGGTGTATGTGTATGTGTCTGTATACATATGTGTCTGTGTGTATTTAGTCATTGTATATGTATGTGTCTGCACATGTGTCTGCAAACATGTATGTGACTATATATGTCGTGTGTGTGCATGTTGTGATTGTGGTAGAGGTTCGTTTTGTGACGGTGTTGCATTTGAATGCGTGTGTATATGTCTGTGTCAGCCTGAATTTCTGTGTGTGATTATGTCTATGTCTTGGTATAGTCCTGTGGAGAGATCTGTGTTTGCATTAGATGTATTTATGGATACGTTGTATGTCTAGGTCTGTATGTGTCTGTGTATGTCTGTGTTCTTGTGTGTGTGCACATGTGTCTGTGTATGGCCTGTGTCTCCATATATGTATCACTGTGTCCGTCAATATCTCTGTGTGTAGTGGTGTGCACAAGTGTCTGTGTACACATTTGTGTGTGCAAACATTTCTGTGAACATACATGTAGCTGTTTATATATCTGTGTGTCTATGTATATGTCTCTGTGTGTGGCAGAGAATGTTGTGATTCTGTGTATAAGTCCGTATTGTGACTGTGTTGTAGGAGAGTGTGTCTGTGTATATGTCTGTGAGTATGTGTGAATCTTTGGGAATGAATATGTGTGTCCTGGTATATGTCTATGTGTATCTGTGTGTGCACTGGATATGTGTTTATATATCTTGGTGTGTGTTTTCTATATATTAGTGTTTCAGTGTATATGTCTATGTGGGTCTGTTTATATGTCTGTGTCAATGTATCTATGTATATATGTGTGTGATTTTGAATCTTTGTATATATCTGTGTGAATTTGTGTGTTGTTGTGTTGTGTGAGCATATACATATCTGCATAGTGTGTATGTATATGTATATGCGTTTACTGTGAGCATGTGTACATCTTTGTAATGTCTGTGTGTACCTCTCCATGTGTCTGTGTGTCTGAGTGCACGCACGTGTTTGTGTCTTTGTATAGGCCTATGTATCTGCATGTTCACAGGGTGCGTCTGTGTATATATATATATATAATTGTGCATCATTCTATATGTCTGACTCTATGTATATCTCTTTCATTGTCTCTGTGTGTTTATGTATGTATGTATGTGTGTGCCTTTGTTTCTATGTGTATCTGTATATACCTTGTGTTTGTATGTTTCTGTGTGAGTTTGTACCATGTATGTGTTGTGTATGTTTGTGTGTATCTATATATGTCTGTGTGTAAATATGTCTGCACATGGGTCTGTGTCTATGAATATGTCTGTAAGTGTCTGTGTGAAATTATGTATGTGTCTTGGTATATGTCTCTGTGTATATCTGTGTGCACTGGGCGTGTCTTTGTATATATATTGTATGTCTATTTGTGTTTGTGTATATATGTGTATATGTCATGTGTGCCATGTGTGCACACAAGTGTCATCTCAGTGAGTCTGTGTATATGTCTGTGTATGTCTGTCTTATGTATGTGTGTATATATGTGTGTGTCTTTGTGTGTGTATGTCTGTGTGTCTGTCTCTGAGTACACATGTATGTGTCTATGTATATGCCTGTGTGTGCATATGTTTCTGCACGTGTATCTGTTTATATGTATCTGAGTCTCTGTGTAATTATGTGCCTTTGCATATGCATATGTGTTTACCAGTGTAATCACTGGGTGTCTGAGTATATTTCTGTGTCTATGTCCATGTCCGTGTCTCTGTATGTCTGTGTATATGTGTACATCTGTGTCGCTATATCTGCGCATACATATAAATATATATGTTTCGACTGTGTATATGTGTCTTTGTGTGCCTTTGTGTCTGTCAGAGTGCGTGCATATGTGTATGGATGCCTATGTCTGTGTATATGTCTATTTTTGTCTGTGTGTGTGCATGTTGTGAGTCCATGCAAAAATGTTTTAATGTGTGGCATGTGTCTGTGTGAGTCTGTTTTTCTGTGTGTGACTTTGTGTGTTTCTTGGCATATGTCTGTGTGTACCTCTGTGTGCATGTGTCAGCGCATATGTGTGTGTCTGTGTTCATGTCTGTCTGTGCTCATATTATGAGTCAGTGTATAAGACCATGTTGTGATTGTTTTGCATGTGGGTGTGCGTCTATGTATGTGCCTGTGTGATACTATGTGTATATATCTGTCAATGCGTGATGATGTGTGTATTGGTATTATGGTTACGTATCTGTGTATACAATGGGTGTGCCTGTGTATACTTATTAGTGTGTATATATATATATGTCTGTATGTCTGTGTATATATCTGTGCGTATCCATGTCATTGTGTCTTTGAATCTATGTATATGTGTCTGTCTGTGACTATGTATATGTGTCCATCTTTGTCTTTGTATTGGTGTTAATGTGCGCATGTGTTTCTATGCATCTGTGCGTGCACATATGTTGGTGTGTACATGTTTGTGTGCATGTGTATGTGGCAGTGCATGTCTGTGTGTGACTGTATATGTTTGTATATATCTGTGTCTGTGTACATGTATGTTGTGAGTCTGTGCACAAGTCCGTGTTGTAACCGGGTGCCATGGGAGTGTGTGTATGTATCTATGTCCTTGTCTTTGTGTCTCTGTGTTGGAGTGTGTGTGTGTGTGTTTCTCTGCATGTCTGTGTGAATGTGTGTGTCTGTGTATATGTCTGTGTGCACATGTGTTGGTGCGCATGTGTATGTGGCTATGTCTCTGTGTGTCTGTGTATATGTTTTTGTGTTTCTGTGTGTTCATGTTGTTAGTCTGTGCATAAGTCCATGTTGTGACTGTCTGGTATAAGAGTGTATCTGTGTATACATCTGAGTCTCCGTGTGTATCTGTTTGTCATTATGTCTCTTCATATGCCTGTTTTTCTTTGTGTGCATTAGGTATGTACTTGTCTATGTCTGGTTCTGTGTCTATGTCATTGTGTCTGGGAGTCAATGTGGATATGTATGTCTTTTTGTCTGTGTGTGTATGTCCACATGTGTCTTTATGTGTCTCAGTCTCCATGTGTCAGTTTGTACTCATGTGTCTGTATATGTGTCTGTATGTGCAATTCTGTTTTTCTGTGTATATAACTGTGTATGCATATGTGTCTATACATGTGTCTGTGCATATGTCTATTTGTCTATATACATATTGAGAGTATATATCTCTACTTATGTGTATGCGGATGTGTCTATGTGTGTCAGTGAATATTTCTGTGTATGTCTTCCTGTGTCTATGTGTCTGTGTCAGTGTGCATGTATGTCTTTGTGTCTCTGTGTGTGCATGTGTTTCTGTGAATACACCTGTGTGCATACACATCTGTCTGTGTGCCATGTGCCTCTGTATAAGTCTGTGTGTCTGTGTATATATGATTATGCCTGCGTGTGCATCTGTGTCTGTGTATATGTGTGTTTGTGTATGTATGCACATGTGTGTGTCAGTGTGTGTGCATGTGGATGTGTGTTTGTGGATATCTGTGTTTCTCTCCGTTACTGTGACTATATATATGTATATGTATATATATATGTATATATACACATATATATGTGGGTGAACATGTTTGTCTACATATATGTTGGTGTGTCTGTGTATTGATCTGTATGTGCCATCTATTTATATGTCTATGTACATATCTGTGTGCATTTCTGTGTATCTATCCATATATCTCTGTGTCTATGTGCATATTTGTGTCTGTGTATTCATGTCTGTGTGTATGTATCTCAGTGTTTGTGTGTACATTATTTTCTCAGTGTATATTTCTGTCAGTGTGTATGTGTGCATGTATATGTATGTCTCTATGTTAATCTCTGTGTCTGTGTGGCAATATGTCTGTGTGCCTATGTCTGCATGTTTGTTTCTATCTGGGTATATTTCTGTGCTTTTGTGTGTATCTGTCAATGTATATTTGTTATGGTTCTCTGTGAGTACAATTGTATTTGTGTCTGTGTATAGATCTTTCTTTGTGTACATCTATTTGTGTGTTTATGTCTTTGTATCCTGTCTATATGTCTGTGTGCATGTATGGTTACTATGTATGTCTGTGTGTGTTTGTGTTTCTGTGTGTGCATTTATGTGTCTGTGTGTGCATGTGTTTTTCTGTGCAATTGTCTGTGTATATGTGTATATCTGTGTGTGTTCATGTGTCCATTTATGTGTGTCTCTGCGTGTGTATATGTGCTTCTATATATATCAGTCTGTATATGCATGTTTCATAGTGTGTGTATCTCTGTGTGCATGTGTCACTGTATATGTGTGCTGCGTGTGTGTGGCTGTGTATGTGTTTATGTGTTTGTGTCTGTGTGTGCATGTGTGTGCATGTGTGTATCTGTGTGTCTGTCTCGTGTATGAGGTGTATGTGACTCTGTATATATCTGTGTGTCTGTGTGTATGCTATGTCTGTGCTTTCTGTCTGTGTATCTGTGTATGCATGTGTTTGTTTCTGTGTATATGTCTGTGTCTGTCTGTGTGGTTTCTGTGTTCTGTCTATGTCTTGATGTATGTCTGTGGCTATGTGTGTGGGAAGAGGGTGGCAACTCTGTAAAATCTCAGCAGAAGAGTCCACAGAGCGGGGCAGAGAGGTGGGTGTGATGAGTGTGCTCCAGTCATAGATGCAAATGGACAGAGGGCGCGGACACTGTCCCCCAGCTTACCAGCAGCACAGACACGGTGCTAGGGCTGGGTTCCACCACACATGTGTGTTCCAGGGCTGCTGTGCTGGTCCTTTGGACGATGAGAGCACAACCTTCGTCACTGCGGCTCAGGAAACACCAGCACCTGCATGCAGAGGGCAAGGCCTGAGGGGCTGCACCCCTTCCTCCCTGTATGGGACACAGTGAGTCTCTGTATATATCTGTACTTTGTTGTCTTTGTGTGTTCATCTGAGTATGTGTTTGAGTATGTCTGTATGTACATGTGTGTGTCTGTGCATGTTTGTGTGTGCTCATACAGTGTCTTTGTCTCTGTCTATGTATATGTGTGTGTCTGTGTGATCATGTCTATGTGTCTATGTATATATCAGCATGTCTGTGTGTCTCCGTATGTGTATGTCTCTGTGCATATGTTGTCTGTGAATATGTCTATTACTTTGTATGTGTCTATATGTCTGTGCATATGTATGTGTTGTCTATGTGGGCAGTTTCCATCTCTTCATGAATGTATATCTGTGTATAAATATCTGTGTGTATGTGCATGTGTCTGTGTGTCCAGGTAAATATTTGTGTCTTTGTGTTCATTCGTGTATATCTGTATGTCTTCGTGAGTGTGTCTGTGTTTCCATGGTTAGCTGTGTGTCAGTGAATGTCTGTGTGTGTCTCTGTATATTTCTGTCAGAGTATGTGTGTATGGCTGATGTTTGCACATGTGTGTGCATGAAGGTGTGCTGTGTATATGTCTGTGTGTAAATGTGTGTCTGTGTATGTTTGTGTGTCTGTATAAATCTATGTCTTGTATTTACACTATGTATGTCTGCATATATATCTGTGTGCCTCTATATGTTTGCATGTGTGTCTAAGTCTGTGTATTTGTCTGTTGTACATGTATGTCTATATCTGTAAATGTATGTTTCTATGTTTACATTTGTGTGCCTGTGCACATGGGTGTTTGTGCATGTTTTGTGTGTCTGTGTATATGTGTGTATCCGTGGATAAGTCTGTGTGTCTGTGTGTGCATTTATGTGCCTGTTTATAAGTCTGTGTGAATATTTGTGTCTGTATATGTCTATGTGTACATTTATGTTGCTGTGAATTTTTCTGTGTGTCTCTGTGTATTCCTATCTCTGTATACATGTGGTAGTCTGTGTACATGTGTGTCTACATGTGTCTCTGTGCATGTCTCTATAAATCTTTGTATTTCTGTGCGTGCAAGTGGGTATGTTCATATGTCTGCCTCTTTGTGTGCATGTATTTGTGTACATCTGTGTCTATAAGTCTATGTCTGTATATGTGTGCTCATAAGTGTGTCTTTGTGAGCATGTACATATCTGTGCCAATGTCTTTGTTGTCTGTGTATCTGCATTTACCTGTGTCTCATTCTCTCATACTGTGTGTTGTGTGAGTGCATGTGCACACCTGTGTATATGTCTCTGGGTTTCTGTGTGTATACATCTGTGTATACATGTGAGTACAAGTGTGTGTCTCTGAATACACTTGTGTGTCCTCGTGTGGGTGTGGATGTTTCTGTGTGTATGTCTCTAGGTGCCTCTGTGTGTATATGTGCATTTCTGCATACAGGTGTGTGGTGTGTATCTGTATGTCTGTGTGAGTCTGTCTGCATGTGGGTATATGTGAGTCTCTGCATATGTGTGTATGTCTGTGTATATGTCTGTGTCTTTGTGTAGATCCCTGCGTATGCCTATCTAGATGTATGTGTATGTTTACATGTGTGTGCTCACACGGGAGTGTGTCTTTAGTCTGTGTGTGCATTGGTGTCTGATTGTGTGTATCTCTGCATGTTCATGTCTCTGTGTGCATGCGTGTGGCTGTCTATATTTCTATGTGTGCATTTTCTATGCACGTGTGTATATGCATCTGTGTGAATCTGTGTACACTTGTCTTTGTATATATCTATGTGAGTCTGTGTGTATATCTGTGTGTGCATATAATTATCTTCCTATATGACTGTAGATTTGTGTGTGCATAGGATGTATCTATATTTGTGTGTCTCTGCATTTCTGTGTCCATGTATGTGTCCCTGTATGTTTGTGTATCTGTGTGTGCACGTAATATGTGTCTGTTTCTCTTACTATGTGCATGTGTATGTGTCTGTGTATATGGCTGTGGATATATGTACATATGTGTATGTCTGTGTATGTCTGCATGAGTCTGTATATGTCTGCATGTGTCTTTGTGCATATCTGTGCACATTTTCTGTCTCTATATGCGTGTCAGTGCATGTGCTTTTGTGTGCCTGTGTTCACATGTTTTGATGTATACATTTGTATGTATGTTATGTACATATCTACATACATATATACATGTATGCATATATGTCTGAGTCTGGATGGACAGACGAACAGGCTGACAGATGGACGGACAGACAGGCAGGCAGACAGACAGGCAAAGACTATACTGTCTATATGTATGTGTGTCTATGTTTTGTGTGTATGCATGTGTCTGTGTGTCTATGTATATATGTGTTTCTCTGTGTCTGTTTCTGTGTATATGCATGTATGTATGATTGTGTACCTGTCTATGTATATATCTGTATGTCTGTGTGTGCACATGTGTGTAAGTCTGTGTACGTTTGTTGTGTCTCTTTGTGTGCATGGGGCTGTGTATATTGTCAGTGTGTGTCTCTATTTGTACACTGGGCAAGCATCTGTGTACATGTCTGTGTGTATCCGTGTGTCTTTCTGTGTGTGTTTAGGTCTTGCGTGTGTCTGTGTGTATCTGTGTGTCTCTCTGTGTTTATATTTATGTGAGTGCATGTGTGCTCATTGTGTGTTTCTGTCATATGTCTGTTTGACAATGTGTTCGCATGTGCTGTGTCTATATATATGTCTGTGTCTGTCTCTGTGTGTTTCTGTCTATAGATCTCAGTGTGTGTCCGTATGTCTGCATATGGTTCTGTGTCAGTTTGTGTCTCTGTATGTCTGTGTGTGAATGTGGATGTATATCTGTGTTTGTTTGTCTGTGTGATTGTGTCTATGTGTCTATGTACATAATCTGTATGTCTGTGTTTGTTGTTTACACGTGAATCTGGTTATATACCTCTATTGTGATTGTGTGAGCATGGTGTCTGTGTGGCTGTAAATTATATATATATATATATATATATCTGTGTATGTGGGCTCATGTGTCTCTGTCCGTGTATATAGCTGTTGGTTCCTCTGTCTGTGTGTCAGTTTTTGACTGTGTATATGTCAATGTTGTTTGTGTGTGTGTTTGTATATATGCAGTGTTGTTTGCATGGTTCTGTGTGTCTGTGTATACGCATATGTCTCTGTGTGTGCATGACTATGCATATACCTATTTGTTTCTGTGTATCTGTGTGTATACCTGTGTGTATTTATACGTGTCTGAGGACATATGTCTTGGGTGTGAATGTGTATATCTGTCTGTGATTATATCTGTATGTCTATGTATATGTCTCTATGTGTCTGAGTTTCTGCTTGTGTATATTGTGTGTGCATATCTTTGTGTCTGTGTATATGTGTCTCTATGTGCACAACTGTGTGTGTCTGTGTATCAGTGAGTCATTGTGTGTATATGTCTGTGTCTCTCTGTGTGCACGTGTGTCTGTTTATATGTCCTTATGTGACTGTGTATATGTGTATACATGTGTGTTTGCATGAATCTGTGTCTCTGTCTGTGTCTGTGATTTGCATGTCTTTGTGTCTGCATGTCTGTCACTGTGTGCATCTATGTCTTTGCATGTCTCTGTGTGTGCATATGTATGTCTGTGTATATATCTATGCATCACTGTGTGAATGCACCTGTCTATATTGTCTGTGTGTATGCATGTGTGTATATCTGTGTGTGCCTATCTGTGAATATATGTGCAAGTCTGTATCTTTGTGTATGTTATTTATATGTCTAGGTGTGTGTATGTTTATCTGCCTATAGATGTTTCTTTCTATGTGTATCTGTGCATGTGTGTTTGTCCATAAATTTGTGTATCTGTGTGCATGTGTGTGGGTGTATGTGCATAGATATGTGTCTTTATATATATATATATCTATGTGTATCTCTGTATATGTTTTAGTATGCGTGAACTTGTGTGTCTGTGCTTGTTCGGGTATACATCTCTGTGTATGTACACGTGTCTGTGTATATACGTCTACTTAACTGTTTGCATGTATATGTCTGTTGTCTGTGTTTGATGCATATATCTGTCTGTCTGTGTATGTCTGTATTTTTGTGTGTCTGTGTGACTGTATCAGTGTATCAATGTATATATGTGTGTCTTTGTGTCTTATGTGTGAGCAAACTCCTATTTCTGTGTTATGTCTTTTGTTTCTGTGTGTGCGTGTGGTTGTGTGTCTATGTACACGTCTGTGTATGCATGTCTGTTTGTGTATATATCTGTGTGTCTGTGTATGTGGCTGTTCATGTCTGTGTGTATACACTGAATTTGTGTCTTTGTATTTCTGTGTATAACCCTGTGTGTCTGTGTGTCTATATCTGTGTCTTTACATATGTATTGTGTGTCTATGTACATGTCTCTGTGTCTACATATGGGTCTCTGTTATCTATACGCCTGCATATATATGTCTACATGCACATGGGTGTGTGCACACGTGGGTGTCTATGTATCTCTGTGTCTCTGTGTTCACGTGTCTGTCACTGTCACTGTCATCCCGTTGCTCATCGATTTGTTCGAGCGGGCACCAGTAACATCTCTCGTTGTGAGATTTATTGTGACTATTTTTGGCATATCCAATACACCACAGGTAGCTTGCCAGGCTCTGCCGTGCGGGCACAATTCTCTTGGTAGCTTGCCGGACTCTCCGCTGTATCTATCAATAAGTCTGTGTCTCTCTGTGTATGTGTGAAAATGGGTATGTTTATGTCTATTTGTATTTAGTCTGTGTATAAAGGGTAATGTCTGCGTATACCTGTGTGTGTCTCTGAGTATATGTCTCTGTGTGTGCATGTGCACCTGTGTGTCTGTCTCAATGTGATTCTACATAGATGTCTGTTGTGTCTGTCAATATGTGTATGTCCTTATATATGTCAGTGTATACATGTAGATATAAATTTCTATGTGGATCCGTCGATATATCTGTGTATCCTGAATATGTGGGTGTTGCATGTGCAGGTATGTGTCTGTGTGTTTCTCTGTGTTGTGCATGTGTATGTATGTATCTATAAATGTCTGTGTCTTTTTGGGAATCTGTGTATGTCTGTATTTTTGTGTGTCAGTGTGACTGTATCAGTGTATCAATGTATATATGTGTGTCTTTGTGTCTTATGTGTGAGCAAACTCCTGTTTCTGGGTTTATGTCTGCTGCTTCTGTATGTGCATGTGGTTTTGTGTCTATGTACACATTTCTGTGTCTGTAATGTGTTTTCTATATATATCTATGTATGTATCTGTGTGTGTCTATGTTTGTGTCTGTATATATGTGTGTTTCTGTGTGTCTTTGTGCATATATTTCTCTGTATATATTGGTGTATCTGAGTGTTTATCTGTGTGCATACATGTATGTGTGTGGCTGTGTATGTTTCAGTGTGTGCATATGTGTATTTTATTCAATCTGTGTGTGTCTGGATATATCTATGTTTCTCTGTGTATTTATGTGTATATATCTCTGTGTGTGCCTGTTTTTGTATCTGTACATATGTGTATATGTCTGTGAATTTATGTATATGTTTACGTGTGCCTGTGTATATGTCTGCATCTACATATATATCTATGTGCCTCTGTATCTCTGGGTGTGCACATGTTTCTTTGTAGGTACGTATGTATGTCAGTGTTTGTGTGTGCATGGTTCTGTGTGAATGTATATATACTCTAAGTCTGTACATATGTAAATCTGTTATGTCTGTGTATCTATGTGTGTGCATGTATGTGTGTCTGTGTATGTTTCTGTGTATACATGTGTTTTTTATGTGTCTTTGTGCCTATCTGTGTGCATGTGTATCTGTGTGTATCTGTATATATCTGAATGTCTGTTTATAAGTTCGTGAGTGTATTTTTGCCTGTGTATAAGTCTGAGTCTGCCTATATGTCTATATCTGTCCTTACGTCTGTGGTGTCAGTTGTGCATGTGTGTCTGTTTATATGTGGAGTGTGTATCTGTGTGGCATGTGTGTCTGTGTATGTGTGCGTATGTTTCTCTGTGTGAGTTTGTATGTCTTGTGTGTGCATGGGTGTTGATCAATGTATATGTCTGGGTATAAGAATGTGTGTGCATGTGTGTCTATATAAATATATGTGCACACGTATGTATGTCTCTATGCATACAGGTGTATAGTTTCAGTGCATATCTCTGTGAGCATGTGTATGTTCTCCTTGTATATGTGTGCATGTATGTGTATCTATGTGTGTCTCTGTATATGTCTATGTACCTGTGTGTATGTCTGCTTGTTTGCACTGTGTTGGTATACGTTTATATATATACCTCTGGTCTATGTATATGTCTGTGCATGTCTCTCTCTGTCTTAGTATATATTCCTGAGTGGCTCTCTATGTGCATGTGTGCGTGTCTATTGTGTCTTATATATTTTGTATGTCTATCCTTGTCTGTGTGTGCATGTGTCTGTGTGTATACATTTATCTGTGTGTGTCTGTTTCTCTAAGCATATTTGTGTCTCTGCTTGTGTGGGCACTATCTGTGTGTCTGTTTCTCTGCGTGTATATGTCTATGTGTGCCTCTTTATGTCTGCTTCTGAGTGTTCATATGTCTGTGTGTGCCCATGTATATGTTTTTGTGTGCATTTGTGTGTCTCTGTATATGTACGAGTTTCTTGGTTTGTAGATTTCTTTTGTCTGTGTGTTTTTTTGTTTGGTGTCTCTATATTCCTCTGTTTATGCGTATGTGTATGTCTGTGTGTGTCTCTTAATAATGCTGTGTCTGTGTAAGCCTCTGTGTGTATGAATGAATTTGAATATATGTCTGTGTGTGTCTGTGTATATGTCTGTCTCTGTGTTCGCATGTTTGTCTATGAATGTGTGTATCTATGCAACTATATCTTTGGGGGTGTACCTGTGTGTATCTGTAAATGCCTGTGTGTCTATGTATACACATGTATGACTGTGTGTGTATCTATGAATCTATTTACATGTTTGTGTGTGCATCTGTGTGTGAATGTGGGTGTGTGTCTATGTATGTCTGTATTTTGTGTGTGTACATGTCTCTGTGTGTCTGTATATGTCTGTGTGTCTGTGCATGGGTCTATATATTGGTGTGTGCATGTATGTGGGCTGTGTATGCTGTGTCTATATATATCTGTATACATCTTATTGTGTCTGTATAAGTCTCTGTGTGCATGTGTGTGCATCTGTCTGTATAAAACCATGCATATTTGTGTGTGCGCCTCTATGTCTGTGTGTGTCTGTCTGCATGTCTATGTGTGTGCAAGTCTGTGTGTACATGTGTACATGCCTGTGAATGTACATTTCTTTTTGTCTATTTGTCTCGATGTTGTATGTGTATATGCTGGTGTGTATCTGAATGTGCATGTGGGTGTATGTCTACATAGGTGTCTGTATTGTATGTGTGTATGTATGTGTCTACTTTCATATCTGTATGTTTCTATGTGTCTGTGTATAGGTCTGTGTCTTTCTCTATACCTGTTAATGTGTCCTGTGTACATGTCTATTTGTACAATGTGTGTTTCTGTTTATGTCTTTGTGTTTGTGTGAGCATTGGGTATGTGTCTGTGTGCATGTCTGTGTTTCTGAGTGTATGTCTTGTGTGCATGTCCTGTCTGTATGTCTGTGGTGAATGTGTGTGCGCATGAGTGTGTTTTTGTGTATACCAAAGGGTGTGTATTTTTGTATGCATTTGTATATGTATATGTCTGTGAGCCTGTGTGTGTCTGAGTCTATTTGACTATATGTCTGTAATTTTGTCAAAGTTTATCTGTGTGTCTAAGTACACGTCTGTGTGTCTGTGCATTTCTATGTATATGGTCCTGTGTTTGGGTATATGTTTGTATGTTCGTTTGTGTATGTCGATACGTGCAGGTTCGTTTGTGTACCAATGTGTGTGTTTCTATGTATATGCCAAAGTGTGTCTGTGTGTGTGCTACTATGTATGTCTGGGTCTGGGTCTATGTCTGGACTCTCTATGCATCTATGTGATTGTGTCTCTGTGTTTATAAATATCTGTGTGCGCACGTGTGTGTAATAGTGTATAAATCTGTGTGCAGGTGTGTGCATGTATGTACCTCTGAATACGTGTTTGTCTTTGTATATATGTGTTTGTCTATCTGTATATATTTCATCTGTTTCTGAGCATGTATGTGACCAAGTATGTCTGTGTGTGTTTGTGTATATATATGTCTGTGTCTTTATATATATATATATCTGTTTGTGTATCTATATATATTTCATCTATTTGTAAGCATGTATATAACTGAGTATGTCTGTGTGTCTCTGTGTTTGTATATCTGTGTGTCTTTGTATATGTCTGTGTGTACAGATTTGTTAGTGTCCGTGTATACGTCAGTATGTTTGTCTTTGTGCAGAGACCTCTCTGTACAGGTCTCTGTGTGTGCACATGTTTATCTTTTATATGTGCATGTCCCTGTATGTCCATGTGAGTGTCTCTGTATATGTCTGTGTGTTTGTGTGTTTCTGCATATGTTTCCTGTGTGCATGTGTCTGTGTCTCTTTGTGTCTGTGTATCTATATGTGTCTCTGTATTTGTATGTTGTGTCTGTGCATATATGTGAAACTGTGATTGTCTGTGTGTACTTGTGTGCTATATTTGTATCTGTGTATATTTCTCTGTGCAGCTTTTGTGTGTATGTCTCTGTCTGCGTATTCATGTTTATGTCTGTGAATAAATGTATCTCTATGCATTGAGTGGGTGTCTGAGTATACGAATGTGTGTATCTCTGTGTGTCTTTGTGTATGTATATGTTAGCTGTGCATGTGCATGTGTATAGTTCTAGTGTGTCTGTGTGTGCATGTGTGTTGGTATGTCTGTGAGTGTCTGTGTTTATAACTGTTCATGTGAGTGCATGTTTCTATGTATATGCATGTATATGTGTCTATATATAAGTCTGTGTGCACCTGTGTCTCTGTATATATCTCCCTTGTGTCTATGTTTCAGTATGTCTGTGTGTGCATGTGTCTGTGTATATATCTATGTTTGTCTGTATATATGTCTGTGTTTATATACTTCTGTATTCAAATGTATGTGCGTATGTGTGCCTGTGTATATGTTTATGTAAGTGTGCATGTGTATGTGTCTGTGTGTATACGTACATGTGTCTCTGTGTTCACATGTGTTTTTCTATATATACATCTGTGTGGTATAGGACAGTTGTGTATATGTATACATGTATTTTTGTGTATCTGCGTATATGTGGATGTGTGTCTGTTTGTATGTATATATTTTTATGTATCTCTGTCTTTGTATATGTCTATTTCTGTGCCTCTTTGTTCGCATGTGTGCATGTCCATATTTGCCTATGTCTGTGCCTCTGGGTGTGCATTTGTGTCTCTGTATCAGTCTATATGTGTATGACATGTGTGTCTATGTCTGTGTATCTCTACGCTATCTGTGTGTATACATGTATCTGTGCATATAATGGTCTCTCTGCATGAATATGCATGTGCTTCTATGTCCATATATCTATCTCTGTGTATACATATCTGTGTGAGCCTGAGTCTAATTTATATCTCTTTGTGTCTTGCTCTGTGTGTATGTTTCTTTGATTGCATTTTTCTGTGTGTCTGGGTATATGCCTATGTGTGCTCATGTGTGTTTGTATGTGAGTCTCTGTGTGTGTCTGTGTATATATCTGTGATTGTCTCTGTGTAGGTAGTCTGTATCCTTCTGTACATGTTTGTGTCTGTGAATGTTTCTGTGTATCTTTGTCTGCATGTGTCTTTGTATATATTTGTGTATTTGTGTGTGTCTGTATACATGTCTGTGTATATGTAATTCTCTATGTGTGCATGTGTGTGTCTGTGTATATGATTTGTCTATGTATGTCTGCGTGCATGTCTGTGTGTGCAAGTCTGTGTGTCCAATCATATGTTGTTTTGTGTCTGATGTTTCTGTGTCTATGTACATATGTGTGTCTTTGTATATCTGTGTATATGTTGTGTGTGCCTGTGTGCATGTGTGTATGTATATGTTGGGTGCATGTGTTGAGTTATTGTGTGTCTGTGTTTCTCTCCATATATGTCTATGTATATGTCTGTGTGTCTGCATATATCTGTGTCTCTGTGCAAGTTTCTGTGTATGTCTGTGTCTCTGTGTATGTCTATGTGTGTACATATGTATATACATATAAAATCTATATACGTCTCTGTGTCTATGTGTGTCTATGTGTGTGCCTGTTTTTATGTCATTCTGTGTCTGCATGTATATCTATGTGCATGTCTGTTTATGTATATATCTGTGTCTGAGTGTATGTCACAAACAAACATGTGTTTGTGTGCACGTATGTGTCTGTGATTATGTCTGTTTATTTGCATATGTAGGTGTGCATGTGTCTCATATACATCTGTGTAAATGTCTCTGTGTCTCTCTGTGCATGTTCCTGTGTGTTCTATGCATATATCTATGTTCTTTTTGTTTGCATATGTCTGTGTGTCTGTGTGTCTGTATGCATGTGTGTGAGTATGCCTGTCTGTGAGTCTATATATATGTCTACATGTGTCTCTGATTCTTTTTGCCTGTCTCTAAATGTCTCTGTTTGGCTACATATATATCTATGTCCATACATCTGTGTGTGCGCATCTGAGTGTCTCTGTACATGTCTGTGTGTTTCTCTGTATGTGTCTCAGTGTGGAAGCACTTACCTGCATCTCTGTAAGTGCAGGTATATGTGTGAGTCTTTGTATACGTATACGTTTGTATGTGTCTCCTTATGAATATGTCCATAATGTCTGTGCATATTGTACATAGTTGTGTCTGTGTGCTTTAGTATGTCTCTGTATCTGTGTGTGCATGTGTGTCTCTGCATATTGTAGTGTATGTCTATATACCAATGAGTATGCATGTCTAACTGTCTGTGTCTGTATCTCTGTGTCTGTGTATGTCTGTGTATGCATGTGTCTCTGTTGTTAGTTCATGTGTGTCTGTGCATATGTCTGTGTGTCTCTGCATGTCAATGTCATGTGGGCAAGTATGTGTCTGTATATGTTGTGTATCTGTATCTGTGTGTTAGTGTCTTTATATATGTCTGTGTGAACATGTATGTCTCTGTGTAAATGTCTGTGTGCCTGGGTATATGAATGTGTGTCTGTGTATGCATGTGTCTCTGTTGTTAGTTCATGTGTGTCTGTGCATATGTTTGTGTGTCTGTGTATGTCAATGTCATGTGGGCAAGTATGTGTCTGTATATGTTGTGGATCTGTATCTGTGTGTTAGTGTGTCTTTATATATGTCTGTGTGAACATGTATGTCTCTGTGTAAATGTCTGTATGCCTGGGTATATGAATATGTGTGCATGTGTTTTTGTGTGTCTATGCTATGCACATGTCTCTGTGTGCATGTGTTTCTATGCATATATCTATATGTGTTTCTAGTTCTCTGTGTATATATCTTTGTGTCTGTATGTGCATGCATGCATCTGTGTATATGACTGTGTCTCTCTGTGTTGCACTGGGTATGTCTGCATATGTCTGTGTGTGTATCTCTGTCTTTGTGTGTATGTCTGTGTTCATGTGTATCATTGTATATGTCTGTGTCTGTGTATCGGTATTTCTATGTCTTTATATCTGTTTTTTGTGTCTGTGAGATTGTGTATGTGTGTCTATGTATATATCTATGTGCCTCTGTGTATATGTCTATATGTCTCTGTGCAGTTGACTGTGCACATGTATGTTCCTGTGTATATGTGTATTGTGTGTGCATGTTTATGTAACTGTGTATGTAAATGTCTGTGTGCATATGTTGTATTGTCTGATTGTGTCTGTATGTCAATGTGTATGTCTATGTCTCTGAGTGTGCATGTGTCTCTATATATCTGTTGTCAGTCTATTCAAGTGGGTGTGTGTATGTTGTTTGTGTATGCAGGTGTGTTTGTGTCTATGTTGGTATGTGTCTGTATATGTCTGTGTCTGTATGTATACATGGATGTGTGCCAGTGTATGTTTTTGTGTCTGTGTATATTGCTCATATGTACACATATCTGTATATTTGTGTGTCTGTGTGTGCATATGCCCATATCTTTGCATGTATACTTTTTAGTCTGTGGATGCATATGTCCGTGTATTGGGTGTGTATATGCCTTTGTGTATGTTTATGTGTCTGTGTTTATGTCTGTCTGTGTATATGTCTTTGTGACTGTGTTGTGTGTCCACGAACTTATCTGTATGTCTCTGTGTGGGCATTTGTATGTGTGTCTATACACGTCTGCTGTCTGTATGTGCATGCCTTTAATTGTACAGGTCTGTGTGTCTCTGTGTGCACATATATTTGGTATATGTCTGTGTACGTCTATGTGTGTTTTCTGAGTGTATGCACGTTTTTCTCTGTGTGTATGTTTGTGCGCTGTTGTGTGTGCATGTTTGTGTCTGTATACGAATATGTGTCTGTGTGTATAGCTGTGTCTGAGCGTGCATATGTATGTTCTTCTCTGTGTGTGTCTGGGTTGTGTGATTGTATGTCTGTGTGTACATACTGTCTGTGAGTGTATGTGTATTTCTAGAGTGTATCCATATATGTCTGCGTATATGTCTGTGAGTCTGCATGTCTGTGTTGCACATAGGTGTATGTGTATGTCTATTTATGTGTGTTTATGTCTCTGGGTGTATACAATAGGTCTGTTCATTGTGTTTGTGTACGTCTGTATGTGCATATGTCTGTGTTTATGAATCTGAGTATTGCATATGTTGATATATACCTCTGTCTCCATACTATGCCCATTGTGTGTTTTAGTCTGTCCCTGCGTGTATCTTGTGTATTAAGTGTGTGTGCATGTGAATCTGTATATAAGTCCATTCTATGATTGTGTGCATGTGGGTGTGTGTCTCTTTATGTATTAGTGTGAGTCTATGGGTTTACAGGTGGCTATATGTTCATCTGTCTGTGCATATGTGCCTAGGTATATATCTGTGTCTCTGTATATATGTCTGTCTTTCTGTGTTAGTGTAGCACATGTGTGTATATCTGTACGTGTCTTTGTGTGCAAATGAGTGTAGCTGTGTATGAACCGTGCTATGCCTAGGTGTGTGCATGGAGAAAGTTCTTGTATATGTTCGTATTTGTCTGTAAGTCTGTGTGTGCCCATGAGTGTGTCTATTTATGTCTCCGTGTATATTTCTGTGTATATTGTATGCGTTTCTGGGTGTGTATCTGTATGTCTGGTGTTTGTGTGTGTATCTGTGTATATATCTGTATGTGCATATCTGTGTAGTTATGTATATGCCTGTGTATTCAAGTGTCTATGCCAACAGTTGTCTATGCCTATACCTGTTTGTCATTGTGGGTCTGGGTATATATCTCTGCATCTTTGTGTTTCTGTGTGTGTCTGTGTGTCAGTCTGTGTGCTTTACTTCTATCTCTGCGTGTCTGTGTATATGTCTGTGTCTGTGTCATTGTGTCTATGTATATATGTTTCTGTGTGTCCATGTACATGTCTGTGTGTGCATACGTGAGTCTTTTCATATGTCTGTGCTATGACTGTGTGTATTTGTGAATATGTGTCTGTGTATATATGTCTGTGTGAGTCTGAATGTATATGTCTATGTGTATGTGTCTGTGTGTATGTCTCTCTGAGTTTGTGTATATTACTGCGTCTGCGTTCACAAGTGTGGAGTATATGTCAGTGTGTTCCTGATTCTGTGTGTGTATATTCTGTGTGTGCACATGTGTGTATCTGTGTATATATATGTATGTGTGTCTGTGTATGTCATTTCATCTGTGCTTGCATTTTTGGTGTGTCTATGTATATATCTGTGTTAAGTCTGTGTGTGCACATGTGTATATCTCTATACATATGAGTGTGCCTATGTGTGCATCTGTATTTCTTTGGCTCCACAAGTGTTGCATCTATGTCTGTGTGTATATATATATATGTTCTCTGTGTGTGCATATGTCTGTGTGTGTGCACGTGTATATGTGTGTGCATCTGTACGCCGGTATCTGAGTATGTATCTGTGTATATGTCTGTAGGTTTCATGTGCCTTTTTTATGTGTCTGTCTATGTCTGCGTGTCTGTATATGTCTATATATTCTGTGTGTCTGTGTATATGCCTGTGTCTCTCTGTGCATATATATGTCTGTGCAAATCGGTGTGCGTATGTCTATGTGTATCTGTGTGCATGAATGTGTATGCACATGTCTATATCTGTGTGTGTCTGCATGTGGGTATGGTTGTGTGTATATGACTGTCTGCACATTTGTGAGTTTGTGTATATATCTGTGTCTCTGCTTATGACTGTGTTTATATATGTGTTTGTCTCTGTCTCAGTATATGTGCACACATGTCTGAACATTTCTGTGTCTGTGTATGTGTCTCTGTTGCATGTCTATGAATTTTGGTCTGTTCTGTGTCTGTGTATATGTCTCTGTTACATGTCTATGAATTTGTGTCTGTGTATATGTTTGTGTGAATCTGTACGTGTTTATCTGTGTTTGAGTGTGGATATGTTACTCTGTACATCTCTGTATGTGTATCTGTGTGTCCACTGGATGTCTGTGTATATTTGTGTGCCTTGTGTGTCTGTGTATATGTTTGTATATGTGTCTGCATGTCTGTGTGTATAAATGTGTATCTCTGGGTGTCTGTTTTGCTGTGTATATGTGTATTTGTATGTCTTTACATGCACATACGTGTGTGTATATAGCTGTGTATGTCTGTGTTTGTTCCCGTATATATCTGTGTGAGCATGCATCTCATGTCTCTTTATATTTCTGTGTATACTATTGTGTGTGTCCCTCTGTGTGTTTATACCTGTGTTTCTCTGTGTCTGTATTTGTCTGAGGATATATCTATAGTGTATCTGAGTCTGAGTGTGCATGTATACTGTCTGTACATGTGGTGTGAGTGTCTGTATATGTCTTGTGTTTGTGTGTGCACTAAGTGTGTATCTAGGTATATATCTGTGTCTTTGTGTGCACATGTACGTGGTGTCTGTATATACGTCTCTGTTATGTGCATGTATATGTCTATGCGTATCTCACTGTGTCTGTGTGTCTATGGATGCGTGAATGTGTATGCCTATGTATATGTCTGTGTGAATATCTGTGTGCATGTGCATGTGTGTCTGTGTACTTGTCTGTGTTTGTGTATGTCGGTGTATATGTTTATCTCTGTGCATCTGTATCTAGATGCCTATGTGTTTTTGCATATGTATTTGTTCATTTATATGATCATGTGTATCTATGTATACATATGTATCTCTCTGTGTCTGTGTATATATCTGTGTCTTTTTGTGAGCATGTGTGTGGTGTCTGTGTATATGGCTGTGTATCTGTGTATGTCTGTGCATCTTTTGCATGAGTGTCTGTATATGTGTCTCTCCGTGTCTATTTTTTATATGTCTGTGTGTGTCCATGTGTTCGTGCATATATTTGTCTATCTCTATGTGTGAATACGGGTGTGTGTCTATGTAGTTGTCAGTATTTGTTTCTATGTCTGTCTGTGTTTATGTTAGTATGTTCATGTTTGTGTGTATAAGTGTCTATGTCTATCTCCGTGTGTGTCTGTGCATGTGTGTCTCTGTATCCTTGTATGTCTCTGTATCCTTGTATGTCTCTAAG
This sequence comes from Sorex araneus, assembly GCF_027595985.1. NCBI lineage: Eukaryota > Metazoa > Chordata > Mammalia > Eulipotyphla > Soricidae > Sorex > Sorex araneus. Next base: position 5,168,626 of record NC_073313.1, read on the forward strand.
TATATGTCTGTTTGCAAGTGTGATTTGTGTGCGTGCTTTGGTATTGGAGTATGCATATGTGTTTCTGTGTATGTCTGTATGTATCTGGGTGCATGTGTATATCTCTGTGCCTAAATATTTTTATGTATCTTTGTGTCTGTGATTGTGTATCTATGTGTATATTTATGTGTCTGTGCCTACTGCATTCTGTGTGTGCACATTTGTGGCTATTTGTGTATTGTGTCTCTATGTGTGCATGTGGTTATTTGTTTATGTAAAAGTCTGTGTGAATCGATGTGTGTTTCTGTGCATGCATATATTTGTGACTATATAGGTCTTTGTGTGTACCTCTGTGTGCGTGTCTGTGCATATTATGTCTGTGTGGCTTGAGTGTTTATGTCTGTGTGTGTCTACAAGTTTATGTCTGTTTATGTGCATCCATTTACATGTGTGTCCGTGTGTCTGTATATCCATGTATGCATGTTTGTCTGTGTTTGCATGTGTTTTCATATATCTGTATGCATGTCTGTCTGTGTTTGCATGTGTTTGCATATATCTGTGCACATGTGTCTTTATATATGTATGTATCCTATGTACACTGGGTGTTTGTCTCTCTGTATGTATGTATCTGTACCTGTCTTCACGTCATTGTGTGTATATGTTTGTGTCTGTGTGTGTCCATGTGTGTGGGTCAGTGTATATGTTTGTGTTTTTATATATGTATGTGGGTGCATGTGTGTGTGCATTGTATTCATGTGTTTGAGCATGTCTATGTGTCTTTATGTCTGTGGGATATATGTGGGTATGTGCATGTCTCTGTATATGTACATGTATGTTTTTGTGTTTCTGTTTTTGTGTCTCTGTGTTTGTGTGTGTGTTTATTTGCTTGTGCACATGTTTGTATGTATGTGTTTGTGTATTCATGAGTATATGCAAATGTGGGTATGTATACATATGTGTGTTGTTCATGTGTGACTATGTGAATCTGTGTTTGAGTATATGTCTCTGTGTGCATGTATTTGTCTATGCATGTAATCTGCCTTGTGTCTATGTATACATGTCTGCGTGTGCCTGTTATGTATCTATGTATATGTTTTTGGTGTATGAGAATGTTGGATATTTGTATAAATAGTGTGGGTGTGTGTGTGTGTCTGGGTGTGCACGCATGTGTCTGTGTATATCTATGTGTGTCTGTATATGTCTATGTTTTGAGTGTGAATGTGACCACATATATGTATGTGTGGGTCTGGTTGTGTATGTATGTCTGTGTCTATTTGTGCATGGGTCTGTCTTTCTGTACATATGTGTGTACCTGTGCATCTGTGTATCTTTGTGTATATATATATATGCATGTCACTTTATGTGCATGTGTTTCTGTCTATGTGTGTATTTGATTGTGTGTATGTCTGTGTGTACATGTATATGTCTGTGTGAGGATGTAGGTGTGTGTTTATGTATCTGTGCTGCTCTCTGTATGCATTGTCTATGAATATGTCTGTGTTTGTAAATATATTGTGTCTGTGTTAGTGTGCATGTCTGTGTGTGCATGTGTCTGAATATGCCTCTTTGTGCACATATCTGTTAGTTTCTATATTTCTTTGTACATATTATGTTAGTGTATGTCTGTGTGTGCATGTGTCTACATGTATACGTGTTGTCTGTATGTGCATGTGTATCAGTGTATATGTATCTATGTCTGTGTATGAGTTAGTGTAAGTATAATTTAGCATGTGTATCTGCATGTCTGCATGTCTGTGTATTTGTATGTGTTTGTATGATTGTGTCTATGTGTATCTATGTATCTGTGTGTGCACATAAGTTTGTATATATGTACATGTTATAGCTGTATGTGCATGTGTGCATATGTCTATGTGAGTCTGTGTATGTTCATGTTCCTGTTTATATATATGTGTGTATGCATGTGTGTCTATGAATATATCTGTGTTTTTGTCTAGATATATATATTTGTCTGTCTATATGTGCTTGTGTGTAAGTGTATGTATGTCTGTGTCTATGTCTATGTGTATATGTGTGCCTGTACGTACATGTTAAGTGTGTCTTTATATATATATGTGTGTGTGTCTGTGTATATATTTTCATATGTCTGTGTATATGTCTGTGTGTCTGAGTCTATGTGTGTACAAGTCTGTTGTCTGTGTGTGCGTGTGTATCTGTATATGTCCATTTGTGTGTGTAATTATATGTATGTGTATATGTCTGTTTGGGTCTCGGTGTGCATGTGTGTCTGTGTATAAATGTATATATCCTTGTGTTTCTATGTGTGACCATTTATATCTGTGTGTCTATGTCTATGTTTATGTGTCCATGTCTATGGATGTCTGTGTCTCAGTGTGTCTGTGTATATGTCTGTGTGTCTATCATTGTGTTTACGTGTCTATATGTTAATCTCTGTGTGTCTTTCTATATGTCTGTGTGCATGTGAGTGTCTGTCTATAGGTGCTTGTGTGTGCATGTCAGTGTGGATTTGTGTCTATTTTTGTATTTTGTCTGTCATTTGTGTATGCAAGCTAGTTTGTGTTTCCGTATGAGTCCATGTGTCTCTGTATGCACGTCAGAGTGAATCTGTGTATGTGTGTGTGTCTTTGTGTATGTAGTTTATGCTGGTATATATTGTATATGAGTGTGTATGTGTGTGCATGTGAGTGTGTCTGTGTGAGCATGTGGGTTCCTGTGAGCTCACATGTGTGTCTGTGTACACAGGTGTCTCTGTATATCTACATATGTCTGTGTGTGCATGTGGGTGTATGTCTGTATATCTATTTTGTGTGCATGTTTATGATCTGGGTATGTGTGTCCTTGTATGTGTGTGTTGGAATATTCATCTGTGTATCTGTGCATGCCTCTGTATATGTGTGTGCACCAGTGTATTTAACTGTCGGTGTGTCTGTGTTCATTTTCTGTATCCGTGTTTGTGTATGTCTACGTGTGCACTTGTGTTTGAGACTATGTATGTGTGTGTTTTGTCTGTGTGCATGTGGGTATGTGTTTATGTCTGAGTCTCTGTAGGTCTGTGTCTGTGTGTGCATATGTTTGTGTTTGTGTATATTTATATTTGTGTGTCAGCATATAATTCTGTATCTGTATGTCTGATATATGTCTATGTATATACCTGTGTGAGTACATTCTGTGTGTTTCTGTGGATATGACTATGAATGCACCTGCAGATGTGTTATATATATGTCTGTGTATATATATCTCTATGTGTGTAGTGTCTCTGTGTGTGCATGTGTATCTGTGTGTACATTTTATGCTGGTGTGTGTCTGTGTGTATCTGTGTATATGTGTGTATGTTTCTGTGTGCCTGTGTTGCTGTATCTGTATGTATGTGTGACTATATGTCTGTACATTCTGTGTATGTCTGGGTATGTTTATGTCTGCGTGTACAATAATGTCTGTGTGTATCTGTGCACACGTATTTATGTATATGTCTAAGTGTGCTTGTATGAATGTGTGTGCATGTGAATGTGTTGTGTACATGTGTTTGTGTGTCTGCATGTCTGTCTGTACATCTGTCTCTATGTGTACATATGTGTGCACATCTGTGTGTTCATGTGTCTGTGTATATGTCTGTGTGTGCATTTTTCTGTTTACACATTTAAGTGTATAACTGCTGTCTGTGTGTTTGTGTGTCTGTGTGAATCTGTATGTCTTGTGTGTGCACATGTATCTGTCAGTATATATGTCTATATGTCACGTACATGTACATAGGTGTGTGTCTGTGTCTATATCTGTGTGTGCGCAAGTGTGTGTGATATGTCTGTGTGTGTCTTCATGTCTGTGCATATGTGCCATATGTCTGTCTGTCTCCATGTGTGCAAATGTGTGTTGTCTGTGTGCTTGTGCATGTATCTGTGTGTTGCCTATGCATGTGTATGTGTATCTGTGTCTCTGGTTTGTGTATGCCTAATTTTGTATGTATGTGTCTGTATCAATACATATACCTGTGTGTCTGTTTGTGTATATTCTGTTTATTTGTGCTTATGTGTGCAATATGTGTATGTCTGTGTCTCTCTGTGTGAGATGTGTGTTTGTGTGTGCCTTTGTATATGTCTGTGTATATGTCTGTGTTTATGTCTATGTGTTCACATATGCATTTCTGTGTGTCTGTGTGTTCACATGTCTGTTTATGCATACATCTGTGTATGTCTCTTTGGGTCTGTATCTGTGTGTTTCTTTGTCTCTGTGTGCATGTGTGTATGCACATGTGTTCATCTGTGTTTATGTCTGAGTGTCTGTGTTTTTGTATATGGCTGTATGTCGTATGTTTGTGTGTTCATGGGTGTCTATTTATATGGTGTGTGTGCATCTGTCTATGTAGATGTCTGTGTGCGCATAACTAAGTCTCTATGTATAATTCTGCAATGTATGTCTCTGTATATGTCTGTGTGTATCTCTCTGTGTATATGTCCGTGGGTATGTATCTTGTATATATGTGTGTGGCTGTCTATATATATGTGTGTATGTGTTTATGTCAATTTTTGTCTCTATGTGTGCATGTTGTGAGACTGTGTATAATTTTACATTGTGATTGTGCTACATGTGGGACTTTCTGTATGTCTGTGTGAGTCTGTCTGTATCTGTGTCTACGTGGGCATGTGTGTGTCTGTGCATATGTATGTGTCTATGGGTCTGTCAAATGTCGATGAATGTGTGTGTGTTCCAGGGCCACTGTGGTGCTCCTCTGGATGATGAAGGCACGACCTTCGTGTGTGTGTCTGTGTATGTGTGTTCTCATGTGTTGTGTCTTGGTATGTCTGTGTGCCTGTGTATACATGTGTGTATATGTGCATGTCTCTATATGTTTGCATGTGTCTTGTGTGTGAGTGTATCTTTGTCTGTGTCTCTCTGTGCACATACGCATTTGTGTATATCTCTGTGTGTGTCTGTGTGATCATATCTATGTGTCTATGTAGATGTGTGTGTCTCTGTGCATGTGTTATCTGTGAATATTGTCTTTATTTTGTGTGCGTCTATGTCTGTGCATATGTGTGTGTTGTCTGTGTGAGGAGTTTGTGTCTCTGTATGAATGTGTATCTGTGTATAAACGTCTGTGTGTATCTGTGTGTCCAGGTAAAAATCTATGTCTTTGTGTTCATCTGTGTATGTCTGTATGTCTTCATGTCTATGTTTGAGTAAATTTGGTGTGTGTGTCTGTATTTCTATGTTTAGGTAAATGTCTGTGTGTCAGTGTATATGTCTGTGTGTGTATGTCTGATAACTGGGCTCATGTGTCTGTTTGTAAATATGGGTGTGCTGTGTATATGTCTGTGATTCTCGATGTGTAAATGTGTCTATGTATATATCTATTAGTGTCTTGTGTTTACACTATGTGTATCTATGTATATATCTGCATATGTGTCTGTGTATATGTCTGTGTGACTCTATGTACACATGTGTGTATGAGTTTTTATTTGCTGTATGAGTCTGTATGTGTACATGTATGTTTCTGTGTTAATATTTGTGTCTCTGTGCATGCCGGTGTTTGTGCATTTGTCTTGTGTATCTCTGTGTGTATGTTTGTGAATAAATCTGTGTGTCTGTGTATGTATTTGTGTCTGTGTATAAGTTTGTGTGCATATCTGTCTGTGTCACTGTATCTGTGTATCTACGCATATATCTTTTTGTATATATGTGTCTGTCAGAGTGTGCACATGTGCGTATGGATGTCTATGTGTATATGTTAATTTTTGTCTGTGTGTGCGCATGTTGTGAGTCCAAGTATAAATCCATTTTGTTACTGTGTGGCATGTGAGTTTGTATATCTCTGTGTGATTATGTGTGTTTTTTGGTGCATGTCTGTGTGTATCTCTGTGTCATGTGTGTGTGTCTGTGTTCATCATGTCTGTCTGTGTCTGTCTGGGCCCATGTTGTGAGTCTGTGTTTAAGACCATATTGTGACTGTGTTGTACATGGGTGTATGTCTGTGTGTATGTGTGTATGTGTCTATTTGAGTTTGTGTGTGTAACTCTACCAGTGCGTGATATGTGTTTTGATATATGCCTGTGTATCTGTGTATGCAATGGGGGTGCCTATGTACATACACAGAATATATATATATATATATACATATATATATTTGTGTTTTTGTGTCCATCCCTATATGTGTGTCTGTGAATACTTTGTGTGTATATGATTGTATCTGTGTATATCTGTGCCACTGTCTTTGAACCTATGTGTATGTATATGTCTTTATATCTGTGTATATGTGTGTCTTTGTCTTTGTGACCGTGTGTGCACATGTGTGTTTCTGTGTATGTTTGTGTATGTGCACGTGTTGGTACAGATGTGTATGTGGCTCTGTACGTCTGTCTGTGCATATGTCTGTTTGTGTCTGTGTGTGCGCATCTTGTGAGTCTGTAAGTCTGTGTTGTGATTATGTGGCATGGGAATGTGTCTGTGTAGGTGTGTGTGTCTTTATATCTGTATTAGTGTGTGCCTGTTTCTGTGTATGTCTGTGTGTGCATGTGCCTGTGTATCTGTGTGCACATGTGTCTGTGCACAAGTGTGTATCTCTTTATATGTTTGTGTGCCTATGTATATGTGTTTGTGTCTGTGCAGATGCTGTGAGTCTGTATATAAGACCGCGTTGAGACTGTGTTGCATGTGGATATGTGTCTGTTTATATGCCTGTGAGTCTGTGTATTGTGTGTGTCTTGTTATATGCCTGTGTGTATAACTGTGTGTGCACTGGGTGTCTTTGAGTCTATGTGACTGTGTGCTTGTGTGTGCATGTTGTGTATCTGAATATGTCTGTGTATATGCCTGTGTGTCTGTGTATATGTCTGTGTCATTGTATCTGTATCTACATATATAGAAGTGTCTCTTCACTGAGTGCACATGTGTGTCTCTGTGTATATGTGTGTGCATGTGTTAGTGTCTGTGTATATGTCTGCATGTGCAGATGTGTCTATGCACTGTGTGTGGTCTTCTATATATCCGTGTGTCTGTGTATATGTCTGTTTTGTGCATATGTATGAATCTGTGCATCAGTCTGTGTTGTAACTGTGTGGCATTGAGTGTGTCTGTGTATATGTCTGTGCGTGACTATGTGTATAGCTTGGTATGTGTCTGTGTGTATCTGTGTCTGTCTATATGTCTGTGTAATTATCTGTGTTCATGTATATGCGCACGTATCTGTGTGTCTGAATATGTCTATGTATATCTTTGTGTCTCTTATGTCAGTGTGTGTGCAAGAATACCTCTGTATGTCTTTGTTTCTCTATGTGGGCATGTATGTTTCTGTGTGAAAACCAGTGTGTATAAACATATGCCTGTATGCATGTCTGTGCGTCTGTGTATCCATGTGTCTCTACATGTATATATGTACGTGTGTCTGTCAGTGTGTACATGCATGTAGATGTGTCTGTGTCTGCATTTATGTGCATGTCTGTGTATATATGTCTGTGTACATGTATGTTTGCATATGTGTATCTATATATCTGTGTCAGTGTGTGTGCATGTGTTTCTGTGTGTGCCTATTTATGTCTGTGCATTTGTGTCTGCATATACCTATGTCTCTGTGTGTGTGCATGTTTGTGTCTCTGTATGTATTTGTGTTTGTGTGTATCTATGTGTCTGAAAGTTTTGCCTGTGTATACGTCTCTGTATGTGTCTGTGTGAGTGTGCATGTGGATGTGTATCTGTGTATGTCTCTGTGTATATCTATGTCTGTGTGGGAATATGTCTGTGTGTCTGTCTCTGCATGTGTGTTTGTGTCTGGGTATCTTTCTGTATCTGTGTGTATCTGCCTATGTATATGTATATGTTTGTGGGACTCTGTGTCTATGTCTAAATGTGTATTTGTGCCTGGGTGTATGTATCTACTTGTGTGTTTAATGTCTCTGTGTGTGCATGTGTGAATGTGTGTGTGCATGTGAGGTGTCTATATGAATGTGTATGTGTGTACGTTTGGTGTCTGTGTGCATTATGTGTCTGTGTGCATGTGTTTTTCTGTGCAAATATCTGTGTATGTCTATGTGCATGTGTCTCTGAATAAATGCATGTCTCTGTGTGTACATGAGTCTATGTGTATGTCTATGCAAGTGCCTCTGTATATATCTGTGTCTCCCTGTGTATGAGTCTCTGTATTTATCTGTGTCTGTGTATATGCATGTTTCACAATGCGTGTCTCTCTATGCACGTAAGTTTTACTGTGTATATAAGTGTGTGCATGTGTGGCTGGGTGTTTGTGCATGTTTGTATGTGTGCATGGATGTGTCTGTGTGTGCATGTGTGTACATCTGTGTTTGTCTTGTGTACAAAGGTGTATGTGCCTCTATATCTGTGTCCATGTGTGCATGCTACGTCTTTGTTTTACGTCTGTGTATATGAGTATGCATGTGTGTGTGTCTGTGTGTGTCTTTGTATTCTGTCTGGGTCCTGAGTGTATGTCTACGTGTATGTGTCTGTGTGTTTGTGGTGGGAGGCACGTGAGTGAGCAAGTCTGTACAATCTCTGCAGAGAGTGCCCAGAGCGGGGCAGAGGTGGGTGTGGTCAGTGTGCTCCAGTCAGAGCTGCAAATGGACAGAGGGCGCGGAAACTTTCCCCAAGCTTACCAGCAGCACAGACACGGTGCCAGGGCTGGGTCCCACCACACACGTGTGTTCCAGGGCCGCTGTGGGCTCCTCTGGACGATGACGGCACAACCTTCGTCACTGCTGCTCAGGAAACGCCGGCACCTGCATGCAGAGGGCAAGGCCCGAAGGGCTGCACCCCTTCCACCCCGTGTAGGTCAAAGGCAGCAATGGCCCTCGCGGGACAGAGACGCACACAAGGGTCGACCCAGTGACCTGGGCTTGTGCCCCGGCACCTGCTGTGGTCCCCTGAGCCCTGCCAGGGGTGATCTCTGAGCCCAGAGCCCATAGTAAACATGCGTGACGCCAAGTGTGACCCAGAATCATCCCCAATCACCCCAAAAAGAAAACACAATCATCTCTTGAGGAAAAAAGAGATGTTTCTACCTACCTCCTGAGTCAAGGCAGGAGAAGAAAGATTCCTTCAGGGGACCCAACGGACCGGGGCTCCCGTGACAGGGAAACGGCTGCCTCTTCTCTAAACACTCCGGCACGAGTGAGCCTGCAGTCGCGGGAGATGCACGGAGACTCTGGCACACAGACCCCACTGCGAGGAAGGGACACAGCACACAGCTTACAGAGCAGCTTAGAAGACACAGTCAAGTGTACAGATTGGACCAGGGCTGAGCCGCAGGACAGTGGGGAAGGCGTCTGTCTGCCCTACATGCGATGGACCAAGGTTCCAAACCCCCTTCTTACCAGGAGTGTCTTCAGAGCAGAGCCAGCAGTGAGCCCTGAGCACCACCACGGGAACCAAAAACCCTGAAATAATAATAATATTAAAATGTGCAGATTATTCTTTAAAATCAATGTGCAAGACACGTGAGTGGAAATTGGAGCCAAGACTGAGACGAGAGATGCCAACACGGAGCGAGGAGAGATTGCAGGACCCGGGAGCGCATGTTGCTGTCAGCAGGGCAGACTGCCGTGTCTTCAAGCCATGTTCCGGAACCCCAGGGGCAGGACAGACTGCGGGCCTGCCCATGAAGCAGAGGGGAACCAGAAACCGGAGACCGGGTGGCAGGGGAGTATAGACTCATACACGGACACACACACATACATACAGCCTCAAGGCTGCAAGGGTCCAAAATTCGTTGTGCCAACCGCCAGTGCGGACACAGAAGAGACCACCAGGACAGAGACAGTTGGAAATGCTAACTCTGGGGGAACCGAGTTCTGACAGGAGGGAAGGGGACATGCCGACCGGGAAAAGAGCCAGAAATAAGTAGGTGGGGTTGAGTCTGTGCTTGGGGGTTTCTCTGCGTCTGGTCTGGTTTGGTTAGGGGGCCACACCCGACAGTGGTCCGAATGCAGTCCTGGCCAACACGGGGAGCATACAGCATGCCAGGGAGGAAACCCAGGAGAGCAGCACGCATATCTCCAAGTCTCCCAAAGGCCTGCAGCTCCCCCAGCAGTGAGTTCTGTGTGTACCCAGAGGCCACAATCCCAAGGACCAGGTCTCACAAGGAGACAGGCCCAAGGCCCTCGCAGAGGCTCGCGTGCCAGTCCTCCTTTGAACAGAAGGGCCAGCTCTGTTCCCTGATGGGCAGGGCGGGCTGCTGGCCAGGGCGGCCCCTTTCCTGGGAGCATGGCGCCCCCTGACGGCACCGCACGCACCGGCCCAGGTACACAGTGGGGGACACGCCCGGGCAGGGGGGCTGCTGTTCAGACACACAAGCTCTGCCCCCACAGGAAGCACGGGTCCTGGAGGGGGACAGGGCTGCAGGGCACTGCCTGACGCTGACCAGCCCCAGCCTGTCCAGCCAACACGGTAGGCTCTGGGGGTAGCCCGCAGAATGCGCAGAGCTCCCCACACTGCAACCCAACCCCTGCTTATACCCTCGTGCAAAAGAATGAACTACATATACATGTACACAGGTGTACACACGTATGTATGTACATGTGTATGTATATATACACACAAATATATATCACAAATGTGTATGCATATATACATATACTATGTGTGTACACATGTGGACATGTGTGTATGTATGTGTGTGTGCATAATCCTTGAATTTTTGGCTCCGAGAGTCTATTACATCATGATTTTCTAAAACTCTAAAACGATGCTTATTTGAAAAAATTTTGTTGCAGAGTTACAAGACAGAACTGAGTTATCTATATTTCCCAAAGAGTGCCTTCGACACGAAGCCTAGAAAAAGTGATTATGGATTATGTTCTATTCGTGGTATCTCTGTTTTGCAAATTAAATTTGTGATGGCACATTAGCTCAGAGATATGAATATTTTAATAACGCCAGATGCAGAAATTGCAAGGAGAATGAATTAGGATTCAAAAATGTTTTCAGTTCCAAGGAACTGGATTTCACGTAGATTTATGTTCCCTCCACAGAGAGAAGAGATACTCTAATTTACTGCAATTTTACTTTAACTGTTTTAACCGTTTAGTGTTCTTCTTTTAACAAATTATCGTTCCAACAGATTTAAGATATTAAAAATCATCCAAAGCTTTGCGCTACCTAGTAAACTATTTTCACACTGAAGAGGATCTACCTTGAGATGTCAACCTGACTAATATGATTCAGGCTGTTAGAAATGAAATAGGCCAGCAAGCAACAGCGCTCTTCTTTGAGCCTTGCATGTATATGTGTACACATATATACACACATATATGTATGTCTACAGTATTTGGCCTCACAAATGCTTAAAACGTGCTATAGGACCATTATTTCCTTACTATGCGTGACAATCATTTCATTATTCCTACCTGGTAAACTCACCGTGAACCCTGCTACAGCCGCGGATGATAAGACACAACCATGGGCATTTCTCTGAACAAACACTCCACACTCCTGACATGTTCCACAGTGTCACGGACCTTCTCTGTCACTCAGGTGGCAGTGGCACCCACAATGCACCGGCCAATCATTTGAATCAGAGAGGCTAAGCAGACTAGCCAGGAACACAGCGCTGGAGCCGGGCCCTCTGCGGACACCAGGGCAATCCAGGCCACGGGCCAGTGCCCCGACAGCAGGCACAGACCAGCCCTAGGACCGTGTGCAGAGCAGGCGCCGAGTTTCCGAGTCCCCGACCAGTGTGGTGCTCACCGGTGTACTCACCTGGCCAGAGTCCACAAGGAGGTCACCAGGCAGTATCTGCCCCGCCTGTCCCCCGGGCAAGTCTCCGGCTGCTGACCAGCTCCCGGGCCGCTGCTCTTGATGGTTCCAGACTCCTGGCCGAGAAGGAGACGCACGTGAGCTGGGGCGCGGCCAGGGGGGTATGGCACACACCAACAGGGCCGGGAGGAGGCTCGGTGGTGGTAAGCTCGCCCAAGTGTGTCGGGGCGAGGAGCAGTGAGGACAGAGAAGGGACCAGTATGACAATGAGAGCTGGAGATGGTCACTCTGACAAGGACCAGGTGTTGAAAGGAGGGAAAGGGATGTGCATGATGACCTTCCGGCCCCTGTACTGCAAAGCCTAATGCCCAAGAGGAGGGAGAAACAGAGAACAGAGACAGAGACAGAGAGAAAGAGAGGGAGAAGGAGAGAGACAGGGAGGGGGGCAGAGAGAGAGACAGAGGCAGAGACAGAGGCAGAGAGAGAGAGAGAATCCACAGTAATCTAAGCACTACACAGAGATAAACGTGTATGTGGAATCCAGTTTATTTCCGGGGCTGAGACAGGAAAGACCATGAGTGGCTGTCAACTGCTTACCTGGGGGGCGCAGCAGCACTGTGGGCCTGAGAGACAGCACAGGGGGGGTGGCCAGCAACAGACCTGGAGCAGATTGGAACCCCTGCCTGAGAAGCTACAGCAGGAACAAAGGCCAGGAAAGGAATTTCCAAGAAGACCACACCCACTCTCAAACCCACCCCCTTGGCAACCTCCCTAGTGACAGACTCTTACCTGGGTAGAAGCCCCAGGTGTGGCCAGGCTGGAAAAAACCCTATGAAAGCCACCTTGAGCAAAGGGAGGGGCCACATGTGCTGCTTGTGCCCAAGTGGCCGGGCACCTGTGTCGCCCGCATCTCCCCTCTTGGGGGTTGTCCTCTGATCCTTCCCAGTCTCCTGCTGGGGTGTGTGTAGACCATCTCTGCCTCTGGAGAAGGCCACGGTTCTCTCTTCAGCGTGGTCCTCTCCCCTCTTTCCCACTTTCTCTCCTTCCTCCCTAGCTCAGGCTGGGGAAGCTGAGATAATGGGCAAGACCTAGGGCGAATAGCCTGACAGGGATCTGCCAAAAACCCAATTTCCATCTCAAAGGGTCTGCTTGAAACCCCCCTGATCTCTAAAGTCTGCACCCCCTATAACACAAACAGCCGGTTCCTTATGAAAACCCCACAAAATAAACTACATTCCTTCCCATTCCTTCCCACCTGGGGAGTTTCTCTAGTACACCACACAACTCATCACCATAGTATTCCTCCCTCTCCCTTTGTTTTCTCTTCCTCCTTTCTAATAAAGGAGCCCATTAGCTAATAGGCTAATTAACTGAGGCTCTATACTTTCCAACTGAGTATGAGGGTTCTCAGGACTCCCAACTTCCATTCCTGAAAATACTGGAGAGCTGGGACATGCCAACCAACAGAGACCCTCCGTCCTGCCTCATCTGCCTCACTGACCCCCAGGCGCGTGAGAAATGGGGTTCCTTCCGGGTGATTCCCACCAAACCTTTAAGGACTGGCAAATGGTAAGGGTCAGAACATGCTCAGAGCCAGTAGAATGAGGACCGTATCCCGTTTTGCCCTGCATCCATCAGAAAATCAACCCTACTGGGTGGAAAAAAGTGATTCACACGTCCCTCCTCATTTCCATCTCGAATAAAACAGAATCGGACGCCCCTTCTCGTTTCCATCTACGCCTTTTCACCTCGGGACCCTGGAGTGCGGTGCGTTTTCGGCTCTGCTTGGTACCCGCGTGGGCTAGCTAGCGCCCGGGGCTGGGATGCTGGGGTGAGGGATGTGGGGATGCAGGGATGCACGGATGCGGAGATGCAGGGATGCTGCTGGGCGGCCTCCCTAGTGCATCCCGCCCCGCCCCCGCCCGCCTCCCGGGCTCCAACGTCACCTGCGCGGGGCAGTACCTGGGCCCGGGGCCAGCCAGCAGCCTGCGGGCGGGGCGCGCTCACTCTCTGGCAGGGGGCACAGCTGCTCAGTGTGTGCTCTGGCTGCCAGGGGCAACAGGGAAACCTGCGCAGGGAACCACTTCCGGGGTCGCTGGCCAGCAGAGGCAACCACTTCCGGGGCGCGGCAAAGGACTGGTGTTCGGGCTCAGGAGGCTCCCCGGGGGGCGGGGGCGACTGGAACGCGGCGCTTCGGTTTCCTGATACACTGAAGGGCCGGGGCGAGTCCAGTACAAAGCTTGGCCTGTCCCTTGTCAGTCACACGCGCCAGGGGCCGTGGGCGCGCTCGACAAGCGGCCAAGCCAGTGACGATGACGTCACAAACGAGACCCCGGCCCCGCTCGTACCTTCCTGGGCGGGGCCGCGCAGCGTGATTTTGTCACAAAGTCTCGTGGGGGGGGCGGCGTCTCCTGGCCACGTCCCCGCCCCCACACCTGTTCCCTCTGGACCTTCCCAGGAGGCGCGCGGCGCAGAGAGGCGGGGCCTCGAGGAGAGGCCGGCCCCGTCTTCCAGTTCCGGGCACGGACGCGGACCGCAAGGGGGCGGGAGATATGGAAGCGAGCCGCACTCCTATTGGTCGAGCGGAGCGAGAGGCGGGCCGTGCGGGGCCCGGGCGCTCTGATAGGCGGCGCGCGGTTGAGTGGCGGCCTGGTGGCCCCGAGCCGTAAGCAAGGGGTATTCAGCTGGGGAAGGGATTCGGGTCCCCAGGTGGACAGGGTGGGCTCCGGGCGGTAGCGGGGAGGCGGGCCCGTCACCAGGCCTCGGTGTCGCATCCGGCCGGGGGCTTGGGGCGCACGCCCCGGACCCCAGGACTCCGCAGACGGCCCGGCGGCCCCTGAACCCCGGGGAGCTCCAGGCACCTGCTTTGGGCGCACGGCTGCAGCGACACACTGGCACCCGGGGCGTGTGTGTTTCTGTGTGTGTGTGTGTGTACACAATGACACAATGGAAAGAGTTCAGGATTGCTGCCAGATGGGTGTGTGTGTGTGTGTGTATGTGTGTGTGTGTACACGTATGCACAATGAAAAGAGTTCAGGTTTGTTATAGGATGGCAGTTTGCAGGGTTGCATGGTGCACCACCCCAGGGACAGTTGTGTGTGTATGTATAAACAATGGAAAGAGTTCAGGATTGGTTGTGTGCATGTGTGTGTGTATGCACAATGGAAGCAATTCAGGATTGTTGCAAGATGGCGGTTTGCAGGATTGCATGATACAGCACCCCAGGGAGGGGTGGTGTGTGTGTGTGTGTGTATGTATGTACGCACAATGGAAACAATTCACGTTTGGGGTGTTTGTGTTTGTGTGTGTACAATACAATGGAAAGAGTTCGGGATTGTTGCAGGATGGCAGTTTGCAGTATTGCATGGTGAAGCACCTTGGAGAGGGGTGTGTGTTTGTGTGTGTGTGTGTGTGCACATATGCACAATGGAAAGAGTTCAGGATGGCTGCAGGATGGCAGTTTGCAGGATTGCATGGTGCAGCGCCCCGGGAAGGGGGTTCTATCGATTATATAGATGCAGCCTCGCTCCAGCCAGGCCTGGGGGTCAGGGGCCGCAGTTTCAAACCTGCAAAAGCATCAACATTTCTATCGACCCCCTTCGACCCCGGTGCTCTTGGCAAACTGGGATGCGTTCCAGTGGGACCCTCGGAAATTCTGATCTCTGCAGATGTTACTTTTCTCTACCCTCTCTCCACCCCCCAAAGTTCCATAAAAATCTAGGGAAAATAATAAACTAAGAACAGTGGGGGGAAGGGGCAAATACTTTGGGCGTTCTCCGTGTTTAGGTCACCCAGGGGCCCGACCTGCCCGCAACCATCGTGTCCTGGAGGCACCAGGGGACTGGCATCTAGGGGTGCAAAAGGGCCGGAATGGGGAGACAGAGCTGCCTCAGGGGCCACTCCCACAGCCCCCGTAGGTGAACCCGGCAAGGAGGGGCTGGGTGCAAGCCGGCCTGAGCCCCCGCCTTTCTCTCTTCAGCCTTCACATGGCTGATCACTCTTAGAGGCGATTCAACCTCAAGGCCTGGCCCCCAGCTCTGCTGAGGGTTCAGAACCCGCCCTGCTGGGCAGCAGAGACTCTCAGCCCGAGTCTCTGCGTCTCTGTCTGCCCTGTCTGTGTGGGCGCCTGTGGACATTTGCCTGTGGATGGAGTCCTCTGTCTCTGTGGGTCATCAGCTCGGTCTACATCTGTCCCTGCCCGAAGCTGCGACTGTCCCCATCCACAGGTCTATGTCATCCGTCCATCCTGTCTCCGTGGTTATGGCACATCTTGACGTTTTCATCCTCTGTGTCACCACCTCTATGTCCTGTCAATCACCGTCATGTTTATCCCAAGTCACCATTTGTGTTATATCATGTATATGTCAGATCGATG
Organism: Sorex araneus; assembly: GCF_027595985.1. Classification (NCBI taxonomy): domain Eukaryota; kingdom Metazoa; phylum Chordata; class Mammalia; order Eulipotyphla; family Soricidae; genus Sorex; species Sorex araneus. Next base: position 5,184,653 of record NC_073313.1, read on the forward strand.
TGTTTATGTGTTTGTGACCGACAATTTATATCTGTGTCCTGTTGATCACTGTCTGCATTGATGTTGACACCATGTCACCATCCATGTGTCCTATCACTGCAATCATGTCACACCTCTATGCCTGTGTTACGTCTGCCACCATCTGTATCTGCGTCATATCTGCCACCGTCTCATCGATGCTTATGCCATGTCACCATCTCTGTGTCATGCCATCTGTTTCAGCTATATACTATGTCATATCTGTTTATATCATCTGTCACCATTTATGACTATCATATCAGCCTCTGCGGTTATGTGGGTATCATGATTGTCACCACCTTTACGCCAGGCCACTGTCTGTCATCATCAGTACATCAGTCCTGTCTGTCACCATCTAGATCTAGTCCCGTCCCCATCTCCATGTTCATGTCACAATATGTGACCTCTGCACGTTTACGTCATCTCTGTCAGCATGCATATCTCTGCCATGCCCGTCACCATGCAGAGGTCATATCTGCCACTCTGTGGTGTCTGTCACCACCCATATGTGTATCTGTGACCTCTCACGTCACACGCTTGTGCATGTTTCTGTCACCATCTCCAGGCTAGTGTCATCTCTCTGCCGTATCTAATGTTTCTGTCATATCATATATCATGCCTGTCGCCATTTTCTCTACATCTCTATCCGATCACTGTCTACATGTGTATTTAGGTTTCTGTTCATACTCATCACTGTCTCTATGTTTGTCATCTCTATATTGTATCGCTCTCTATCTGTTTGTTGTATCTGCATGTTATGTCATCCATATGTCTATCTCTGTTGATGTCATCCATAAGTCATGTGTATATAGCACCTGTATCTGCTTATCTCATCTGTATTCCATATGTCTCTGGTTATGTCATCTGTATGTCATTTCTCTATGTTTATGTCATCTGTATGCGGTATCTCTATGTTTATGTCATCTGTATGTCATTTCTCTATGTTTATGTCATCTGTAGGTTGCACTATGTTTATGTCATCTGTATGTTGCATCTCTATGTTTATTTCACATGTATATATCTGTATATTTATGGAATCTGTATGTTGTATATTTATGTCATCTGTATGTTGCATCTCTGTGTTTATGTCACCTTATGTTGGATCTGTTTATGTTATCTGTATGTTGTATATCTTTATGGTATCTATATGTCATATCTCTATGTCATCTGTATGTATCTGTATGTTTATGGCATCTATATGTATCTGCATGCTATGTGATCTGTATGTCACATCTAACTGTTTATGTCATCATGTTGTATCTCTCTGTTTATGTCATCTGTATGTACTGTACTGACCTGCGTTGCTCAAACCATTGCAGCCTTTCCTCACACCATCACACACATTACCCACAGCCATTACAGTGCTACTCAGCCAGGACATCATTACTCATACAGTCACTCACCCCAGATCTCAACCTGTTACTCACAATGTTACCCTCATGTGTTACTCACAATGTTACCCTGATACTGACCCATGTTACTCGCTCCATCGCACACTTTCCTCACACCATCACTCACAGCCATTACACTGAGACTCAGGCAGGACACTATTACTCATACCATTACTCACCCTAGAACTCAACCTGTTACCTGCAGTGTTAACCACAGCCATTGTTCACACTGTTACTCAGTCAATGCACCATCAGTCACAGTAACTCACACAGTGTTCACAGCGGTTGCACCGTTAGCCATGACACCACTACTCACACCATTACTCACCCCCTCACTCACCCTCAACTCCCACTGTCACCGTGCTTATGCCATTACCCACGCCACTCCGCTGTTACTCGCACCATTATAGCCATCAGTCTGTAGCCAATTTATATCTGTGTCCTGTTGATCACTGTCTGCATTGATGTTGACACCATGTCACCATCCATGTGTCCTATCACTGCAATCATGTCACACCTCTATGCCTGTGTTACGTCTGCCACCATCTGTATCTGCGTCATATCTGCCACCGTCTCATCGATGCTTATGCCATGTCACCATCTCTGTGTCATGCCATCTGTTTCAGCTATATACTATGTCATATCTGTTTATATCATCTGTCACCATTTATGACTATCATATCAGCCTCTGCGGTTATGTGGGTAACATGATTGTCACCACCTTTACGCCAGGCAACTGTCTGTCATCATCAGTACATCAGTCCTGTCTGTCACCATCTAGATCTAGTCCCGTCCCCATCTCCATGTTCATGTCACAATATGTTACCTCTGCATGTTTATGTCATCTCTGTCAGCATGCGTGTCTCTGACATGCCCGTCACCATGCAGAGGTCATATCTGCCATTCTGTGGTGTCTGTCACCACCCATATGTGTATCTGTGACCTCTCATGTCACACGCTTGTGCATGTTTCTGTCACCATCTCCAGGCTAGTGTCATCTCTCTGCCGTATCTAATGTTTCTGTCATATTATATAACATGCCTGTCGCCATTTTCTCTATATCTCTATCCCATCACTGTCTGCATGTGTATTGAGGTTTCTGTTCATACCCATCACCGTCTCTATGTTTGTCATCTCTATATTGTATCGCTCTGTATCTGTTTGTTGTATCTGCATGTTATGTCATCCATATGTCTATCTCTGTTGATGTCATCCATATGTCATATGTGTATACCACCTGTATCTGCTTATCTCATCTGCATGCCATATGTCTCTGTTTATGTCATCTGTATGCCGTATCTCTATGTTTATGTCATCTGTATGTCGCATCTCTATGTTTATGTCACCTGTATATATCTGTATGTTTATGGCATCTGTATGTTGTATCTTTATGGCATCTGTATGTTGCATCTCTGTGTTGATGACACCTTATGTTGTATCCCTGTTTATGTCATCTGTATGTTGTATCTCTTTATGGTATCTGTATGTCATATCTCTATGTCACCTGTATGTATCTGTATGTTTATGGCATCTGTATATATCTGCATGCTATGTGATCTGTATGTCACATCTACCTGTTTATGTCATCATGTTGTATCTCTGTTTATGTCATCTGTATGTACTGTAGTGACCTGCGTTGCTCACACCATTGCAGCCTTTCCTCACACCATCACACACATTACCCACAGTCATTACACTGTTTCTCAGCCAGGACATCATTACTTACACTGTCACCCACCCCAGAACTCAACCTGTTACTCACAATGGTACCCTCACATGTGACTCACACTGTTACCCTGGTACTGACCCACGTTACTCACTCCATTGCACCCTTTCCTCACACCATCACTCACAGCCATTACTCTGTGACTCAGCCAGGACACTATTACTCATACCATTACTCACCCTAGAACTCAACCTGTTACCCGCAGTGTTACCTACAGGCATTGCTCACACTGTTACTCAGCCACTGCATCATCAGTCACAGTTACTCACACAGTGTTCACAGCGGTTGCACCGTTAGCCATGACACCACTACTCACACCATTACTCACCCCCTCACTCAACCTCAACTCCCACTGTCACGGTGATTATGCCATTATCCACGCCACTCCACTGTTACTCGCACCGTTATAGCCATCAGTCTCACTGTAGCCATTATACCCTTACTCACACTGTGACTATGTGTGAGTACACCTTGACTCACACTGTTATAGCCATTACACTCATATCATTACCCTTTCACCCACTCTCTCACTCACATCATTACCCTGCTATGCTGACTGTTACTCACTGCTGTTACTCACACACCTCTGGCCTGTCATGCATGGACGTTTTGTGTTGCAAAATTCTGTTTTCATCCCTAAAGTCACCGCTAAACTTTTCCGTGAGAATGACAAAGGATGTCCCCTCCCCCATCCATGCCATTCTGCTGTCCCTTTCTGGAAGAAGACAGTGTCTGCAGGTGTCTGTGCCTGGGTTGGTCCTTCCCGCGTCCAAACGCTGTGGTCGGACCATTCTAAGGAGTCTCGGGTTCTTTCTGGAGGTAGGTCAAGCCGGAGTGAAAACGGTTTCAGTTTCCAGAACTTGGAGGAGAAGGAACGAGAGTGGGCTTTGGGTGGGTCCTCGGATCCGTTTCTGGAACGGAAAGGGCTGGCGGGGTGACTTTAAACCATCTGGTTTGTCTCAGGCTGGAAATGAGCAGAGACACCCGCCAGGCATGTCCACCTTGTCATGTTTTAGGGACGCAAGACCATGGAGTGGAGACAATGTCCCTTCACCTACAGAACAGCCTGGTGCTCGGAAACACCCCACACACACACTGATCCACACCGCCAACGTGATAGGAAGGGCGGGCAAAGTTTCTGGGGGTTTCCCGATCACTTCACCACTTCTTATTTCCTATTTGTTCCTTTCCTTGCTAGGGCAGTACGGCCATGGCCAAATAGCCCAGGAGGCCGCACGTACCCATTTGTTGAGTGATATTCACCAGCACGCACAGACACCAGGGAGCAAAACTCAGGCAGGAGTGCACACACCTCACCAAGGCAGCATGGTGGAAACACACGGAAAACCACGGAAGAGTTGGAACAAAGGGGCAAAGTCCACTCATTGTCAGGAAACATATGCAGCTCTGAGACATCGGCCAGTCTTAGGAAAATGGGCCATCACCGCCTCCCACGTGACCTGAGCCCACAGCCACGGCCAGCCACAGCCACGCCCTCTCTGCTCTCCCTGGGCTTCACATCATTCCGAGCACCTGGGTTGGAACCTGGGTCAAAGCTGCCTCGGCACCTCTCATGAGAGACAGGACCTTGCCCTCCCGTGCGCTCTCTCTTAGACATCAGTAATTTTATCAGAAAATGGACTCAGAAATTCTTCCGTGTAGCTGAGAGGCTCTTCTTCATCTATACCGTGCTAAATCGTGGAACGATTTTTTTTTCAGCTTCAGGGGCCACAGGTGGCAGTGATTGGGGCATACCCTCGGCTCTGCACTCAGGGTCACTCCTGGCTGGTTCGAGGGACCATGTGCAGTGCTAGAGATCAAACCCAACTCAAGTACATGCAGGCAAAGTGCCCTACCACTATGCTATCCTGACAGTCTCCTGCAGTGATTTTCCTGGTGGCTCCGGGACACTCTCTGTGAACTACTGTGTACTTCAGGCCTCCGTTTGCTTTAGGGCGCTAAATTTGGGGATACTCTAGAGCAAACACTTCCCGGCCCCTCCTGGGCCCTCTCCCGTCTCTCTCAGCTCTCCATGGGCATCATCTCGTTCTTTCCCAAACTCCTCTCTCTTCTCACAGTTGAGCACGAACCAGTAGACGCAGGAAGTAACGTCTCCACATTCCAGGACTGCTACAAAAGTCACTGTTCTCCGTGAGCAGGCAAAAAAGAGGAAGGGTTTCAGGAAGGGTGCCGGGCTCTCACCAGGCCTGGATTGAATTCCTGGTTCCGCACATGGTTCCCAGAGCCCCAAAGAGTTATCCGAGCACAGAGCTGGGAGTCAGCCCTGGGCATAGCTGGGTGTGGCTGCCCCAAAACAGAGAGAGAAAGAAGAGAAAATGGAAAAGGAGAACAGGACGAGGAAGGAACGGGGAGGGGAGCACAGGAGAGGAGAGGAGGAGGAGAAAGAGGAGGAGGAAGAGGAAGAGAAAAGGAAAGGAGGAGGAGGAAGAAGGGAGGGGTGGGAGAGGAGGGGAGGAGCAGGGTGGGGAGGGAAGGGGAGAGGAGGAGAGCAGAGAAGATCTATTTGACCTAGAGGTGGGGGAGGACAGAGAGAACTGAAGAGACAGAATGAGAGAGACAGAGTGACAGAATCAGAGAGATAGGGAGACAGAGAACCAGAGAGACAGAGCCAGAGAGAGCCAGGGAGAGACAGAGAGCCAGGAGAGAGACAGAGAGCCAGAGACACACAGAAGAGAGACAAAGAGACAGAATAAGAGAGAGACAGAAACAGAGAGTCAGAGAGTGAGAAAGAGAGGCAGGCAGACAGACAGAACTAAGAGAGACAAAGAGATAGAATGAGAGAAACAGAGAAACAGAGGACCAGAAAGAGAGAGAGAGACCAAAGAGAGACAATGAGACAGAATGAGAGAGAGAGAGACAGACAGACAGAGAGCTAGAGAGCCAGAGACAGAGAGATGCCGGGGTTAGGCAGGCTGTGGGAAGGGTCATGGTGGAAGGCTCAGAGGTGTGGAGGGTGGGCCAGGAGAGGTGAGGCAGGGAGGGAGCGAGCACCCTGCCTGGGGTCTGAGTGTGGTTGGTGCAGGGCTCTGGCGGGCGGGGGCAGAGCTCAGCCTCAGGGCTGCAGGAATAAGGAATCGCCCTTTCCCCCAGGAGCTAGCCAAGGCCTCAGTCACCCAGACAGAGAGCGGAGAGCGTGGCCGCTCTGCAGCGCAGGCACCTCGGCGCTCAGAGACCAATGGAGCCGGGCTGGGGGCTGCGGGCGGGCGGGCGGGCAGTCGGGTGTCAGACTCAGCCCCTTCCTGCGGCCCCGGACAGCGTGGGGCCCGCGCCTCCTTCTTCTGCCTCCCTCCCTAGGGCCACAAGCCCCCACCACCCTAGGGACCCGGGCCCAAGGACGCGCCTGCTTGATGCCCGGGACGCGTGGCCCCACGTTCCCGGGGCGCACCACGTTCCCCGGGCACAGGATCGCCAGGAGCGCGCTGGGCCGCAGCGCCGGGCTTCACTGCACACTCGGCCCTGGCCCCGCCGGCCCTGTCACTCCCTGGGGTCAGCAGAGCCCCAGCAAGGACAGCGCACTTGGGTCCCTTAATTCGTCAATGCCTGTTATATAGTTACAATTTCCTGATGTAGTATCAAAAGATCCAAACTTGCATTGGCGTCATGCCAAAGCCCTGTAACATGTTTCTTGATTCATTCCCACGGATATTTGGTCTTGTTATTTTTCATATCAGTAACACAACTCCAAGTAAAGTTATAATGACATCGTAACTTGGATTGAATCAACAAAAATGAAGGTTATTTGACAATAAACACCCGTTTCCCAACACCAATACCCATAATACAATTAGTAATCATACAATTATCACAAGTCACATTCCAAATTCCCTGTTGTAACGTGATATTAGCATACCCAAACATAAATGCCCAAGGAAGTGGCACGCATACTTCAATGGATCCATCAGTTTGATCGGCACCATAACCTAGAGAGAAATCCACATTTTGTTTGTCCTGGTTGCCATTGACTGGCCGCAATTTTTCCACATTATCTGGAAAAGAATCATTGTTTTTCCCCATGGCCAAGGCCATTTTCCATATTCCATTTGATATCCTTCAGTCATCAAAACCCGCGGCGCGTCTTCGACCTTCCATTCTCCATAAATGCTGTTATCTGGTGTGCGAGAATGCCAACAAACCCAGGCAAGATTGTGCATTGTCCAAGAACTGCCCTGTAAGCTTTTGCAAGGGGACCATATAGCAGACAAACATGGTACAAATGTTGGAGAACATGTTTCCAAATCTAAAGGCGACAGAGATTCTCTATGGAAGTGACACCATTTAGAAAACCCTGTTCCATTAATGGTAACAATAGTAGTTAAATTCTTCCAATATATTACATGATCCTATAAGCCCAAACATCCCAAAGTCCCATTAGTGGAAGAATCCCTCACTAAACAAATAGGGGTTCCTCGAGATATTCCGGAGAAAGAAATATCTGACTGGTGCCATATAATATGTGCAGCCCTCATTCCCCAGCCTACTGAGTAGCATTATTATAAAACTGAATCTGCTCTCCTGCCCAAGTGGCTAACTGCAACACCGGGGGATCTAGAATGGAAGTCCAAAACGTGTCTGCCCTTGCTGAATTAAGGAGCATCAGCTGTACAAGGAAGGCAGTCAGGGTCACATGCAATTGACTTCTCTTAACTTGAGAGTATGCCTGTTGGACCTGATCCGTTGTCAATGCGGTCTCGGCAAGGCTGGTTGGATCCACCAACATCATCTGTGCAAATTGATTGATCAAGTTCTTTCTCTGTCTGGCGCACCAACTTCTCCAGCAACCAGCGTGGCCTTTCGGCATCCTGTGGAAAGACACAAACATGCCCTCGTCTCCACATCAATACTGGATCTGGCCCCTACCATTTTCATTCAATGGATCTTTCCATTTTACAAGAGGATGGGATTTTTAAATTTTCTATCTTTTTTCCCACAGCTTCTGTGCTGGGGTATAGCCATCTTCATCAAAAATCAAAAAATTTAAACCAAAAAGAGCATGCTTCAATAGATTTTTAGGTCGTTGAGAATACAACTCCCCCTTTTTGTTTTTTGCAACTGATTTTTAAAAGTTTGGAATGTTCGTTCAACAATACCTTGTCCTTGAGGATTATATGAAATACCCGTCTTATGTATAATATTTATCTGTGTATAAAAGATTGAATTTTTTTCCAGTATAAACAGGGCCATTATCTGTTTTTTATGGTTCAGGGTACTCATAACTGCAAAACAAGCCAAACAATGTTTACCAGCTTCCGCTGTTTGTAAAGTAGCATGTAGAAATCCTGAGTAAGTGTCTATAGTGTCATGAGCATAGAGAAGATTGCCAAAAGCATGAATAAGTGTGACATCCATTTGCCACAGTCCATTGGCTAAAAGGCGTCTAGGATTAATTCCATAATGAGGCACTGAATGCAGCAGAGAACATACTGAACATTGTTTAACAATTTGTCTGGCAACTTCTCTAGGAATATGAAACTGCTGGCAGAGGCTCCTGCTGTTCTGACGGTGAAGTTTAAGGGAGCGGAGAGAGGGTTGAGCTCGGGAAAAGAATATTTCAGTTGCTTTGTCAGCCAGAGCATTTCCCTCCGAAAGAGGTCCAGGAAGGCCAGAATGTGCACAGATATAGCCAAACTAACATGTATGAGTTCACTGATGAATAACAGTTTGAATTTGGTTTTTAAAAAAACCTGTATAAGATGATTAGAAGTTCCAATATACAGAACAGTTTCAATAGCAAGTAAGGCACATACAAAATATCGAGTGTCAGAATAGATATTAAAGGGCACCTCGTTACACAATTTAAGAGCCGGAAGCACAGCATAATGTTCAGTTTCCTGAGCAAAAGTACATCCTGTCTGTCAAACCTTAGTGCCTGCATCTGTTCGTACCACGGCTCAGCCATTAGACGATCCATCAGTAAAAATTAAACCAGCATTAGTAATAGACTGTTGAAATCTATTATGTGGAAAAATAAAGGGAAGAGTCACCATAAAATGTAAAATCTTGTCCTGTGGTAAATGATTGGAAATAGTAGCTGAATAATTTGCTACAGCGATGTCCCATGAATCCAAAAATTGATTTCACCAGTTTTGCTTGTGTTAATCAAAAGGGATTCCAATTGCTCCCTGGTCTTCACGAAAATATAAATTAGATTGTTTTTGACACAGGGCAATTAAAGCAATAAACATCTCATAGTAAGGAGTTCAAACCTCCTGTGGAGATGCTTGTAAATGAATTCATAAAAAGGGCTTATCCTGATATAGTACTGCTGCAGGAATATGGGAAGTGAATATAATATAGAAAGGCCACGGATGAGTATAATTACAATATCCAATGGACGGAGTCATAATGGCCTGTTCAACCAATTTCAGTGCTCTCGGCCTTGAGGTCTTAATGTCCGAAAAGAACTGGGATCCGAATCTCCTTGAAATACATCAAACAGTGGCTTAAGCATGCTAAACACAAGGAAGGCCTAATCCAGTTAATGTCCCCGAGAAGTTTTTGGAAGTCAGAGTCCATAAACTGTTTTTTCTAAGCGTTAAGTTTTGCATTTTAACCTTATCTGTAAATAACTGATAACGTAAACTAGAATAAGGCTCCTCGCATTGTACGTTCTCAGACGCAATAAAAAGCCCAGCTTGAGTTAAAACAATTGTCAAGTTTCCAAAAGCAGTTAATAACTGATCTTCATCTGTATAGGTAATTAATATATCAATCAAATAGTGAATAATATAACTAGCTGGATTTTGCTTTCTGGTTGTATAGCCTGTGCTACAAACTTTTGACATAAGGTGGGGCTATTGGCTGTTCCCTGAGGAAAACTCTCCAGTGATATCTCTTCATAGGTTCTTTAAAATTTGTTTCAGGAACAGTAAATGCAACACGAGGACAATCTGCCGGAAAGGAAGGGATCCTATAGAAACAATGTTTATTTATTTATTTTTTAAATTTTTTATTGGAGAATCACTGTGATGTACAGTTACAAACTTATGAACTTTTGTGTTCTCATTAGACTCATACAGTGATCATTTACCCATCCCTCCACCAGTGCCAATTCACCTCCAACAATGATCCCAGTATCCCTCTCATCACCCCCACCCCAACCCCCACCACCTGACCCTGCCTCTGTGGCAGGGCATTCCCGTTTGTTCTCTCTCCTTTTGGGTGTTGTAGTAGAAAAAATCTTTTAGATTGAAAATAATTGTACAAGTATTGGCTGACATGGCAGAGCGCATAGGTACGCCAGGCTGGAAAGCTTGCAGGTGTTCCCTTAGTTTCATTAACTTCTTCAAAATCTTCTAACAGCCTCCACTTACCTGATTTTTTCTTAATAACAAATATAGGGGAATTCCATGGTGAATCAGAAGGTTCAATATGTCCCAACTCCAGCTGATCCTGCACTAGCCGTTGGGCAGCAATACTTTTTTCTTGTGAGAGGGGCCAAGATCAACCCACAAAGATATCAGATTTCCACTTAATAGCATCAGCATGGACTGCAGGGCAGTCAAAGCGCCCTCCTAAAAAGGCCAGGCAGTTCTCTAGCTTGGGCACTATATAAGAACCAGTTCAGAGTTGGCGGTACCCCGCCATCTCCAAGGCCTCCTTTGGGTGGGGCTGAACTGGGTGGGGGAGGCACAGGGCTGAGCTGCCGCACCCTTTTCCTCCCAGCCATACCCTCCCCCTCACCAGGGCCCCAGAGCAGAGCCCGCTGAAGGTGCAGACTTAGTGCTCCCAGCCCAGTCCAGCTGCTCAGCGGTAGGAGAGGCCGGCACAGACCTCCACACCACGGGCCTGCTGGGAACCGCTCTGGCCCTGCTCACAGAGGAACATCAGCACATCAGCCATGCCACACGGAGCCAGGTCCCCACTCCCACCCTGCCATGCCCCCCAACCTTCCCTCAGTCACACACATGCTTAGACCTGCAATGGCTCCCGGGAGGAACTGGCTAATCCCCATTTTCAAAAGGCAGTAAAACCACCTCTGTGGCCAAGAAGATGCGTGCTGGTTGGTTTGGGGGTGCCTGCAATGTCTCCTACTAAGCCAAGTGGGAGATGGATAAAGGCATTTCCATGTGGCTGGCCACAGATGAATCCCTGGCACTACATGTGGCTCACACATGCATGCACACATGAACACACAGGCACACACGCATACACACATATGCAGACACAGGCATATACATATGCACGCACATGCACACACAGGCATACACACATGCACAAACAGGCATACACACATACAAACACATGCACACACAGCCATACATACATGCACACACAGGCATACACACATACAAACACAGGCACACACAAAGACACACCAGCACATACAGGCATACGAACACACAGGCACATACACAGGAACACACAGTCACATACATAGGAACACATAGGCACACAGTCAAACACACGCACACACATGGGCACACACAGAGACACACAGGAACAACACAGCCACACACACATGCACACACACACGTGCATACACATCAGCACCACCAACAACCCTTGCACAAGTGACCCACGATCCTCTCCCCAGTGTTTCTTGTCAGTGCAGATCCGCATCCCTGAAGGCAGCCTGAGAGTCCCCTTGGTACACATCCACACAAACACGGCACACGGGATCAGGGTCGGGGAGGAAGACTGGCCACTGCACCCTGGCCAGCTCCGGGGGAAACTGGCTGCTCCTTCTCTATCACAAGAAAGGACAAATGAAATCATCCTCTCTCCGCTGTGAAAGGGCGCACTGGAGAGTGGCCTCTCTTCATTGTGTTGCTTCCAGACTATTCTTTGACCTCTGCTCTTTGTGACTGAAAATCTGTGATGCAGGGGCCACACCCCTTTGGCTGCGTGGGTTCTGTGTCCACCTCTGCCCGCCCCCCTCTCCTCCTTCCCTCGTTACCCATCGGGACAAGGTTCAGCTACATTGGAAGCACCCCACATCCTTTTCCCCACTCTGTGGCCACAGCTTCCTGGAGCAGGGGTCAGTGTGGCTCCTTCCAACCATGCAGGGGCAGTGGCCTCACTGGCCCGGGCTCCTGCACCATGCACCACTGCTTCCTCTCAGAGTGGCAGGAAACAGTGAACAAAACAGACGTGGCCACTGGCAGCCACAGCTTCTTCCTTACTGATTGTACTTATCTCCCCCCAACCTTTTTTTCTTTTTTTTTAACATACATCCCTCTGTCTGGGGGCTTTGGCACTTACAAGAACATGGAGACAGAAAACAAGTGTTCTCAGATCTGTGTGACAAAAATAAAAAAAAATAAATCAGAACCCTTGCCAAAGACAGCCAGGTGACCTGACATGCTGTTCTTTCTTTTCTTCCTTGTGGCGTTCCAATACTGGGGGCCCGGGGGTCCCCTTCCACCATACTCCCTTGGTTATGCGGCGATTTGTCCTAGCAATATAATGCTGCTTGAGGCTGCAGACACCCCCCCACACACACACACACATGGGGAGCATATATTCTTGCGGTCTTTATGGCCACTTCTAAGTCCAGGAGACCTTCGTTTACAATACCCATGGAGTCCATAGACTAAAAAGCTCTCAACAGATTTAACACCCAAAGAACAGTAGAGAAAAGGGCCAATAGGATCACACCACAGCTTGGAAGCTGGCCTCACATGCTGGGGGAAAAGGCAGCTGGGACAGAGAAAGGACCACTAAATAAATGATTGGTGGACAGATCACTTGGGATGGGAGATGCATGCTGAAAGTAGACTAAGGACCAAACATGATAGCCTCTTAGTACCTGTATCGCAAACCATAACACGCAAAGGGAGAGAGAGAGTAGGAGGGGATGTACCTGCCACAGAGGCAGAAGTTGGGAAGAATTAAGGGTGCTGGGAGGGATACTGGGAACATTGGTGGTGGAGCATGGGCACTGGTAGAGGGATGGGTACTCGATCATTGTATGACTGAAGTGTAATCATGAATGTTTGTAAGTCTGTACATATATCTCACGGTGATTTAGTTAAAAAAGAAGAAGAAGAAGCATTCTAACACGTAAGAGAATAACAACTGTAACGAAACATAGAAATGAATCAGAAAAAAAAAAAAGGCAAAACACTATGTACTCGCACTGTGCACCCAGATCCGGTGGGGGGGAAGGGAGAGAAAGAAGGAGAGAGAGAAAGAGAGAGAGAGGGAGAGAGAGACAGAGAGAGAGAGAAAGTAACAGCTATAGAGGCAGACTAGGGGGTGGCAGGAGGGAAACTGGGGACACTGAAATGTGTACTGGTGTAGGGACGGGGGTTGGAACACAGTATGACTGAAACCCAATCATGAAACCCAATCATGAAACACATGTAACACAGTATGACTGAAACCCAATCTCCTACTAAGCCAAGTGGGAGATGGATAAAGGCATTTCCATGTGGCTGGCTACAGATGAATCTCTGGCACTACACGTGGCTCACACATGCATGCACAGATGAACACACAGGCACACATGAATGCACACATATTCACACACAGGCATATACATATTCACACACATGCAAACAACCATACACACATGAAAAAACAGGCATACACACATGGACACACTTGCACACAGCCATACACACATGCACACACAGGTATACACACATACAAACACAGGCACATATAGGCACGGGCAAACACATACACACACCAGCATATACAGACACATGCACACACAGGCACATATACAGGAACACACAGGCTCATACATAGGAACACATAGGCACACAGTCATACACACACGCACATATGGGCACACACAGACACACAGGAACAACACAGCCACACACACATGCACACACATGCACACACACATGCATACACACCAGTACCACCAACATCCCTTGCAGGAGTGACCCACGATCCTCTCCCCAGTGTTTCTTGTCAGTGCAATCCGTATCACTGAAGACAGACTGAGAGTCTCCTTGGTACACATCCACACAAACACGGCACACGGGATCAGGGGCAGAGAAGGGAGACTGGCCTCTGCACCCTGGCCAGCTCGGGGGGGAACTGGTTGCTCCTTCTCTACCACAAGAAAGGGCAAATGAACTCATCCGCACTCCGCTGTGAAAGGGCGCACTGGAGAGTGGCCTCTCTTCATTGTGTTGCTTCCAGACTATTCCTTGACCTCTGCTCTTTGTGACTGAAAATCTGTGATGCAGGGGCCAAACCCCTTTGGATGCACAGGTTCTGCGTCCACCTCTGCCCGCGCCCCTCTACTCCTTCCCTCGTTTCCAATCAGGACCAGGGTTGGCTACATTGGAAGCACCCCAAATCCTTTTGCCCACTCTGTGGCCACAGCTTCCTGGAGCAGGGGTCAGTGTGGCTCCTTCCAACCATGCGGGGGCAGTGGCCTCACTGGCCCGGGCTCCTGCACCATGCACCGCTGCTTCCTCTCAGAGTGGCAGGAAACAGTGAACAAAACAGATGTGGCCACTGGCAGCCACAGTGCTCTTCCTTACTGATTGTACATATCTCCCCCCCACCTTTTTTCTTTTTTTAACATACATGTCTCTGTCTGGGGGCTTTGGCACTTACAAGAACATGGAGACATAAAACAAACTTGTTCTCAGATGTCTGACAAAAATAAATAAATAATTCAGAACCCTTGCTAAAGACAGCCAGGTGGCCTGACATGCTGTTCTCTCTTTTATTCCTTGTGATGTTACAGTACTGGGGACCTGGGGGTCCCCTTTCAGCCATACTCCCTGGTTATGCGGTGATTTGCCCTGGCAATATAATGCTGCTTAAGTTTGCAGATACCCCCCCACACACACAGGGAGCATATATTCTTGCAGTCTTTATGGCCACTTCTAAGTCCAGGAGACCTTCGTTTCCAATGCCCATGGAGTCCATAGAAGCTCTGCAACATATTTAACACCCAAGGACAGTAGAGACAAGGGCCAGGAGGATCACATCACAGCTTGGAATCTGGCCTCACATGCTGGGGGAAAATGCAGCTGGGACAGAGAAAGGACCACTAAGTAAATGATGGTTGGACAGATCACTTGGGATGGGAGATGCGTGATGAAAGTAGACTAAGGACAAAACATAACCTCTTAGTACCTGTATTGCAAACCATAACACCCAAAGGGAGAGAGAGATTAGTAGGGGATGTACCTGCCACAGAGGCAGAGGGTGGGAAGAGGTAGGGGTGCCCGGAGGGATACTGGGAACATTGGTGATGGAGAATGGGCACTGGTGGAGAGGTGGGTACTCCATCGTTGTATAACTGAAGTATAATCATGAAAGTTTGTAAGTCTGTACATATATCTCACGGTGATTTAGTTAAAAAAGAAGCTTTCCAACACATAAGAGAATAACAACTGTAACAAAACATAGAAATGAATCAGAAAAAAAAAGGGAAAACACTTTGTACAGTGCAACTGTGCACCCAGATTCTGTGAGGAGGGGAAGGGAGAGAGAGAGGGAGAGAGAGAAAGAGAGAGAAAGAGAGAGAGAGGAAGTGCCTGCAATAGAGGCAGGCTAGGAGGTGGCAGGAGGGAAACTGGGAACACTGAAATATGTACTGGTGGAGGGACGGGGGTTAGAACACTGTATGACTGAAACCCAATCATGAACAGCCTTGTGAGGGTCAATCTCACAGTGATTCAATTAAGAAAATAAAATTTAAATCATGTTGTTAAGGGTTGGAATGAAATTCCAAGGGCTAACAGCTGTCCTGGATGTGCCCTCTTCAATTCTGAATTTTGTACCCCCAACAATGCCAGGAGAGATGCCTGAGCAGTGCCAAGCAGAAGCCCTTGGTACAGCCGGCTGTGGCCCTCAACTCCTGTCATAAAAGTAGGTGACATGTTGTTCAGAATGCCTTACTGTTCTCACAATGCTCCACCAGGAACCAGCCTCCCATTTGAATGTCTGGTGTGTGTAAACGGGACCGGGACAAGCCAACCATGCAAACAGTTGGGTCATGACTAACCGTTATGTAAGACATCCATGTTTGTCCAAATGATATCCACACTATTCTCCTTTCATACTCGGGACAATAACAGGGTGGGCTGAATCTAGTTGTCAATAAATACAAATAGGGTCAACTCGTATTATTCAACAGGAGGGACCCCAACACAGGTGTAAACAAAACTCCCAGCCGCGTGCGGTGAGCCCTTCAGCAGCATCTCAGGCCTGGAGTCCCTTCCTGTCCCCCAGCTCCCCACATGCGCCCCGAGTCTCCATTGCCCCACGTTCCCGTCGGGCCTCCCCACACCCCGACCGCCCCGGGGAGGCTACGATTCTGCGGGACCCCCTGTCCGGGCGCTCCGGGGACGCACCCAAGCCTTGGCGCCCTCCGCTCCATGCGCCCGACGGTCCCATGTGTGCATGTGGTGGGGGGGCTCGGGGGCTTCGAGCGTTCGGGACCCCGAGCCCCGAGTTCTGAGGTCACGGGCCAGGTCACTAAGGGTATCCTGGAAGGAACGCTGGTTCCTAGGGACGCGCCTCACCGGCACACTCCTGCTCGGAGCTAGTCGACAGTTCAGGAGTGAATTCCTGCGACAGAGGAGGCCCGGTTTGCTGGCCAGCGCCTGGCGCTGCCCACTGGCTGCTCCACCACAGACCCGCACCCGCCCACACCTTGATCACCCCTTTCCGACCGCTCCAGCCCACGGTGAGTGTCCGCGGGAGGGACAGACACCCGGTGCGCGGGGATGTGGACCTCAGGATACAGAGAGAGGGGACCAGGGGTCAGGGAAACAGGGTGAGCTGGAGGGAGGGAGGCCATGGGGGCGTGGCAGCCCCAGGGGAGGGGACATAGTAACCCTAGGACAGAACGAGGTGGACCCAAAGCATATCAGAACCCAAAGAGATCCCAGAGAGTGTCCCATACATTTCCTTCTATGCTTTGGTTCCCTGAGTATCTCCGGGGGCAGTGGCCGGTACCGCCCAAACCCCGCCCCAAATCCTAAGAGGGATTCCAAGGGACCCTGCTTCAAGGACGCGTGTCTTACAAACGCGCATCACTTGGGCACACCCCGCATTGCTCGGAGGATGCCAACCGTGGGCAGACGAGGCCGCACAGCGCGAGGGCACAAAGTTATGATTGGGGCGGGGGCGGGGAGGCGATGGCCCGGCACGTGCTGGACCAACGGGTCGAAGCCTGACCCGGTACCAGGCTCGTGAGGCTCCCGGGGAGGCTCCGATTCTGCGGGACCCCGCGCCGGACGCTCCATGGATGCGCCCAAGCCTTTGCGCCTTTGGCTCCGTGCACCTGACGGTCCCATGTGCGCACATGGGGGGTGCGAGGGGAGGTTCCAGCGTGTAGGACCCCCGAGTCCCAAGTTCTGACGTCACATGTCATGTCGCTGAGGGTATCCCAGAAGGAGATCTGTGTCCTAGGGAGGCGCCGGACCGGCGCACTCCCGATCGGACGCTAGTCGCTAACAGGGGATGTCAATTCCTGTGACAGACGAGGGCTAGGTCGCTGCCCAGCGCCTGGCGCTGCCCGCTGCTGTTTCGCCAAGGACCCGCACCAGCCCACAGCTTGATCATCCCTTTCCGACCCCTCCAGCCCACAGTGAGTGCCCGGGGCGGGGGCGCGGGGGCAGAGACCTGGGGCAGAGATGGGGGACCAAGGGTCAGTGAAACGGGGCCAGCCAGAGCTAGGAAGGTCTCAGGGGAGGGGGCGTAGAAGCCCAGGACAGAAGGAGGGAGACCCTCAGGGAGGAGGGTGGGGAGCCACAAGGGAGGAGGGTGGGGAGCTCCTAGGAAAATGATGGGACTCCCCAGGGAGGAGAAGGGAAACAGCTAGGGAAAGTGGAGAGACCCTAGGCAGGAGGGTGGGAAACAGCTACCGAGGAGGGTGGGAGTCCAGAGGGAGGAGTCCAGGGAGCCTCTAGGGAGCAGGGTGGGAATCCCCAGATGGGAGGTGTCTTCTGGGCTGACAGCACTTGCCTTGCATGATCCAGACTCACCCCCGGGCTCCGGAGATGGGCCCCCAGACGCACCAGGAGGGACCCCTGAGACCGACCTGGAGTCAGCCCTGGGCAACCATGGTGTGGCCCCGAACCCGACCAAACAAGAAAATGTTTTTGTGTGACCACGGGGACCCCAAAGGTGGAGGAAGGGTCCCCACTGCAGGGAAGGGCTGTGCGTTTCTGGGCTGCCAGGGTCTGAGTGTGGCCTGTGATCTGCAGAGCCCTGACCTGGGATGACACGGAGACCCTCCGACGTGCGATTCCACCAGGACCTGGGGACGCCGCGACCATCCCAGGCGTCATACATACGGGGCTACTGTGGGCCCAGGTACCCGGGGCAGATTCAGCCCCACGCCCATTATCCCTACAACCCGGGGCCGTATCTCCACGGCCCGCCAACTTACTACCAACTGCCGGGGCCCAGTAGCCAGCCCACGGGGTCCTATGGGCAAGGGGCTGGCTCCTATAGCCAGCCAGGCACGCACTCTGCCCAGGGCTACTATGGACAGCGGGCTCGCCCCCAAGGCCCACAGTTAGTGCCCTCTGACGATCAGGGATGGCCCATTCGCCACCCTAACGACTGGTGCGAGGCCGTGGTCTACTGTCCACGGAAAGCCCCTTGCTTCCAGGGGCCCACGCCTCACTGCCAAGCCTTGATAGGCCAGAAAACACCTCTTGGCCAGGCGGTGGCCACCGCCCCAGCCCAGAACGGGGCCCCAGCACCCCAGAAGGAGGCCCCAGAGCCCCAGAAGGAGGCCCCAGCACCCCAGAAGGAGGCCCCAGAGCCCCAGAAGGAGGCCCCAGCACCTCAGAAGGAGGCCCCAGCACCCAAGAAGGAGGCCCCAGCACCCCAGAAGGAGGCCCCAGAGCTCCAGAAGGAGGCTCCAGCACCTCAGAAGGAGGCCCCAGCACCCAAGAAGGAGGCCCCTCCGCCTCCGCCCCCGGCGGCAGTGCCCGCCCCAGCTGCACCTGCAGCCGCAGGGGGCCCGACAGCCCCTGACCATGGTCACGCTGTGTCCACCAAGGACACGCAGGCCACTGATAGTGACGTAGAGTCCATGAAAACAGAGTCCTGTGGGAGTACTGTTCAGTCTATGGACACCGAATCCCAAGGGGAACCATTGAGCGATATGGAAGTAGATCCGCCCAGTGTCCCCGTGACCCAGCCACGTGCCACGCTGGCTGCACCCCAGGGCCAGACCACCCACGTCCAGGCCCCAGGGACATCAAATCAGTCCAAAAAGAGGAAATGGAATGGCCTTACAAAGCTGCAAAGCCCTCAAAGCAAGAGGCAGCAGCCGGGCGCTGGACCGGGGCCAAGTGGTACCCAGCGCACCCATGTGCCAGTGCCAGCGTTTCAGTTTGCGCTGCCGCGGCAGCTCGGGCCTCTCAACTTGCGGGGGCTAAGTGGCAACCAGGCTGGGCCTCTGTCCGTGCCAGCCTTTCAGTTTGCACCTCCAAGGCAGCTCGTGTTTCCCAAAGTGCTGGGGCCACGTGGTACCCAGGGTGCACCTGTGCCTGCACCCGCCACCCAGATCCCACAGGTGCCGCACCCTGTGCCACCCTTTGTGCCCGCACCCCAGCAGGGCTTGAAAAGTGGTGCTACCCAGCGGGGGTGGCACCAGCGGCCACTTGTGGCTCCTGTAACTCTGAGGCTGCCTGTGCCAGCACCCCAGCAGGGCTCAACCAGTGGTGCCCCCCAGAAAGGGTGGTACAAGCAGCCACTTCTGGCTCCTCCCAACCAGGTCCCACCTGCGTGGCACCGTAGGTTCCCCTATGTGCCCGCACCCAGGCAGGGCCTGGCCAGTGCCACGGGGCGAGCGTGGGGCCAGAGTGCACCTGTCAGTCGTGCCAACCAGGTCCCACGTGCGTGGCACCGTATGCCCTCATATGTGACCGCACCCCAGCAGGGCAGAAGAAGCAAGGCCACCCAGCAGGCAGGGCACCAGCATTCACTGGTCAATCGTGCCAACCAGGTCCCACCTGCATGGCAGCGTGTGCCCGCACATTTGCCCGCACCCCAGCAGGGCTCGAGCAGTGGTGCCACCCGGCGGGCATGGCGCCAACGGTCAGTTGTTGCCCCCTATGGGCAGCAGGGTCAGGGCGCCCCAGCCCGGAAATTGAAGCGCTAGGGGGCGCTGGGCACAGGGGCTGCTGCCCCATGGGGCCCTCTGCCCTGAGGCCTCAAGGTCAGACACCCCCCTCAGACACCCTGGGGACCCCCAATCTAACAGGGCTCTCAGCACTCCCATTACCATACAGAATGTTCCAGAATGGTCTCCCCATGACCATCTGGTACCCGTCCCTTCTGCCCACCATGGACATGTGCTTTGCCCGACACCATCCGGGCCCCCACCCAGCCCTCCCGACCCTTCTCCCTGCTATCCCATAGTTTTCTCCCCGAGTCACATGGATTTAACCTTGGTTCGACACTGTCCTCAGAAGAGTACCGGGACTATGTCATCACCATTAAGAACAATAGCTGACGACACTCAGTCACCTTTGATCAATTCCTGAGTGTGTGTGATTCACACGATGAAATATGTTTGCCTATAGTTTAACTTAGAAAATATGATATCAGATTGTTTATGATATAATAAAGTTGTTGCAACCTGCCTTGCCCTGCACTGTGCTTTTCTCTCCGAGCAGGTGAGCGGGCATCACCCCGTCGGGGTGAGGGTGGGCAGGGAGGGGCCGGGTGCTCTGCAGTGCTCCCCATGCTCCCATGCTGACGCGCTGAGATATCGGCACGGCTCACCTGTCTTCCATGCTGAGGGCCCTTGCCAATCTATGAGAGCCTCAGTTCCACTCAGCCCTGTCCCAGGCCAGGCCCCTCCCAAATCTGAAGCACTGCCGGGCCCTCTAGCCAAGCAGCAGAGAGGCTGCGGACCAGGGTCAGAGATGGGGCTGGGGGCTCAGCGGAGGCACCTGCATGGCAGAGACAGCCCTGGGCTCGTTCCTTGGGAGGCCAAACTCCAAACACCTCCAACACTGGGATGGAGACATACGGGCTGGCCGGAGCCAGAGGACAGTGGGTGGGCATTGGCCTGGCACAAGGCCCTCCGGGCTCCATCCTCGGCATCCCGTACCTGCCCCAGCCCCCAGGAGTAAGTCCCGAGAGCAGAGACAGAGGTGACCCTGAGCGGCACCGGGGCTGGTGCAAAGCTTGAAAGTTCATCAATCAGCTCATACGGGGGGAGTGGGGGGAGGGATCAGTAGCTGTTTTAAAGCCTCTAGGCTGCAGACAGCGGACCCCAGGGCCGCCCGCCTCTCCCCGAGGATGGCACAGATCATTGCCCGAAGTCAGCAGCCCGAGAAGCGCGGCCATTCCCACCCACGCTGCGGGCGCCAGGCTGACTGGGATCCGGTGGTCGGGAGCAGGATTCGGTGTGGAGACATCAGACCCCGGGGCTGGGAGGGACTCAAGGGGTGACTGTGAGCGCGGCAAGGCCACGGCTCAACCTGACCCCGACTGAACCTGAGCGTCACCTGCAGACTGGACACTCGCCACCTCCTGAATCAGCCGGCTCCTCCGGGACAAGCGGCCAGTGGGCCTCGGTCCTGCTCTACGGGACGGGGCAGGGACACGGCTCTTAGGTGGGCTCACACAGGAAGGGACATGGGTGAGACATTGGTTCGCACGAGTAGGGTCACAGGGGGCTCTGAGATAGGTCAACAGGCAGGAACACAGGACTTTGAGGTGGGGTCACACAGGTAGGAGCACAGGACTTTGAGGTGGGGTTACAAAGGCAGGGACACAAACTATGAGGTGGGGTCACACAGGCAGAAACATGGGCTCTGTCACGGGGTCACACAATTAGAGACTTGGAGTTCTAAGTAGGAATCACACAGGTAGAGACATGGGCTCTGAGGTGGGGTCACACAGGCACTAACAAAGGACTCTGAGGTGGGGTCACACAAACAGGGGCACAGGACTATTAGATGAGGTGACACGTGTAGGAACACAGTACTTATGTTCAGTCACACTGGCAGGGACACAGGGCTCTGAGGTGGGGTCACATTGGTAGGTAAACAGGACTGAGGTGGGGTCACACAGGCAAGGAGACGGAAACTGAGGTGGGGTCACATGTCCAGGGACACAGGACACTGAGGTGGGGTCACACAGCAGGGACACAGGACTCTCAGGTGGGGTTACACGGGCAGGGACGCAGCTCTGAAGTGGGATCTCACATGTAGAGACATGGGACACAGGTGGAGTCACAGAGGCAGGCACAGTGCTCTGAGGGGGGTCACACAAGCAGGATCACAGATTTCTGAGTTGGGGTCAACACAGGCAGGGACACAGGACTCTGAGGTTAGGTCACAGAAGAGGTGAGGTCACTTAAGCTGGGACATGGGATTGTGAGGTGGGGTCCTTTGGATAGGGCAGAACGGTTCACGATGTGTTGCAAGGAATTGGGAACATCTTCTCAGGGTCACACAAGTAGAAACAAGGGCACTGAGGTTGGTCACACAAGCAGGGACAACACTCTGAGGTGGGTCTCATGGACAGAGATGGAGTTCTCTGTGGAGTCCCACAGGCAGAGAAGGGGCTCTGAGGTGGCGTCACACAGCAGCTGTGAAGAAGCTCTGAAGAGGCTGGGACAGGAATCTGTGAGCAGAGGTCACACAGGGAGGGCAGGGGCTGTCAGCTGAGGTCACACAGGGACCACAGGGGCTGTGAGGTGAGGTCACAGAGGCATAGATGGGGCTGTGAGGGGAGGTCACATGGGTAAAGACACGAGGCTCTGTGGTGAATCAAACAGTGAGGGAGAAGGCCCCTGACTTGAGGTCATAAACAGATACAAGTTTCCTGATGTGATGTCATGATGGCCAGAAGCTGGGCTCCTTGAGGTGAGTCCCACAGGTAGGGATAGGGTTGTCGGGGTGAGTCACACAAAAAGGTACAGAGCGCACCTGATTTGAGGTCACACGTGCAGGTACAGGGTCCTGTGGGGAGGTCACACAGGCAGGAATAGGGGACCCTGAGGTGAGGTCACACAGGCAGGAATAGGGGTCCCTGAGGTGAGGTCACACAGGCCGGTATAGGGGACCGTGAGGTGAGGTCACACAGGCAGGTACAGAGCACCTGAGGTGAGGTCACACAGGCAGGTATAGTGGTCCCTGAGGTGAGGTCACACAGGCAGGTATAGGGGACCCTGAGGTGAGGTCACAAAGGCAGGTACAGAGCACCTGAGGTGAGGTCACACAGGCAGGAATAGGGGTCCCTGAGGTGAGGTCACACAGGCAGGTACAGAGCACCTGAGGTGAGGTCACACAGGTAGGTATAGGGGTCCCTGAGGTGAGGTCATACAGGCAGGTATAGGGGACCAAGACGTGAGGTCACAAAGGCAGGTACAGAGCACCTGAGGTGAAGTCACACAGGCACAGGAATAGGGGTCCCTGAGGTGAGGTCACACAAGCCGGTATAGGGGACCCTGATGTGAGGTCACAAAGGCAGGTACAGAGCACCTGAGGTGAGGTCACACAGGCAGGTATAGGGGTCCCTACGGTGAGGTTACACAGGCAGGTACAGGGGTCCCTGATGTGAGGTCACACAGGCAGTATAGGGATCCCTAAGAAGAGTCACACCTGCTGGTCTAGGGGTCCCTGAGGTGAGTCGCACAGGCACATACAGGGCCCCCTGAGGTGAATCACACTGGCAGGGATGGGTGTCCTTGAGGTGAGTTGCGCAGGCTGGTAGAGGGGTACTGGCATTTCGCGCCCTCAGGCAGTGACCTCTCTTTCCCTTTACATCCAGGACCACATGAACCCACGTGTAGAACACAAACCAGAAACCTTCCAAGCTCCCATTTGGTTGTATTTAGAGGTTTGACCCTCATCCAACAAATTTCACAGATGTCAAATGAAGCTGGCCAGATGTTCACACAAACAAAACCCATTTTCCTCACCTCTAAATTTGGCTCTGAATACACCCAGAAAAGGAGGAAAAATTCATAGCTGTAGCCCTCCTATTACCCAGACCCCCACTGAGAACAAAGCAGCATGCAAGGCCCCAAGATAGGCCCCGAATTACCCTGTTGCCACACGCAGCCTCAAGACCAAATGGGAAACAAGCATCCAGGGACTGAGTTCTCACAGCCAGGGGCGTAAGGACGAGTGTCCTGAGGGCGGCTGCTTCACAGAGACGTGCTGGGGAAGGAAACAAGGACCCCAGTCTCTCCGAGGGACAGCGCATAGCTCACACGTGAATGTGCTTAGTCAGGAACCAGGGACCTGATTTCACCCACAGAACTACAGGAGGGCATCTGAGAAAAGTGTGCACATATGTAAGAAAGAGAGCAGGGGAGGATTTGCAAAACCCAGATGCAAAGTGCTCTGTCCACGGCTGGCTGGTGTATGGTCATCCACAGGACACGACTCACTGCCAGTCCCGTGTACAAGTCACTGGTGTTATTCCCGTCCTGCCTTCACAGAGAAGGAAGAAGCTCAAAGACAACAGCCATGGCAGGGGCTGAAAGCAGAGGACAGAGCAGACAACGGTCATGCAGAGTCTTCCTTCCTCAGCCAGACCTTGTTTCATTTTGACCAGCTCGAATAATCAGATTTTTCACTTTCAGAAATGAATGGTGACTGAGGTGAGATTTTTCTCACCAATGTCACCCATTCATTTACTCACCACATCTTACCAAGACAGCTCAGAGCAGGCAGTAAAGGAGGGAAACCATCTGGTTTTGAGCACATGGAAAGAGCCGTTTCTCTGCACAGAAGAATGCAACGTAACAGTTAAGATTTAGTTTGGTTTTCAGTATGTGAGTGTCACTGCATAGCTAAGAGATTCACAGAGGACCACAGAGAATCCCGCCTGGAATCTATCTTGCTGGAGCGGGGAAGCTAGGAATGATTCTGACTTTTAATTTTTTTTTCATTTTGAGTCACACCTAGCAATGCACAGGGCTCACTCCTGGCTCTGAACTCAGAAATTACCCACGGCAGTGCTCAGGGGACCATATGGGATGCTGGGAATCGAACCTTGGTCTGACGTGTGTAAGGCAAACACTCTACCCACTGTGCTATCACTCCAGCCCCTGATTCTGACTTAAAAAAATGTATTAGTGAATCACCATGAGGTACAGTTACAAACTTATGAACTTTCTTGTTTGCATTTCAGTCATACAGTGATCGTTTGCCCATCCCTCCCCAGTACCCATTCTCCTCCACCAATGCTCCCAGTATCCCTCCCATAACCCCCACCCCATCCCCCACCACCTCACACTTCCTCTGCGGCAGGGCATTCCTCTTTGTTCTCTCTCCTTTTGGGTGTTGTAGTTTGCAATAGAGTAATGAGTGGCCATCATGTTAGGTCTATAGAATAGGCTGCTAGTCTATTCCAACTTCTTAAGAGTTGGGAGGGAAATAGATTTTATGAGAGGAACATGATGTAATGGTCCCATGTCAGTGGCCATGAAAAGGTTCCTTACAATGATGGAAAAGCTTATATGTTGTCTATTACTGACTCAGGGAGAGCTGGGGATCCGATGGGTGACAGGAAAATATCCATCTCAGGCCTTGGAGAGAAATTGCCAGCTGGCCCCTCATTTAGAGGGCCGTGCTAATGTAAAGTAAAAGGGAAAAGGAGCCCCACTCAGAAAAGCGCTCTCTGTGGGCAACTATCCTTCATGAAAAGAACCCAGCGCTAGCTGCAAGCTCTGTAAACTGCATTTGGTGGTATAAACTGAATGTAAAATCTGATGCCATTCTGAAGGTAGAATATCTCGTGTGTGTGTGTGTGTGTGTGTGTATTTTGTTGCAGATTTGGGCAAACACATAACATAGTCCAATCTACACAGGATGCGTAGTATATGGGTGTGGTATCTGGAATATGTGCATTAGAAAAGGCATGAGTTGTTTAAAAATCAAATTATTGGGCTGGAGATATAGTACAGCGGGTGGAACACTTGCCTTGCATGTAGCCGACCCGGGTTCTATCCCCAGCATCCACAGAGTCTCCTGGGCAATGCCAGGAATAATTTCTGAGTGCAGAGTCAGGAATGACCACTGAGCATCACCAGGGGTGGCCTCAAAAGAAAGGCAACCAGAATTCCTCTGCAGATATAGCCCCTGCTCTGAAAACCTCAGTTCCAGGGTAGAGTCTAGTACAGCACACGGGCATCTGCCTTCCAGACACTGACCCCGGCACACCACAGACTCCCCAGAGCCCCGCCAGGAGTGATTCCCATGCACAGGGCCAGGAGTCGGCCCCAGGCACTGCTGAGTGTGGCCACAAAAGAGACCAAACCACCTGCATAGAGGAGGAGGCCAGGGCATGGCACCAGGGTGGCGGCTGGGAGGCAACCAGTGGGACAAGGGGCCCCGGGACAAAAACAGGTGCCAAAGGGAGGCACAACTCTGGCTAGAGCGAGAGACTGTGCATGATCACTGTGGATGTGACCCCACATGTATGTGACAACACAGCACCATCTCCACAGCTGACCCCAGGGGCTCACAATGCACATGCTCCCAGGCGGGCCAGAGCAGCAGCCAGGACTGTGTCCACCCCCTCCTCCCTCCCTCCCTCCCTCCCACTTCCTCTCCCTCTTCCTCTCTCTCTCCTCTCTCTCCCCCAACTCTTCTCTCTGCTCCCATCTCTCCCTTCTCTCTCTTTCCTCTCACTCTTCTCTCTCTCAGCCACTCCCCATTATCCCACACTTGTGGGAACTGCATGCAGTGTGAGGCCACGTACCTTAAAACACTGCTTGTGATTCTGGCACCACTCCAGGGAGCTGTTGTTCTGCAAGAAAAAATAAACAGGGGTTCAGCACACCATCCACTCTGGGAAACACGGGGTCAGGCCACCCCCACCCCAGGAACACAGGGTCAGGCCACCCCCGCCCGCCCTGGGAACACAGCATCAAGACACCCACTGCCCTGGTGCTGTAGGGAGCCATTTTACCTTACTGATCTTATCCTGTCACTATTTGTTTAATCACTAGCTAACCCCATGCCACACGTAGCAAAGGTTGCCACTCCTAATCTTACTGATCTTAACCTATCAGCATTTGTTTATTACTAGCTAAATCCCATGCCACACCCTGCATTTCTGTTGGGGGTCCTGGCACCACCTCCTCACAACAGGGAGGTATAAATATTGTAACTGCCATAGAATAAATGCCTTTTCTCCCTCCTCCGGGCTCTGCGTCTGTTCTTTCGGCTGCGCCCTACGAAGGGTTCTCCCAGCTGAACAGAACGAGACCATCGACTTCCACATGGTGCAGACAGAGGTCCAGAACACCGTCGCCCTCGGTGTTGACCCCAGATATAGTTGCGAGACTTAATCTTTTCCACACATTAGCAGTCTGGGGCTCCTGTCTCCGGGAGCCAGGCCGGCCCCTTGCAGCAGCAGGTGAGCAGGTGGGGAGGTCCCAGGGCTCACGGGCAGCTGACAACGGCTCAAGCCTCAGCCATGAGCTGAAACACTTCCTAGAGGTGGACTGGGGAACGGGCAGAATGGGCACACTCAGGGAGGGAAGTGAGCACTGTCGGGGGAAAGTAGACACTCGGGGAGGGAAGTGGACACTTGGGGAGGGAAGTGGGCACTCGGGGATGCAAGTGGATACTAATGGAATGAAGTGGGCACTGAAATAGAGTAGTGGACACTAAGGGATGGAAGTGGACAACAGAGAGGGAAGTGGACACTCGGTGAGGGAGGTGGACACTAGGGGAGGGTAGTGAAGCTGGGGGAGAGGAGTGGCCATGGTGGAGGGAAGTGGGCACTGGGAGAGGGTCGTGGACACTAAGGGATGGAAGTAGACACCAGGGAGGGAAATGGACACTGGGAGACGGAAGTGGATACCAGGGAGGGAAGTGGACACCTGAAAACGGAAGTGGCCATTAGGGAGGGAAGTGGACACTTAGAGATGGAAGTGGGCACTGTGGAAGGGAAGTGGAAGCTGAGTAGGGAAGTGGACACCAGGCAGGGAAGTGGACACCAGGGAGGGACGTGGATACTGTAGGAGAGAAGTGGACACTATGGATCAGAAGTGGACACCAGAAAAGGGGAGTGGATGCTCGGGAAGTGGACAACAGGGAGGGAAGTGGACACGCGGGCAGTGGGCACTGAGGAGTGGACCTTGGTGGCAGTCCCAGTACAGTGCGTGTCTAAAGGTCAGGTAGGAGTGACCGAGTCATGGTTCCCGTGGCTAGAATGTCTACACTGGCAAACAGCAGCACAGGATCTTTCTTTCTCTGGCTTGGGGCCACATTCAGCAAGGCTCAGAGACCCTTCAGGTCTGGGGGCTCACACCCAGGGGGTCCTGCAAGAAAGCATGTGCTCCAGCACTCCACTTCATCCCCAGCTGCCATGGAAGCCTTTTAAAAAATTTTATACGAGACTTCGAGATACAATTCACAAACAGAAAACTCACTAATCGGAAGTATCTGGTGATTTATTTAATTTTTTTAGCTGCACCATCTTCTGTGGTTTCTGGCTTTGGGGCCACATGTGGCAGTGCTTTCTCGTGGGCCTCTGAACGAGGATGATGCCTGGCGGGGTTGTGGGCACCCTACAGGATGCCAGGGAAGGAAGCTGGGTTGGCTGTGCAAAGCGAGAGCCTTAACCTGGGTTATCTCACCAGCCCCACTGATATGGTTTAAAACATCTTCACCCACTCAGGAAGGAATGATGCCCCCAGCTGCACACAGCTCTCCAAAGAATTGATGCCCCCAGCTGCCCCCAGCTCCCCACAGAAATGATGCCCACAGCTCCCCTCACAGCTCCCTGCCAGGACCCGTCCTCCTGTGCAGGACCCTCTGCTCTGTGGGGAGGGGTCGGCCCGGAGGCCCAAGCTCTCCTTCTTGGCCAAGTCTGTGTTCCTGGTGCCCGGACCGGTGCTAATACCTGCCCTTCCTACTCTGGCTGCCACCAGACTCCACTTCGCAGGTTCTGGAGACATTCCAGGGCATTATAGTTGTCCTTGGGAGTCATCCACGGTCACGTTCACAGAAAGATTCTGAGATGTCCCAGACACGAGCATGGACAGGTCCAGAAGCAGAGATGCTCCCCCTGCCCGCCCCCCAAATATGCCTCTATTTCCACCTGGCTTTGGGCTTTCCTGTTTGCCGTATAGAAAATCTCCCCCATCAAAGCTTCCCAGCCGCAACTCCGCCCTTCGGCCTATGTCCATCGGTGTCTGACGTCTGATTTATCGCTATAAAGAGCTTATAAGAATCGTGGCTGGTGCCATGAAGGAGTCTGGGGTGGGGGAAGGGTGGGGGCGTCCTCAGCTGAAGCCCCTGCCCTGGGACTCAGCCAGGCGTGCGCTGCTGCGCTGCCAGATGCTGCCGGGCCCTGTGATCCCAGAGTGCTGGAAAGTCTCCGGGAAACCAGCCCGTTCGTCTCAGCGTCCTGCCGGGGAAGGTCTCGGCACTGGACAATAGCCTTCACCTTAAGCCGCACGACACAAGTGAAGTCCGGTGTTTGCCATGAAGCCTGCTGCTGGCACTTTGCCAGCTGAGATAAAGCCTCGAGTCATCAGAGCAGAGACGCCCTTGCCTCTCAGATCAGGGACATAACCCGCAGGCAGCACCAAGTACCAGGACTCTGGTAATTACGAAAGATTACATCCTGTAAAGAAAGTAAACACATCATTCATTCATCAAGCCTCAGGTAAACACATCATTCATTCTGAAGCAAGCAAACGGGAAGGGTAAAAATAAGATTGAGACTGGTTTCATAGATACTACAGCAGTTTGTAAAGTAAGGGATTGGAAACACACCGTGTGTGTGTGTGTGAGTGTGCACTTACCCAGGTGTAGTGAGGGATGAGCACACAAAGAGGAGTCATTTCTGTGTTTGCTCTGCATCTCCCAGAGACACTGGGGGTCACGGAACATCTGGAATAGCACCCAGGCCCCCAAGCAGCCTGCACAGAGCAAAGCTGGCCTTCTCGCCAGCCCCTCCATGGGCGGCTGTGGAGATGCGACACCAAAAACACAGAAGCTCCCTCCAAACCCTCCTGAGCCCTAAACATTTTCGTCATCCCCAGAACAAAGACAGAACAAGCTGCATCTGACACACAAGGGACAACGTGTCTTCCTGTGACATACATATCTTTATGGGTGTTTGTTTGTTTGGGCTGTGCTCAGGACTGACTCCCGTCTCTGTGCTCAGGGGACCAAGTGCCCTGCGTGCTGTACTATCTGTCCACGTACACCCCATGATGTGCTTTATACCCAAAGATGTGGCGATTCATTTGCATCCTATTTTCTGAGTACTTGGAAATCCGGGAGTTCAGGTGACCTCAATATATAGGAAAGAGCACATGAAAGATCACAGGGCCCGGCAGCATATGGCAGCGCAGCAGCTCACACCTGGCCGAGTCCCAGGGCTGGGGCTTCAGCTGAGGACGTCCCCACCCTTCCCCCACCCCAGACTCCTTCATGGCACCAGCCACGATTCTTAGAAGCTCTTTATAGCGATAAATCAGACATCAGACACCGATGGACATAGGGCAAAGGTCGGAGGGGCGGCTGGGAAGCTTTGATGGGGGAGATTTTCTCTACTTCAAACAGGAAAGTCCCATCTGATTTTTGAAACCTTGGAAAACGAGACAGCATCACTGATTTTTTACCATCGATGGAGGTCAGAACTCTGGATTTCTTCTCTCACTTGAGTGAGACATGATATTCCCAGCATAGCTCTTTCGATTCCTCTTTGGGATACCCTAATAGAATTCTCATCCTGTTTGCGAAGGGCCCGGGTCTCTGAGGCATCTGTTAGTGCAGGAAGAATGGTGGAATCTAAAAGATGTGCCTGAAGTTGGAGCGTCTTCGTTCTCTTAACTACCTCTTGACGCTGTTGAATGCATTCCACACTGCTCTCTTCCTCCAGTGCAGTTCTGGCACCAAGTCATTCCTCATGTTGATTTCTCGACCCAGGTACACATAGCTGCTGCATTTGGAGATGTTCATTCCATTGAGAGCAAATGGAGCTTCGGGGACCAGTTCGTTTTTCAAGAACATCGTCTAGTTAAGATTTAGCTGCAATCCGACTTTTCCATACTCAAAGTTGAAGTCGGCCAGCATTTGTGCCGCTTGGCTAATGTTGGCGTTATGAGAACGATGTCATCAGTGAAGCGGAGGTGGTGTAATTGCCGAACGTCTATCTTCACTCCCATTCCTTCCCATTCAAGGCGTCACATGATGTTCTCAAGGGTGGCACTGAAGAGTTTCTGTGAAATGGTATCATCCTGCCACACCCCTCTCTTTACATCAATGATCACTTCCTTTTAGAATGGTGAGATCCTGGTGGTGAATCCACAATACAGCTGGAGGAAGATTTTGATATACTGAGTTTGAATGCCCTGTTTGGCCAGGGCTTCGATGACTGCCTCAGTCTCAACAGAACTGAAGGCTTTCTTTAAGTTGATGAACGTTAGACAGAGCAGCATCTTGAACTTTCGCGAAACTTCAATGAGTTTGGTCACTGTGTGGATATGGTCTATCGTGCTGAATCCTCTTCAGAACCCGGCTTGCTCGCATGGTTGTCCCTCGTCTAGTGTTCTGCCTATACTATTCAGGATGACACGAGTGAACAACTTGTAGACGACAGACAGCAGGCAGATTGGGCGATAGTTGCCGATGTCCTGGATGTCTCCTTTCTTGTACAACAGAACTGTCCTACTGGTTTTCTACTTGGATGGAACCTTGCATTCAGACAGGTAGGGTGTGAAGAGTTGGGCCAGTGTATTTATGAGTACTGGCGGCAGATTCTTCAGGTGTTCAGGTCTGACATTGTCCGGACCAGGTGCTGTACGTGACTTTACCAGCGAAATGGCCTGTCGGATTTCAGAAGAGAGAACGTTGGGAATGACATATCCATCCTGCGGAATTTGGTATGTGGGCAGGTGGACATGGCTGTTACAGAGATCCGAGTAGAAGTCATGAATAATTTTGTCTATTGCCTTTCTGGAGGATGTGATAGATCCATCGGTAGGTCGGATGGCAGTCATCTTGGTTTAGTAATTGGCGAAGGCAGGCGAGCATTGCGAATATTTTTCCCGGCTTCTGCTGCACTGGCAAACACTGATGCTCTTCTCTCTTTGATGTCTTCCTTTATCGCATCTCTGCACAGCTTTGTGAGCTCGGACTTTAGCTTGTGGTTGCCTGAGACTCGTGCCAAACCACGTTTACGAATGAGCTGGAGAGTTTCTGAAGACAGGCGTCTGTTTGTGGCTTTCTCACTCTCGGCATTCTTCGCACAGACATGGAGGTGCTGAACCAGGCGAAAAATCTATGTAAATAATTATCATTTTCTATTGTTTTGGGAAGGGTTAGCTCGATAGAACAGCAGTAGGACGTTCGCCTTTCACGCAGCCGACCCGTGTTCGATTCCTCCGCCCCTCTCGGAGAGCCTGGCAAGCTACCGAGGGTATCCCGGCTGCACGGCACAGCCTGGCAAGCTACCCTTGGTGTATTGGATATGCCAAAAACAGTAACAATAAGTCTCACGATGAGAGATGTTACTAGTGCCTGCTCGAACAAATCGATAATCAATGAGATGACAGTGACGGTGATTGTTTTGGGGGGTCGTTAGGAACACGCCCAGCCATGCCCAGCTGATTCCTGGCTCTGCACTCAGGTCTTACCTCCGCAGGGGCTCAGGGGACCATGTGGGGTCATAATAACCTTTAAATATCATGAGGAGCCGTGCTCAGTCCTGTTTGATCTTATTTTGGCTGTGATTATGAGACTCCAAGGCCGAGAACTAAATAGGAGGGGCCCATGACACCTACTGGACATTGGTGCTTGACCCTGAGTCTGTTTCCAAAGAAGGGAAGGGAGATGCTGAGCCACCAGGCCCAGGGCCAGGGTGGGAGAGCACACCACTGCCACCTGGTGGAAGAGGGTAGAGATGCTGCCAGGCGACCCCGACACAGAACATGGCCTCAGTGGCTGGGGGAGGGTCAGGGGAGTGAGAAGGGACCACCAGGACAAAGATGGCTGGAAACGATCAGTCTGGACAAGATCTGCATGTTGAAAGGAGATAAAGGGACACACAGAATAACTCAGTACCTGTTTGCAAACCATAATGCCAATGGGGAAGAGAGACAGAGACAGAGAAAGAGAAGGAAATTGCCAGCCATAGAGACAGGCTGGGGGGAGGGTGGCGGGACAGAAACTGGGGACATTGGTGGTGGGAAATGTGCACTGGTGGAGGCACTGTCGTTGCAAAACTGTATGACTGAAACCCAACTTTGTAACTGTATTTCAGGGTGCTTAAACACTTAAAAAAAATAACCATGCGGCTGAGCGATAGCACAGCGGGTAGGGCATTTGCCTTGCACGCGGCCGACCCGGATTCTAATCCCAGCATCCCATATGGTCCCCTGAGCACCTCCAGGGGTAATTCCTGAGTGAAGAGCCAGGAGTAACCCCTGTGCATCTCCGGGTGTGACCCAAAAACCAAAAAAAATTAAAAAAAATAACCAGGGGGTTCAGAGTGATAGAACAGCTAGTAGGATGTTTCCCTTTCAGTAGCAGACTCAGCTCTGATCGCAGCATCGCATCTAGTCCCCCCTGCACTGCCAGCAGCAATTCCTGAGTGCAGAGCCAGGAGTACCCCCTGAGCACCGCCAGGTGTTCACCACCCAAAAAGCCAAAAAAAAAAAAAAACTATTCAGAGAAAAAACTGAGGAACTTTGACCTATGAACAAATAAATTCACTTAAAAAGGGAGTTGGAGGAGAAAATTCTTCTACTTATCTCATTAAATGCCTGTCTTAAATATCTTTCAGATAAGCGTCATCGATGTTCATGCCTGAATATGTCATTTCTGTGGTCTGGGTTAGACAGAACAACTGTCCGTGTTACCAAGCTACAGGAAGTTATTTGTTTCTGCTCCAGGGGGCCAGACCGACAATGCCTCGAAGTACTCCCAGCTCAGTATTCCTCCTGTGGGGCCCCAGAGTCTCAAACTCTGAACTTTCAACATACAAAGCAAGTGCCCAGACCTTGTGAGTGGTCTCCAGGGCCTAAAGGAACTTCCAGCTCTTCAGTTTTGAAGCTACATAGAAAGGTTTTCATTTGTCACACACACAGTCTTCCACTCTAAAGGACCCATGCACGCCTGTGTACACTGCAGTGCTTAGTCCAGACGTGGAAAACACGCAAAAACCCAACTATGAAACAAGGGATTATGAAGCTGAGAGACATAGACAAATAATAAGACCTGGGCTGCTCTAAGAATAAAATCATGCAGTCTGCAGACCCGTGAATGGAACGATGAACATCACGTACAGTCCAGCCAGTCTGAGGAACAGGGACTTACACAGTGATCTCTCAAAGGCAGAACTTAAAGATATACAGACACAGAGAAAGAAAGGCCAAAGGCAACACCCGGGTAAAATAAGCCCAGTTCTTGGGGGAGGGACGTGGGTACCCAGTGGCAGGTGTGTGTCAGGATGATGTGCACCGAAACACCATTAACGGTCAACCACAGAAACTCAAGTCATCAAAGAGGAATTTAATTTGTTATGCAAACACCTGGGAGTGGGGTGGTACCTCTCCTCCATCCTCCCCTTCTTTTCTTCTTCCCTCCACTGCCTTCTCCTCAGCTTGTTTTCACCTTCCTTCTCCAATTCTTTTACTCTGTACCTCCAGATCCTCTGCTTGTTCTGACATCTTCATCTACTATGCTCCTCCACCATCTCTGATTCAAACACTTTTCGTCTTTCCTCCATTCTGTCTCCTCTTCTAATTCCACATCACCTTTTTCTCCTCCAGGGTCTCCCTCTCCCCACACCCCCCTGTGCCTCCCCCTCACAAATTCCATTCACAAATTCCAATTCCCATTCCCACATCCAGCTCTTCTTCTGATGTCCCCTTCGTCTTCGTCTGACATATTTCTCCTCTCATTGTCCTACTCTTCTTTTCTTCTTCCTTCCTCCATCTGTGCCTTCGTTCTCCATACATCCATTTCCTCTTCTTCAGATGTAGTCCACGTTCCATTTTCGACTTTAGCTTCCAGTCTCCTGCCCTTCAGTTCTTCAATTTCTTCACATCCTCAAACACATCCTTCTCCTCTTTTCTTTTTCCCACCACCAACACTTCCATGTCTTCCCCCTCTTCATTTTAGCTCCATGACTCCAATTCCACCTCCTGTTCTCTCTGCCTCCTTTCTATTTCAGTATTCTGCCTCCAGTGACTGATGCCCTTCATTCTTCTACTTACTTACCTTTCATCCACGAACTCATCCGCTCCTATTTTTCTTCTTCCCTCCATGACCAACTTCTACACCTCCTACTATTCTAACTCCTCCTTTTGGCTCCGTACCTCAAAATCCTCCTCTTCTAACATTGCCTTTTTCTCTTTTACACCACTCCGCCTCCATTGTCTCTTGCTCTTCAGTTCTTCTACTTACCTCTCATTCTCAAACACCTCATCCTCTTCTCTATTCATTCCTCCCCCACCTCCTTCACTGTTGGTTTTCTTCCTCTCGGTCCTCGTCCTCCATGTCCTTGTATCTCTGTACCTCCTCACTCTCCTCGACAGGTTCTTTTACACTGTCACGCCTCCTCTGTGTCATCTTCTTTGCTTCTACTTACCTCTTTAAGAAATCATTCTTCTTATCTTCTTCCCTCCATCACCCCGGCCTTCGACTGTTTGCTTTGTCTACTGTGTTCCTCCACATTTCTGATTCACTTTTATGTGTCTTCCAATTCCATCTCCTCTTCGATTTTTACATTGTCTTTATCTTCTCCAGGTTCTCCCTCTCCCCAAACCTCCCTGTCCCTTCCCCTCACAAATTCCATTCACAAACTTGAATTCCCATTCTCCCATTCCACCTCTTCTTCTGATGTCCCTTTCATTTTCTGACATATTTCTCCTTTCGTCATCCTACCCTTCTTTCCACCACCACCTCCCCCTCCACTTGTTTTCTTCTTCCCTCCTCCTCTCCATCTCCACCTTCATTTTCCATAACTCCAATTCCTCTTGCTCTGACGTTGTCCTTGTTCCATTTTTTATTCCAGCCTCCAAGTCTTCGGCCCTTTAGTTCTCATTTCTTTTCGTCCTCAAGCTCCTCCTCTTTGCTTCTTCCCGTCACCACCTCCTCCTCCGCTGCCTGTTTTCTACCTCCTCCTCCTCGAGCTCCTCCTTTGGCTTTGTGACTCCAATTCGATTTCCTGTTCCGATGTTGCCTCCTTTATTTTTCACCATACGCCTCCACTGTCTGCTGCTCCTCATTCTTCTACTTACCTCTCGTCCATGAACGCATCCTCCCAAGCATTCTTCTTTCGTCCACAACCTCCTCGTCCTCTTGTTTTCTCACTTCTCCATCCTGAACTCCTCCTTTCGGCTACATACGTCCAAATCCTCCTCCTATTCTAAGGTCGTTCATTTGTCTTTTATGTCAGATTGCCAGCATTGTCTCCTGCACTTCAGTTCTTCTATTTACCTCTCGTTCTCAAAAGCATCCTCCGCTTCTCCCTTCTTTTCTCCGCCAACTCCTGCACCGCCAGTTTTCTTCCTCTCCAACAACCCCCTCGATCTTCTTTTGGCTCTGTTCGGCCTCGACCTGCTCTTATTTGACGGGATCTTTTGCATTTCCTCGCCTCCCCTGTGTCTTCTTTTCTACTACTTACGTCTCCACAAAATCATCCTCTTCTTGTCTTCCCTCCAGCACCCATTCCTTCACCTGTTTAGTTCGCATATTATACTCCACTACCTTCTCCGACTCAAATACTTTTGTGTTTCCATCATTCCCATTTCCTCTTCTACTTGCACGTCTTTTTCCCTCCAGCCTCCCATTCCCCACACCTCCCAATACCTCCCGCTCACAAATTCCATTCACAAATTTAAATTCCGATTTCCCCATCCACCTCTTCTTCTGACATATATCTCCTCTCATTGTCCTACATTTCTTTTCTACTTCCTGCCACCACCTCATCCTCTGCCTGTTTTCTTCCCTCCTCCTCCAACTCCGCATTCTTTCTCTGTAACAACAATTCCTCTTGTTCTGATATCATCTTTACTCCATTTTGGACTCCAGCCTCCGCAGTATCCTGTTTGTCAGTTTTCTTATTTCCCTCGACTTCGAGCACAACCTCCTCTTCTTTTCTTTTTCCTCCATAACCTCCTCCTCCGCCTGTTCTCTCCCTCCTCCTCCAACTCCTCATTGTGGCTCTGTACCTCCAATTCCTCCTCCTGTTCTCTTGTTGCCTCCTTCATTTTTACCACTCTGCTTTCAGTGTCTGCTGCTCTTCATTCTTCTACTTACCTCTTGTTCCAAGCTCATCCTCTTCTTTTCTTCTTCCCTCTACCACCTCCTCCGCCTGTTTTCTCCCTCCTCCTGCTTCAACTTCTTTCAGTAGCAAACCTTCAATCCTCCTCCTTTTCTGACATTGTCGTTTTCTCTTCTACAACACTCCCCCTCCATTCTATCCTGCTCTCAGTTCTTATACTTACCGCTCATTCTCAAATGCATCCTCCACTTCTATATTCCTTCCCAAAAAACCTCCTCCACTGCAGGTTTTCTTCGTACTCCTCTTCCATCTTCTTCTGGCTCCATTCTGCCATGACATACTCTTATTTTATGGGGTCTTTTTCATTGCCTGCCCTCCTCTGTGTCTTCTTTTCTTCTACTTACCTTTCCTTGAAATCATGCTCTTCTCGTCTTCTTCCCTCAACCTCCCCGTCCTCCACCTGCTTGTTTAATCTAATATGCTCCTAGGCTTTCTCCAAACACTTCCCCCCATACATTTCTGTCTCCTCTTCTACTTCTGCATCGTCTTTTCATCTTCAGGGTATCCCTCCTCCACAGTTCCCTGTCCCTCACCTTCACAAATTAAAATTCCATTCCCTCAGCCACCTCTTCTTCTGATGTCCCATTCATCTTCTTCTGACATATTTCTCCACGTATCGTCCTTCCCCTCCTTGCTTCTTCCCGCCAGCACCTTCTCTCCCACCTGTTTTCTTCTTCTTCCCTCCTCATCCTCCATCACCATCTTTTTTCTCTGTACCTACAATTCTTCGTATTCTGACGTAGACCATGTTCCATTTTCGACTCAGCCTCCACAGTCTCCTTTCCTTCACTTCCACTCATTTTGTCTCATCGTCAAAATCATCCTTTTCTTCTTTCCTTCTTCCTGCTACCATCTCCCTCCTCCTCCAACTCCTCCTTTTGGCGTCGTACCTCCAATTCTGCCTCCTATTCTCTTCTTGCCTCCTTTCATTTTCGTCACTTGGCCTCCACTGTGTGCTGCTTTTCATTGATCTACTTACCTTTCATCCTGCCGCTTTCTTCTTCCCGCCACCTCCTCATTTTCGTCCTGTTTTCTTCTTATTCCATCCTCAATCTCCACCATTTTCCACCGTACTCCAGTTAAGTGTATTCTGACGTCATACATGTTCCATTTTAGACTCGGCCTCCACAGTCTCCTTCCCTTCAGTTCATCTCATTTCTTATTGTCCTACTCGAAATCATCCTCTTCTTCCCTTATTCCAGCCAACACCTCCTCTTTTGCTTATTTACTCCCTCCTCTTCCTCCAGCTCCTCCTTTTGGCACCATACCTCCAATTCCTGTTGTCTTCTTGTCTCCTTTCCTTTTCACCACTCTTCATTCACTGTCTGCTGCTCTTCATTTTTCTACTTAGCTCTCGTCCAAGATCTCATCCTTCTTTTCTAATGTTCTTTCCTCCACCACATCACCTCTCCCGGTTTTCTCCCTACTCCTGCTCCAACGCCTTCTTTTGGTACCATACCTCCAATCTGTTTGTTTTGTTCTTTTTTGGGGGGTCACACCTGGCAATGCACAGGGGTTACTCCTGGTTCTGCACTCAGAAATCACTCCTGGCGGTGCTCAGAGGACCATATGTGATGCTGGGATTTGAACCTGGGTTGGCCGCGTGCAAGGCAAATGCTCGACCCGCTGTACTATCGCTCCAGCCCCCTACCATAGCTCGAATCTGACATCATCTTTTTCTCTTTTACACCACTCCGCCTCCATTGTCTTCTGCTCTTCAATTCTTCTACTTACCTCTTATTCTCAAACGCATCCTATACTTCTCTCTTCTTTAGTCAGTCACCTTCTCCACCACCAGATTTCTTCATCTCCATAATCCTGATCCATCTTCTGAATCACTTCTGCCTCGATCTCCTCTTACTTGACGTGGTCTTTTTCACTGGCTGGCCTCCTTTGTGTCATCTTTTCTTCTACTTACCTTTCGAAGAAACCATCCACTTACTGTCTTCTTCCCTCCAACACACAGTATTATGCCTAATTGCTTCATCTGCTAAGCTGCTGGATATTCTCCGAATCAATCACTTATGTGTTTCTTACATCTGTCTCCTAGTTTACTTCTGCATTGTCTTTTTCTCCTTCAGGGTATCCCTCCCCGACCCTCACAAATTCATTCACAAATTCAAATTCCCATTCCAACATCAACCTCTTCTTCTGATGTCCCCTTCATCTTCCTCTGATATTTCTCTTGTCCTAAACTTCATTTCTTCTTCCCTCCACCATCTCCTCCTACACCTGTTTGTCACTCCTTCTGCAAGTCCTCTATTCGGTTCTGTACCTCCAATCCATATCTTCGGCTGTTATCTTATTCTCTTTTCCACCACTCTACCTCATTGTGTCCTGCTCTACAGCTTTTCTAATTATTTCTCATTCTCAAAGGCCTCATCCTCTTCTCCCTTCATTCGTCCAACAACTCTTCCGCTGCTGGTTTTCTTCGTCTCGGTCCTCATCTTCCTTCTTCGTCTGGCTCCATTCTGCCTCGACCTCCACTTACTTGACGAGTTTTTTCACTGCCTCGCCTCCTCTGTTGTCTTTTTTCGTTCTACTTACCTCTCCACGAAATCCTCCTCTTTTGTCTTCTTCATTCCATCACCCCGTCCTTCACATATTTGCTTCATCTACTGTGCTCCTCTACCTTCTCTGATTAAAACACTTTTGTGTTTCCTCAAATTCTGTCTCCTCTTCTACTTCCGCATCTTCTTTTTCTCCTCCAGCGTTTCCTTCTTCCCACATTTCCCTGTCCCTCCCTCTCACAAATTCCATTCACAAATTCAAATTCCTGTTCCCCATCCCCCTCATCTTCTTATGTACCCTTCAACTTCTTCTGATGTTTTTCTCCACTCGAGATCCGGCCATTCTTTTCTACTCCCCGGCGCCATCGCTTCCACTGCCTGTTTTCTTCTTCTTCCCTCTTACTCCTTCATCTCTGCCTTTTTTCTCTGTACCTCCAGTTCCTCTTGTTCGGACGTCATCCATGTTTCAATTTTGACTCGGCCTGCACAGTGTCCTTCCTCAGTTCTTCTCATTTCCTCTTATCCATAAAATCCTCATCTTTTCTTCTTCCTGCAACCACCTCCTCCACCACCTGTGTTCTCCCTCCGACTCCTCCAAGTCATCCTTTAGGCATCGTAACTCCAATTCTCCCCTCTGTTCTCTTCTTGCTTTTCATTTTCACCACTCTCCCTCCACTGTCTGCGGCTCTTCATTCTTCTACTTACCTCTCGTCCCTGCACTCATCCTCCCATTCTTTTCTTCATCTATACACCACCTGTTTTCTTCTTTTCTCCTCCTCCTCCATCTCCACCTTTGTTCGCCATAGCTCCCATTCCTTTTTCTGACGTCATCCATATTCCATTTTCTACTCCAGACTCAACTGTATCCTGCCCCTGAGTTCTTCACATTTTCTCTCATCCTCAAACTCATCGTCTATTCCTCTTTCCTTCATCTCCTCCTCCTCAAACTCCTCCTTTAGATTCCGTACCTCGAAATCCTCCTCCTCTTCTAATGTAGTCTTGTATTTTACACCACTACAACTCCATTGTCTCCTGGTCTTTAGTACTTCTACTTCCCTCTTGTTCTCAAACGTATCCTACACATCTTTCTTATTACCTCCACTACCACCTCCACCTCCGGTTTTGTCTGGCTCCTACTCCTCCTCCTCCATGTTCTTGTGTCTCCCATACCTCCTCGTCCTAGTCTTACTTGTCAGGTTGTTTCACTGCCTCACCAACTGTGTTGTCTTTTTTTCCTTCTACTTAACACTCCATTATCATCATCTTCTTTTCCTCTTCCCTCCATCACCCCATCTGCACATGTTTGCTTCCTCTATGATGCTCCTCCAACTTCTCTCAAACACTTTTCTGTTTCCTCCATTTCCATCTGCTCTTCTACTTCCGCATCGTCTTTTTCTCCTCCAGGGTCTCCCTCTCCCCACACTTCACTGACCCTCCCCCTCACAAATTCCAATTTCCATTCCACCATCCACTTTTTCTTCTGATGTCCCCTTCATCGTCTTCTGACATACTTCTAATCTCGTCGTCCTACTCTATTCTCCTTCCCGACAAACACCTCCAACTGTTTCCTTCTTCCCTCCTCCTCCATCTCTGCCGCCGATCTCCGTACCTCCAATTCCTCTTGGTCTGTCATCGTCGGTGTTCTATTTTCGACTCCAGTCTCCTGTCCTTCAGTTCCTCACAAATTCTCTTGTCCTTGAACTCATCCTCGGCATCTTTTATTCTTCTTGTTACCACCTCTTCCTTGGCCTGTTTTCTCCTTATCCTCCGATCCAACTCCTCCTTTTGGTATCGTATCTCCAATACCACCTTCTGTTCCAATGTTGCCTCCTTTCGTTTTCACCACTCTGCCTCCACTCTCTGCTGCTCTTCATCCTACTACTTACCTCTCGCCATAAACTCATCCTCCTCTTCTTTTCTTCCCTCCAACTCCTCCTCCTCCTCTGCCTGTTTTATCCCTCCTTATTCTCCAAATCCTCCATATGATTCTGTTGTAGTCTTATTCTCTTTTCCACCACTCCTTTCATTGTCCCCTGCTCTACGGTTTTTCTAACTACCTCTTGTTCTCAAAGGCCTCATCCTCTTCTCCCTTCATTCATACACGACCTCCTCCACTGCTGGTTTTCTTACTCTAGGTCCTCCTCTTCATCAATCTTCTTGTGTCTCTGTACCTCTTCATCCGCCTCTTATTTGACGAGTTCGTTATGACTGACTGGCCTCCTCTTTGTGGTCTTTTCTCTACGTACCTCTCCACGAAATCATCCTCTTCCTGTCTTCTTCCCTCCATAACCCCATCGTCGCCAGTTTGCTTCGTCTACTATGTTGCTCCATATTCTCCGATTCAAACACTTTTGTGTAACCTCCATTTCTGTCTCCTCTTCTACATACATATCGTCTTTTTTCTCCTGGTTTCTCTCTCCCCACATGTCCCTTTACCTCCCCCTCAAAAATTCCATTCACAAATTCAAATTCCCATTCCCTCATCACCTCTTCTTCAAATGTCCCCTTCAACTTCCTTGGAAATGTTTCTGCTCTCGTCGTCCTTATCTTTTTTCTTTTTCCCTCCACCACCTCCTCCTGTGCCTGTTTTGTCACTTTGTCTTCTCCAACTCCTCCATTCAGTCTGTACTGCCAATTCTCCTCGTCTATGGATGAAGACTTATTCTTTTCCCCACGACTCCACCTCATTGTCTCCTGCTCTACAGTTTTTCTAATTACCTCTGGCTCTCAAAGGTCTCATCATCTTCTTCCTTCATTCCCCCACCACCTCCTGCACTGCTGGTTTTCAACTCTTAGTCCTCCTCCTCCACGTTATTGTAGGTCCATTCTGCCTCGACCTCCTCTGTCTTGTTTTCTCTTTTACTTACCACTACACAAAATAATCCTCTTCTTATCTTCTTCCATCACCTTATCATTCACCTATTTGCTTCCTCTACTGTGCTCCTCCACATTCTCTGATTCAAACAATTTTTGTTTCCTCAATTCTGTCTCCTCTTCTACTTCTGCATCGTCTTTTTCTCCTCCAGGGTCTCCCTCTCAACTCCCATCCCTCCCCCTCAACAAATTCCATTCAAAATTCAAATTCCCACTCCACCATTCACCTCTTCTTCTGATGTCCGCTTCATCTTCTGACGTTTTTCTCCCCTGTAGTCCTGTCTTTCTTTTCCTCCTCCCACCCAGATCTCCTACACCGCCTTTTTCATCTTCTTCCCTATTACACCTCCATCTCCACCACTTTTCTCCGTACCTCCAATACCTCTTATACTGACGTCGTCCGTGTTCCATTTTCAACTGGGTCTCTACAGTGTCCTTCACTCAATTTTTTCATTTCCTCTCATCTTCCTTCTCTTCTTTTTTCATCACGCCAAAATCTCCTGCTCCACCTGTTTTCTCCCTTCGACTCCTCCAACACATCCTTTTGGCATCATAACTGCAATTCTGCCCTATCTTCTCTTCTTGCCTCCTTTCGTTTTAGTGAAATGACTCCCTCCACTGTCTGCTGCTCTTCATCTTTTACTTAACTCTCGTGCATGCACTCATTCTCCTCTTCTTTTCTTCATTCCTCCACCATATACTCTCCGCCTGTTTTCTTCTTCCCACCTCCTCCTCCATCTTTGCCCTTGTTTGCCATACCTCCCATTTCCAATTGTCTGATATCATCCGTGTTCCATTTTTGAATCCAGCCTCCACAGTCTCCTGCCTTTCAGTTCAACTCATTTCTTCTCATCTTCAATCTCATTGGCCTTCTTTTCTTAATCCTTCTACCACCACCTCCTCCAGCCATTTTCTCCCTCCTTCTCCTCAAACTCCTCCTTTTTGTTTTGTATCTTGAAACCCTCCTCCTCTTGTAACGTTCTCTTTTACACCACTACTCATCCATTATCTCCTTCTCTTCAGCTCTTCTACTTATCTCTCTTAGAAATCATCTTCTGCCTTGCATTCTTCCCTACATCACCAGTCCTTCGCCTCTTTGCTTCGTCTACTATGCTTCTCCACTTTCTCCGATTCAAACACATTCGTGATCCCTACATTTCTGTCTTGCCTACTTCCGCATTGTCTTTTTCTCCTCCAGAGTCTCTCTCTGCACAATTCCCTGTCATTCCTCCTCACATATCCAACTACCCATTCCCCAACCACCTCTTCTTCTGATGTCCCTTTCATCTCCTTCTGACATTTTTCTCCGCTCCTGGTCCGAATCTTCATTTCTTCTTCTGCCCCATTATCATACAATGCGTTTTCATCTTCTACACTCTTACCCCTCGATCTATGCCATTTTTATCCATACCCCCAATTCCTCTTATTCTGATGTATTCCATATTCCATTTTCAAAGCAACCTGCACACTGTCCTTCACTCAGTTCTTCTCATTTCCTCTAGTCCTCAAAATCCTCGTCTTCTTGTGTTCTTCTTTCCACCACCACCACCTCGTCCTCCACCTGTTTTCTTCCTCAGACTCCTCGAGGTAATCCTTTTGGCATCATAACTCCAATTCTGCACTCTGCTCTCTTCTTGCCCCCTTTGGTTTTCACTACTCTCCCTCCACTGTCTGCTGCTCTTAAATCTTCTACTTACCTCTCGTCCATGCAATCATCCTCCCCTTCTCTTCATCCCTCCATCACATCCTTTCCGCCTATATTCTTCTCCCCTCCTCCTCCATCTCAGAATTTGTTTCCTATACCTGCAATTCCTCCTGTTCTGATGTTGTCCATATAACATTTTCGACTCCAGCCTCCACAGTTCCTTTCCCTTTAGTTCTTCTCATTGCCTTCTCATCATCGATTTCATCGTCTTTTCTTCTTCCAACCACGGCCTCCTCCTCCTCCTCCTCCAATCCCTCTGTTTGGCATCATACTTTCAATTCTGGCTCTTGTTCTCTTGTTGTCTCCTTTTGTTTTCACTACTCTGCCTCTACTATCTGGTGCTCTTCATTCTTTCACTTAACTCTCATCCATGAACTCATCCTTCTCTTCTTTTCTTCTCCCTCCACCACCTCCTCCACCGCCTGTTTTCTCCCTCCTCTGCAAGCTCATTTTGGTTCCTTA
This sequence comes from Sorex araneus, assembly GCF_027595985.1. Taxonomy (NCBI): domain Eukaryota; kingdom Metazoa; phylum Chordata; class Mammalia; order Eulipotyphla; family Soricidae; genus Sorex; species Sorex araneus. The sequence goes on from NC_073313.1 coordinate 5,229,536, forward strand.
CCTCAAAATCCTCCTCCTTTTCTAACGATGTCTTGTTGTCTTTCACACCACTATGCTTCCATTGTCTTCTGCTCTTCAGTTCTACTTCACCACTGGTTCTCAAAAGCATCCTCCACTTCTCTCTTCTTTCCTCCTCCAACCAGTCCACCCCCGGTTTTATACCTCTGGGTCCTACTCTTCCATCCTCTGTCATCGTACTTCCCTGTCCTTTCCATACATGACAGATTCTTTTCACTACCTCACCTCCCCGTGACCTCTTTTTCGCTTCTACTTACCTCTCCACAAAATCATCATCTCCTTGCCTTCTTCCCTCCATCACCACATCCATCGCCACTTTGCTTCATCAAGTATGATCCTCCACCTACTCCGATTCAAACACTTTGGTGTTTCCTCCATTCCTGTCTCCTTCAACATCTGCCTCGTTTTACTCAACTCCAGGTCTCCCTCTCCCTACACTTCCCTGTCCCTCCCCCTCACAAATTCCATTCACAAATAAAATTCCCACTCACCCATTCACCTCTTTTTCTGATGTCTTTGTCTTCACTTATTTCTCTTCAGGTTGTCCTACTCTTCTTCCTGCTACCTACTCCTCCACCGCCTTTTTTCTCGCTCAAACTCCTCAAAGTCCTCCTCTTTTTCTAACATTGTCTTGTTCTTGTTTATACTATACTGCCTCCATTGTCTCCTGCTCTTCAGTTCTACTTACAATTCGTTCTAAAACGCATCCTCCAATTCTCTCGTTTTTCCTCCACAACCTTCTCTACTACCAGTTTTTCCCTCTGGTTTCTCCTAATCCATCTTTTCGTGTGTGCTTTTTCCTTCTCTTTCCTTCTACTTACCACTCTATGAAATCATCCTCTTCTTGTCTTCTTCCCACCATAACCCCATCCTTTGCCTGTTTGCTTCATCTACTGTGCAACTCCACCTTCTCTCAAACACTTGGCGTTTCCTCCATTTCCATCTGCTTTTCTACTTCTGCATTGTCTTTTTCTCCTCTAGGGTCTCCCTCTCCCCACACTTCCCTGACGCTCCCCCCCACAAAGTTCAATCACAAATTCAAATTCCCATCGCTCTCATCCAGCTCTTCTTCAAATGTCCCTTTTAAGTACCTCTGACATGTTTCTGCTCTCAATGTCCTACTCTTTTCTTCTTCCTCCACCTCCTCCTCCTCTGCCTGCTTTATCCCTCTTCTCCACCTCCTCCATTCCGTTCTGTACCTCCAATGCTCCTCCTCTTTGGAAGTCCTCTTATTCTCTTTTCAACCACTCCCCTGCATTGTCTCCTGCTCTAGTTTTTCTAATCAGCTCTTGTTCTCAAAGGCCTCATCGTCTTCGACCTTGCTCCAAGACCACTTCCTCCATTTCTGGTTTTCACCTCTCGGTCCTCCTCCTCCACGTTATACTGGGTCCATTCTGCCTCGACCTCCTCTTACATGATGGGTTCTATTTCACTGATTCACCTCCTCTGTCACTCCTTTTCTGTTTTTACTTACCACTCCACGAAATCATCCTCTTTTTCTCTTCCTCCCTCCATCACCCGGTCCTTCAGCTGTATGCTCCTGCTACTGTGTACCTCCACCTACTCTGATTCAAAAATGTTTGTGTTTCCTCCATTTCCGTCTGCTCTTCTACTTCTGCATCGTCTCTTTCTGTTCCAGGATCTCGTTCTACCCACTCTTCCCTGACCTTCCCCCTCTCAAATTCCATTCACAAATTCAAATTCCCATCCCCCCATCAACATCTTCTTCAAATGTCCCATTCAAATACCTCTGATATATTTTTGCTCTCGTTGTTCTACTCCTTTTTTTCTTTTTTGCCTTTTGGGTCACACCCAGCAAAGCTCAGGGGTTACTCCTGGTTATCTGCTCAGGAAGTACTTCTAGCGGTGCTTAGGGGACCATATGGGATGCTGGGGATTGAATCTGGGACAGGCGCGTGTAAAGCAAACACCCTCCCCATTGTGCTATGGCTCCAGCCCCTCTACTCTTTTCTTCTTCCCTCCACCACCTTCTCCTCCGCCTGCTTTATCCCCCCTTCTTCCCCAACTCTTCCATTCGGTTCTGTACCTCCAATCCTCCTCCTCTTCGGATGTCGTTTTATTCTGTAATCCAACACTCCGCTTAATTTTCTCCTGCAGTATAGTTTTACAACTTAGCTCTTGTTCTCAATGGCCTCATCGTCTTCACACTTTATTCCTCTACCACCTCCTCTACTGTTGGTTTTCACTTCTCAGTACTCCTCCTCCATGTTATTCTGAGTCCATTCTGCCTCGACCTCCTCTTACCTGATGGGTTCTTTTTCACTGACTCACCTCCTCTGTGACTTGGCTTTTTTTACTTACCTGTCTATGAAATCATCCTCCTGTAGTTTTCTTCCCTCCATCATCCTGTCCTTTGGCTGTTTCCTTCGTCTACTATGCTCCTCCAACTTCTATGATTTCTACACTTTTGTGTTTCCTCCATTTCTGTAATCTTCTACTTTCCACAATTTTTTCTCCTCCAGAGTCCCCTCTCCCCACACTTATCTGGCCCTCCACCTCACAAATTCCATTCACAAATTCAAATTCCATTTCCCCATCCACCTCTTCTCTGATGTCCCCTTTATCTTCTTCTGACGTTTTTCTCCAAAAGTGGTACTGCCATCTCTTCTTCTACCCGTCCCCATTTCTTCCATCACCTGTTTTCTTCTTCCGTTTTACTCCTCTATCTCCAACTTTTTCCTCTGTACCTCCAATTCCTACTATTGTGACGTCATCCATGTTCATTTTTGACTCGGCCTCCACAGTGACCTTCATTCAGTTCATGTCATTTCCTCTATTCTTCAAAATCCTCCTCCTCTCTTTTCTTCTTCCCACCACCACCTCATCCTCTTCCTGTTTTATTTCTGACTCCTTCAACTCATCTCTTTGGAATCATAACTCCAATTCCACACTCTGTTCTCTTCTTGCCTCCTTTGTTTTCAATACTCTTCCTCCACTGTCTGCCTCTCTTCATCCTTCTACTTACATTTCTTCATGCATTCATCCTCTCCTTTTCTTTGTCCCTACACTACCTCCTTACAGCCTGTATTCTTCTTGCTCCTCCTCCTCCATCTCGGCCTTTGTTCTCCTTACCTGCAATTCCTCCTGTTCTGATGTCGTCCTTGTTCCATCTTCAACTCCAGGTTACAATTTCCTTGACTTTAGTTGTTCTCATTACCTCTCGTCTCCGAACTCCTCCTCTGTATAAAAATTAAAATAAAAAGAAAAGGCGCGGGCGAGGAAAGGGATGCCTCACCGCACCGAGCCAGGCACAGGGCCTAGGGCAGCAGCTGTCTCTCCCGCCACCCAAGTTCGGTAGCCTCCAGCCGCTTCCCCCACAACGGGGAGGTTGATGGCGAAGATGTGGCAGGCGAAGGAAGGAACGGAGCCAAGATGGTTGGTCTCACTTGCAGTTTATTCCAATCTTCCCTCTATACACTCTCCTCTGGAACTCTCCCTGCCCCCTCATACAGCTACCTTAAATCTCCCTGTCCCCCAGCAGCCTGGGGCTTATCTAAAGGTGTGGTTACAATCCATAGGGGGTATAGTTCTATCTCTTAGGGGAATGCCTTCACTAGGACAGAATCTCTCTTTCAGCAGGAAGACCCACCCAAGGGCAGAGTCCCATGAATGTGTTTCTCTTCTCCTCAGCCAGCAAACATATAAGAATTCATAATATTAATCATTTTGTATGGACACAATAAGAGATGCATTAAAGCTTATAGAATTGCTCTCCTGGGGCCATCTCAATCTCAGACTACAGTGCTCAGGCCAGATCAGTCTTTCCTATCCCTAGCAGGGTCCCAGTCTCATAATTACTATTGGATCATGACAGCATTTGTCTATGATCAAGCTCTTAACTTATAGTTAAGAATTAGGCACTTTGGCCAGGCCCATCTCGATGCCAGGGTAGCACATAACTCACCGCTTGCCCTGGATCCTTCCCGTCCCACGTCGGGGACCCTACTTTGGGGTGCTAGGAACTGAGGGCAACTGAGGCTTAAGTGGAGAGAGCAGATGCCCAGGAGGGAATATCGAGGCCAATTAAGTCTTAAGTTATAAAAACATAATATTGTCTTCTTGTGTCTATACAAAAAAGACATAGCTTTAAAGTAAATTATTCAAAAGGCATAAAGAGGAGAGAAAGGCAATGTTATAATATTCAGTGTCCTAGGAAGTTCTGACCTTACCAATTAACAGAGTTTGATTAAGGGAAGAGCAGAAAAACTGGTAGAATTGGTTACAGATAAACAAAGGAATGGGAGTGACTCGGGAGCACTTTGATGGGTGTGACTGATAAACCTAAGCTCCTTGGGCAAGGGGAGCAAGAACGAACCAAAGTCAGGCCTAACATATTTAGAGCTATATTCCAACACTCCTCTTCTTTTCTTCTCCCTCCACAACCTCCTCCACCGCCAGTTTTCTCACTCCTCCTCCAACTCCTTTCGGTTCCAAACCTCAAAATACTCCTCCTCTTCCAACATTGTCTTGTCTTTTACACCACTACGCCTCCATAGTAGTTCTCTTTTACTCCACTCCACCAAGAAATGCTCTTCAATTTTTCCACTTACCTCTCATTTTTAAACGCATCCTCCACTTCTCTCTTCTTTCCTCTACCACCCCTTTAACCTCCGGTTTTTTTCCTCTGGGTCCTCATGTTCCGCCTTCGGTCTCCATATTTCCCTGTCCTTTACTTACATGATGGACACTTTTCATGGCCTCGCCTCCTCTCTGTCCCCTTTTTTGCTTCTACTTACCTCTCCAGAAAATCATCATCTGCTTGTCTTCTTCTGTCCATCACCACATCCATCGCCAGTTTGTTCCTTCAAGTGTGATCCTCCAACTATTCGGATTCAAACACTTTTGAGTTTCCTCCATTTCCGTCTCTTTGTCAACATCTGCATTGTCTTTTTCAATGCAAATTTCCATTCACCCAACCAACTCTTCTTTTAATGTCTTAGTCTTATTTTTCCTCTCATTGTCATACTCTTTCCTGCCACCACATCCTCGGCCACCTGTTTAATCCCTCCTCCTCCACCAACTCCTCCGTTTGCCATCATACGCCCAATTCCAGCACCTGTTCTCTTGTTGCCTCCTTTGTTTTCATCACTCTGCCTCCAATGTCTGCTGCTCTTCATTCTTCTACTTACCTCTCATCCATGCACTCATCCTCCTTTCATGTATTTGTCCCTCCACCACCTCCTTACAGCCTGTATTCTTCTTCCTGCCTCCTCCTCCATCTCCGTCTTTGTTGACCTTACCTGCAATCCCTCCTGTTCTGATGTCGTCCTTGTTCCATTTTTGACTCCAGCCTCCAGTTTCCTTCCCTTCAGTTCTTCTCATTACCTCTTGTCTTGGAACTCATTGCCCTTTTCTTTCTTCTTCCCAACACCACCTCCTCCTCTGCCTGACTTCTCCTTCCAAAACTTCCGTTTGGCATCATACAACCAATTGTAGCTTCTGTTCTCTTGTTGTCTCCTGCGTTTTCACCACTCTGCCTCTGTGTCTGATGCTCTTCAGCCTTCTACTTACCTCTTGTCACTGAAATCATCCTCCCCTTTTCTTTGTCCATCCACCACCTCCTTACAGCCTGTATTCATCTTCCTTCCTCCTCGTACATCTCCGCCTTCGTTCTCCTTACCTGCAATTCCTCCTGTTCTGATGTCTTCCTGCTCCATTTTCAACTACAGTCTCCATGGTTTACTTCCCTTCAGTTCTTCTCACTACCTCTCGTCCATGAACTCATCCACCTCTTCTTTTCTTCTCCCTCCACCACCTCCTCCACCGCCTGTTTTCTCACTCCTCTTCCTCAAATTCCTTTCGGTTCCATAACTCAAAATACTCCTCCTGTTCCAACATTGTCTTGTTGTCTTTTAAACCACTATGCCTCCATAGTAGTTCTCTTTTACTCAACTGCACCAAGAAGTGCTCTTCAGTTCTTCTACTTACCTCTCATTTTCAAATGTCTCCTACTCTTCTATCTTCTTTCCACCACCATCTAATTCACCTCCAGTTTTCTTTCTCTGGGTCCTCCTTCTTCCATCTTGTGTTTCAGTACTTCCTCATCCTTTTCTTGCATGATGGTTTTTTTCATTGTCGCACCTCTTATGTTTTGTCTTTATTCCTCTGTCTTACCTCTCTAAAAAATCACCATCTTCTTGTCATTTCCCAACATCATACATCCATCACCAGTTTGCTACTTCAACTGTGCTGCTCGACCTTCTAAAATTCAAAAACTTTTGTGTTTCCTCCAATTCCAACTCTTCAATTGCGCATCATCTTTTTTCAACAACAGGTCTCCCCGTCCCTACAATTCCCTGCCCCACCCCTCACAAAATCATTCACAAATACAAATTCCCATTCACCCATCCACCTCTTCTTCTGATGTCCCCATCATCTTCTTCTGATCTCTGTTTTCATCGTTCTACTCTTCTTCCCGCCACCACCTCCTCCTCCACCTGTTTTCTTCCTCATCTTCTCAAACTCCGCCTTTTGATTCCGTACCACGTAATCCCGCTCTGCTAATGTTGTCTTGTTCTTGTTTACACCACTTCACTTCCATTGTCTCCTGATATCCAGTCTTCTACATACCTCTTGTTCTCAAACGCATCCTCCACTTTTCTGCTTTCCTTCACCACCTCCTTCAGCTCTGGTTTTCTTTCTCCGGTTTCTCCTCCTCCATCTTCTGTGTCTCCATACCTCCTCGTCCTACTCTTATTTGACGGATTTTCAGTGCCTCCCCCCTTCAGTGTCTTCTTTTCTTCTACTTACCTCTCCATGAAATTATACTTTTCATGTCTTCTTCCCTCCATCTCCCGGTCCTTCACCTGTTTGCTTCTGCTACTGTGCTCATCCACCTTCTCTGATTCAAACACTTTTGTGTTTCCTCCATTTCTGTCTCCTCTTTATATTCCTGATCATCTTTTTCTCCTCCATTGTCTCCCTCTCCCCACACTTCCCTGTCCCTCCCCCTCACAAATTCCATTAACAAATTCAAACTCAATACCACCATCCATGTCTTCTTTTGATGTCCCCCTCATCTTCCTCTATTTGCCCTTTCATCGTCCTACTCTTCTTTTCTTCACACCACCATCTCCTCCTCTGCTTGTTTTTTTCACTCTTTATCCAACTCCTACTTTCAGATATGTATCTCTAATCCTCCTCCTCTTCGGATGTCATCTAGTTCTCTTTAACAACACTCCACCTCATTAGAATACACAATTTTTCTCATTACCGCTCATTCCCAAAGGCCTCAATCACTTCTCCCTTCAGTCCTCCACCACCTCCTCCACTACTGGTTTTCTTCCTCTGGGTCCTTCTCCTTCATGTTCTTCTGGGTCCACTTTGCCCCATTGGTGGTCCTGGGATTAGAGCCACAAGAAAGCAGGTCTGGTCACGTTGGGCTGTTGGGGGTACAGCAGGAGTCCCCCCTGAACTCCCTTAGCCCAGACCAGACCTGACGCTTGTTTCCTGCTCTAGAAATGAGCAGATTCCACCCAGACAGATATGCCCCGGCGGGTGTTGGATCAGTGTATGACTGAAACCCGATCGTGAGTAGCTTTGTTACTGCATCTCACTGGGATTCAATTTTTTAAAAAAGACACTGAGGCCACTGGCAGTGATGTCCCTAGGCAGAGGGACAGGGGTGAGCCAAGGTGTGTCTCTGACAGGAAGTGGCTCAGCCACAAACCCCCACTGCCCGTGTGCAAATAGCTACTAGCAGGGAAGCAGGGACCAGAGCCATGGCCATCTTCTTTCTCCTCTACGGTCTCCCTCTCCCCACACTTCCCTGACGCTCCCCCCCACAAAGTTCAATCACAAATTCAAATTCCCATCGCTCTCATCCAGCTCTTCTTCAAATGTCACTTTTAAGTACCTCTGACATGTTTCTGCTCTCAATGTCCTACTCTTTTCTTCTTCCTCCACCTCCTCCTCCTCTGCCTGCTTTATCCCTCTTCTCCACCTCCTCCATTCCGTTCTGTACCTCCTATGCTCCTCCTCTTTGGAAGTCCTCTTATTCTCTTTTCAACCACTCCCCTGCATTGTCTCCTGCTCTAGTTTTTCTAATCAGCTCTTGTTCTCAAAGGCCTCATCGTCTTCGACCTTGCTCCAAGACCACTTCCTCCATTTCTGGTTTTCACCTCTCGGTCCTCCTCCTCCACGTTATACTGGGTCCATTCTGCCTCGACCTCCTCTTACATGATGGGTTCTATTTCACTGATTCACCTCCTCTGTCACTCCTTTTCTGTTTTTACTTACCACTCCACGAAATCATCCTCTTTTTCTCTTCCTCCCTCCATCACCCGGTCCTTCAGCTGTATGCTCCTGCTACTGTGTACCTCCACCTACTCTGATTCAAAAATGTTTGTGTTTCCTCCATTTCCGTCTGCTCTTCTACTTCTGCATCATCTCTTTCTGTTCCAGGATCTCATTCTACCCACTCTTCCCTGACCTTCCCTCTCGCAAATTCCATTCACAAATCAAATTCCCATCCCCCCATGAACATCTTCTTCAAATGTCCCATTCAAATACCTCTGATATATTTTTGCTCTCGTTGTTCTACTCCTTTTTTTCTTTTTTGCCTTTTGGGTCACACCCAGCAAAGCTCAGGGGTTACTCCTGGTTATCTGCTCAGGAAGTACTTCTAGCGGTGCTTAGGGGACCATATGGGATGCTGGGGATTGAATCTGGGACAGGCGCGTGTAAAGCAAACACCCTCCCCATTGTGCTATGGCTCCAGCCCCTCTACTCTTTTCTTCTTCCCTCCACCACCTCCTCCTCCGCCTGCTTTATACCCCCTTCTTCCCCAACTCTTCCATTCGGTTCTGTACTCCAATCCTCCTCCTCTTCGGATGTCGTTTTATTCTGTAATCCAACACTCCGCTTAATTTTCTCCTGCAGTATAGTTTTACAACTCAGCTCTTGTTCTCAATGGCCTCATCGTCTTCGCACTTCATTCCTCTACCACCTCTTCTACTGTTGGTTTTCACTTCTCAGTACTCCTCCTCCATGTTATTCTGAGTCCATTCTGCCTTGACCTCCTCTTACCTGAAGGGTTCTTTTTCACTGACTCACCTCCTCTGTGACTTGGCTTTTTTTACTTACCTGTCTACGAAATCATCCTCCTGTAGTTTTCTTCCCTCCATCATCCTGTCCTTTGGCTGTTTCCTTCGTCTACTATGCTCCTCCAACTTCTATGATTTCTACACTTTTGTGTTTCCTCCATTTCTGTAATCTTCTACTTTCCACAATTTTTTCTCCTCCAGAGTCCCCTCTCCCCACACTTCTCTGGCCCTCCACCTCACAAATTCCATTCACAAATTCAAATTCCCATCCCCCCATCCACCTGTTCTCTGATGTCCCCTTTATCTTCTTCTGACGTTTTTCTCCAAAAGTGGTACTGCCTTCTTTTCTTCTGCCCGTCCCCATCTCTTTCACCACCTGTTTTCTTCTTCTGTCTTACTCCTCTATCTCCAACTTTTTCCTCTGTACCTCCAATTCCTACTGTTGTGACGTCATCCATGTTCAATTTTCGACTCGGCCTCCACAGTGACCTTCATTCAGTTCATGTCATTTCCTCAAGTCTTCAAAATCCTCCTCCTCTCTTTTCTTCTTCCTGCCACCACCTCCTCCTCCTCCTGTTTTCTCTTTATGACTCCTTCAACTCATCTCTTTGGAATCATAACTCCAATTCCACACTCTGTTCTCTTCTTGCCTCCTTTGTTTTCACCACTCTTCCTCCACTGTCTGCCTCTCTTCATCCTTCGACTTACCTTTCTTCATGCATTCATCCTCCCCTTTTTATTTGTCCCTCCACCATCACCTTACAGCCTGTATTCTTCTTCCCTGTCCTCCTCCATAACCACCTTCGTTCTCCTTACCTGCAATTCCTCCTGTTCTGATGTCTTCCTGCTCCATTTTCAACTACAGTCTCCATGGTTTACTTCCCTTCAGTTCTTCTCACTACCTCTCATCCATGAACTCATCCACCTCTTCTTTTCTTCTCCCTCCACCACCTCCTCCACCGCCTATTTTCTCACTCTTCTTCCTCAAATTCCTTTCGGTTCCATAACTCAAAATATTCCTCCTGTCCCAACATTGTCTTGTTGTCTTTTATACCACTATGCCTCCATAGTAGTTCTCTTTTACTCAACTGCACCAAGAAGTGCTCTTTAGTTCTTCTACTTACCTCTCATTTTCAAATGTCTCCTACTCTTCTATCTTCTTTCCACCACCATCTAATGCACCTCCAGTTTTCTTTCTCTGGGTCCTCCTTCTTCCAACTTGTGTTTCAGTACTTCCTCATCCTTTTCTTGCATGATGGTTTTTTTCATTGTCGCACCTCTTATATTTTGTCTTTATTCCTCTGTCTTACCTCTCTAAAAAATCACCATCTTCTTGTCATTTCCCAACATCATACATCCATCACCAGTTTGCTACTTCAACTGTGCTCCTCGACCTTCTCCAATTCAAAAACTTTTGTGTTTCCTCCAATTCTATCTCTTCAATTGTGCATCATCTTTTTTCAACAACAGGTCTCCCCCTCCCTACAATTCCCTGCCCCACCCCTCACAAAATCATTCACAAATACAAATTCCCATTCACCCATCCACCTCTTCTTCTGATGTCCCCATCATCTTCTTCTGATGTTTTCTTCGTTCTACTCTTCTTCCCGCCACCACCTCCTCCTCCACCTGTTTTCTTCCTCGTCTTCTCAAACTCCGCCTTTTGATTCCGTACCACGTAATCCCGCTCTGCTAATGTTGTCTTGTTCTTGTTTACACCACTTCACTTCCATTGTCTCCTGATATCCAGTCTTCTACATACCTCTTGTTCTCAAACGCATCCTCCACTTTTCTGCTTTCCTTCACCACCTCCTTCAGCTCTGGTTTTCTTTCTCCGGTTTCTCCTCCTCCATCTTCTGTGTCTCCGTACCTCCTCGTCCTACTCTTATTTGACGGATTTTCAGTGCCTCCCCCCTTCAGTGTCATCTTCTTTCCTTCTACTTACCTCTCCATGAAATTATTCTTTTCATGTCTTCTTCCCTCCATCTCCTGGACCTTCACCTGTTTGCTTGTGCTACTGTGCTCATCCACCTTCTTGATTCAAACACTTTTGTGTTTCCTCCATTCCGTCTCCTCTTCATATTCCTGATCATCTTTTTCTCCTCCAGTGTCTCCCTCTCCCCACACTTCCCTGTCACTCCCCCTCACAAATTCCATTAACAAATTCAAACTCAAAATCACCATCCATGTCTTCTTCTGATGTCCCCCTCATCTTCCTCTATTTGCCCTTTTGTCGTCCAACTCTTCTTTTCTTCACACCACCATCTCCTCCTCTGCTTGTTTTTTTCACTCTTTATCAAACTCCTAATTTCAGATATGTATCTCTAATCCTCCTCCTCTTCGGATGTCATCTAGTTCCCTTTAACAACACTCCACCTCATTAGAATACACGATTTTTCTAATTACCGCTCATTGTCAAAGGCCTCAATCACTTCTCCCTTCATTCCTCCACCACTTCCTCCACTACTGGTTTTCTTCCTCTTGGTCCTTCTCCTTCATGTTCTTCTGGGTCCACTTTGCCCCATTGGTGGTCCTGGGTTTACAGCCACAAGAAAGCAGGTCTGCTCACGTTGGGCTGTCGGGGGTGCAGCAGGAGTCCCCCCCGAACCCCCTTACCCCAGACCAGACCTGACGCTTGTTTCCTGCTCTAGAAAAGAGCAGATTCCACCCAGACAGATATAGCCCGGTGGGTGTTGGATCAGTGTATGACTGAAACCCAATCGTGAGTAGCTTTGTTACTGCATCTCACTGGATTCAATTTTTTAAAAAAGACAGTGAGGCCACTGGCAGTGATGTCCCTATGCAGAGGGACAGGGGTGAGCCAAGGTTTGTCTCTGACAGTTAGTGGCTCAGCCACAAACCCCCACTGCCCGTGTGCAAATAGCTACTAGCAGAGAAGCAGGGACCAGAGCCATGGCCGTGGCCTGCGCCCGCCCCGCACCCTGGCACTGCAGCACCCGAGGCCCACAGCACACACACCCTGCCCCCCGTGGGCACACTCGAGTCACTGTGTGCGTCGACCACCTCCTCTCAGCTGCGCCCCTGCCACCCTCTGTCCCATTGGTGGTCCTGGGTTTACAGTCCACAAGAAAGCAGGTGGGCAGGGCCTCCCTGGAGAGTGGGCCTTGCTCTGGCCTCTGTGTCCCCCATGTCTGTCTGCACACTGGCTCCAGGGGCCTATGGGGCAACCTTGGTTTCTGCAGAGGAGTGAGTGTGGCTCCCGCAGGGCCGGCTGAGGGGTAGGGGGGCTAGCAGAAACAGGCAGTGTCCCCTGTGGAGAGCGATAGGTTTGGAGAAATACTTTGGTGAGAGGGACATGCAGGATCTCCGTGGTCATGAAGCGGGATCACAGACAGCAGCAAAATTAATTCACACACACACAGTGGCACACACGGGGACAGCTGCAGGATGCAGAGCAGGCGGGCTCACATACACACCTGTTGGGTTGCTGGAGCCCTTGGGCTGCCAACGAGACCTTCAGCCACACTAGCCACATCTCATTCGGATCTCTCAGGTCTCACGCACGGAATCGCTGGGAGTATGCACGGCTCCGAGTGTCCATCTCCCAGCGTCTAACTCCCGGCAGCCAAATGCCAGAGGATCTACATCTCGCTCTGAGTACCGATTTCTCCGAGTGCCCACATCTCAGTATAACCATCTCACGCCGAGTATCCACAGAATACTTCTCAGAATCTCAGAGTTGATCTCCGTGCTGCCGTCATGCATTGTCCCAAGATGACAGTGAAGACTCTGAATGTGACACAGCACTGATTCAGGGGAGAAGTTTTTGAAAGCTGGCCCATCACGGAATCTTTCCTTTTTTAAAAAAGTGAATCCCAGTGAGATAGTTACAAAGCTACTCACGATCGGGTTTCAGTCATACACTGATCCAACACCCACCTTCACAGTTCACATTCCCACCACCAATGTCCCCAATTTCCCTCCCACCACCCTCTCTCCCGCCCCCTCCTGTATCTAAAGCAGGAACTTTCTCTCTTTCCTCCATCCCTCTCCCTCCATCTCTCCCTCTATGTCTCTCTCTCTGTCTCTCTCTTTCCCTCCCTCCCTCTCCCTCCTACTTTGGGCACTATAGTTTGCAATCCAGGTACTGAGAAGTCACCCTATTTGTCCCTTCTCTCCTTCTGCACTCAGTTCTTATCCAGATCAATCATTTCTGACTCTCCTTGCCACAGTGCTCCGTTCTCTCCCCCAGCACCCGAGGCGGGCATCTGACCGGCCAAACTGCACATTGAGGGGAAGATTCTGAAGGGTGAAGCTCAGCTCATCCCCACTACACAGATATCTGGATGCAAGGCTCCGGAGAGCGGGCCTGTCTCTCCTCCGTCCATGAAGGAGGTGTCTATATCTGTGTGTGTATATATATATCTCTGTGTGTCTGTTTATGTCTGATCATGTGTTTGTGCATGTCTGTACACATATGTTTCTGTGTATCTGTCTCTGTGTTTTGTGAATCTGTCTCTGTATACATGTTTGTGTATATGCCTGTGTATTTGCATGCACGTATCTCTGTGTCTGTGTATATATTTGTCTCTGCATATATCTCTGTGTGTCTCTAGTGACAGTGTGTGTACAATGAGTGTATCTGTGTATATCTCTCTGTGTCTGAAACTGTCTCTTGTTTGTATGTTCATGTGTGCATCTGTGTGTCTGTATATTTCTGTGTGTCTCTGCACATGTATGTCTGTGTATATTTCCATATATGTGTCTGTGTATGGGTGTATCTGTGTATGTCTGTGTGTGTCTGTGTTTATGTGTCTCTGTGTGTCTCTTTTGTTTTCTTTTTGTTTGTTTGTTTTTTCTTTTTGGGTCAGACCTGGCAATGCACAGGGCTTAATCCTGTCTCTGCACTCAGGAATTACTCCTGGTGGTGCTCAGGGGACCATGTGGGATGCTGTGAATTGAACCTGGGTCGGCCGTGTGGAAGGCAAATACCCTACCCGCTGTGCTATCACTCCAGACCCTCTGTGTGTCTCTTTGGTTTGCACGTGCATCTGTGTATGTCTGTGTGTTTCTGTGTGCATTTGTCTGTGTATATGTCTGTTTCTACATCTATTTGTGTGTCTATATCTCTGTATGTGTGAGTGTGTCTCTTTTGTGTGCATGCGCATTTGTTGTGTGTATATCAGCATCATTGTGTGAATGCACGTATCTGTGAGTCTATGCATATATCTGTCTGTGTCTCTGTACGCATATGTGACTGGGTATATGTCTGTGTGTGTGTCTCTATGTCTGTGTATACGTGTCTCAATGGGTGTGGGACTGTATGGCTAAGTGTGTATATGTGTGCAGTCTATATGAACATCATGAGTGTGTCTGTGTCTACGTATATGTCAGTATGTTTATGTGTCTGTGCTCTTCTGTGTGTCTGTGTATGTGTTCATGTGTCTTTGTGTCTCTGTGTGTCAGTCTGAGCACATATTTGTGTCTGTATATGTCTGTGTGTCTGATTCTCTCTGTATGCTGAATCCTGTGTGTGCATATATGTGTGTATATGCCTGTGTAGTTATGTGTACACGTGTCGATGCGTATGTCTGTGCACGTCTGAGGGTGACGGTGGGTGTGTATCTCGATATATGTCTGTGTTGGCACATATATATGTATGTGTCTGTTTCTCTGTGCTTGGGTGTGTGCACAGGGGTGTATGTGTCTTTGTATGTGTCTATGTCTGTGTCTATATGTCTAAGTGTGTCAGTATGACTACGTATGGGTCTCTCTCTCTATATATATATCTGTTTCTCTGTGTCTCTGTATACAGCTCTGTGTATATGTGCATGTATCTGAATTTGTGTAAACATTCATGTTCTGTCTCTGCACATGTGGGTATTAATCTGTATGTATCTGTGTTTGTGTATATGTTTGTGTCTGTATGTCTGTGTGTATCTGTGTGGATGTGTGTGTTTGTGTTGTGTATATGTCAGTATGTCTCTGTGTGTCTGTGTGTGTATGTCTGGATGAGCATGTGTCTGTGCACTGTGTCTGTTTCTATGTATGTCTGTGTTGTCTCTGCACATGTGTTCTATGTGAATATGTCTGTTTTTGTGTCTATGTCTGTGTGACATGTTGATGTGTCTGTGTACATGTGTATGAGTCTGTGTATGTACATCTGTGCACTTGTGTGCTATATGTATGTGTGTGTATCTTTGATCATATGTGTGTACAAGTGTGTGTTAGGTTGTATCTGTGTTTCTGTACGTATAACTGTGTGGGTAAATGTATACATGAGTCTGTATGACTATGTATATAACTGCATCAGTTTGTCTGTGTGCATGACTGTGTCTCTATCCGTGAACATGTGTTCCTGTGTAAATGCATTTGTGTGCCTGTATATATGTCTATGTTGTCTGTGTGCATGCATGTGTGTGTATCTTAGTCTGTGTATATGTGCGTGTTTGTCTCTTTGTGTCAGTGTGCGTGCATGTGTGTGTGTCTGTGTATATATCTCTGTCTGATACTGTGTGTTGTGTGAGTGCATATGTACACCTGTGTATATGTCTCTGGGTGTGTGTATAGATCTGTGTGTACATGTGTGTGTCTCTGTATGCATTTGTGTGTCCTCGTGTGGGTGTGTCTGTGTGCTCATTGTGTTTCTGTTATATGTCTGTTTCACGATGTGTTCGCATGTGTTGTGTCTGTGTATATGTCTGTCTCTGTGTGTTTCTGTCCATAGATCTCAGTGTGTGTCTGTATGTCTGTATATGGTTCTGTGTCAGTTTGTGTCTCTGTGTGTCTGTGTTTAATATGTCTGTCTGTGTGTGCATGTGTATGTATATGTTTCTGTTTGTCTGTGTGACTGTGTCCATGTGTCTATGTATATATCTGTATGTCTGTGTCTGTTGTTTGCAAGTCAGTCTATTTAAATGTCTTTACTGTGATTGTGTGTGCATGGTGTCTGTGTGGCTATATGTATATATATATACACACACACATATATATCTGTGTATGTGTGTTCATGTGTCTCTGTCTGTGTATATAGCTGTTGGTTCCTCTGTGTGTGTCAGTTTTGACTGTATATGTCAATGTTATCTGTGTGTGCGTGTTTGTGTATATGAATGCATATGTCTAGGTTTGCAGGTGTCTCTGTATATATATATGCCTGTGTGTCTCTGTGTGAGTTCATGTGTGTATACCTGTTGGATTTATATGTGTCTGAGGATGTATTTTTGGGTGTGTCTGTGTATATCTGTCTGTGAGTGTTTCTGCCTGTGTATGTTGTGTGTGCATGTGCTTGTGCCTGTGTATATGTGTGTATCTCTGTATGCACTATATATGTGTCTCTGTGTGACATCTGTGTGTATGTCTGTGTATCTATGAGTCATTGTGTGTAGATGTCTATGTCTGCATGTCTGTCTACATGTGTGTTTGTATCTGTATGCATCTGAGTCTCTGTATATGTGTGTGTGATTTGTATGCATGTGTCTATTGTCTTTAAACATATCTGTATGCCTGTGTGTTCAAATGTGTCGGAGTCAATCTGTGTATGTCTGTGCATCAGTATGTCAGTGTGTGCACAATTGTGTGTGTATATGTCTGTCTGTGTGTGACAGTGAATGTGTTTCTGTAGGTACATGTATGAGTATCTGTATATGTCTGCATATGAATGTTGTACCTCTGTGTACACTCCTGTGTCTTTGTGTTCAGGTGCTTATGTGTCTTTGTGCACATGTGTATAGTGTCTTCATGTATATATGTGTCTCTCTATAAATGTCTCTGTGTGTCTGTGTGTACATGTGGGTATGAGACTTATATTTGTCTCTCTTGTGTATGTATTTAAATGTGTCTGTGGTTGCATGTGTGTATGTGCATGTCTCTATGTGTGTCTGTATATGTGTCTGCATGTGTCTTTGTAATTGCATCTCTGTATATATCTGTGTCTCTTTTCTTTTGTCTGTCTAAATCTTTTTTTATTTCTGTGTGTGTTTGTCTGTGAGCTCACATGTATATCTGCATAAAAAGTGTCTGTGTTTGTATGGTTGTATATATGCATGTGTGTTTCTGTATGTCTTTGCTTGTGTCTATATCTATGTATACATGTGTCTGTGTATATCTGTATGCATGTGTGTCTGCATGTGTTTGTGTAAGCCTGTGTGTCTGTTACTGTCTATATACATATCTGTATGCTTGTGTGATTGTGCCTCTATGTATACATCTCTCTCTGTTATGTGTGTCTGTTTAAATCTGTTCTTTTTTCTATGCATTTGTGTATATGTTTGTCTGTGTATATATCTGTGTCTTTGCTATATGTATTTTTATGTTTATCTATGTATATATCTGTGTGTGCATCCATGTGTCTGTGGATGTCTATGAATATGTCTGTGTGTCTGTATAATGGTGTGTACGCAAGTATGTGTCTGTGTATATGTCTGCATACCTGTGTCTCTATGTGTGTCTGTGTGTTGATGTATTTGGGTCTATGAATTTATCTGTGTGTCCTTGTGTCTGAGTATTGTCTTTGTATGTGCATATGTGTGTTTCTAAGTGTGTTTGTGTGTATATAGGTTTGTGTGTGTACAGAGATGTGTACATCTATATATGACTGTGTATGTGGGCTTTGTGTATATTGTATATATATCTGTGCGTGTGTATCTGTCTGTGCATGTGTCTGTGTGTACACGTGTCTTTCTGGATGTCTGTGTATATATATGTCTCTCTGCGTACATTTATTTGTATAGTGCATTTGTGTTTGCATAAGTGCTTGCATAAGATACACACATATGTCTGTGTGCATGTCTATATGTATGTTTTATGTCTGTATGCATTTGTCTCTGTATGTGTCTGTATCATTGTGTGCACATCTGTATATGTCTGTGTACATGGGTATTCATGTCTTTGTGTGCACAGCTGTGTCTGTATATGTGTCTGTACATGTGCTTGTCTCTGTCGTCTATGTGTCTGCATGTGGGTCTGTGTCTGTGTGAATCTGTGTGTGTATATGTCTGTGTCTGTACATATGTCTTTCTCTGTATACTTATATGTACACAACTCAGTGTGCATTGAGATGTGACTGTGTATGTCTTTATCTCTGTGGAAGTGTCTTGGTGTATAGGTCGGTGAGTGCATTTGTGTGCATCTTGTATAGGTGTGTGTGTTTCTATGTCTGTGTATATATCTGTATGTGCATGTCTGTGTATGCGCATGTGTTCTGTGTATGTCTCTTTGTATGTCTGTGTATCTCTCTATGCCTGCGACTATGTCAGTGTGTGCATGTGTTGTTTTCTGTGTATATGTCTGTGTCTGCACGTGTTTACATGTCAGATTTTGTGTCTCTGTGTGTCTATGTCTGTATCTACTTATGTTTGCCTGTGGTTGTCTCAGTCTATGTCTCTGTGTGTGTGCCTGTCTATGTCTGCGTGTCTGAGTACCTTTCTTTGTGTTCATATATCTTTGCACAGGTCATTATGTCTGTGTGAATGTATGTGCATGTATGTGTTTGCCTTTGTGCAAGTGTATGACTGTGCCTTATCTGTATCTATGTATATGTGTGTGCATGTTTTTGTTTGTCTATATTTGTGTGTCTCTGCATATGTCTGTGTGTTTCTGTGGGTGGGCATGTGTGTGTGTTTGTACGTATGTCTATGTGTATATATGTCTGTTGCCTGTGTGTAAACGTGTGTCTGTATATCTGTGTGTCTATGTGTTGCACATATGTATCTGTTTTTGTCTGAGCAAATATCTGTTTATGCATGTGTTTGTCTCTGCAAGTTTGTGTATGTGTGTGTATCTGTGAGAGTCTGTTTATATATCTGTTAGTGCATTTATGTGTACCTCTATAATTGTCTGTGCATATGTGCATTTCGGTGGGTATCTTCGTATGTCTGTATGAGTTTGTGTTAATATGTCTGTGTGTGCATGTGTCTGTGCCTATGTATATATCTGTGTGATTGTGTGTCTGAGTCTGTGTGTACCTGTGTCTATATCTGTGATTGTACGTCTCTGCCTGTATGTCTGTATATGTCTTTGTATGTGCATGTGGATATGTCTCTGTGTATATATCTGTCTCTGTGTGTGTCGATCTATAAGTCTCTATTTCTGTTTGTTTCTGTATCTGTGTGTCTTTATATATGTCTGTGTCTTTATATGCATGTGTCTGTGTGTTCATGTGTGTGTCTATATATATTTGCGTGTGTCTCTGTGTATCTGTGTACATCTGTATCTGTGTAAATGTCTGTAAATCTGTGGGTGCATGTGCACATGATTGTATGTTGTGTGTATATGTCCTATATGCATGTCTGTTGTGTCTTCTGAACATACTCCGTGTGTTCATGTGGTGTGTGTCTGTGTACAGATCTGTGTGTGTGTCTGTCTGTATGTCCATATGTATCTGTCTATATGTCTGTGTATATCTCTGTGTATGCATATGTGTGTCTGTGTGTCCATGTGGGTTTCTGTGCATAAGTCTGTGTCTGTATGAGTGTGTTTGGTAGATGCCTGTATATGTGCTTGAGTCTATATCTATATCTGTGTGCATATGTGTCTGTGTATAAGTGTGCCTCTGTATGTCTGTGGGGGTGAATGTTTGTGTATCTGTGAATGTGTCCATGTGTCCGTGTATGTGCATTTGTGTCAATTTATATTTGTGTGGATATATATATATCTGTGTGTACATCTGTTGTTTATGTATGTCTGTGCACATCTGTGTAACTGTGTGTAGCTGAGTATATGTCTGTGTGTATCTGTGTATGCTTATGTACGTCTGTAAATGTGTCTGTGTGTATTCATGTGTTTGTTGGTGTATGTTGGTGTTTCCGTATATATGTCTCTGTGTCTGTGCGCATATGCATCTGTGTATGTCTCTGTGTGCACATTTGTCTGTGCATGTGTGTTTGTGTATATGTCTCTGTGTGTCGGTACATCTGTGAAAGCATGTAGGTCTGACTGTGTGTGTGTTTTTGTGTAGCTCTCTGTGTGCATGCAGTTGCATGTCTGAGTACAGGTCTGAGTGTGCCTGTGTGTCTGTATTCATGCTATGTCTATCTATGTTCTATGTGTGTGCAATATCTGTGTCTGTGTTTATGTACGTGACACTGTGTAACTTTCTTTGTGTATGCATTCTGTATCTGTGTTTATGTTTGTGTGTGTATGTATCTTTGTTTCTATCTATCTTTCTGGGTGTTTCTCTGTGTATGTCTGTAAGCCTGTATATATGTCTATCTGTGTCTCTGATTGTTTTTGCATGTCTCTGAATGTATCTGTGTGTCTCTGTGTGGCTATGTATGTCTATTTCCATACATCTGTGTGTGTGCATCTGAGTGTCTCTGTACATGTCTGTGTGTTTCTCTGTATGTGTTTCAATATGTAAGCACTTATCTGTGTTTGTCTTTGTATGTGCATGTATATGTGTATATGTATACATCTGTGTGTCTGCTTATGAATGTGTGCATATTGTGTTTATGTATATTGTACGTAGGTGTGTGTCTATGTGTGCGCTTTAGTATGTCTCTGTATCTGTGTGTGCATGTGTGTCTCTGTATATTGTAGTGTATGTGTATATACCTATGTGTGTGCATGTCTATGTGTCTGTGTATGTCTGTGTGTGCATATGTCTCTGTATGTCGTGAGTGCATGTGTCTGTGTACATGTCTGTGTCTGTGCATGTCAGTGTCATGTGTACAAGTATGTATCTGTATATGTTGTATATCTGTACCTGTGTGCATTGTGTCTATGAGTTAGTGTGTCTGTATATATGTCTGTATGCACATGTATGTCTCTGTGTAAATGTCTGTGTGCCTGGGTATATGAATATGAGTGCATGTGTTTTTGTGTGTCTATGCTGTGTACATTTCTCTATGTGCATCTGTGTTTCTATGCATAAATATGTCACTATGTCTCTGTGTATATATCTTTGTGTCTGTGTGTGCATGTGTGCATCTGTGTATGTGACTATTTGTGTCTCTCTGTGTTGCATTGGGTATATCTGTGTATATGTCTGTGTGTGTCTCTCTCTGTCTCTGTGTATATATGTCTGTGTGTTCATGTGTGTCAATGTATATGTCTGCGTCCGTGTGTCTGTATTTCTATGTCTTTGTATATGTTTTTGTGTCTGTGAGGTTGTAGATGTGGGTCTGTGTATATATCTATGTGTCTCTGTGTTTATGTCTGTATGTGTCTCTATGGTTGAGTGTCTGTACATATGTGTTCCTGGGTATATGTGTGTTATGTGTGCATGTTTATGTAATTGTGTATGTAAATGTCTGTGTGACAATGTGTATGTCTGTGTCCCTGTGTGTATATGTGTCTCTATATATGTCTGATGTCAGTCTGTGGAAGTGGGTGTGTATGTCGTTTTCTGTGTGCAGGTATGTGTGTCTCTATGTGTGTGTTCTTGTGTTCCTGTGTCTATGTGTACACATGGGTGTGTGCCAGTGTATGTTTTCTTGTGTCTGTGTACGTTGTCCATATATACACACACGTCTGTTTATTTGTGTGTCTGTGTGTGCATATGTCTGTATATGTGCATGTATAGTTTTAGTTCGTGGATACATATGTGCATGTATTGTGCATATGTCTTTGTATATGTCTATGAGTCTGTGTTTATATCTGTGTATATGGCTGTGTGACTGTGTTTCTCTGTACATGTCTGC
Organism: Sorex araneus; assembly: GCF_027595985.1. Lineage (NCBI taxonomy): Eukaryota > Metazoa > Chordata > Mammalia > Eulipotyphla > Soricidae > Sorex > Sorex araneus. Next base: position 5,251,218 of record NC_073313.1, read on the forward strand.
TGTCTCTGTGCATGCCTTTAATTGTACAGGTCTGTGTCTCTGGTGCACATGTGTTTGGTATATGTCTGTGTACGTCTGTCTATATGAATTTTCTGAGTGTGTGCATGTGTTTCTGTGTGTATGTCTGTGTCTGAGTGTGCGTGTGTATGCTCTTCTCTGTGTGTACACATGGTCTCTGAGTATATGTATATATCTGGAGTGTGTCCATATGTATGTGTAGGATAACATGGGATTTGTCCTTTTAGCCTTGCCTTAGGGAACATAGATTATCTTAAAGCAATGTCTTTTCTGTATGGACACAGGAAGACAATATTGTGCTTGAACTTGGGAGTGGATTGACTCCAATATTTACTCCTGGGCATCTGCTTTCTTAACTCAAGTTGCCCTCAGTTCCTAGCACCCCAAAACAGGATCCCAACAAGGGACAGGACGGATGCAGGGCAAGCAGTGAGTTATGTGCTACCCTGGCATCGAAATGGGCCAGGCCAAAGTGCCACAATACTCAACTACAAGTTGAGGGCATGATCATGGATAATGCTGTCATGATCCAAAAGTAACAATGAGATTTGGATCCTGCTGGGGTTAGGAAGACTAACCTGGCCTGAGGACTGTAGTCTGGATTATATAGTGAATGTCCTCAGGAAAAAAACAAACTTTATATCTCTTACTGTGCTCATACAGAATAACATTGTTAGAAATATTAGAAGTAGATTTAATATAACTATTTAAGTAGATTACTAGCTCACACCCTGATACACCCTTGTTTGAAATCACACCCTTGAGTGGATCTCCTTAGATGAGATTTCCTTAGATGAGATTTTGTTAATTTCCTCAAGAAATGGTCTTACCCTTCTTTGTTGATTTGTTGATGTTAAACCCACCTTTGTGTCACCACCCTATGTAATTTCCTATATAAACTAAGACTGTAGGGCACTGAGAGGAGATAGAAGAGACGGGGGGAGAAAGAAGACAAGGGGGACAGAGACAGAAGACAGAAGAAGACAGAGGAAGAAGACACAGAAGCAGAGGCAGAGAGACAGATGCAGAGAGACAGGCGCAGAGAGACAGGCGCAGGAGACAGACGAAGAGAGTACAGTGGCACACACATAAGCAGAGCACAAGGTGAAAGAAGTGAGAGCGAGCAGGACAGAAAGGGGAATATTAGAAGATCCAGAGAGAGATCGAGAACGGGGAGGAAGCAACGAGAGAGACGGGAGTGTATAGAGAGGAGATTGGAATAAACTGCCATTGAGACCAACCAGCTTGGCTCCGTTTCTGCCTTCGCCTGCCTCATCATTGCCATCAACCTCCCCGTGGTGGGGAAGCGGCGTGAGACTACCGAATGCGGGCAGCGGGAGAGATAGAGCCCCGCTTGGGCCTTCTCTCTTCTTTCTTGTGTTTTTACACATGTATGTCTCTGTGTCTGCATGTCTGCGTTGCACATGGGTGTATGTCTGTGTATGTCTATCGGTTTATATGTGTGTATTTATGCTTGTGTGTCTCTGGGTGTATACATTATGTCTGTGTTCATTGTGTATATTTGTGTACATGTCTGCATGTGCATGTGTCTGTGTGTTCCTGCATCTCTGAGTATTGCGTTTGTCTATATATACCTCCCTGTCTCTGTATTATGTCCATTGTGTTTTCGTCTGTCCCTGTGTGTCTCATGTGTGTTAAGTGTGTGTGCATGTGTGAGAGTCTGTATATTAAGTCCACTCTGTGATTGTGTGCATGTGGGTGTATGTCTGTTTATATATTTGTGTGAGTTTATGGGTTTATAGGTGGTTATAGGTTCATCTGTGCATATCTGTCTAGGTATATATCTGTGTCTCTGTGTATATGTCTGTGTGTCTTTCTGTCTCTCTGTGTGTCTCTGTGTTAGTGTAGCACGTGTGTGTATATCTGTATGCGTCTTTGTGTGCAAACCTGTGTGTCTGTGTATAAGCCGTAGCTGTGCTATGCCTGTGTGTGTGCATGGGGAAATTTCTTGTATATGTTAGTATGTGTCTGTATGTCTGTGGGTCCCCGTGGGTGTGTCTATTTATGTCTCTATGAATATTTGTCTGTGTATATTGTATACATTTCTGGGTGTGTGTGAGTGTATCTGTGTATATGTCTGTCTGTGCATATCTGTGCAGCTATGTATATGTCTGTGTATTCAAGTGTATATGTATATATCTGTGTGTGTCTCTGTGGGTCAGTCTGTGTGCTTTACTTCTGTCTCTGTGTCTGTGTATATGTCTGTGTCTGTGTCACTGTGGCTATATAGATCTGTGTTTCTGTGTGTCCATGTCCATGTCTTTGTGTGCATATGTGAGTCTTTTCATATGTCTGTGTTGTGACTTTGTGTATCTATAAGTGTGTTGTGTATGTCTGTGTGAGTCTCTGAATGTGTTTGTATATATGTGTCTGTGTATATGTTTCTCTGAGTTTGTGTATATTACTGTGTCTGTACACACGTGTCAGGGTATATGTCTGTGTTTTCCTGATTCTGTGTGTATATGTTTGTTATGTGTGTGCATGTGTGTGATTTTGTATACGTCTGTCCCTGTGTGTGTCTCTATGTTTGTCTGTGTGCGCATGTGTGTATCTGTGTTTGCATTTTTGGTGTGTCTATGTATATATCTGTGTTGTTAAGTCTGTGTGTGCACATGTGTATATATCTCTATACATATGAGTGTGCGTTGTATGTCTTCCTATATGTGGTATGCCTTTATATGTATGTGTATGTGTGTCCATATATATTTCTGTTTTACTCTGTGTGTGTATATGCCTATGTCTCTGTGTGAATATGTGGCTGAGTCTGTGAATGTTTCTGTATCTGTGTGTGACTGTGTATATATGTCTCCATGTGTCTGTGTGTGCCTTTTTTGTTTCTATACATATTACCTGTGTCTGTGTGTCTGTGTCTGCATATATGTCTGTTTTTGTCTATGCGCATGTGTGTTCATTTATATATCTGTTGTATTAGTGTATGTCTCTATGTGTCTATACATCTGTGTGTCAGTATGTGCATGATTTTGTCTGTGTGTATGTTTGTGTGTGCACATTTGGATGTGTGTCTGTGTACATGTCTGTGTCTCTCTGCATGCGAATTTGTATCTGGGTCTATTTCTGTGTTTGTATCGATCTGTGTTTGGGTGTGTCTATGTGTTTATATTTGTGTGTGCTCTTGTGTTTTTATGTGTTTTTCTCTGTATGTCTGTGTGTACATGTCTATGCTTGTGTATATGGCTCTCTATATATCTCTGTATATATGTCTGTGTGTCTGTATGTGCTCATTTTTGTGAATATGTATAAGTCATTATGAATGTTGCATATGGGTATCTGTGTATATGTCTCTGTGAGTCTGTGTATATCTGTGTGTATCCGTGTGTGCATGCATGTGTCTGTCTATACTTACATCTGTGTGTTTTAATGTGTCTCTGTGTGTGCATATTTGTTTCTGGGTATATGTCTCTTTGTGTCTCCATGTGTCTAATGTGTCTCTACATATGTCTTTGTGTGTCTGTGTATATTTGGGGGTGTCTGTGTATATGTCTGCCTCTCTCTGTGTGCAGGTTTGTGTGTGTCTTGGTATATGTTTGTATATCTGTGTGTGTACATATGTATGTCACTGTGTATATATTTGTGTATTTGTGTGTGTCTGTTTCTCTGTGTATAAATGTTTATTGTCTTGTGTACACTTATCTGTATACGTGTGTGCCATATGGTGGTCTGCATATATGGCTATGTGCCTATGTCTGTGTGTCTCTCTGTTCCTTTTGTGTATGTATGTTTGTGTATATGTTTAAGTATATCTATGTCTGCATATGTCTGTATGTGTCTGTATATCTATGAGTCTCTGTGTATGTTTGGGTGTATATATCTGTGTGTCTCTCTGTGTGTATATGCCTGTTTTTCTCTGTGTGTACCTTCTTATGTGTCTGGGTCTTTTTCTATTTCTGCCTGTATGTGTATATCTGTGCATATAATTGTCTGTTTTTCTTTCTGCATCTGTTAGTGCGCATGTGTGTCTGTGTGATGTGTGTGCTTGTCTGTATATGACTATGTGTCTATATACATATGGTTCTGTGTGTCTTTGTATATGACTGTGTCTCTATGTGTGTGCATGTGTCTTTGTGTGCATGTGTGTGTGCATGTAGATATGATTGTGTATTTCGTTCTGTGGGTAACTACTGTTTTTATGTGTATGTCTGAGTATCTTTGTGTGCATCTATTGTCTGTCTGTGGTTGTCTGTGTGTATATGTCTGCATATATGTACATATTTGTATGTGTATTTGGGTGGCTGTGTCTGTGTATCTGTGACCGTGTTGCATATATATCTACATATTTGTATATATGTATCTGTATATCAGTGTGTGCATATCATTGTGTATGTCTGTGCATGGCCGTGTCTGTTTATGTGTCTGTATCTGTGTTTATGTCTGTGTGTAAGTGTGTCTGTTTGTGATCCTATGTGTGTATGTTTGTGTGCAGATTTATCTGTGTATATGCATGTATCTCTGTGTGTGCATTCTGTGTGTCTTCTATATGTGATTGTCTATATGTCTATGTGTGCCCCTGTGTGTGCATTCATGTATGTGTCTGTGTGTAAATGTCTTTGTCTTGTGTATGTGTCTGTGTGGGCTCGTGCTTCTACGGACACATCTCTGTGTGTCTCTGTGTGCCTATGTATATGTGTATATACCTGTCTTGTTCTGGCTTTGTCTGAATGTGTCTGTGATTTTGTGTGTACATGTGTGTGCCTGTGTATATGTCTGTGTCTCTTAGTTTGCATTAGGTGCATGTCTGTGTATATGTCTCTATATATATCTGTGTGTGTCTTTGTCTATATATGCCTGTGTCTCTATGTATATGTCTGTGAGTCAATATGTCCTTGAGTGTCTCTGTATGTGCATGTTTGCACATATGTTGTGTCTATGTATATATATCTGTGCATGTATATGTGCATGAATATGTTTGTGTCTCTATATGCATGCATGTGTTTGTGAGTCTATGTCTGTGTGGCTGTGTGCATACACGTGTGTATGTCTATGTATATATGTGTGCCTGCATGTGTTTCTGTGTATATATCTGTGTGCATATGCATTTCTATTGTGCACATGTCTGTTTGCTTAATCCTCTCGGTATTTCTGTATGTCCATAGGTCTATGTGTGCATTATATATGTCAGTATGTGTGCATGAGTGCTTCTCTACATATATGCATGTGTCTCCATATGTGTCTCAGGGTATATATACTTGTCTATGTATCTCATGTCTGTCTGTGTATGTATATTCTGTGTGTCTCTGTATGTATGTATATGTGTGTAATTCTGTGTGTCTGTGTATAGTCATGTCTGTGTGCCCGTGTTTATGTCTCTGTTTTTGTGTCTGCATGTGTCTATCGGTGTGTTCTGTGAATATGAATGTGTGTGTGTTTCTATTTCAGAGTATATGTCTTAATGCGTCTATGTTGCACATGTGTCTGTGTGCATGTATGATTATGTCGGTCTACTTATGTCTGTTTATCTGTGTATGTATGTGTGTATATGTCGATATCTATGTGTCTGCATATATATCTGTGTATATATCTGTGTGTCTATGTGCATATTTTTGTGTTCTAGGCATCCCATTGCTCATCGATTTACTCAAGAGGGCATCAGTAACGTCTCCATTGTGAGACTTGTTACTGTGTTTGGCATATCGAATACACCACGGGAAGCCTGGCAGGCTCTGCCATGCAGGTGAGAGGTGAGATATTCACGGTAGCTTGCCAGGTTCTCTGAGGGGGTGGAAGAATCAAACCTGGGTCAGTCACGTGTAAGGTGAATGCCCTACTGTTATGCTATCGTGCACACCTGTATTTGTGTTTATATGTCTCTGTGTCTCTACACATGTATCGCTGTACATGATGTGTATGTGTGTTCATGTCTGTGTCTGTGTATATGGTGTCTCTGTGTATTCATTGGCTTGTGTCTGTGCACATTGGTATGTGTATTTTCTGTTTGTCTCTATATATGTCAGTGTGTCTCTGAGTATATGTATCTGTGGATGTGTGTGAATATGTCTGTTTGTATATACGTACATGTGTGTTTGATTGTGTTTGTATGTCTATGAATATATATGTGTGTCTCTCTTTGGCTGTATATGATTCTCTCTGTGCATTTGTATGAGTCTGTGTGTGCATATCAGTGTGTCTCTGTATGTGTTTGTGTGTCTTTGTATAAGTTCCATCTGTGCATACTTGTTTGCATGTGTCTGTGTATTTGTGTCTATGTATATGTCTCTGTTTTGTATGTGCTTGTGTGTATATCTGTGTCTGTGCGTATCTGCTTTTTTATGTGTGTGCATTACATGTGTCTGTATATATTGTATATAGATACGTGTGTGTCTGGTCTGTATATATGTATTTCTCTGTGTACCTTTGTGGCTGTGCTTGCATGTTTGTGCTTTTGTGTGGACATGTATATGTGTCCCTGTGTGTTTCTGTGTATATGAATGTGTGCACATCTGTGTCTGTGTATGTCTGTGTGTCTTTATTGAACATGTGTGTTTCTGTGTATATTTCTGTGCATGTGGGGATGTGTGTCTGTCTCTGAGTGTGCACGTGTGTCTATATGTCTGTGTCTGTGTTTTATGTGCATATTCTGAGTGTGTTTCTAAGTCTATTCATCTGTATTTCCACATTTGTGTCTCTGTATACCTTTGTATTTGTTTATGTGTGATTCTGTTCACAAGTCTTACATTTATATTGTGTCTGCATCTATGTATACGTGTGGTTGTAGCAGTGTGTGTGTGTTTATATACGTGTGTGTCTATGTGTTTCATGTCTGAATGTCTGTGTCTCTGTGTAGGTACATGTATGTGTCTGTGTAAAAGTGTGTCTGTGTATATGAATCTGTCTACATGTGTTCTTCTGTGTCTATTATATCTTGTGTATATTTGTATTTTTGTGCGCATTTTTCTGTGTCTATGCATGTATCTATGTTGTCTCTGTGTGTCTATATGTGTGTCACTGTGTGTCTGTGAATGCACATGTATATACCTGTCTCTATGTTGCATTGGGTGTGTGTCTGTGTATAGGTTTCTGTGTGTAACTGTGTAATTGCGTGTGTCTGTGTATTTGTCTTGTGTGTGTCTGCACATATGTGCACGTGTGTCTATATATGCTACTGTCTGTGCATGCGGAAGTGTGTCTGTATATGTCTGTGTGTATCTGTGTGTTCTGGGTATATTTCTGTGTGCGCGTCCTGTCTATATGTCTGTATTCATGGGTATCTGTGTGCATATGTCTAGGTATATGTCTCTTTGTGTGTATGTGTGCATTTCTTTTGTGTCTGAGCATATTATCTGTGGTGTCTTTGTGTGTCTGGTATATGTCTGTGTGGGTCTCTATTTCTATTTTTGTGCATGTGTGTCTGTGTACATGTCTGTTTCAGTATGTTTCTGTGTATATCAGTTAGTGAACAAGTACATTTTTTTTCTGTGTATGTCAGTGTGTGTGTGCATGTGGATGTGTGTCTGTATACATATCTGTGTTTATATCTCTGTATGTGTATATGTCTGTATCTCTGTTTGCATGTGTGTTTGTGGCTGAGTATATTTTTGTGTGTCTATGTGTGTTTTTATATCTGTGTGCATGTGTGTATATGTGTGATTATCTGCGTCTGTGTCTGTGTATACGTCTAGGTATATGAATTCATTTCTGAGTATATGTCTGTGTGTGCATACCTGTTTGTGTGCATGTGTTTTCCTGTATATCTGTGTGTCTCTGAGTGTATGCGTGCCTGTGGATGTGTGTGCATCTATGTGTTTGAATGTCTGCATGAGTCTGTGTATTCATTGTATTCATTTTCTGTGTCTGTATGTGTATATGCCTGTGTGTGCACTTTTGTGAGTCTGTGTATATGTGTGTTATGTCTGTGTACGTGTGTGTCTGTGTCGTGTTTTTGTGTTCTGAGTCTTGAGCATATGTCTGTGTGTGGCTGTGCGTTTATGATGGGGGGGCAGGGGAGTGTGCAAGTCTGTACAATCTCTGCAGAGAGTGCCCAGAATGGGGCAGGGGTGGGTGTGGTCAGTGTGCTCCAGTCAGAGCTGCAAATGGACAGAGGGCGCAAACACTGACCCCCAGCTTACCAGCAGCACAGACACGGTTCCAGGGCTGGGTCCCACCACACACGTGTGTTCCAGGGCTGCTGTGAGCTCCTCTGGATGATGACGGCACGGCCTTCTGCTCAGCAAACAATGGCACCTGCATACAAAGGGCAAGGCGTGAGGGGCTGTACCCCTTCCACCCTGTGTGGGCCACAGTGAGTCTCTGTATATGTCTGTAGGTTTGTCTTTGTGTGTGCAAGTTGGTATGCGTTCATGTATGTCTCTTTGTACATGTGTGTTTGTGTCTGTCTTTGTGTGCCTGTGTATATTTATGCACACATGTGTTGTGTCTTTGTATGTCTGTGTACATGCGTGTGTGTATATGTACGTATCTGTATATTTCTATGTGCCGTGTATGTGTGACTATATCTTTTTATACATCTGTGTGTCTCACCGTGTGCACATGTGTATGCATTTGTGTCTATTTGTGTCCATAGGATGTCTGTCTATGTATATATCTGCGTGTTTGTGTATTATGTAGGCATGTGTTTCTGTGCATGCATTATTTGTGTACAGGTCTTTTATTTTGTGTGTCTATCAGTTTATATGTGTTATCTATGTGTGCAGTTTGTGTCTTGGTATGAATGTGTACCTGTGCATAAATGTCTGTATATGTCAACGTGGATTGCATGTGTCTGAATCCGTGTCTTTGTGTTATATGTATCTGTGAAAATGTTCGTGTGTGTCTGTGTGCCAGTTTATATATCTGTGTATACTTCTGTGTGTGTCAAGAGTCTATGTGTCTATATATCTGATGTCTGTGTGAATGTGTGTGTCTGTGTGTCTATGTGGGTATGCTGTGTACATGTATGGTTTTCTATGTGTAAATGTGTATGTCTGTGTATCCCTGTATATATCCATTTGTGTTTGTGTATATGTTTATATGTGAACATGTCTCTGTGTGGCTATGTATATGTTCATGTGTATCTGTATCTATTTGTGTCTCTGTGTGTTTGTGTGTATGCATATGTATGTGTCTGTCTTGTGATTATGTCTATATTCCTTTGTCTCTTTTATGTGTGTGCATGTCTATATCTGCATAAGTATTTGCTGTGTCTTTATGTCTGTGTGCTTGTGTCCCTGTGTGTGGTTCTGTTTCTGTCTATGTATATATCTGTGTGTACGCATGTTTCTGAGTCTGTGTTCTGTGTCTGTACAGGTGGGTATGATTATCTGTATATGTCTGTGATTCTCAGTTTGTGTATAAAGGTGTCTGCTTGTATGTTTGTTTCTGTAATATATATGAATGTCTGCTATGTCTTTTTTTTGTCCTGTGTGCATGTGTGTCTTCTACATGTCTGAATGTCTGTGTATACTCAATGTGTTTCTGTATATATCTGTGTCAGTGTGTATCTGTAAGTTGTGTGTTTGTGTATATGCATGTGCTGTGTGGTTGTGTGGCTGTGTATATGTCTCTGTACCTCTGAATATCCACATGTTTGTGTGTCTGAGTCTGTGTATATTTCTGTGGTAAGTTTGTGTTTAAATTTGTAAATGTATGCTTCTTTGTTTACATTTGTGTGCCTGTGAGCTTGTGCATTTGTCTAGTGTGTTTCTGTGTGTATATATTTCTGTATAAGGCTGTATGTACATGTGTGTGTCTGTGTATAAGTCTATGTGCACATTTCTGTTTCTGTGCATTTGTCTAAGTATGTCTGTGTGTCTGACTATCTGTGTTTACAGGTGCATTAGTTTGTGTACATGTCTGTGTCTACATGTGTCTTTGTATGTGCATATGTCTCAGTGTACATCTATTTGTGTGTGCATGTGGGTGTATGTCTCTTTGTGTACGTGTGTGTCTATATGTCTGTTGTATGCACATGTGTTCAAACTTGTGTGTCTGCATGAGCATGTATTTGTGCCTGTGTGAATGTCTTTGTTGTCTGCATGTCAGAATATGTCTGTGTCTCATTCTCGGCATGTATGTGTACATCCGTGTCCCTCTGTGTGGGTCTGTGTATATATGTGTGACAGTATGTAGGTGTATGTCTATTTTTATGTATCTGTGCATACGTCTATCGTGCATGTGTGTCTGTGTATCTCCTGGTGTGTATCTGTATGGCTGTCCATAAGCGTGTGTGTCTATGTATATATCTGTGTGTTTTTGTGTGTCTAGGAGTCTGTGTCAGTGTGTGCACATGTGTCTGTATATATCTGTTTTTGTGTGTATATATCTGTTATGCATGCATGTGTATACATACACATCTATACGTGTATGTTGTGTGTGCATGTGTCTATGTTTGTGTGTATATGTGCATGTGTGTACATGTGTGTGACTCTGTATGGATCAGTTCTGTGTCTGTGTTAGCATATGTAAGTCTCTATATGTCTTTGTGGCTCTGTGTACATGTGGGTGTGTATATCCCTATGTGTCTGTCTATATGACATTATGTATGTCTGTATATTGCCTTTTTCTGACTCTGTGTCTATGTGCCTATTAGTGTGCCTCAGTGGGTCTGTATGTATGTCTGTGTTTTGTCTGTGTGTGCATGTGTGTCTGTGTCTGTATGAGTGCATGTGTGTCTGTGTATGCACAGCAGTGTGAATCTGTGTATATGTGTGTCTTTGTGTATTTAGTCTGCTGTGTGTACATGGGGGTATCTGTGTATCTGTATATATGTGCATGTGGGTATCTGTGTATATGTCTGTGTACTTGCATATATGTGTCTGTGTACATATGTTTCCACATATCTGCATAGGTCTGTGTGTGCACATCTGTGTATGTCTGTGTATATGTCTGTGTGTCTATTTTGTATGCATGTGTACAATTTGGGTATGTATGTGTGGCCTTGTATATGTGGGTCGGTATATTCATCTGTATATCTATGTGTGCCTGTGAATGTGTGTGCATCTATGTGTTTTAATGTCTGCATGTGTCTCTGTACTCATTGTATTCATTTCCTGTGTCTGTTTCTATGTGTATATGCCTGTGTGTGCACTTTTGTGAGTCTGTGTATATGTGTGTTTTGTCTGTGTGTACGTGGGTCTGTGTATATGTCTGAGTCTCTGTATATCTGTCTGAGTGTACATGTTTGTGTCTGCATATGTGTATATTTGTGTGTCTGTATAATTCTCTATCTCTGTCTATATGTCACTGTAGGTCTCTAAATGTGTATGTAAATATCTGTGTGTATGCATTCTGTATGTTTCTGTAGAAATGACTGTAACTGTGTCTATGCACATATTGTATCTATGTCTGTGTATGTATGTATATATGTTCCTGTGTGTCTGTGTATATGTCTCTGTACATGTGTATGTATCTGTGTGTGCATCTGCATGCCGGTGTGTGCCTGTGTATATGTCTCTATCTGTGTGCCTCTGTTGTCTGTCTATATGTCTGTGTGCCTGTGTATATCTGTACATTCTGTGTGTGTCTGTGTATATGTTTGTGTCTGTGTCTATATGTCTATGTTTATCTGCGTCTGTACATCTGTACATATATGTCTATGTATGTCTCTGTGTGACTTTGTGTGGATGTATGTGTCTGTGTCTGCATGTAGGTGCAGGTCCGTGTAAATGTCTGTCTGCACATGTGTGTGCGTCATGTATATATCTGTATCTGTGCATATGACTGTGTCTATATAAGTGTGTGTCTCTGCTTCTGTATATGTCTGTTTTGTATCTATGCGAGTTCATGTGGGTCTGTGTCTGTGTTTATGGTTGTGTGACTTTTGGCTGCATGTGTCTATATGTGTACGTACGTCTTTCTGTGTATATGTATATGCATATGTATCTCTGTATCCACTGGTTGTGTAACTGCATGTATCTGTGATATCACACTATGTGTCTTTGTGTATGTCTATGTGTGCATCTGTATGTCTGTATTTAGGTGTATGTCTCCATCTTTATGCATTTGTGTTTATCTTTGTATATCTATGTGTCTTTGTATATATGTCTATGCCTATGTGTTCATGTGTGTGCGCATCGTGTTTGTGTATATGTCTATGCAACTCTGTGTGCATCTATGTGATGTGTATATGTCTAGGTATTTGTATATATGTCTGTGTGCATGTGTGTGAATTGTGTCTGCATTTACATGTGTGCATTTGGATATATGTCTGTGTGTATATGTGTCTATATGTCTATATATCTGAGGGTGTCTATGTGTCTGTGCACACCTGTGTGATTCTATGTATATATCTGGGTGTGTCTCTGTATGTCACTCTTTGTTTCTCTGTGTTTGTCTATGTGTGTATCTGTTGGTACATGCATGTATCGGTATATACGTCAGTGTGTATCCCTTTGTGTACATGTGGGGGTGTCTGCATATATGGCTATGTTTGTGTGTGCTTGTCTATATGTCTTTGTGTGTATATATATCTGTCTTCATTTTTCTTTGCACATATTGTGTCTGTGTGAATGTGTGCACGTGTGTACACATGTCTGTGTCTTTACATGTGTATGTCTGTATATGCATGTGTGTCTATGTGTGTCTGCATGTATCTGTGTGTTTATGTCTGTGTGTGCAATTTTCGGTGTCTATGTACATATTGGTGTGCCTCTGAGAGGGAGCATGTGTGTGTGTCTGTATATCTGTGTATCTCTGAGTCTGTATATGTGTGTCTTTTGTCTGTGTGTCTCTGTATATGTCTCTGTGTGTTTGTGTGTACTGTGGGATTATGTCTGTGTATATGCCTATGTGTATTTGTATGTATGCTCCTCGGTGGGCATATCATGTCTATTTCTATTTTGCATGTCTGGGTTTATGTCTGTGTGTGTCATTTTATATTTGTGTGTGTCTGTGTATATGTCTGTCTGTATACACTGCTGTGTTTCCTGGTATGTTGCACGTATCCATTTTTGTCTATGTAAATGTCTGTGTGCATGTCTATATATATATATCTTTGTGTATCTGTGTCCGTGTATACGTCTGTCTGTGCACTTGTATGTCTATATATATGTCCTTGTCTTGTGCGCACGTGGGGGTGTTTGCGAGTTTGTATTTATATTTCTGTGTGCATTTGTGTCTCTGTGCATGTGTGTATATATGCATATGTCTGTGTTACATGTCTTTGTTGGGTCTGCATTTCAGATTGTGTCTGTGTAAGTCTCTTTATCTCAGTGCATATATGTTTCTGTAAGACTATGCACATAACTTTGTCTCTGTGGGTCTCTGTCTCTGCTGTGTATATTATCAGTGTCTTTCTGTGTCTACATCTGTGTGTGTCTATGTGTATTCTCTATGTCTGTGTGCGCATGTGAGTATCTGTGTGTCTGTGTGCATTTGTGTCTGTGTGCTTGTGTGTCTGTGTAAATGTCTGTGTGTATGCATGCATGTGTGTACACCTGGGTCAGTGTATATGTGTGCATGTGTCTATTTACATTTCTGTGTCTCTGTGTACATTGTGTTACCATGTGTACACGTATCTCCGTGTAAATGTGTGCTTCTGCATATATGATGTGTTGTACACATATACAAATATTATCTGTGTCTGTGTAATGTCTGTGTGCATACATGTGTGTGGTCTGTATATGTCAGTGTCATTGTGCATTTGGCTGTGTGTCTGTTTATGTCCGTCTGTCTATATTTCTGTGTGTGTTCATGTGTCTGTGAGAGTCTGAGTGTCAATGTATGTTTGTGTGTGTCTATATTTCTTTGTGTTTGTTTCTTTGTGTGCCTGTGAGTGCTGTGCGTGTCTATGTACATTTGTGTATGTGCATATGTTTGTGTGTCTGCAAATGACTGTGTGTGCATATGTGTGGTGCATGAGTGTGTTACCGTGTGTTTTTGTCAGTGTGTCTTGTGACTGTCTATTTATGTATCTGGCTCTATGCGTATATGTCTTTGTATATGTTTGTGTGCATCGTGATTTTGTCTGTCTACATCTGTGTCTGTGTGTGCATGTCAGTGTGTATGTCTGCGTGTGTTTCTGCCCACATGTGAGTCTGCACATGTCTCTACTTTGTGGGTCTACATGTTGGTATGTTTCTGTATATATGTCTGTGTGATCTCAGTTTATGTATATCTGTGTCTGCATGTTTGTGTCTCTGTATATGTCTGCCTGTGTGTTCATGTGTCAGTGTACATGTTTATGTGTTTGTGTACATATCTGTATCTATGTGTTTATTTCTGTGTGTCTCTGTGTATATGTCCTTTTTGTGTATGTATGTTTGTATATATGTCTAAGTGCATATCTATGTCTGCATATGTCTGTGTGTCTCTGTATATATGAGTATCTGTTTATGTTGGGTGTATAACTCTGTGTGTCTCTATGTGTGTCTATACCTGTTTGTCTCTGTGTGTGCCTTTTTATATGTCTGGGTATATGCCTATGCGTGTCTGTATGTGTACATCTGTGTGTGTATATATGTCTGTGTCTCTGCTTGTGTTATTGTGCATGCGTGTCAGTGTACGACTGTGTGTATCTTTGTATAGGATTGTGTCTCTGTGTACACTTGTCTATCTCTTTGTATCTGTGTGTGTCTGTGCGCATGTAGAGGTGCTTGTTTTGTTCTGTGGGTAGCTGTGTTTTGTGTGTATGTCTGAGTGTCTCTGTGTGCATCTATCATCTGTCTGTGGTTGTGTATATGCCTGCATGTATGTACATATGTGTGTGCACATGTATTTGGGTTTCTATATGTGTCTGTGTATGTGTGTATGTGAGTGTGTATTGCATATATATATTTGTATATATGTATTTGTGCATGTATATGTGTGTGAATGTTTGTGTCTCTAGGTGTGTGTTTGTGAGCATATATCTAGCTGTGTCTGCAATCTGTATATGTGTCTGTGTATATATGTGTCTACATGTGTTTATGTGTATATATCTGTGTGTATGTATTTCTGTTGTGCACATGTCTGCGTGTTTGCTTAATCCTCTCTGAATCTCTGTGTGCCCATGTCTGTGTAAGCATTGAGTGTGTCGGTGTGTATGCATGAGTGATTCTCTGCATATGTGTATGTGTTTCTGTATATGTCTCAGTGTGTATACACTTGTCTGTGTATGTATACTGTGTGTGTCTCTGCATGTACACGTGTGTACTTATGTGTCTGTATATATCCTATGTCTGTGTATCTCTATGTGCGGCCGTGTTTATGTCTCTGTGGTTCAGTCTGCATATGTCTATATGTGTGTATATCTGTATGTTATGTCTGCCTGTGTATGTATATTCATGTGTATCTGTGTGTGCACATCTGTATGTATATGTTCACAGGTGTCTTTCTATGACTGTGTGTGCCTGTGTCTGAATGTCGGTGTGGGTCTTTGTATATGTCTGTCTGCACATGTGTGTGTCTCTGTTTCTATACATGTCTGTTTTATATCTATGTGAATTTATGTGAGTCTGTATCTGTATTTATGGTTGTGTGAGTTTTAGTTATATGTGTATCTCTGTGTGTGCATGTCTTTCTGTGTATATATATATATGTGTGTGTGTATGTATTTCTGTATACATTGGGTGTGTAACTGCATGTTTCTTTGGTTATCCCACAATGTATCTTTGTATATGTCCATGTGTGCATGTGTGTGTCTCTATCTTTATGTGTTTTTGTTTATCTTTGTATGTCTATGTGTCTCTATATATGTATGTCTACATATTCATGTGTGTTTATCTGTGTGTCTGTGTATATGTCTGGGTTTCTGTGTATATGCCAGCATCTGTTTCTGCATGTGTTTTTGTGTATTTGTCTATGTATGTGTATATGTCTATGGGTCTCTGTGAATGCGTATGTATTTGTGTCTGGGTATATTTATGTCTCCGTGTATGTGTGTGTCTATTTGTGTGTTTATGTGTGTATGTCTCTGTACGTGAAAGTGTGGTGTTTATGCATCCGTATGTATATGTTTGTATGTGAATGTGCATGAATATCTTTGTGTATATGAATGGTTTTCTGTGCATATCTGTTGTGTATACATGTCACTGTATATCTATGTCTCTGTATGCATATATTCTATAATGCATGTCTCGCTGTATTCAAGAGTCTCTCTTATGTCTGAGTGTGTGTGCATGTTTGTGTTTGTGTCTGTGCCTGTGTTTATGTATATTTCGATGTGTCTGTGTCTGTGCAATGAGTGCGTATGTCTTGGAATATGTATGTCTTTGTGGAAACATGTGCATTGCTTCTGTATGTGTCTGGGTTTTTATATATGTATATCTGTGTCATGTACCTGTGTGTATATTTTTTCTGTGTCAGTGTGAGTGTCTTTGTGGATGTCTGTGTGTTTGCACATGTGTATGTCTGTGTATATACGCCTCTGTGTGTATCAATGTGTGTCTCTAAATATGCTACATGTGTTTGTGATTGTGTATTGGGACATAGGTCTGTATGTGCCTGTGTGTCTGTCTTTATGTTATGTTTGTCTTAATGTCTGTGTATATATCTGTGCATCTCTGCATGATCTTGTGTGTGATTGTGTGTATCCGTGTGTCTGTGTTTCTTTGTATATGTTTGGGTGTACATTGTGTATTCTGTGTCTACATTTTTCTGTGTCTGTATACATGTGTGGGTCTGTGTGTCCATATGTGTGTGGGGGTGTCTGTGCATGTGGATGTTTCTGACTCTATATGTCTGGATGCGTGGAACTGGTTGTGTGTTTGTGCATATGTCTATGTTTCCCTGTGTCTGCAGGTGTGTATTAGTGTGTGTCTGTCATGATGTGCGTATCTTTGTATATGACTATATGTGTCTTTGTGTTTAGGTGTGTCTGTGTCAATATGTGTTCATGTGTGTGCTGAACTGTGTCTGTGTATACAAGTGTGTGTCTGTGTGCATTTGCATATGTCTGTATGTGTATGCGTGTGTGGGTTTATCTTTGTGTCTGTGTCTGCATGTTTGTGTGTCTTTGTATATATGTATGTCAATGTGTGTCTATGTATATGTGTGTGCATGTTTCTTCCATGTCTATATACGCGTGTCTTTCTCTCTGCTCTGTGATTCTATATATGCATGTATGTAGATGTTTGTGTTAGTGTGTTGTGTTTACATTGGGTGCCAGTCTCTATGTGTCTGTTTCTCTGTGTCTCTTTGTGGACTGTGTGTATGTGTCTCTGAGTGTCTGAGTATCTGTCATTGTGTATATCTTTGTGTGTGCATGTCTGTATGTGCAGGTGTGCTTTTATATATATATATATATATATATATCTGTCACCGTGTCTGTGTGTGAATGTGTCTATCTGTGTGTTTGAATATATGTCTAAATAAATACCTATATATTTATAAATATAAATATATAGGTATATATTTGTATGCTTGGTTGCATCTGTATCTGTGTATATGCATAAGTGTTTGCATGTCAGTGTTCATATATTTTAGTGAGTATGTGTTTGTGTGTTCCTGTGTGAATATGTGTATGTCTTATATGTGCGTGTGTATATTTCTTTGTTGTGTATATAGCTGTATGTATGTCTCTGTGCATCTCAGTGTGTTCATGTCTGCACATGTGTGTGGGTGCAGATGTGTCGCTGTGCGTGCATGCATATGTCATGGTATATATGTATCTCTGAACATGTGTTTCTGAACATGTATCAGCTTGTGTGCACTTATATGTGTTTCTGAACATGTGTGTCTCTGAACATGTATCAGGTTCTGTGCACTTATCTGTGTTTTTGTGCATTTGTGTGTCTCTGTGTATATATATGTATTTATGCATAACTGTGTTTCTATATATTGTGTACACGTCAGTGAATATGTGTCTGTAAGCGTTCCTATGTTTATTTCTGTGTGTGTCTGTGTCTGTGTGCATGAGTATATCACTGTATGTCTCTTTGAGTCTGTATAAAACTGTGTGTGTCTATGTGTAAGCCTGTGCATGTGTCTGTATTTCAGTGTGTCTGTGCATGTGTGTGACCCTGTGTATATATATTTATGCGCTTATGTATGTCTATTGTCTTAGTTTACATGTGCATTGATATATGTCTGTATATATGCATGCATCTATGCATGCATCTCTGGGTGTCTATGTCTGTACATGTGTGAATCTATGTGCGTCTGTGTATGACATTTTTCTGTGCCCAGGTGTGTCTGTATGTGACTGCGTGTGTTGCTCTGTATACATCTATATGTGTGTCTTGTGTATTTGTCTGTATTGTATGCTTCTCTGTGTGTCTGTCTGTGTATCTCTAAATGTCTGTGCATCTGTATATATGTCTTTATGTGTGTAGTATTTCTGTGTGCATAAACAAGTATCTGTGTATATATCTGTCTGTGTCTCTATATGTGTGTGTGCATATGTTTCTTTCTGTGGATAAGTTTATTTTGTCTCTGTGGTTATTTTTTTTCTTTTTGGGTCACACCCAGCGTAGCTCAGGAGTTATTCCTGGCTCTGCACTCAGGAAATACTCCTGGAGGTGCTTGGGGGAACATATGGGATGCCAGGAATTGAATCCAGGTCTGCCGCGTGCAAGGCAAACACACTACCCGCTGTGGTATCACTCCGGCCCTCGTTTCTGTGTGTTTATACATCTGTGTGTGCATGTGTTTGTGTCTGTGGATATGTCTGTGTGCATGTGTGTGCAACTGTGTATGTTTGCGTGTCTCTGTGTGTTCATGGGTGTGTTGGTATATGTCTGTACATAATCGTATATCTATATGTGTCCCTATGTACGTGTCTGTATATATGGGTATCTGTCTTTATGTTTATGTCTGTGAGTGCAAGTTGGTTTGTCTCAGTGTATCTGTGCATGTATCTGTGTGTATCTCTCTGCATATGTATATATCTGTGTGTCTGTATGTGAGGTGCTTGTGTCCAGGTATATGTCTATGTGTATGTATGCATGTCAGCCTGTATATGCTTCTGTGTTCTGTGTGTGCATGCAGGTATATGTTTGTGTTTATGTGTCAGAGTCTCTGTATGCCTGTGTTCCATATTTGTGTGTCTGTGCATATGTATGTGGGTGTATCTGTGTTTACATGTGGTTATGTATCTGTATGTGAATCTATTTCATGTTTGCATGTCCGTCTGTGTGTCTGTACATATGTATGTGGATGTGTCTCTGTGTGTGCATTGTGTTTGTGCCTGTGTATTTATCTGTGCCTCTTTGAGTGTACATGACTATGTGTCTCTTGTCTGTATATCCATTTGTAAGTGTCTGACTGCACTACTTCTGTCTCTGTGTCATGTGTTTGGGATCATGTGTGTGTATATGTCTGTGTTTCTATGTATATATCTGTGTGTGCATGTGCACATGTGTATCCATATGTGCATCTGTGAGTTTGTACATGTCTGTGTGTTCATTTATCTATGCACACATGTCTGAATATTTGTGTCTCTGTATATGTCTGTCAGTCTGTGCATCTTTATTCGTGTCTGTGTGGAGATGTGTGTCTTTGTATATGTCTGTGTGTATCTGCATTTGCACTGGGTGTGCTTTGTATATGTACTTGTGTGCCTTGTGTGTCTATGTCTGTCTGTATGTGTCTACATGTCTGTGTGTCAGCATGTATGCATCTGCATATCTGTGTATATACGTGTGTGGGTATGTGTCTATCTGGCTGTCTGTATACATGTGTATCTGTACATGTCTTTAGGTGAGTTTGGGTCTCTCTGTATGGCTATGTATACGTCTGTGTCCCAATGTCTGTGCATGTATGTGTCTATGGGTATAAGTATATTGCTGTGTGTCTGTATATATCTTTGCATGTCTGTATGGCTATATTACTGTCTATGCAAATGTGTCTGTGTATATGTATGTATGATTGTCTCTGTGTGTCTATTTGTGTCTGCGGCTCTGTGTGTGAAAATAGGTTTATATTTGTTCGTGTTTCTGTGTATGTTTATATGTGTGTGCGTGCATGTATGTGTATCTGTCTATATGACTGTGTGTCTCTGTATATATGTCTGTGAGTGACTATGTGTGCGTGTGTGTGTATATCTGTGTATATCTCAGTCAGTGTCTACATATGCCTGTGTGTTTACATGTGTATTTATCTCTGTGTGCCGGTGTATGTCTATGCACATGTCCATGTATGCAGGTGTATTTGTACATTTCTGAGTGTCTGATTCTGTGTGTATAATCTGTTCTGTGTGCATGTGTGTGTTTGTATATATCTGTGGGCATGTACGTGTGTTTTTGTGAACGTGTTTCTGATTCTGTATAAGTCTGTGTAAATGTGGGTGTATATCTGTGTATATGTCTATGTGTGACTGCGTAAGCATATGTGTTCATCTATATGTTTGATCTATGTGACTATAGGCCTGTGTGTGCAAATGTGTATATGACTGTGTCTGTGTATCTGTATCTGTGTATTCTTCTGTGTATCTGAGTATGTTTGTGTATATATATATTTCTGTGTGCGTGATTATTTCTATATCTGTGTGGGCATGCTTCTGCGTGTCTGTATATATCTCTGTGTGCACTATTGTTTTGTTTCCCTCTGTGAGTGTATACCTGTGTTTCTGAATAAATGTCTATTGTGTGTCTGAGTCTGTGTGCATGTCTAATGTCTATGTGTACAAGTAACTTGTCTGTGTCTGTATATGTCTTTTGTTTTTGTGTGCACTGGGTGAATGTCTTGGCACATGTCTACGTGTCTTTGAGTGTGCATGTGTGTGGTGTTTGTGTATACGTCTGTGTATATGTGTATCTTGTGTGCATGTGTCTGTGTATATGTGTGACTGTCTATGTGTGTTGTGTATGT
This sequence comes from Sorex araneus, assembly GCF_027595985.1. Taxonomy (NCBI): domain Eukaryota; kingdom Metazoa; phylum Chordata; class Mammalia; order Eulipotyphla; family Soricidae; genus Sorex; species Sorex araneus. Next base: position 5,271,933 of record NC_073313.1, read on the forward strand.
CTGTGTGTGAATCTGTGTGTACATATGAATATGGGTCTGTGTTTGGGTGCCTCAGTGTATAGGTGTGTATCTGTACATTTGTGTCTATATATGTTTGTGTGTGTCTCTGTACATCTATTTGTGATTAGGTATATGATCATGTGTGTCTATGTATATGCCTTGTGTCTTTTTATGTGGCTATGTATGGTGTTTGTGTATATGTCTGTGTGTAACTATATATACCTGTATATCTTTTGCATGTGCGCTGTGTATGTCTCTCCGTGTCTTTTTATATGCCTGTGTGTGCCCATGTGTATGTCTCTCTATATGCTTGCATATCTTTGTGTGTGCATATAGGTGTGTCTGTGTATTTGTCTTTGTATCCGTCTATGTGTCTATTTATGTCTTTTTATATATCAGTGTGTTCATGTGTCTCTGTCCTTAAGTGTCTAAATATATTTCCATTCGTGTCTGTGCGTCTCTGTGTGTGTATATCTTTGTGTCTCAGTCTATATATAGGTCTGTGTGTGCATGTGAGAGTCTTTGCGCATAATTGTGTGTTTCTGTATTTATGTCTCTGTTGTGTGTCGGTGTGTGTCTGTGCACATATCTGTGGTTTGTGTGTATGCACCTGTGTGCATCTGTGTCTATGTATGTATTTTTATGTTTCTCTGTATCTATGTGATAGATGTGTGTCTATGTCTGTGTGTCTGTGCGTCTGCATATTTCTGTCTGTGAACATTTGTGTAAGTCTTTGTATATGTGTGTTGTTTCTGTGTGTGCATGTGGGAATATAGATGTATGTATGTGTCTGTGAGAATCTGTGAGTCTGTGTATGCATATATTTGTGTCTGTATATGTCTGCGTGTACCTCTGTGTGCGTGTATTTCTGTATATACATGTCTGTGTGGCTTATGTTTATGTCTGTGTCTATAGGTTTGTGTGTCTGCTTATATGCCTCCATGTGTATGTGTTTATTATGTGTCTGTAATCTGTTTTTTGTTATATGTGAGCATGTGTTCTCTTTATGCATGTCTGTGTATCTCTGTGTCTATCAATGTTTCTTTGTGTTCTGTGTGTCCATATCTCTGTGTGTGCGTATGTGTGTCTGTGTATGTTTATGTGTTTGTGTCTATATATGCATATATATGTATATATATACATATATATCTGTGTCCGTGTATATGTCTGTTGTGGACATGTCTGTTTAAAATCTATATTGTAATTGTGTTTGTACATGTGAGTGTGTCTGTGTACATTTCTGTGGACGTGTCTGCGTGAGTCTTTGTGTATGTCTGTGTGCTTTTTTGTCTGTGTATATAGCTGTGTATATCTCTACTGTATCTATTTCTGCATGTCTGTGTGTCTGTTATTGTGTTTGTGTGTCTATATTTCTGTGAGTCTCTGTATCTTTTATATGTCTGTGTGTGTGCATGTGTGTCTGTATATATGTCAGTGTATGTGGCTCGTGTGTTTGTGTCTATATGTGTTGTCGCGTGTTTGTGTCTATATGTCATTTCTGTGCGTGCAGGCGTGTGAAAGTGTGTGACTTTGTCTTTGTGCGTGCAAATGTCTGTCTGTATGAGTGCATGTGTGTCTGTGTGTGCATGTCGGTGTGAATATGTGTATATGTGTATCTTTGTCTATATAGTCTGTGCTGTATATACGCATGCGTATCTCAGTTTATGTGTGTGTATGCGAGTCTATGTCTCTACATGTGGGTTTCTGTGTATCTGTGTGCTTACGTGTGTATTACTGTGTCAATATATGTGTATGTGTTCATGTGGATGTATGTCTGTATGTGTGTGTATTTTATGTGCTCGTGTATGTTTTGGGTATATGTGTGTGTCCTTATATAGGTGTGTCAGTAAAATCATAATCACCTGTGCATGCTTTTGTATATATGTGTCTACCGATGTGTTTAAATGTTTTGTGTGTTCATATGTCTGTGTACTTATATGTGTGCACTTGTGTGTGAGTCTGTGTATACATATGTGTTTTGTCTGTGTGCATGTGGGCATGTGTATATGTCTGAGACTCTATATGTCTGTGTCTGTGAGTGCATATATTTGTGTTTGTGTATATGTATACTTGTGTTTTGTATAATTCTGTAGCTCTGTCTGTGTGGGTCTCTAGATGTCTATGTATATATCTGTGAGTGTGTATGCACATTCTGTTTGTTTCTGTAGATATGACTAACTGCGGCTCCGTGTGTGTTGCATCTATGTCTGTGTACGTATATATGTTCTCTGTGTGTCTGTGTATATGTCTGTGTGGGCACGTGTATATTTGTGTGCATCTATATGTCTGTATCTGTGTGCAAATAGGTGTGCATATGTCTATGTGTGTCTGTGTGCATGAATGTGTGTGTGCATGTCTATGTCTGTGTGTGTCTGCAAGTGGGTGTGGGTATGTGTATATGACTGTGTCTGCACATTTGTGAGTTTGTGTATATATCTCTGTCTCTGCTTATGACTGTGTTTATATATGTGTTTGTCTCGGCATATGTCTGTGTTGTATCTATGTGTGTGCACGTGGGTCTGTGGCTGTGTCTATGTCTGTGAGTTCTGTGTGTACATGTATGTCTGTGTGTGCATGTTTTCTGTGTATATATATATGTGTATCTCTGTATGCATCAGGTGTGTGACTGTGTGTATGTCTGATTATTCCTCTATGTGTGTCATTGTATATGTCTGTGGGTGTGTGTGTCTATGTATGTCTGGGTATCTCTCTACGTCTGAGACTAGTGTGTACATGCGTGAATTGTATCTGTATATACTTGTATGCATCCACGTTTATGTCTCTGTATATGTGTCCATGTTTCTATAAATGAGTGTGCCTCTGTGCATATTTCTTTTCTATATGTGCATGTGCGTTTCTGTGTATATGTCTGTGTGTCGTGTGTAGGTGTTTCTGTGTGTATGTCTGTCTCTGTACATGTCACTATTTCTCTGTGTGTGTCTTTATCTGTGTGTCTGCTGGTACATGCACGTATCTGTGTATAAGTAAGTGTGGATCACTTTGTGTTTATGTGGGTGTGTATCTGTGTGTATATGTCTAAGTTTTATGTGGCTATATGTCTTTGTGTGTATAGCTATATATCTGTGTTCATTTATCTTTGAGCATGTTGTGCCTGTGTGAATATGTGTGCACGCAGGTACACATGCGCCTGTGGTTTTTGCATTTATATGTGTTTGTATGTGTATATCTATGTGTGCCTGTGTGTATCTGTGTCTTTGTATATGTCTGTGTGCATTTTTCTGTGTGTCTATATGTTATCTGTGTGTCTGTTTCTCTGATTGGGCATGTGTATCTATATGTCTGTGTCTGACTCTGTGTGTATGTATGACTGTTGTGTGTCTGTTGTGTATGTCTGTGTGTACATCTGTATATACATGTTGGATTATATCTGTATATTTGCCTGTGTGTATTTGTACATTTGTCCCTCAGTGTGCATATATCTATGCATCTCTATTGTGCATGTCTGGGTTTATGTCTGTGTCAGTTAATGTCTGTGTGCATGTGTGTCTGTGTATATGTCTGTGTGTATCTGTATATATGTCTGTGTTTTTTGGTGTGTTGCACGTGTTTATCTGTTTTTTTCTGTGTGCATGTCTGTGTGTGCATGTGTTTATCTATGTATGTATCTGTATTATGTGTCTATTATACAAATTAGTGTCCGTCTGTGTATGTCTCTGTGTGTCTAGGTTTATATGTGTGTGTAAATGTGTGTGTCTCTATATTGATGTGTGTCTGTGTGCACGTGGGGGTCTGTATGAGTCTGTGCTTATATTTCTGTATTTGCAATTGTGTGTCTATGCATGTGTGTGCACATGAGTGTATGTCTGTTATATCTCTTTGTTGTATCTGCATTTTGGTTTGTGTCTGCGTATATGTCTGCAAAAGTCTCTGTGTGTTCATGTCTGTGCATGTGTCTATGTGTTATTGTGTCTGTGTGACTATGCATACACCTTTGTGTCTGTGTGAATTCCTGTGTCTTGTATATATGTCTTTCTGTCTGTCTTCATGTATGTATGCGAGCGTATGTCTGTGTATGTCTCTGCATGTGCACACGTATGTGTATGTGTATATGCTGTGTTTATCTCTGTCGATCTATATGACTGTGTTTCCATATGTCTGTGTGTGCATTTGTAAGTCTGTGTGCTTATATGTGTCTGTGAAAATATCTGTTCGCCACCCTGCCATAGTGGCAGTGTGGGGTGGGGGGAGACAGGACTGGGGAGGGGGGAAGGGTTGTTGGGTTTACTGGTGGTGGAGAATGGGCACTGGTGAAGGGATAGGTTATCAAACTTTGTAAGGGAGAAACATGAGCACAAAAATGTATAAATCTGTAACTGTACTCTCTCGTTGACTCACTAATTAAAAATAAACTATTAAATTAAAAAAAGAAAAAAGAAAATATCTGTTCGCATGCACGCGTGTGCACCAATGTGTCTATGTTTATGTCTGTTTGTCTACATGTCTATGTATATATATCTGTGTATCTATGCATGTGTCTATATATGTTGTGTTTCCATGTGTGCATGTGTGTGTCCATGTAAATGTGTGTTTCTGCATACATGTGTTGTTTGGTATCTGTGTGTATACGTTTGTGTCTCTTTATCTCAAGTGTCACTCTTTGCATTTGGCTGTGTATCTGTTTATATATTTATGTGTATGTCTATATTTCTGTGTATGTTTGTGTGTTCATGTGTCTGTACCAACGTGTGTGTCAGTGCATATGTTCGTGTCTATCTGTATATTTCCTTGTCCTTGTGTTTGTGTATGACTTATGTTTCTCTGTGCCTGTGTTTCATGTATGTTCTCTGCATACATGTCCACAGGAACATCTGTGTGTCTACAAATGACTATGTATATGTGTGGCACATGTGTGTGACTGGGTGTGCTTCTATCAGTGTGTCTTGTGATTGTGTCTATTCACATATCTGTATATCTGTTTATGTGTATCTTCGTGTATATGTCTGTCTTTATCTGAGTCTGTTGTGCATGTGTCAGTGTATGTGTCAGTATGTTTCTGTGTGTCTCTGTGTGTATATATCTATATATGTCTGTGTATGCCAACAAGTGAGTCTGTGTATATCTCTGTGTTGTCTTTGGCTCACCATGTTAGTATGTTTCTGTGTATGTCTGTGTGAATCTGAGTTTGTGTATGTCTGTGTGCATGCTTGTGTCTCTGAATATATATGTCCGTGGGCATGTTTGTCTGTGTGGACATATGTATTTTTGTGTACACATTTGTATATGTCTGTGTTTGCACGTGTACCATGTCTAAATACATCTGTGTGCATCTGTGTCTGTGTGTAGGCCTGTGTGTATACTGTGTATGTCTGTGTGCACGTGTGTGCTGTGTGTATATATTTATATGTCTCTGTATCTGCATGTCTCTGCGAGCATATGTGTGTGTCTGTGTATGTCTGTTTGTGTGCGTGTTTGTGTGTGTATATGTCTGTGTGTCTGTATGTCTGTGTGTGCAAGGTATGTATTTGTGTATATATATCTGTATGTGAGTGTCTGTTTCTGTATATGTGTTCATGTGGCTGTGCATGTGTGTTGTGCGCCAAAGTATCTATCTGTGTGTCTGTCAGTGGTCGCACACATGTGTTATGTATATGTGTGTCTATTCTCTATGTATGTCTGTTGTATGTGCATGTCATGTGTCTATGTATTTATATGTATGTGTCTGTATATGTCTTTGTGTTTCTACATATATATCTGTATGTAATCTGTGTTCTTAATATGTCTCTGTGGGAGTGCATGTGTTTGACTGTGTATACATCGTGTGTGTCTCTGTGTGCTACACAGAATTATACACAGATGCATACACTTATGCACAAAAAGACAGACTTTTGCATAAAAAGATAACAGACATGCCTGTGTACATGTCCTTGTTGTCTGTGTGAATGCACGTGTGTATCTCTATGTGTGCATGTATCTGAGTATATAATGTCTGTCTCTGTGTATTTGTGTATATGTCTGTCTGTGTCTCTATCTGTGTGTCTGGGTGTGTCTGGGTGTGTCTGGGTGTTTCTCTGTGTCTAGATATATGTTTGTGTGTGTCTGATTCTGTGTCTGTGTATATGTCTGCCATATGTATCTACATGTGTCTCTATATATGTCTGTGTATATATTAGTGTGTGGCTATGTATGTCTCTGCATACATATGTTGTGTCTGTGTGCATGGTTGTGTGTGTCTCTATGTATATATCTGTGTTTATCTGTATGTCTTTTTGTGCATAAATGTATGAATCTGTGTATAATTCCGTGGGTATATATGTCTGTAAATATATCTATGTGTCTGTGTATAAGTGTGTCTGCCTGTATGTCTGTGTATATGTGTCTTGTGCATCTGTGTGTGGCTGCCTATATGTCTCTGTGTATGTCGATTTTGTAGCTGTGTGTGCATGTTTTTTTTTTTTTGCTTTTTGGGTCACACCCAGCGATGCTCAGGGGATACTCCTGGCTTTGCACTCAGGAACTACGCCTGGCGGTGCTTGGGGGACCATATGGGATGTCGGGATTCGAACCCGGGTCGACCGCGTGCAAGGCAAACGCCCTACCCGCTGTGCTATCGCTCCGGCCCCTGTGTGTGCATGTTTTGAGCCCATGTATAATTTCATGTTGTGACTGTGCTGCATGTTTGAGTATGTCTGTGGACTCTGTCTGTATTTCTGTGTGTGCATGTGTGTGTCTTTATACAGTCTGTGTGTGTTTGTGCGCATGCATTGGGTGTGTCTGTGTATATGTCTCTGTGTCTGTCTATATGTCTGTTTTTGTATGTTTAGGTGTGTGCTTGTGTGTGCGTGCATGTCTCTGTGTCTATCCATATACCTGTGTCTGTGCATATTTCTGTATGTTTCTCTGTGCTTGTGTGTGAACTGTGTCTCTGTATTTCTGTGGAGGCCTCTATGTGTATATGTCTGTTTTGTTTTTGTGTGCCTTTGTATATGTCTGTTTCTGTGTGTCTGTCTCCTATATATGTCTGTGTTTGTGTCTGTCTATATGTCTTCATATCTGCATATGTATTTGTGTGTCTATTCATGCATCTGTGTGTCTATGCAAATATCTGTGTGTCTCTGTGTCTGTATATGACTCTGTGCTTGTGTCTGTGTATATATCTGAGTATATCTCACTATGTGAATTTGGGTGTGTGTCTCTGTGCATAAGTGTGTATATGTAAGTTTTCATCAATTTATGGCCCTATGTTTGTATGTCTGTATATGTGTGCTTTTGTTTAAATGTCTATATGTATCAGTATGTTTGTGTGTGCATGTGTTCATGTCTGTGGGTATGTATATGTGTCTAAGTGAATGCATCTGTCTCTGAGTTTATATATATATGTTTGTGTCTCTGTATCTGTGTATATGTCTGTGTATGCACGCATGTGTGTCTGTGTGTATGTCTATGTGACTGTGTATGCTTTTGTCTGTGTATATATCTTTGTGTGTGTATCTTTGTTCATGTGTGTCTTTATATCTGTGTCTCTATGTATGTCTGTGTCATGTATGCATCAGTGTCAGTGTATGTGTTTCCTCTTGTAGTACATTGTCTGTAAATACCTATGTGTGTCTTTATGTCTGTGTGAGCATTTGTGTGACTATCTGTAAGTCTGTATGTTTCTGTGTCTCTATATACATTTCTGTGTGTTTTTTGCTTGCGCACATGTGTACATGTGTATGTGTTAATGTGTTTATGTGTTTATATAAATGGGTTTACATGTCTGTGTTGTTTGTGTGAGATTATGTGTACATCTGTGCTTGAATATGTCTCTTTTTGCATGTATTTCTATACATATGTAGCTGTGTTTTATGACTATGTATACATCTGTGTGTCTATGTGTGCATGTTATGTATCTATGTATTTTTTGTGTATGTTTGGAAAAAAGTGTCTGTGTATATGTCTGTGTATTTGTGTCATTCGTGTTTTATGACTATGTATACATCTGTGTGTCTATGTGTGCATGTTATGTATCTATGTATTTTTTGTGTATGTTTGGAAAAATGTGTCTGTGTATATGTCTGTGTATTTGTGTCATTCTGTGTGTCTCTGTGTGCACGTGTGTCTATGTACATCTAATGTGTCTGTATAATTGTGTGTTTTTGAGTGTGAATGTATCTGCATATATGTATGTGCCTGTGCACCTGAGTATCTTTGTACATATATGTATGTCACTTGCATACGTTTCTATGTATATGTGTATATGTATATTGTGTGTATGTATATTGTGTATGTCTGTGTGTACATGTATATGTCTGTGTGAGCATAAGTGTGTTCATGCATATGTGTTGCTCTCTGTATGCATATGTCCATACATATATCTGTGTCTATGTATATGTTGTGTCTGTTCTAGTGTGCATGTCTGTGTATGCATGTGTCTGAATATGCCTGTCTGTGGACATATCTTTTTGGTTCCGTACTTCTGTGCGTATATGTCTGTATGTGTTAGTGTACGTGAGTTTGTGTGCATGTGTCTATGTGTATACTAGTTGTTTGTCTGTGTATGTGTGTATCTGTTCGTGTACGAGTTAGTGTGTATAAATGTGAGTTAACATGTATATCTGTGTATGTCTACATGTCAATGTATTTGTGTTTGTCTGTGTCTATGTGTATGCATCTGTGTGTCTATGTTCATTCTGTGCACATGTCTGTATACATGTACAGTTGTAGCTGTGTGAATGTGTGTATGTATATGTCTGAGTCTCTTTGTATGTTTGTGTATATATTTGTCTGTGTGTATGCTAGTGTGTATGTGTCTATGAATATATCTGTGTTTTTGTCTGGATATATGCCTGTGTCTGTATGTGCTTGAGTGTGCATGCATGTAAGTGTGTCTGTGTATGTCTGTGTTTATATGTGTATATGTATGTACATATTAAGTGTGTCTATATATATGAGTCTGTACTTTCATGTGTCTATGTATGTCTGCATGTCTGAGTCTATGTGTGCACAATTCAGTTTTCTGTGCATGTGTGTGTATATGTGGGTGATGATTGTAGGTATGTGTATATGTCTGCGTGGGTCTGTGTGCATGAGTGTCTGTGTTTATATCTATGCATCTTTGCATTTCTATGTATATCTGCTGTGTCTATCTCTGCATCTATATCTGTGTTTGTGTGTCCACATAGCTGTGTTTCTATGTATATGTCTGTGTGTCTCAGTGTGTGTGCATGTGTATGTTTCTGTATGATTAGCAGTGCATCTATGTGTATATCTGGGTGTTTATCATTGTGTTTCTGTGTCTATATACCTGTTAGTCTCTGTGCGTCTTTATATATGTCTGGATATGTGCATATGTTTGTCTATAGCTGCTTGTGTGTGTCATTGTGTGTTTGTGTCTGTGTGTGTTGTCTGTCATTTGTGTGTGCAAGTGTGTTTATGTTTCTGTGTCTGTAATAGTGCATGTGTGTCTCTGTATGCATATCAATGTAAATCTGTGTATATGTGTGTCTCTGTGCATGTAGCCTGAGCTTTGTGTACGTGTATACATGCGTATGTGTGTGCATGTGAGTGTGTCTCTGTGTCCAGGTGGGTATCTGTGAACACACATGTGTGTGATTATGTACATGTGAGTCTCTATACATCATATATGTCTGTGTGTGCATGTGGATGTATGTCTGTGTATATGTCTGTGTGTGTCCATTTTCTGTGCATGTTTATGATTTGGATATGTGTGTCCTTGTATGTGTGTGTTGGTATATTCATCTGTGTATTTGTGATTGCCTCTATATATGTGTGTGCACCTGTGTACTTTAATGTCTTGCATGTGTCTGTGTTCATTTTGTGTGTCCACGTGTCTGTATATTTGTCTGTGCACATGTGCGTGAGTCTTTATACATGTGTTTTGGCTGTGTGCATGTGGGTATGAGTTTATGTCTGAATCTCTGTATGTCTGTGTCTGCATGTTTGTGTTTGTGTATATTTGTGCCAGCGTATAATTCTGCATCTGTCTATATGTCTGATATATGTCTATGTATATATCTGTGTGTGCATGTCTATGCACCCTGTAGATATGACTGTAACTCTTCCTGTGCATGTGTTATATCTATGTCTATGTATATATGTCTCTGGTGTATATGTCTGTGTGTACACGTATATCTGTGTGTGCATTTTATGCTGGTGTGTGCCTCTATCTGTGTATATGCCTATATGTCTGTGCACCTGTTTTGTGTGTCTATCTCTATGTCTGAGTGTCTGTGTATGTCTTTACATTCTCTGCGTATGCGTGTGTCTTTGTGTGTATATGAATATCTATGTGCATGTCTGTATATATATATATATGTCTATGTGTGAATGTGTGTGTACATGTATGAATCTATGTCTGCATGTGGGTGTACATCTGTGTATGTGTCTGTCACTGCACAGGTATGTGCATCTGTGTATGTCTGTGTTGAATTTATGTGTGTGCATGTGGGTCTGGTCTGTGAGTCTCTGTGGTAAGTGTACGTCTGTGTCTTTCTGTGTATATATCTTTCTGTGTATATGTATGCGTATCTGTGTATGAACTGGGTGTGTGACTTTGTGTGTATATCTGGGTATCACTGTGTCTTTGTATATGTCTGTGTGTGCATGTGTGTGACTGTATAGGTCTGTCTCTATCATTGTGCATTTTTGTGTCTTTATCTATGTCTGTGTCTTTATGTTCATGTGTGTGCACACTGTGTGTATATGTCTCTGCAAGTGTACGTGTGTGCGTGTGTCTCCGTATGTCAGGGAGTTTGTTTATATGTATATGCATGTGTCTGAATTATGTCTACATATATGTGTGCATTTGTGTATGTGTATGGCTCTGTCTACATGTCTCTGCCTATCTGAGTCTCTGTGTGTCTGTACATATTTCTTCTCGGTCTGTACATATGCATGTGTCTGTGTATATGTCTTTACATGTCTGTGTGTGCACCTGTGTTTGTATGTATATATGTGTGTCTGTCTCTGTCACTGTTCGTTTCTCTGTGTGTCTACATCTGTGTGTGTCTGTTGGTACATGCATGTATCTGTATATATCAGTGTGAATCTGTGTAAATATGGGTGTGTGCATATATGCCTGTATTTGTCTATATGTCTTTGTGTGTATACCTGTATTCATTTATCTTTGCGCATGTTGTATCTGTGTGAATGTGTGTACAAGTGTACACATGTGTGTTTTTGCATTTGTATGTTCTGTATACTCATGTGTGCCTGTGTGTCTTTGCATATGTCTGCATTTGTGCATTTTTCTGTACTTCTATGTATGTGTGTCTCTTGTGTTTCTGTGGGTCAGCACGTGTGTATGTCTACGCGTCTTTCAATCTGTATGTGTATGTCTATTGTTTGTGTGTCTCTGTGTATCTGTGTGTGTATATGTGGGTTTATGTCAGTGTATATGCCAGTGTGCATTTGTATGTTAGACCCTCGGTGTGCATGTATCTGTGTGTCCCTATTGAAGATGTCTGGGTTTATGTCTGTGTAAGTTTATGTCTGCGTGAACATGTGTGTCTGCATGTGTGTCTGTGTATATGTCTGTTGTCTGGTGTGTTGCACGTGTGTTTTTTCTTTGTAAATGTCGGTGTACATGTATGTGAATGCATGTGTTTTTATGTATAAGTGTTTTTCTGTGTGTATCTGTGTATATGTCAATTATCATGTGTCTTTATGTCTATGTATGTGTCTATTTTTGTATGTGTGTACATGTATCTCTGTATATGTCGCTGTGTGTCTGTGTGTACATGTGGGTATGTGAGTCTGTTTATATTCCTGTGTGTGCATCTGAGTCTGTGCATATATGTGTACATGTGTATATGTCTATGTTGTATGTCTTTGTTGTGTCTGTATTTCAGTTTGTTTCTGTGTATATGTCTGCCTAAGTCTCTGTTTATGCCTGTGTATGTGTGTGTCTATGTGTTATTGTGTCTGTATGACTATGCATATACCTTTGTGTCTCTATATAAGTCTGTGTTGTGTGTATATGTGTCTAAGTTTCCATGTGTGTGCAAGTGTGTGTCTATGTGTCTGTCTCTATTCCTGTGTGCACATGTACTGTGTATGTGTATGTGTCTGTGTCTATTTCTGTCTCAATGTGTGTTTCTGTATGTCTTTGTGTTCATGTGTGTGTCTGTGAGTGCATCTGAGTGTATAGTGTGTCCATATCTCTGTGCATTGTGTCTGTGTAAATGTCTCTGTGCATGTGTCTATGTATATATCTCTCTGTGCATTCGTCTATGTGTCTATGCATATGTCTACATGTATATGTTGTGTTGCCATGTATCCATGTATGTATCTGTGTACATACTGCATGTTACTGCATATATGATGTGCTGTTTGTGTGGTATCTATGTGACTCTGTATATGTGTTAATGTCAGTGTGCAAATATGCGTGTATCTATGTATGTCTGTGTCGCTCTATGCATTTGGCTGTGTCTGTTAATATATCTATATGTCTGTTTATATTTCTGTGTATGTTTGTGTGTTCATGTGTGTGTGAAAATATGTGTCAATGTATACATTTCTGTGTGTCTATGCATTTTTGTGTTTGTGTTTGTGTATATGTCTTGCCTCTGTGTGTATGTGTGTCTGTATACATAACTATGTGTATGTGCACATGCCTGTGTGTCTATAAATAACACTGTGTATGCATATATGGGGCAGATGTGTGTGACTGAGTGTGTGTCAGTGTGTCTTTTGATTGTATCTATATACATATCTGTATCTCTGTTTATGTGTGTCTGTATATATGTCTGTGTGCACTGTGATTGTGTCTGTCTATATCTGTGTCTGTGTGTGCATATTTTAGTATATATGTCTGTTTCTGTGTATTTCTCTGTGTATATTTATATGTGTGTCTAATTGTGCCCATGTGTGAGTCTGTATATCTGTTACTCACTGTAACGGGAGTAACCAAATAAACCTAAACTACGTGAGGCTATGTTATCCTACACCTGTGTATGTCTTTACTGTCTGTACACGTACTTATGTGTCTCTGTATGTATTTACACACAGACACACACAAACCAGTGTAGTGTGTGTCTGTGTATGTCTGTTTGTCTGCATCAGTGTATGTGTGCATGAATGTGTGTCTAGTTATGTCTGTGTGTCTGATTCTGTCTGTATCTGTCTGTTCTGTGTGACTGCATGTGTGTGTCTCTGTGTATGTCTGTGGTGTCTGTGTGCATGTTTGTGTCTGTTTATATCTCTGTGTGTCTGTATGTCTTTTTATATGTAAGCGTAACCATTTGTGTATAATTCTGTGCATTTGTGTCTGTATATGTCATGTGTCTTTGTGTGTATCTGTATGTGCAGTATAAGTGTGCCTCTGTATATGTCTGTGTATATGTGTTTGCATGAATATGTGTATGGCTGTCTACAGGTCTATGTGTATCTCTGAATATGTCAATTTTTATGTGTGAATGTTGTGAGTGTGTGTAAGTACAAGGCGTGACAGTGCTACCTGAGGGTGCCTGTGAGTCTGTGTCTATGTCTACATGTGTGTGTCATTATATATGTCTGTTGTATCTGCACATGCTCTGGTTGTGTTTGTGTATATGTCTATCTGTGTGTGCTTGTGTGTGCGTATGTCTGTGTATATGTCTATATCTGAATGTGCGCATGTCGTGAGTCTGTGTATAAATTGGTTTTATGACTGCTGCTTGTCTGTGTATATGCCTGTGTGAGTCTGTGTGTTTCTTTGCATATGCATGTGTATCTGTGTGTGCATTGGGTGTTTCAGTGTGTATATATCTGTGTATCTGTCTCTCTATATAGCTATGTATATGGGTGTGTGCTTGTGTGTCTGTGTTTGTATATACGCTTATGTGTCTTTGTACACAGATTTGTGTCTCTGGGTTTGTACCTGTCAATGTGGGGACGTTTGTGTGTCTCTGTATATGTTTGTGTGCCGGCGTATGCACGTGTCTATATATGTCTCTGTATGTTTGCACATGTGTTTGTGTTTGTATCGCTATGTATATTTTCATATGTCTGTTTCTGTTTGAATGTGCACACATTGTGAGTCTGTGTATAAGACCCTGTTGTGACTTGTTGCATGTGGGTATGACTCCATGTATATATCTGAGTCCGTGTGTATCTCTGTTTATGCATATGTTTGTCTTTGCATATGCTTGTGAGATTCTGTGTGTGCACTGGGTGTGTCTGTATTAATTTACTGTGTGTCTGTGGGTTCACAAAAGAGGGAGAAAGGACAAACCAATGTTATCCTACATGTGTCTATATGTCTGTGTGTCTGTATATGAATGTGTGGGCTTGCGGCCGCATGTGTGTGTCTGTGCATGTTTGTGTCTTGTATCTGTGTCTATATACATATATGTGTGTGTATCTGTGTCTATGTCTCTGTGTCAGAATGTGCACATCTGTCTATGAATTTCTGTGTATCTCTGTGTGCGCATGTGTGTAACAGTATCTATGTGGGTGTGTGTGTATATGTCTGTGTCTGTGTGTGCGCATGTTATCTGTGCATCAGACCGAGTTGTGTGTTGCATGTGTGCCCGTGTATATGTATATGTGAGTCTGTGTGTGATTATGTGTGTGGCTTCGCATAAGCCTGTCTGTATATCTGTGTGTACTGTGTATATCTGTGTATATATATTTGTGTCAATGTCTGTGTCTGTGTATATGCGTGTACTTGTGTGTCTGTGTATGGTCTGCGAATATGCCTGTGCCTCTGCACATATCATGGTGTCTCTATGTATATATGTGTGTGAATTTGTGTCTCTCAGTATTTGTGCATGTGTGTCTGTTTACGTCTGTGTGTACAAATGTGTGGCTTGTATATTTCTTTGTACACCTATATATAAGTCTGTCTATGCATGCTATGAGTCTGTGTATAAGTCCGTGTTGTACTGTTGTAATGGGTGTATGTCTGTGTATGTCTTCACATATGACTGTGTGTATTTGTGTGTGCATTGGGGCTTTCTGTGTAAATATTTGCATGTCTGTGTGATTCTATGTCTATGTCTGTGTCTATCTGTGTATATATCTGTGTGTGCTTGTTTGTGTTTGCGTATGTGTGTCTATGTATATGACTGTATATGTTAGTGTCATTGTGGTTGTGAGTCTATGTATATGTGTAGTGTAAGTATTTCTGCGTCTTGGGAATCTATGAGACTGTCAGTGTATGTGTATGTGTCTGTATACATGTGTGTCTGTGTGTATTTAGTCACTATATGTCTGTGTCTGCACATGTGTCTGTAAACATGTATGTGACTGTATATGTCTCGTGTGCATGTTGTGATTGTGGTAAAAGTTCGTGTTGTGACAGTGTTGCATATGAATGTGTGTATATTGTCTGTGTCAGCCTATATTTCTATGTGTAATTATGTGTATGTCTTGGTATAGGCCTGTGTAGAGGTCTGTGTTTGCATTAGGTGTATTTATGGATATGTTTTATATCTAGGTCTGTGTGTGTCTGTGTATGTCTGTGTCCTTGTGTGTGTACACATGTGTGTGTCTGCGTATAGCCTGTGTTTCCAAATATATATATATATATATCACTGTGTCAATGTCTCTGGGTGTCAGTGTTGTACACATGTGTCTGTGTACACATCTGTGTGCAAACATTTCTGTGCACATACGTGCAGCTGTTTATATGTCTGTGTGTCTATGTATATGTCTGTGTGTGTGTCCATGTTGTGATTCTGTGTATAAGTCCGTTTTGTGACTGTGTTGTAGGAGAGTGTGTCTGTGTATATATCTGCATGTCTCTGTGTTTCTGTGAGTGGGCACATTGTATGTCTATACGTCTATGCATCTCTGAGTCTGCATGTATGTCTGTTTGTGTGTCTGTGTGTGTGTCTGTGTGTGCCTATGTGGATTTATATCTATGTATATGCCTGTGTGTATTTGTATGTTAGACCCTCAGTGTGCATATATCTATGTGTCTCTATTGTACGTTTCTGGATTTATATTTGTGTATGTCAGTTTATGTTTATGTGTGCATTTGTTACTGCATGTACGTGTGTGTATCTGTTTTCTGGTGTGTTGCACATGTGTATCCATTTTTATCTGTGTGCATGTCTGTACATGCACGTGTTTGTATGTCTATGTATATATCTGTGTGTCTGTGTCTATGTATACGTCTGTCTGTGCGGATGTGTGTCTATGTATATATCAGTCTATTTTTCTATGTGTGTACAGGTGTATGTTTCTATATGTTAGTTCACGTGTGCACACGGGTGTGAGTCTCTATATGTCTGTGTGTGCACTTGTGTCTTTATATATGTGTGCACATGTATATATGTCTTTGTTATGTCTACATTTCAGTTTGTCTGTGTATATGTCTGCATAAGTCTGTGTGTTTGTACATATGTGTCTATGTGTTACTGTGTCTGTATGACTATGCATATACCTTTGTGTCTCTGTGTACCTGGGTGAGTCTTTGTCTTGTGTATATATACATATATATATATATATATATATCTGTCTGTTTTTCGTGTGTGTGCAAGTGTGTGTCTATATGTATCTCTGTCTGCACATGTACTGTGTATGTGTATATCTGTGTGTATTTCTGTCTCAATCTATATGACTCTGTGCTTCTGTATGGCTATGTGTGCATGAGTGTGTATGTGTGTGCATTTGTAGGTTTATATGTGTCTGTACGTCTATATGCCAGTGTCTGTATAAATGTCTGCGTGCATGCATCTATGTGCACGTGTCTATGTATATATCTGTTAGTCTGTGCATGTGTCTGTGTGTCTATGTTGTGTTTCCATGTATGTATGTGTGTCTGTAAAGGCCTGTGTGCTTCTGCATATATGATGTGTTGTTGTGGAATCTATGTGACTTTATATGTGTATAATGTCTGTGTGTATACATGCATGTGTCTGTGTATGTCAGTGCCACTCTGTGCATTTGACTGTGTATCTATTTATATATCTATGGCTATCTACATTCTGTGCATATTTGTGTGTTCATGTGTCTGTGAGAATGTGTCAATGCATACATTTCTGTGTGTATGTGCATTTATGTGTTTATGTATACGTCTTGTCTCAGTATGTACGTATGTGTGCCTGTAAATATGTCTGTGTAAGTGCACATGCCTGTGTCTGCAAATAACTTTGTATATGTATATATGTGGCACAGGTGTGACTGTGTTTCTCCTTGTGTTTTGTGATTGAGTCTATTTACATAACTTTAACTGTTTATGTGTGTATTTGTATATATATCTGTGTGCATTGTGTGTCTGTCTATATCTGTGTCTGTGTGTATATGTCAGTATATATGTCTCTTTCTGTGTGTATATTTCTATATGTGTGTGCCCCCGTGTGAGTCTGTATATCTCTGATATCTGTGGGTCAACATGTTGGTATATTTCTGTGTCTGTGTATATGCATGTCTATGTGTGCACATGTGCATTTGTGTAAGCTTATAGGTCTGTGTCTGTGTACACATCTGTGGGTATCTATGTGTGTTTCTGAATATGTCTGTGTGTATTTGTATATCTCTGTATACATACATGTGTCTATGTATGTGTGTATGTGTGTGGAATATGTCTGTCTCTATTTGTAAATGTATATGCTTACATGTGTGTATTGTCTACAGATGTCTGTTATACATGTGATTATATTTTTATCTGTGTATATGTCTGTGTTGACTGTGCATGTCTGTGTATTTGCATGCTTGTGTGTGTATTCCATATATCTGTGTCTCTGAGTGTCTCTGTATATGTCTGAGTGTGTCTGTGTTGACATGGGTTTCTGTGTATGTCTGTGAGATCTGTATGTATATTTCTTTTGTGTCTGTGTGAGCATGTTTGCATGTCTGTGCTTCTGTGTGTATGTGTTTGTCTATGCTGGAGTATATATGTAGCTCTGTGTATATGTTTGTGTGTCCCTGTAAATTAATATGTGTATGTGTATGTCTATGTGTATGTCTGTGTCTGTACATGTATGTCTGTGAGTGTTCATATGTGTCTACCTGTGCATCCTGCATGTCTGTGTCATAGTATAACTCTGTGACTATTTGTATATGTGTCTGTGCATGTGTGTCTACCAATGTATGCTAGTATATATGTATTTCATGTGCATATGTGTGTAACTGAGTTTATGTATATATCTATGTGTACATGGGTATCTATATATATGCAAATATCTGTGCATCTATATATATGACTGTGTTTGCATGTGTGTTGGTCTGTGTATACGTATATGTCTATGATGTGTATGTGTATATCTGTTTTGTGTCTCTGTATGTTGGTAAATACATCTGTATGTCTGTGAATACATCTTTTGTGTCAGTCTGTGTGCACATGTGTGTTTGTGAGTGACTACATATGTCTGTATGTGACTGTATATGTATGTGTGTGTGCGCATGTGTGTGTTCTATTTTTATATGTCTGAGTATGTGTCTGTCTGTGAGAGCATGTGCTTGTGTCTGTGTGCGCACACCTGTGTTTCTGTCTGTATATATCTCCATTTGTGCGAGTAGATGTGTCTTATGTCTCTGTGTGTACTTAATTGTGTACTTGTGTGACTTTGTGTTTGTCATGTGTATGCATGTGTGTCTACGCAAATGTGTGTATATACTTCTAAGTGTTCTGTATATGTCTATGTGTGCATGTGTTTGTACCTGTGTTTCTGTGGATATGTCTGTTTGTAGTAGTGTGCATGTATCTGTGTCTATGCATTTCCATGTGTCCATCTCTTGAGGAAAAAAGAGACGTTTCTACCTACCTCTTGAGTCAAGGCAGAAGGAGAAAGATTCCTTCAAGGGACCCAACGGACCGGGGCTCCCGTGACAGGGAAACAGCTGCCTCTTCTCTAAACACTCCGGCACGAGTGAGCCTGCAGTCACGGGAGAATGTACAGAGACTCTGGTGCACAGACCCCACTGCAAGGAAGGGGCACAGCACAAAGCTTACAGAGCAGCTCAGAAGACATAGTCAAGTGTACAGATCGGACCAGGGCTGAGCCGCAGGACAGTGGGAAGGTGTCTGTCTGCCCTACATGCAACAGACCCAGGTTCAATCCCCGACATCCCCCAGGCCCCCCGCCTCTCCCGGAGTGACTCCTGAGCACAGCCAACAGTGAGCCCTGACCACAACCACGTGTGCGCAAAAAACCTGAAATATTAGTAATATTAAAATGTGCAAATTATTCTTTAAAATCAATGTGCAAGACTGCAAAACGGAGCCTAAACTTAGACTAGTCTCTCTTGTTTGTATGTCTATATTTGTATCTGTATGGGACTATATTTGTCTGTGTGTGCGTGTGTGTTCTATGTTTGTGTATATACCTTTGTATGTGTTTGCGTATGTTTGTGTTTGTATGTCTGTGTGTACGTGTGTGCCTGTGTGAGTCTCTGTGTTTCTGTCTGTGTGTTCACGTATGTGTGTCTGTGTCAGACTGTATATATCTGGTGTCTATATTTTTGTGTCTGTATGTATATGTGTACATGTGTATGTTTCTATATGTGTGTTTCTTTGTGCATGTGTCTATGTGTTTGTGTGTTTGCAGTACTTGTCTGTGTATGTCTGCATATATGTGCACGTCTGTGTATATCTGTGTTTGTGTATGCATTTATGACTATTGTGCCACGTGCGTAAAATTATCTATGTATATGTCCACGTTTCTGTTTATGTCTGTATGTCTTTGTACATATCTATTTGTGTCTGTTTGCAGTGTGCCTGTGTATGTCTGTATGTTTGTGCATGTCTGTGTGCCTGTGTGTGTGACTATGTGCAGCGCATGTGTGTAACTGTTTCCAAGTCTATGTCCATGTGTCTGTGTATATGTCTCTGTGTTTATTTGTAAATGTGTGTTTCTGTTCTTACATTTGTGTATCTGTGTGTTCATGCGGGTGTTTGTGCATGTGTCTTATGTGTCTGTGTATATGTTTGTGTGTGTTTGCCTTTAGTGCATGGAGGTGTTTAGTATATCTGTGTGTCTGTGTGTGCATGCGCACGTGTCTGTGCTTCTGTGTGTACATCTTTGTATCGGTCTGTGTGTTATATGTGGGTATGGGGGGTCATGTCTGCATATATTTCTGTGTATGTATCTGTGACATGTCTCTGTGTGTCTGTGTGTGTTATGTCTGAGTATCTCTGTATGTGCACAAATGCGTATCTGTGTCTAAGTGTGTGTATGTCTCTGTTTATAAGTCTTGGTTGTCTATGTGTCTTTCTGCTTGTGTGCATTGTGTGTCGGTTTATGACAATATATAACTGTGTGTCTGTGTACATGCCTGTGCATGTCTCAGTGTGTTTGGATATGCCTCTGAGTGCCTGTGTATGTCTCTGTGAGTGCATGTGTCTGTGTGTCTATGCATATATCTGTGTATGTTTCTCTTTTGGTGTGTGACTCTGTTTGAGCACTGTGTCTGTGTATGTCTATGTGTGTCTGTGTATATATCTGTCTATAGATCTGTTTGTATATATATCTGTGTGCGTGTGTGTTCATGTGTCTGTCTTTGCATATATCTGTGTCTCTGTGTATATAATTTTATCTCTATATAAACGTGTCTATGTGTGATTCCGTGTATTTGTATTTGTATCTGTGTATGCATATGTGTGACCCTGTGTGTATGTTTATTTATTGTGCTTATGTATGTCTTTGTATACATGTGTATCTGTATATGTCTGTGTGCATGTCTGCGTCTGTCTATATGTGTGCATCTCTCTTTGTCTCTGTATGTATCTGTGTATGACTGTGTGTCTCTGTCTGTATGTCTGTGTGTCTGAGTGGGAGAGTGTTCATGCACCTCTGTGTATATATCTGCGTCTCAGTGACTGTGCATGTGTATATGTCTGTGTTGTGTGCATGTGTGTTTATCTGTATGCCTGTCTATATAACTGTCTCTATGTGTACATCTGTGTGTGCATGTGTCTGTGTATATGTCTGTGTGTGCATGTGTCTCTGTTTACACATTTAAGTGTATAACTGTTGTCTGTGTGTTTGTGTGTCTCTGTGATTCTGTATGTCTTATGTATGCATGTATCTGTCACTATATATGTCTATGTGTCACAGTAGGTCCACGTAGTTGTGTGTCTATGTCTATATCTGTTTGCGCAAGTGTGTGTGAATGTCTGCGTGTTTCTTCATGTCTGTGCATATGTGAGATATGTCTGTGTCTGTCTCCATGTGTGCCTATGTGTGTTGTCTGTGTGCTTGTGCATGTATCTGTGTGTTGACTATGTATGTGTATGTGTATCTGCGTCTCTGGTTTGTGTATGCCTAATTGTGTATGCATGTGTCTGTATCAATACATATACCTGTGTGTCTGTTTGTGTATATTTCTATGTTTATTTGTGCTTATGTGTGCAGTATGTACATGTCTATGTCTCTCTGTGTGATATGCTTGTTTGTGTGTGCCTGTGTATGTCTGTGTTTATGTCTATGTGTTCGCATATGCATTTCTGTGTGTCTGTGTGTTCACGTGTCTGTTTATGCATAAATCAGTGTATATCTCTTTGGGTCTGTATCTGACTGTGTGTCTCTTTGTCTCTGTGTGCATGTGTGTATGCACATGTGTTCTTCTGTGTTTGTCTGAGTGTCTGTGTTTTTGTATATGTCTGTCAGTATGTTTGGGTGTCCATGTGTGTCTATTTATATGGTGTGTGTGCATCTGTCTATAAATATGTCTGGGTGTGCATAACTAAGCCTCTATGTATAATTCTATATATGTATGTCTCTATATGTCTGTGTGTATCTCTCTGTGTATATGTCTGTGTGTACGTATCTTGCATATCTGTGTGTGGTTATCTACATATCTGTATATATGTGTTTTTGTCAATTTTTGTCAATTTTTGTCTCTATGTGTGCATGTTGTGAGACTGTATATAATTTCATGTTGTGATTGTGCTGCATGTGGGAATATCTGTATGTCTGTGTGAGTCTGTACCTGTGTCTGTGTGAGTCTGTCTGTACCTGTGTCTATGTGGGCATGTGTGTGTCGGTGGGCATGTGTGTGTCTGTGCAGCACCACAAGAACGACCTTCCCTGTACTGAGACCCACTTCCCTCCCCGCACAGCGCTGCTGAGAGCGCGTTGGTGTCTGCTCCAGCCACAGGGAGCAGGCCCGGGCAGGGCAGGCGCATCCCACATTTCTGACTTCCCGCAAATCCCAGGCCTTTTCTGATCAAATGGGAGTTAGACAAGGTCCATCCAAACATTCTGCCCCAGAGTTAGGGCTCCAGGGAGGCTGAGATAATGGGAGAGACCTAGGGAAAACAGCCTGACAGGGATCTGCCAGGAACCCAATTTCCATCTCAAAGGGTCTGCAGGAAACCCCCCTTATATCTAAAGTCTGCACCAGTTTCCCTATGAAAACCCCACAACATAAACTACATTCCTTCCCACCTGGGGAGTTTCTCTTCTTTTTCTCTTCTACTTTTTTTCCTTTGGTACTTAGGCTTTTACTTTGAAATATTTTCATTTAAATTATGTGGTTTCCCACAATAGGAGTCCTGTTTACACATGCACATAATTCCAACACCACACAACTCAGCACCAGAGTAGTCAATCCCTCTCCCTTTGTTTTCTCTTCCTCCTTTCTAATAAAGGAGCCCATTAGCTAATAGGCTAATAAACTGAGGCTCTCTACTTTCTCTGAATCTGAGCGTCCTCAGACTCCCAACTTCCATTCCTGAAAACACAGGAGAGCTGGGACATGCCAACCAACAGAGACCCTCCGTCCTGCCTCATCTGCCTCACTGACCCCCAGGCGCGTGAGAAATGGGGTTCCCTCCGGGTTATTCCCACCAAACCTTTAAGGACTGGCAAATGGTAAGGATCAGAACATGCTCAGAGCCAGTAGAATGAGGACCGTACCCCGTTTTGCCCTGCATCCACCAGAAAATCAACCCTACTGGATGGAATAAAGTGATTCACACGTCCCTCCTCGTTTCCATCTCGAATAAAACAGAATCGGACGCCCCTTCTCGTTTCCATCTACGCCTTTTCACCTCGGGACCCCGGAGTGTGCTGCGTTTTCGGCTCTGCCTGGTACCCGCGTGGGCTAGCTAGCGCCCGGGGCTGGGATGCTGGGGTGCAGGGATACAGGGAGTCGGGGATGCGGGGATGCAAGGATGCTGCTGGACGGCCTCCTTAGTGCATCCCGCCCCGCCCCCGCCCGCCTCCCGGGCTCCGACGTCACCTGCGCGGGGCAGTACCTGGGCCCGGGGCCAGCTAGCATCCTGCGGGCGGGGCGCGCTCACCCTCCGGCAGGGGGCGCAGCCGCTCAGTGTGTGCTCTGGCTGCCAGGGGCAACGGGGAAACCGGCGCAGGGAACCACTTCCGGGGTCGCCGGCCAGCGGGGGCAACGACTTCCGGGGCGCAGCCAAGGGCCGGCGTCCGGGCTCAGCGGGCTCGCCGGGGGGCGGAGGGGACCGGAACGCGGCCCCTCGGTTTCCGGACACACTTAAGGGCCGGGGCGAGTCCAGTACAAAGCTTGGCCGGTCCCTTGTCAGTCACTGCGCGCCAGGGGCCGTGGGCGCGCTCCATGAAGCGGCCAAGCCACTGTCGATGACGTCACAAACGAGACCCTGAAAACGCTCGTACCTTCCTGGGCGGGGCCGCGCAGCGTGATGTCGTCACAAAGTCTCGTGGGGCGGCCTCTCCTGGCCACGCCCCCCGCCCCACACCTGTTCCCTCTGGACCTTCCCGAGGAGGTGCGCGGCGCGGAGAGGCCGGCCCCGTCTTCCGGTTCCGGGCACGGAGGCGGACCACAAGGGGGCGGGAGGTATGGAAGCGAGCCGCGCTCCTATTGGTTGAGCGGAACGAGAGGCGGGCCGTGCGGGGCCCAGGCGCTCCGATAGGCGGGGCGCGCTTGAGTGGCGGCCTGGCGGCCCGGTTCCCAAAGCAAGGGGTGTTCGGCACAGAAAGGGAGTCGGGCCCCCCAGATGTAGGGCTTAAAGCGCGGCCCGGGAGAGCGGACCGAGGTGTGCCGGGTGGGCTCCGGGCGGTAGCGGGGAGGCGGGCCCGTAACTAGGCCTTGGAGCCGAGTCAGGCCGGGGGCTTAGGGCGCACGCCCCGGACCCCAGGGCTCCGCAGACGGGCCAGCGGCCCCTGCACCCTGGGAGTTCCAGGCGCCTGCTCTGGGCGCGCGGCTGCAGCGACACACTGACACTCGGGGCGTTTGTGTGTGTGTGTGTGTGTGTGTGTGTGTGTGTGTCTATGCACGATGGAAAGAATTTAGGATTGGTGAGTGTGTGTACGTGTGTGTGTTTGTGTTTATGCACATATGCACAATGGAAAGAGTTCAGGATTGTTGCGGGATGGCAGTTTGCAGGATTGCATGGTGCACCACCCCAGGGAGAGGTGTGTGTGTGTCTGTGTGTGTCTGTGTGTGTATCCACGATGGAAACAGTTCACGATTGTTGCAAGATGGCGGTTTGCAGGATTGCATGGTACAGCACCCCAGGGAGGGGTGGTGTGTGTGTGTTTGTGTCTGTGTGTGTGCATGGCTGTTTGCAGGGTTGCATGGTGCACCACCACAGGGAGAGGTGTGTTTGTGTGTGTATGCACGATGGAAAGAGTTTAGGATTGGTATGTGTGTATGTATGTTTATGCACATATGCACAATGGGAAGAGTCCAGGATTGTTGTGGGATGGCAGTTTGCAGGGTTGCATGGTGCACCACCCCAGGGAGGAGTGGTGTGTGTGTTTGTGTGTGTGTCTGTGTGTACGCACAATGGAAAGAATTCAGGTTTGGGGTGTTTGTGTTTCTCTGTGTACAATACAATGGAAAGAGTTCGGGATTGTTGCAGGATGGCAGTTTGCAGTATTGCATGGTGAAGCACCTCGGAGAGGTGTGTGTGTGTGTGTGTGTGTGTGTGTGTGTTTGTGTGTGTGTGTACGTATGCACAATGGAAAGAGTTCAGAATTGCTGCAGGATGGCAGTTTGCAGGATTGTACGGTGCAGCGCCCCAGGAAGGGGGTTCTATCGATTATATAGATGCAGCCTCGCTCCGGCCAGGCCTGGGGGTCAGGGGCCGCAGTTTCAAACCTGCTAAAGCATCAACGTTTCTATCAGAGTTTTAGGACTGCGGCCCCCTTCGACCCCGGTGCTCTTGGCAAACTGGGATGCGTTCCAGTGGGACCCTCGGGAATTCGGATCTCTGCAGATGTTACTTTTCTCTACCCTCTCTCCACCCTTCCAAAATTCCATAAAAATCTAGGGAAAATAATAAACTAAGAACAGTGGGGGGAGGGGCAAATACTTTGGGCCTTCTCGGTGTTTAGGTCACCCAGGGGCCCACCCTGCCCGCAACCACGGTGTCCTGGAAGCACCGGGGGCCTGACATCTAGGGGAGCAGCAGGGCCGGGACAGGGAGACAGAGCTGTCTCAGGGGCCACTCCCACAGCCCCCGGAGATGAACCCTGCAAGGAGGGGCCGGACGCGAGCCGGCCTGAGTCCCCGCCATTCTCTCTTCAGCTGTCGCATGGCTGCTCGTAGAGGCGATTCCACCTCAAGGCCTGGCCCCCAGCTGTGCTGAGGGTTCAGAACCCACCCTGCTGGGCAGCAGAGACTCTCAGCCCGAGTCTCTGCGTCTCTGTCTGCCCTGTCTGTGTGGGCGCCTGTGGACATTTGCCTGTGGATGGAGTCTTCTGTCTCTGTGGGTCATCAGCTCGGTCTACATCTGTCCCTGCCCGAAGCTGCGACTGTCACCATCCACAGGTCTATGTCATCCGTCCATCCTGTCTCCGTGGTTATGGCACATCTTGACGTTTTCATCCTCTGTGTCACCACCTCTATGTCCTGTCAGTCACCGTCATGTTTATCCCAAGTAACCATTTGTGTTATATCATGTATATGTCAGATCGATGTGTTTATGTGTTTGTGACCGACCATTTATATCTGTGTCCTATTGATCAATGTCTGCATTGATGTTGACACCCTGTCACCATCCATGTGTCCTATCACTGCAATTATGTCACACCTCCATGCCTGTGTTACGTCTGCCACCATCTGTATCTGTGTAATATCTGCCACCATCTCATCCATGCTTATGCCATGTCACTATCTCTTTCATGCCATCTGTTTCAGCTATATACTATGTCATATCTGTTTATGTCATCTGTCAACATTTAAGACTATCATATCAGCCTCTGCGTGTATGTGGGTGTCATGCTTGTCACCAGCTTTACGCCAGGCCACTGTCTGTCATCATCAGTACATCAGTCCTGTCTGTCACCATCTAGATCTAGTCCCAACCCCATGTCCATATTCATGTCACAATATGTTACCTCTGCACGTTTACATCATCTCTGTCAGCATGTGTGTCTCTGCCATGCCCATCACCATGCAGAGGTCATATCTGCCACTCTGTGGTGTCTGTCACCACCCATATGTGTATCTGTGACCTCTCACGTCACATGCTTGTGCATGTTTCTGTCACCATCTCCAGGCTAGTGTCATCTCTCTGCCGTATCTAATGTTTCTGTCATATCATATATCATGCCTGTCGCCATTTTCTCTATATCTCTATCCCATCACCGTCTACATGTGTATTTAGGTTTCTGTTCATGCCCATCACCGTCTCTATGTTTGTCATCTCTATATTGTATCGCTCTGTATCTGTTTTTTGTATCTGCATGTTATGTCATCCATATGTCTATCTCTGTTGATGTCATCCATATGTCATATGTGTATACCACACACATCTGCTTATCTCATCTGTATGCCATATGTCTCTGTTTATGTCATCTGTATGCCGTATCTCTATGTTTATGTCATCTGTATGTCACATCTCTATGTTTATGTCACCTGTATATATCTGTATGTTTATGGCATCTGTATGTTGTATATTTATGGCATCTGTATGTTGCATCTCTGTGTTTATGACACCTTATGTTGTATCCCTGTTTATGTCATCTGTATGTTGTATCTCTTTATGGTATCTGTATGTCATATCTCTATGTCATCTGTATGTATCTGTATGTTTATGGCATCTATATGTATCTGCATGCTATGTGATCTGTATGTCACATCTGTTTATGTCATCATGTTGTATCTCTCTGTTTATGTCATCTGTATGTACTGTACTGACCTGCGTTACTCACACCATTGCAGCCTTTCCTCACACCATCACACACATTACCCACAGCCATTACACTGCTACTCAGCCTGGACATCATTACTCATACTGTCACTCACCCCAGATCTCAACCTGTTACTCACAATGTTACCCTCATGTGTTACTCACACTGTTACCCTGGTACTGACCCACGTTACTCGCTCCATCGCACACTTTCCTCACACCATCACTCACAGCCATTACACTGAGACTCAGGCAGGACACTATTACTCATACCATTACTCACCCTAGAACTCAACCTGTTACCTGCAGTGTTAACCACAGCCATTGCTCACACTGTTACTCAGCCACTGCACCATCAGTCACAGTAACTCACACAGTGTTCACAGCGGTTGCACCGTTAGCCTTGACACCACTACTCACACCATTACTCACCCCCTCACTCACCCTCAACTCCCACTGTCACCGTGCTTATGCCATTACCCACACCACTCCGCTGTTACTCGCACCGTTATAGCCATCAGTCTGTAGCCATTATACCCTTACTCACACTGTGACTATGTGTGAGTACACCCTGACTCACACTGTTATAGCCATTACACTCATATCATTACCCTTTCATCCACTCTCTCACTCACATCATTACCCTACTATGCTCACTGTTACTCACCAGTGTTACTCACACGCCTCTGGCCTGTCATGCATGGACGTTTTGTGTTGCAAAATTCTTTTTTCATCGCTAAAGTCACCGCTAAACTTTTCCGTGAGAACGACAAAGGATGTCCCCTCCCCCACCCATGCCATCCTGCTGTCCCTTTCAGGAAGAAGTGTCTGCAAGTGTCTGTGCCTGGGTTGGTCCTTCCCCGTCCAATCGCTGTGGTCAGACCATTCTAAGGAGTCTCGGGTTCTTTCTGGAGGTAGATCAAGCCGGAGCGAAAATGGTTTCAGTTTCCAGAACTTTGAGGAGAAGGAGCGAGAGTGGGCTTTGGGTGGGTCCTTGAATCCGTTTCTGTAACCGAAATGGCTGGCGGGGTGACCTTACACCATCTGGTTTGTCTCAGGCTGGAAATGAGCAGAGACACCCGCCAGGCATGTCCGCCTTGTCACGTTTTAGGAACGCAAGACCATGGAGTGGAGACAATGTCTCTTCACCTACAGAACAGCCTGGTGCTCGCAAACACGCCACACTCACACTGGTCCACACCGCCAACGTGATATGAAGGGCGGGCAAAGTTTCTGGGGGGTTCCTGATCACTTCACCACTTCTTATTTCCTCTTTGTTCCTTTCCCTGCTGGGGCAGTACGGCCATGGCCAAATAGCCCAGGAGGCCGCACGTACCCATTTGTTGAGTGATATTCACCAGCACGCCCAGACACCAGGGAGCGAAAATCAGGCAGGAGTGCACGCACATCACCAAGGCAGCGTGGTGGAAACTCACGGAAAACCACGGAAGAGTCGGAACAAAGGGGCAAAGTCCAAAACTTACGCAGCTCCGAGACACCGGCCCATCTTATGAAAATGGGCCATCACCACCTCCCAAGTGACCTGAGCCCACAGCCACGGCCAGCCACAGCCACGCCCTCTCTGCTCTCCCTGGACTTCACATCATTCCGAGCACCCGGGTTGGAACCTGGGTCAAAGCTGCCTTGGCAGCTCTCATGTGAGACAGGCCCTTGACCTCCCATGTGCTCTCTCTTAGACCTCAGTAATTTTATCAAAAAATGGACTCAGAAATTCTTCCGTGTAGCTGAGAGGGTCTTCGTCATCTACACCGTGCTAAATCGTGCAACAATTTTTTTTTCAACTTCAGAGGCCACGGCTGGCAGTGCTTGGGGAATACCCTTGGCTCTGTGTTCAGGGTCACTCCTGGCTGGTTCGAGGGACCATGTGCAGTGCTAGAGATCAAACCCAACTCAGCTCCATGCGGGCAAAGTGCCCTACCCACTATGTAATCCTGCCAGTCTCCTGCAGTGATTTTCCTGGTGGCTCCGGGACACTCTCTGTGTCATACTGTGTACTTCAGGCCTCCATTTGCTTTAGGGCGCTAAATTTGGGGATACTCCAGAGCAAACACTTCCCGGCCCCTCCTGGGCCCTCTCCCATCTCTCTCAGCTCTCCATGGGCATCACCTCATTCTTTCCCAAACTCCTCTCTCTTCTCACAGTTGAACACGAACCGGTAGACGCAAGAAGTAACCTCTCCACCTTCCAGGACTGCTACGAAAGTCACTGTTCTCCGTGAGCAGGCAAAAAAGAGGAAGGGTTTCAGGAAGGGTGCCGGGCTCTCACCAGGCCTGGATTGAATTCCTGGTTCCACACATGGTTCCCAGAGCCCCAAGGAGTTATCCGAGCACAGAGCTGGGAGTCAGCCCTGGGCATAGCTGGGTGTGGCTGCCCCAAAACAGAGAGAGGAAGAAGAGAAAATGGAAAAGGAGAACAGGAAGAGGAAGGAAGGGGGAGGAGAGCACAGGAGAGTAGAGGAGGAGGAGAAAGAGGAGAGGAGGAGGAAGAGGAAGAAGGGAGGGGTGGGAGAGGAGGGGAGGAGCAGGGTGGGGAGGGAGGGGAGGGAAGGGGAGAGGAGGAGAGCAGAGAAGATCTATTTGACCTAGAGTTGGGGGAGGACAGAGAGAACTGAAGAGACATAATGAGAGAGACAGAATCAGAGAGACATGGAGACAGAGAACCAGAGAGACAGAGCCAGAGAGAGCCAGGGAGAGACAGAGAGCCAGGAGAGAGACAGAGAGCCAGAGACACACAGAAGAGAGACAAAGAGACAGAATAAGAGAGAGAGACAGAAACAGAGAGTCAGAGAGTGAGAAAGAGAGGCAGGCAGACAGACAGACAGAACTAAGAGAGACAAAGAGATAGAATGAGAGAAACAGAGAAACAGAGGGCCAGAAAGAGAGAGAGAGACCAAAGAGAGACAATGAGACAGAATGAGAGAGAGACAGACAGACAGACAGACAGAGAGCTAGAGAGCCAGAGACAGAGTGATGCCGGGGTTAGGCAGGTGTGGGAAGGGTCATGGTGGAAGGCTCAGAGGTGTGGAGGGCAGGCCAGGAGAGGTGAGGCAGGGAGGGAGCGAGCACCCTGCCTGGGGTCTGAGCGTGGTTGGTGCAGGGCTGTGGCGGGCGGAGGCAGAGCTCAGCCTCAGGGCTGCAGGAATAAGGAATCGCCCTTTTCCCCAGGAGCTGGCCAAGGCCTCAGTCACCCAGACAGAGAGCGGAGAGTGTGGCCGCTCTGCAGCGCAGGCACCTCAGCGCTCAGAGACCAATGGAGCCAGGCTGGGGGCTGCGGGCGGGCGGGCGGGCGGGCGTCAGACTCAGCCCCTTCCTGCGGCCCCATACAGCGTGGGGCCCGCGTCTCCTTCTTCTGCCTCCCTCCCTAGGGCCACAAGCCCCCACCACCCTAGGGACCCGGGCCCAAGGACGCGCCTGCTTGATGCCCGGGACGCGTGGCCCCACGTTCCCGGGGCGCACCACGTTCCCCAGGCACAGGATCGCCAGGAGCGCACTGGGCAGCAGCGCCGGGCTTCACTGCACACTCGGCCCTGGCCCCGCCGGCCCTGTCCCTCCCTGGGGTCAGCAGAGCCCCAGCAAGGACAGCGCACTTGGGTCCCTTAATTCATCAATGCCTGTTATATAGTTACAATTTCCTGATGTAGGTTCAAAAGATCCAAACTTACATTGGCGTCATGGCAAAGCCCTGTAACATGTTTCTTGGTTCATTCCCATGGATATTTGGTCTTGTTATTTTTCATATCAGTAACACAACTCCAAGTAAAGTTATAATGACATCGTAACTTGGATTGAATCAACAAAAATGAAGGTTATTTGACAATAAACACCCGTTTCCTAACACCAATACCCATAATACAATTAGTAATCATACAATTATCACAAGTCACATTCCAAATTCCCTGTTGTAACGTGATATTAGCATACCCAAACATAAATGCCCAAGGAAGTGGCACGCATACTTCAATGGATCCATCAGTTTGAGCGGCACCATAACCTAGAGAGAAATCCACATTTTGTTTTTCCTGGTTGCCATTGACTGGCCGCAATTTTTCCACATTATCTGGAAAAGAATCATTGTTTTTCCCCATGGCCAAGGCCATTTTCCATATTCCATTTGATATCCTTCAGTCATCAAAACCCGCGGCGCGTCATCGACCTTCCATTCTCCATAAATGCTGTTATCTGGTGTGTGAGAATGCCAACAGACCCAGGCAAGATTGTGCATTGTCCAAGAACTGCCCTGTAAGCTTTTGCAAGGGGACCATATAGCAGACAAACATGGTACAAATGTTGGAGAACATGTTTCCAAATCTAAAGACGACAGAGATTCTCTATGGAAGTGACACCATTTAGAAAACCCTGTTCCATTAATGGTAACAATAGTAGTTAAATTCTTCCAATATATTACATGATCCTATAAGCCCAAACATCCCTAAGTCCCATTAGTCGAAGAATGCCTCACTAACCAAATAGGGGTTCCTCGATATATTCCGGAGAAAGAAATACCTGACTGGTGCCATATAATATGTGGAGCCCTCATTCCCCAGCCTACTGAGTAGCATTATTATAAAACTGAATCTGCTCTCCTCCCCAAGTGGCTAACTGCAACACCGGGGGATCTGGAATGGAAGTCCAAAATGTGTCTGCCCTTGCTGAACTAAGGATCATCAGCTGTACAAGGAAGGCCGTCAGGGTCACATGCAGTTGACTTCTCTTAACTTGAGAGTATGCCTGTTGGACCAGATGTTTCTTCAATGTGGTCTCGGCAAGGCTGGTTGGATCCACCAACATCATCTGTGCAAATTGATTGATCAAGTTCTTTCTCTGTCTGGCGCAACAACATCTCCAGCAACCAGCGTGGTCTTTCGGCATCCTGTGGAAAGATACAAACATGCCCTCGTCTCCACATCAATACTAGATCTGGCCCCTACCATTTTCATCCAATGGATCTTTCCACTTTACAAGAGGATGGGATTTCTTTTATTTTCTATATTTTTTCACACAGCTTCTGTGCTGGGGTATAGCCATCTTCATCAAAAATCAAAAAATTTAAACCAAAGAGAGAATGCTTCAATAGATTTTTAGGTGGTTGAGAATACAACTCCCCCTTTTTATTTTGTGCAACTGATTTTTAAAAGTTTGGTGTGTTCGTTCAACAATACCTTGTCCTTGAGGATTATATGAAATGCCCGTCTTATGTATAATATTTATCTGTGTATAAAAGATCGAAATTTTTTCCAGTATAAACAGGGCCATTATCTGTTTTTATGTTTCAGGGTACTCATAACTGCAAAACAAGCCAAACAATGTTTACCAGCTTCCGCTGTTTGTAAAGTAGCATGTAGAAATCCTGAATAAGTGTCTATAGTGACATGAGCATAGAGAAGATTGCCAAAAGCATGAATAAGTGTGACATCCATTTGCCACAGTCCATTGGCTAAAAGGCGTCTAGAATTAATTCCATAATGAGGCACTGAATGCAGCAAAGAACATACTGAACATTGTTTAACAATTTGTCTGGCAACTTCTCTAGGAATATGAAGCTGCTGGCAGAGGCTCCTGCTGTTCCGATGGTGACGTTTATGGGAGCGGAGAGAGGCTTGAGCTCGGAAAAATAATATTTCAGTTGCGTTGTCAGCCAGAGCATTTCCCTCCTACAGAGGTCCAGGAAGGCCAGAATGTGCACAGATATATCCAAACTAACATGGATGAGTTCGCTGATGAATAACAGATTGAATCTGGTTTTAAAAAATCCTGTACAAGATGATTAGAAGTTCCAATATACAGAACAGTTTCAATAGCAAGTAAGGCTCGTCCAAAATATTGACTGTCAGAATAGAGATTAAAGGGCACCTCAGTACACAATTTAGGAGCCGGAAGCACAGCATAAAGTTCAGTTTCCTGAGCAGAAGTATATCCTGTCTGCAAAACCTTAGTGCCTGTGTCTGTTCGTACCACGGCTCAGCCATTAGAATATCCATCAGTAAAAATTAAACCAGCATTAGTAATTAAACCAGCATTAATAATAGACTGTTGAAAGGTATTATGTGGAAAAATAAAGGGATGAGTCACCATAAAATATAAAATCTTCTCCTGTGGTAAATGGTTGGAAATAGTACCCGAAAATTGATTTCACCAGTTTTGCTTGTCTTTATCAAAAGGGATTCCAATTGCTCCTGGGTCTTTACCAAAATATAAATTAGACCATTTTTGACACAGGGCAATTAAAGCAATAACCATCTCATAGTAAGGACTTCAAACGTCCTGTGGAGATGCTTGTAAATGAATTCATAAAAAGGGCTTATCCTGATATAGTACTGCTGCAGGAATATGGTAAGTGAATAT
Source organism: Sorex araneus (assembly GCF_027595985.1). NCBI lineage: Eukaryota > Metazoa > Chordata > Mammalia > Eulipotyphla > Soricidae > Sorex > Sorex araneus. Next base: position 5,305,254 of record NC_073313.1, read on the forward strand.
AATACATAAAGGCCACGGATGAGTATAATTACAATATCCAATGGATGGAGTCATAATGGCTTGTTCAACCAATTTCAGTGCTCTCGGCCTTGAGGTCTTAATGTCCGAGAAGAACTGGGATCCGAATCTCCTTTAAATATATCAAACAGTGGCTTAAGCATGCTAAACACAAGGAAGGCCTACTCCAGTTAATGTCCCCGAGAAGTTTTTGGAAGTCAGAGTCCATAAACTGTTTTTTCTAAGGCTTAAGTTTTGCATTTTAACCTTATCTGTAAATAACTGATAATGTAAACAAGAATAAGGCTCCTCGCATTGTACTTTCTCAGACGCAATAAAAAGCCTGGCTTGAGTTAAAGCAATTGCCAAGTTTCCAAAAGTAGTTAATAACTGATCTTCATCGGTATAGGCAATTAATATATCATCCAGATAGTGAATAATATAACTAGCTGGATATTGCTTTCTGGTTGTATAGCCTGTGCTACAAACTTTTGGCATAAGGTGGGGCTATTGGATGTTCCCTGAGGCAAAACTCTCCATTGATATCTCTTCATAGGTTCTTTAAAATTTGTTTCAGGAACAGTAAAAGCAACACGAGGACAATCTGCCGGAAAGGAAGGGATCATATAGAAACAATCTTTTATTTATTTATTTTTTTAAAATTTTTCATTGGAGAATCACTGTGATGTACAGTTACTAACTTATGAATTTTGTGTTTGCATTTGACTCATAGAGTGATCATTTACCCATCCCTCCACTAGTGCCCATTCACCTCCACCAATGATCCCAGTATCCCTCTCATCAACCCCACCCCAACCCCCACCACCTGACCAAGCCTCTGTGGCAGGGCATTCCCCTTTGTTCTCTCTCCTTTTAGGTGTTGTAGTAGAAACAATCTTTTAGATCAAAAATAATTGTACAAGTATTGGCTGGCATGGCAGAGCGCATAGGTAAGCCAGGCTGGAAAGCTTGCAGGTGTTCCCTTAGTTTCATTAACTTCTTGAAAATCTTGTAACAGCCTCCACTTACCTGATTTTTTCTTAATAACAAATATAGGGGAATTCCATGGTGAATCAGAATGTTCAATATGTCCCAACTCCAGCTGTTCCTGCACTAGCTGTTGAGCAGCAATATTTTTTTCTTGTGAGAGGGGCCAAGATCAACCCACGCAGATATCAGATTTCCACTTAATAGCATCAGCATGGACTGCAGTGCGTTCAAAGGCCCCTTCTAAAAAGGTCAGGCAGTTCTCTAGCTTGGGGACTATATAAGAGCCAATTCATATTTGGCGGTACCCCGCCATCCCCAAGGCCTCCTTCGGGTGGCGCAGAGCTGGGTGGGGGAGACACAGGGCTGAGCTGCCGCACCCTTTTCCTACCAGCCATACCCTTGCCCTCACCAGGGCCCCAGAGCAGAGCCCAGTGAAGGTGCAGACTTGGTGCTCCCAGCCCAGTCCAGCTGCTCAGCAGTAGGAGAGGCTGGCACAGACCTCCACACCACGGGCCTGCTGGGAACCGCTCTGGGCTTGCTCACAGAGGAACATCAGCACAAAGCCATGCCTCACGGGGCCAGGTCCCCACTCCCACCCTGCCTTGCCCCCCAACTTGCCCTCAGGCACACAGCTGCGTTGAACTGCAGTGGCTCCCAGTGGGAACTGGCTGCTCCCCACTTTCAAAAGGCACTAAAACCACCTCTGTGGCCAAGAAGATGCGTGCTGGTTGGTTTAGGGATGCCTGCAATGTCTCCTAATAAGCCAAGTGGGAGATGGGTAAAGGCATTTCCATGTGGCTGGCCACAGATGAATCCCTGGCACTAAACGTGGCTCCACATGTGTGCACAGATGAACACACAGGCACACATGCATGCACACATATGCACACACAGGCATATACATATGTATACACATGCACACACAGGAATAGACACATGCACAAAGAGGCATACACACATGCACACACATTCACACAGCCATACACACATGCACACACAAGCATACACACATACAAACACAGGCACATATAGGCACGGGCACACACATACACACACCAGCATATAAAGGCACATGCACACACAGGCACATACACAGGAACACACAGGCACATACATAGGAACACACAGGCACACAGTCATACACACATGCACACATGGGCACACACAGACACACACAGAAACAACACAGCCACACACACATGCACAAACTTGCATACACACCAGCAACACCAACATCCCTTGCAGGAGTGACCCATGATCCTCTCCACAGTGTTTCTTGTCAGTGCAGATCCGCCTCACTGAAGGCAGCCTGAGAGTCCCCTTGGTACACATCCACACAAACACGGCACACGGGATCAGGGGCGGGGAGGGAGACTGGCCTCTGCACCCCGGACTGGCACACTCATTCTCCACCACAACAAACGGCAAATGATCTCATCCGCACTCCACCGTGAAAGGGCGCAGTGGAGAGTGGTCTCTATTCATTGTGTTGCTTCCAGACTATTCTTTGACCTCTGCTCTTTGTGACTGAAAATCTGTGATGCAGGGGCCACACCCCTTTGGCTGCGTGGGTTCTGTGTCCACCTCTGCCCGCCCCCCTCTACTCTTTCCCTTGTTTTCCATCGGGACCAGGGTTGTCTGCATTGGAAACACCCCACATACTTTTGTCCACTCTGTGGCCACAGCTTCCTGGACCAGGGGTCAGTGTGGCTCCTTCCAACCATGCGGGGGCAGTGGCCTCACTGGCCTGGGCTCCTGCACCATGCACCGCTGCTTCCTCTCAGAGTGGCAGGTAACAGTGAACAAAACAGACGTGGCCAATGGCAGCCACAGCGCTCTTCCTTACTGATCGTACTCATCTGCCCCCTCCACCTTTTTTCTTTTTTTAACATACATGTCTCTCTCTGGAGGCTTTGGCTCTTACAAGAACATGGAGACAGAAAACAAGCTTGTTCTCAGATGTCTGACAAAAATAAATAAATAAATCAGAACCCTTGCTAAAGACAGCCAGGTGACCTGACATGCTGTTCTCTCTTTTATTCCTTGTGATGTTCAAGTACTTGGGGCTCGGGGGTCCCCTTCCATACATACTCCCTGGTTATGCGGTGATTTGCCCTGGCAATATAATGCTGCTAAAGGTTGCAGATACCCTCCCACACACACACACGGGGAGCATATATTCTTGCAGTCTTTATGGCCACTTCTAAGTCCAGGAAACCTTCATTTCCAATACCCATGGAGTCCATAGACTAAGAAGCTCTCCAACATATTTAACACCCAAGGACAGTAGAGACAAGGGCCAATAGGATCACATCACAGCTTGGAATCTGGCCTCACATGCTGGGGGAAAATACAGCTGGGACAGAGAAAGGACCACTAAGTAAATGATGGTTGGACAGATCACTTGGGATGGGAGATGCGTGCTGAAAGTAGACTAAGGACAAAACATAGCCTCTTAGTACCTGTATTGCAAGCCATAACACCCAAAGGGAGAGAGAGTAGGAGGGGATGTACCAGCCACAGAGGCAGAGGGCGGGAAGAGGTAGGGGTGCCCGGAGGGATACTGGGAACATTGGTTTTGGAGAATGGGCACTGGTGGAGGGGTGGGTACTCCATCATTGTATAACTGAAGTGTAACCATGAAAGTTTGTAAGTCTGTACATATATATCACGGTGATTTAGTTAAAAAAAGAAAGCTTTCCAAAACATAAGAGAATAACAACTGTAACAAAACATAGAAATGAATCAGAAAAAAAAAAGGCAAAACACTGTGTACTGTGCAACTGTGCACCCAGAACCGGTGAAGGGGGGAAGGGAGAGAGAGAGGGAGAGAGAGAAAGAGAGAGAAAGAGAGAGGGAGAGGAAGTGCCTGCCATAGAGGCAGGCTAAGAGGTGACAGGAGGGAAACTGGGGACACTGAAATGTGTACTGGTGGAGGGACGGGGGTTAGAACACTGTATGACTGAAACCCAATCATGAACAGCTTTGTGAGGGTCAATCTCACAGTGATTCAATTAAGAAAAAAAAATTTTAATTATGTTGTTAAGGGTTGGAATGAAATTCCTAGGGGTAACAGCTGTCCTGGTTGTGCTTTCTTCAATTGTGAATTTTGTACCCCCAACAATGCCAGGAGAGATGCCTGAGCAGTGCCAAGCAGAAGCCCTTGGTACAGCCAGCTGTGGCCCTCAACTCCTGTCATAAAAGTAGGTGACATGTTGTTCACAATGCCTTACTGTTCTCACAATGCTCCACCAGGAACCAGCCTACCATTTGAATGTCTGGTGTGTGTAAACGGGACCGGGACAAGCCAACCATGCAAACAGTTGGGTCATGACTAACCGTTATGTAAGACATCCATGTTTGTCCAAATGATATCCACACTATCCTCCTTTCATACTCGGGACAATAACCGGGTGGGCTGAATCTAGTTGTCAATCAATACAAATAGGGTCAACTCGTATTATTCAACAGGAGGGACCCCAACACAGGTGTAAACAAAACTCCCAGCCACGTGCGGTGCGCTCTTCAGCAGCAACTCAGGCCTGGAGTCCCTGCCTGGCCCCCAGCTCCCCAGATGCGCCCCGAGGCTCCATTGCCCCACGTTCCCGTCGGGCCTCACCCACACCCCGACTGCCCCTGGGAGGCTCCGATTCTGCGGGACCCCATGCCCGGGCGCTCCGTGGACGCGCCCAAGCCTTGGCGCCCTCCGCTCCATGCGCCCGACGGCCCCATGTGTGCATGTGGTGGGGGGGCTCGGGGTGTTCGAGCATTCGGACCCCGAGCCCCGAGTTCTGAGGTCACGGGCCACGTCACTAAGGGTATCCCGGAAGGAACGCTGGTTCCTAGGGACGCGCCGCACCAGCACACTCCCGGTCGGCGCTAGTCAATAGTTCAGGAGTGAATCCCTGCGACAGAGGAGGCCCGGTTTGCTGGCCAGCGCCTGGCGCTGCCCACTGGCTGTTCTGCCGCAGACCCGCACCCGCCCACACCTTGCTCACCCCTTTCCGACCGCTCCAGCCCACGGTGAGTGTCCGCGTGAGGGACAGACACCAGTTGTGCGGGGATGTGGACCTCAGGATACAGAGAGAGGGGACCAGGGGTCAGGGAAACAGGGTGAGCTGGAGGGAGGGAGGCCTAAGAGGGCGTGACAGCCCCAGGGGAGGGGACATGGTAACCCCAGGACAGAACGAAGTGGACCCAAAGCACATCAGAACCCAAAGAGATCCCAGAGAGTGTCCCGTACATTTCCTTCTATGCTTTGGTTCCCTGAGTATCTCTGGGGACAGTGGCCGGTACCGCTCAAACCCCGCCCCAAATACTAAGAGGGATTCCAAGGGACCCTGCTTCAAGGACGCGTGTCTTACACACGCACATCCCATGGGCGCACCCCACATTGCTCGGAGGATGCCAACCGTGCACAAAGGAGGCCGCAGAGCGCGAGGGTACAAAGTTACGAGTGGGGCGGGGGCGGGGAGGCGAAGGCCCGGCACGTGCAGGACCAACGGGTCGAAGCCTGACCCGGTACCAGGCTAGTGAGGCTCCCGGGGAGGCTCTGATTCTGCGGGAACCCGCGCCAGACGCTCCATGGAGGCGCCCAAGCCTTTGCGCCTTTGGCTCCGTGCACCTGACGGTCCCATGTGCTCACATTGGGGGGTGCGCGGGGAGGTTCCAGCGTGTAGGACCCCCGAGGCCCAAGTTTTGACGTCACGTGTCATGTCGCTGAGGGTATCCCAGAAGGAACGCTGGGTCCTAGGGAGGCGCCGGTCCGGCACACTCCCGATCGGACGCTAGTCGCCAACAGGGGACCTCAATTCCTGTGACAGACGAGGGCTTGGTCGCTGCCCAGCGCCTGGCGCTGCCCGCTGCTGTTTCGCCAAGGACCGGTACCAGCCCACAGCTTGGTCATCCTTTTCCGACCCCTCCAGCCCACAGTGAGTGCACGTGGCGGGGGCACGGGGGCAGAGACCTGGGGCAGAGATGGGGGATCAAGGGTCAGGGAAACGGGGCCAGCCAGAGCTAGGACGGTCTCAGGGGAGGGGGCGTGGCAGCCCAGGACAAAAGGCGGGAGACCCTCAGGGAGGAGGGTGGGGAGCCACAAGGGAGGAGGGTGGGGAGCCCCAAGGAAAATGATGGGACTCCCCAGGGAGGAGAAGGGGAACAGCTAGGGAGAGTGGAGAGACTCTAGGGAGGAGGTTGGGAAACAGCTACCGAGGAGGGTGGGAGTCCAGAGGGAGGAGTCCAGGGAGCCTCTAGGGAGCAGGGTGGGAATCCCCAGATAGGAGGTGTCTTCTGGGCTGACAGCACTTGCCTTGCATGATCCAGACTCACCCCCGGGCTCCAGAGATGGGCCCCCCAGACCCACCAGGAGGGACCCCTGAGGCCAACCTGGAGTCAGCCCTGGGCACCATGGTGTGGCCCCAACCCGACCAAACAAGAAAATATTTTTGTGTGACCACGGGGACCCCAAAAGTGGAGGAAGGGACCCCACTGCATGGAGGGGCTGTGCGTCTCTGGGCTGCCAGGGTCTGAGTGTGGCCTGTGATCTACAGAGCCCTGACCTGGGATGACACGGAGACCCTCCGACATGCGATTCCACCAGGACCTGGGGACGCTGCGACCATCCCAGGCGTCATGCACATGGGGCTACTGTGGGCCCAGCTACCCGGGGCAGCCACAGCCCCATGCCCATTATCCCTACAACCCAGGGCCGTATCTCCACGGCCTGCCAACTTACTACCAAGTGCCGGGGCCCAGTGTCCAGCCCACGGGATCCTATGGGCAGGGGGCTGGCTCCTATAGCCAGCCAGGCCCGCACTCTGCCCAGGGCTACTATGGCCAGCGGGCTTGCCCACAAGGCCCACTGTTAGTCCCCTCTGACGATCAGGGATGGCCCATTCGCCATCCCTAATGACTGGTGCGAGGCCGTGGTCTACTGTCCACGGAAAGCCCCGTGCTTCCAGGGGTGCACGCCTCACTGCCAGGCCTTGATAGGCCAGAAAACACCTCTTGGCCAGGCGGTGGCCACCGCCCCAGCCCAGAGCGGGGCCGCAGAGACCCAGAAGGAGGCCCCAGCGCCTCAGAAGGATGCCACAGCACCTAAGAAGGAGGCCCCAGCACCCAAGAATGAGGCCCCAGCACCCCAGAAGGAGGCCCCAGAGCCCCAGAAGGAGGCCCCAGCACCTCAGAAGGAGGCCCCAGCACCCAAGAAGGAGGCCCCTCCGCCTCCGCCCCCGGCGGCAGTGCCCGCCCCAGCTGCACCTGCAGCCGCAGGGGGCTCGACAGGCACTGACCATGGTCACGCTGTGTCCACCAAGGACACGCAGGCCCCTGATAGTGACGTAGAGTCCATGGAAACAGAGTCCTGTGGGAGTAGTGTTCACTCTATGGACACCGAATCCCAAGGGGAACCATTGAGCAATATGGAAGTAGATCCGTCCAGTGTCCCCGTGACCCAGCCACGTGCCATGCTGGCTGCACCCCGGGGCCAGACCATCCACATCCAGGCCCCAGGGACATCAAATCAGTCCAAAAAGAGGAAATGGAACGGCCTTACAAAGCTGCAAGGCCCTCAACGCAAGAGGCAACAGCCGGGCGCTGGATTGGGGCCAAGTGGCACCCAGGGCACCCATGTGCCAGTGCCAGCGTTTCAGTTTGCGCTGCCGCGGCAGCTCGGGCCTCCCAACATGCGGGGGCTAAGTGGCACCCAGGCTGGGGCTCTGTCCGTGCCAGCCTTCCAGTTTGCACCTCCAAGGCAGCTCGTGCCTCCCAAAGTGTCGGGGCCACGTGGTACCCAGGGTGCACCTGTGCCTGCACCCGCCACCCAGATCCCACAGGTTCCGCATCCTGTGCCGCCCTTTGTGCCTGCACCCCAGCAGGGCTTGAAAAGTGGTGCCACCCAGCGGGGGTGGCACCAGCGGCCACTTGTGGCTCGTGCAACTCTGAGGCTGCCTGTGCCAGCACCCCAGCAGGGCTCAACCAGTGGTGCCCACCAGAAAGGGTGGTACAAGTAGCCACTTGTGGCTCCTCCCAACCAGGTCCCACCTGTGTGGCACCGTAGGTTCCCCTATGTGCCCGCACCCCAGCAGGGCCTGGCCAGTGCCACGGGGCGAGCGTGGCGCCAGAATGCACCTGTCAGTCGTGCCAACCAGGTCCCACGTGCTTGGCACCGTATGCCCTCATATGTGACCGCACCCCAGCAGGGCAGAAGCATCAGGGCCACCCAGCGGGCAGGGCACCAGCATTCACTGGTCAATCGTGCCAACCAGGTCCCAACTGCATGGCAGCGTGTGCCCGCACATTTGCCTGCACCCCAGCAGGGCTCGAGCAGTGGTGCCACCCGGCGAGCGTGGTGCCGACGGTCAGTTTTTGCCCCCTACGGGCAGCAGGGTCAGGGCGCCCCAGCCCGGAAATTGAAGCGCTAGGGGGCGCTGGGCACAGGGGCTGCTGCCACATGGGGCCCTCTGACCTGAGGCCTCAAGGTCAGACACACCCCTCAGACACCCTGGGGACCCCCAATCTAACAGGGCTCTCAGCACTCCCATTACCACACAGAATGTTCCAGAATGGTCTCCCCATGACGATCTAGTACCCGTCCCTGCTGCCCACCATGGACATGTGCTTTGCCCAACACCATCCGGGCCCGCACCACACCATCCCCACCCTTCCTCCCGCTGTCCCTTAGTTTTCTCCCTGAGTCACATGGACTTTACCTTGGCACGACACTGTCCTCAGAAGGGTACCGGGACTATGTCATCACCATTAAGAACAATAGCTGATGACACTCAGTCACCTTTGATCAATTCCTGAGTGTGTGTGATTCACATGATGAAATATGTTTGCCTATAGTTTAACTTAGAAAATATGATAGCAGATTGTTTGTGATATAATAAACTTGTTGCAAACTGTCTTGCCCTGCACTGTGCTTTTCTCTCCGAGCAGGTGAGCGGGCATCGCCCCGTTTGGGTGAGGGAGGGCAGGGAGGGGCCGGGTGCTCTGCAGTGCTCCCCATGCTCCCATGCTGACGCCCTAAGATCTCAGCACGGCTCCCCTTTCCTCCATGCTGAGGGCCCTTGCCAATCGGTGAGACCCTTAGTTCCACTCAGCCCTGTCCCAGGCAAGGCCCCTCCCAAATCTGAAGTACTGCCGGGCCCTCTAGCCAAGCAGCAGAACGGCTGCTAACCAGGGTCAGAGATGGGGCTGGGGGCTCAGCGGTGGCACCTGCATGGCAGAGACAGCCCTGGGCTCGCTCCTCTGGAGGCCAAACTCCAAACACCTCCAACACTGGCATGGAGACACAGGGGCTGGCCGGAGCCAGAGGACAGTGGGTGGGCATTGGCCTGGCACAAGGCCCTCCGGGCTCCATCGTCGGCATCCCGTACCTGCCCCCAGCCCCCGGGAGTATCTCCCGAGAGCAGAGACAGAGGTGACCCTGAGCGGCACCGGGTCTGGTGCAAAGCTTGAAAGTTCATCTATCAGCTCATACAGGGGGAGTGGGGGGAGGGATCAGTAGCTGTTTTAAAGCCTCTAGGCTGCAGACAGCGGACCCCAGGGCCGTCCGCCTCTCCCTGAGGATGGCACAGATCATTGCCCGAAGTCAGCAGCTCGAGAAGCGCGGCCATTTCCACCCATGCTGCGGGCGCCAGGCTGACTGGGATCCAGTGGTCGGGGGCAGGAGTCGGTGTGGAGACATCAGACCCAGGGGCTGGGAGGGACTCAAGGGTTGCCTGTGAGCACGGCACAGCCACGGCTCAACCTGACCCCGACAGAACCTGAGCGTCACCTGCAGACTGGACACTCGCCACCTCCTGAAGAAGCCGGCTCCTCCGGGACAAGCGGCCAGTGGGCCTCGGTCCTGCTCTCCAGGACCCGGCAGGGACACGGCTCTTAGGTGGGCTCACACAGGAAGGGACATGGGTCAGACATTGGGTCACACAAGTAGGGTCACGGGGGCTCTGAGATAGGTCAACAAGCAGGAACACAGGGCTTTGAGTTGGGGTCACACAGGTAGGAGCACAGGACTTTGAGGTGGAGTTACACAGGCAGGAACACAAACTCTGAGGTGGGGTCACACAGGCATAAACATGGACTCTTTCACGGGGTCACACAATTAGAGACTTGGAGTTCTGAGGAAGAATCACACAGGTAGAGACATGGGCTCTGAGGTGTAGTCACACAGGCAGTAACACAGGACTCTGAGGTGGGGTCACACAAACAGGGACACAGGACTATTAGATGAGGTAACACATGTAGGAACACAGTACTTATTTGGGGTCACACTGGCAGGGACACAGGGTTCTGAGGTGGGGTCACATTGGTAGGTAAACAGGACTGAGTTGGGGTCACACAGGCAAGGAGACGGAAACTGAGGTGGGGTCACATGTCCAGGGACACAGGACTCTGAGGTGGGGTCACACAGCAGGGACACAGGACTCTCAGGTGGGGTCACATGGGCAGGGACACAGCTCTGAAGTGGGATCACACATGTAGAGACATGGGACTCAGGTGGAGTCACAGAGGCAGGCACAGGGCTCTGAGGTGGGGTCACACAAACAGGATCACAGAATTCTGATTTGGGGTTAACACAGGCAGGGACACAGGACTCTGAGGTTAGGTCACAGAAGAGGTGAGGTCACTTAAGCTGGGACATGGGATTGTGAGGTGGGGTCCTTTGGATAGGGCAGAACGGATCATGATGTATTGCAACGAATTGGGAAGGTCTTCTCAGGGTCACACAAGTAGAAACAAGGGCACTGAGGTGGGTCAAACAAGCAGGGATAGCTCTCTGAGGTGGGTCTCATGGACAGAGATGGAGTTCTCTGTGGAGTCCCACAGGAGAGAAGGGGCTTTGATGTGGCATCACACAGCAGCTGTGAAGAAGCTCTGAAGAGGCTGGGACAGGAATCTGTGAGCAGAGGTCACACAGGGAGGGCAGGGGCTGTCAGCTGTGGTCACACGGACCACAGGGGCTGTGAGCTGAGGTCACAGAGGCATAGATGGGGCTGTGAAGGGAGTTCACATGGGTAGAGACACGAGGCTCTGTGGTGAATCAAACAGTGAGGGAGAAGAACCCTGACTTGAGGTCATAAACAGATACAAGGTCCCTGATGTGACGTCATGATGGCCAGAAGCTGGGCTCCTTGAGGTGAGTCCCACAGGTCGGGATAGGGTTGTCGGTGTGAGTCATACAAAAGGTACAGAGCACCTGAGGTGAGTTCACACGGGCAGGTATAGGTGTCCCTGAGGTGAGGTCACACAGGCAGGTATAAGGGTCCCTGAGGTGAGGTCACACAGTCAGGATTAGCGGTCTCTGAGGTGAGGTCACACAGGCATGAATAGGGGACCTTGAGTTGAGGTCAAACAGGCAGGTACAGAGCACCTGAGGTGAGGTCACACAGGCAAGTATAAGGATCCCTGATGTGAGGTCACACAGGCAGGTATAGGGGTCCGTGAGGTGAGGTCACACAGGCAGTTACAGAGCACCTGATGTGAGGTCACACAGGAAGGTCTTGGGGTCCCTGAGGTGAGGTCACAAAGGCAGTATAGGGGTCCCTAAGGAGAGTCACACAGGCTGGTTTAGGGGTCCCTCAGGGGAGTCACACAGGCACATACAGGGCTTCCTGAGGTGAATCACACTGGCAAGGATGGGTGTCCCTGAGGTGAGTCACGCAGGCTGGTAGAGGGGTACTGGAATTTCGCACCGTCAGGAAGTGAGCTCTCTTTCCCTTTACAGCCAGAACCACATGAACCCACGTGTAGAACACAAACCAGAAACCTTCCACACTCCCATTTGGTTGTGTTTTAGAGGTTTGACCCTCATCCAACAAATTTCACAGATGTCAAATGAAGCTGGCCAGATGTTCACACAAACAAAACCCATTTTCCTCACCTCTAAATTTGGCCCTGAATACACCCAGAAATGGAGGAAGAATTCGTAGCTGTAGCCCTCCTATTACCCAGACCCCCACTGAGAACAAAGCAGCATGCAAGGCCCCAAGATAGGCCCCAAATCACGCTGTTGCCAGACGCAGCCTTGAGACCAAATGGGAAACAAGCGTCCAGGGACCGAGTTATCACAGCCAGGTCAGAAGGGCAAGTATCCTGAGAGTCGCTGCTTCACAGAGACGTGCTGGGGAAGGAAACGGGGACCCCAGTCTCTCCGAGGGGCAGCGCACAGCTCACACGTGAAAGTGCTTAGTCAGGAACCAGGGACCTGATTTCACCCACAGAAATACAGGAGGGCATCTGAGAAAAGTGTACACATATGTAAGAAAGGGAGCAGGGGAGGATTTGCAAAACCCAGATGCAAAGTGCTCTGTCCACGGCTGGCTGGTGTATGGTCATCCACGGGAAACGACTCACTGCCAGTCCCGTGTACAAGTCACTGGCGTTATTCCTGTCCTGCCTTCACAGAGAAGGAAGAAGCTCAAAGACAACAGCCACAGGCAGAGGCTGAAAGGAGAGGACAGAGCAGACAATGGTCATGCAGAGTCTTCCTTCCTCTGCCAGACCTTGTTTCATTTTGACCAGCTCGAATAACCAGATTTTTCACTTTCAGAAATGAACGGTGACTGAGGTGAGATTTTTCTCACCAATGTCACCCATTCATTCACTCACAACATATTCCCAAGACAGTGCAGAGCACGCAGTAAAGGAGCGAAACCATCTGGTTTTGAGCACATGGAAAGAGCCGTTTCTGGACAGAAGAATGCACTGGAATAGTTGGGGTTGACTTTGTTTTTCAGTATATGAGTGTCACAGCATAGCTAAGAGATTCACAGAAGACCACAGAGAATCCCACCTGGAAGCTATCTTGCTAGAGCTGGGAAGCTAAGAATGATTCTGACTTAAAAAAATTATTAGTGAATCACCTTGAGGTAAGGTTACAAACTTATGAACTTTCTTGTTTGCATTTCAATCATACAGTGATCATTTGCCCTTCCCTCCCCAGTACCCATTCTCCTTCACCAATGCTCCCAGTATCCCTCCCATAACCCCCACCCCTTCTCCCACTACCCCACCCTGGCTCTACGGCAGGGCATTCCCTTTTGTTCTCTCTCCTTTTGGGTGTTGTAGTTTGCAATATATGTAATGAGTGGCCATCATGTTCGGCCTTTAAAAAGGCTACTAGTCTATTCCAACTTTTTTAAGAGTTGGGGGGGTAAGTAGATTTTATGATAGGAACATGATGTAATGGTCCCATGTCAGTGGCCAATAAAAGGTTCCTTACAATGATGGAAAGGCTTATATGTTGTCTATCACTGACTCAGGGAGAGCTGGGGATCCGATGGGTTACAAGAAAATATCCATCTCAGGCCTTGGAGAGAAATTGCCAGCTGGCCCCTCATTTAGAGGGCCATGCTAATGGAAAGTCAAAGGGAAAAGGAGCCCCACGTAGAAAAAGGCTCTCTGTGGGCAATTATCCTTCATGAAAAGAACCCAGGGTTAGCTGCAAGCTCTGTAATCTGCATTTGGTGGCATAAACTGAATGTAAAATCTGATGCCATTCTTAAGGTAGAATATCGTGTGTGTGTGTGTGTGTGTTTTGTTGGAGATTTGGGAAAACACATAACATAGTCCAATCTACATAGGATGCGTAGTATATGGGTGTGGTATCTGGAATATGTGCATTAGAAAAGGCATGACTTGTTTAAAAATAAAATTACTGCGCTAGAGAGATAGTACAGCGGGCGGAACACTTGCCTTGCATGTGGCCGACCCGGGTTCTATCCCCAGCATACACAGAGTCTCCTGGGCACTGCCAGGAATAATTTCTGAGTGCAGAGTCAGGAATGACCACTGAGCATCTCCAGGGGTGGCCTTAAAATCAAAGGCAACCAGAATTCCTCTGCAGATATAGCCCCTGCTCTGAAAACCTCAGTTCCAGGGTAGAGTCTAGTACAGCACACGGCCATCTGCCTTCCACACACTGACCCCCGGCACCCCACAGACTCCCCAGAGCCCCACCAGGAGCGAGTCCCACGCACAGAGCCAGGAGTCTTCCCCGACCGCTGCTGAGTGTGGCCACAAAAGATACCAACCCAGCTGCATCAAGTAGGAGGCCAGGGCATGGCACCAGGGTGGCAGCTCGGAGGCAACCAGTGGGACAAGGGGCCCTTGGACAGAAACAGGTGCCAACCCTGGCTAGAGTGAGAGACTCTGCATGATCACTGCGGATGTGACCCCACATGTATGTGACAGCACAGCACTGTCTCCACAGCTGACCCCAGGGGCTCACAATGCACATGCTCCCAGGCGGGCCAGAGCAGCAGCCGGGATTGTGTCCACCCGCTCCTCCCTCCCTCCCTCCCTCCCTCCCTCCCTCCCTCCCTTCCTCCCTCCCTTCCTCCCTCCCTCCCTCCCTCTCTCCCTTCCTCCCTCCCTTCCTCCTTTCCTCCCACTTCCTCTCCCTCTCTTCCTCTCTGTCTCTCCTCGCTCTCCTTTCTCTTCCCCCTTTCTTCTCTCTGCCCTCATCTCTCCATTCTCTCTCTTTCCTCTCACTCTTCTCTCTCTCCCCCGCTCCCCATTATCCCACACTTGTGGGAACTGCATGCAGTGTGAGGCCATGTACCTTAGAACACTGCTTGTGATTCTGACACCACATCAGGGAGCTGTTGTTCTACAAAAAAAAAAAAAACAGGGGTTCAGCACACCATCCACCATGGGGAACACGGGGTCAGGACACCCCCGCCCTGGGAACAGAGGGTCAGGACACCCCCGCCCTTGGAACACAAGTTCAAGACACCCCGCACCATGGTGCAGACGGAGTTCCAGCACACCGTCAGCCTCGGTGGTGACCCCACATATAGTTGCGGGACTTAATCTTTTCCTCATATTAGCAGTCCGGGGCTCCTGTTTCCGGGAGCCAGGCTGGCCCCTTGCAGCAGCAGGTGAGCAGGTGGGGAGGCCGCAGGCTCACGGGCAGCTGACAATGGCTCAAGCCTCAGCCATGAACTGAAACGCTGCCCTAAAGGTGGACTGGGGGACACGGACAGCCTGGACACACTCGAGGAGGTAAGTGGGCACTGTCGGGGGAGAGTAGACACTCGGGGAGGGAAATGAACACTTGGGGAGGGAAGTGGACACTAATGGAGGCAAGTGGGCACTGGGATAGAGTTGTGGACACTAAGGGATTGAAGTGGACAGCAGAGAGGGAAGTGGACACTCGGGGAGCGAGGTGGACACTAAGGGAGGGTAGTGAAGCTCGGGGAGAGGAGTGGCCATGGGGGAGGGAAGTGGGCACTGGGAGAGGGTTGTGGACACTAAGGGATGGAAGTAGATACCAGGGAGGGAAATGGACACTGGGAGAGGGAAGTGAATTCCAGGGAGGGAAGTGGACACCTGGAAAGGGAAGTGGCCATAGGGGAGGGAAGTGAACACTTAGAGACAGAAGTGGGCACTGTGGGAGGGAAGTGGAAGCTGAGTAGGGAAGTGGACACCAATCAGGGAGGTGGACACCAGGGATGGATGTGGATACTGTAGGAGAGATGTGGACAGTAGGGATCGGAAGTGGACACAAGAAAAGTAAAGTGGACGCTCGGGAAGTGGACACCAGGGAGGGAAGTGGACACGCGGGCACTGGGCACTGGGGGAGTGGACCTTGGTGGCAATGCCAGAACAGTGCGTGTCTAAAGGTCAGGTAGGAGTGATCGAGTCATGGCACCCCTGGCTAGAATGTCTACACTGGCAAACAGCAGCACAGGCTCTTTCTTTCTCTGGCTTGGGGCCACGTCCAGCAAGGCTCAGAGACCCTTCAGGTCTGGGGCCTCAACCAAGGGGGTCCTGCAAGAAAGCGTGTGCTCCAGCACTTCACTTTCTCCCCAGCTGCCATGGAAGCCTTTTAAGAATTTTTATACGAGACTTTGAGATATAATTCACAAACAGAAACTCACTCATCGGAAGTATCTGGGGAATTATTTATTTTTTTTAGCTGCACCATCTTCTGTGGTTTCTGGCTTTGGGGCCGCATGTGGCAGTGCTTTCTCGTGGGCCTCTGACCCATGATGATGACTGGCGGGGTTCAGGGCACCCTCCAGGGTGCTGGGGATGGAAGCTGGGTTGGCTGTGCAAAGCGAGAGCCTTACCCTGGGTTATCTCTCCAGCCCCACTGATATGGTTTAAAACATCTTCACCCACTAAGGAAGGAATGATTCCCCCAAGCTCCCCTCAGAATGGTGCCCCTGCTGCCCCAGCTCCCCCCAGAAATGATGCCCCCAGCTGCCCCCAGCTCCCCTCGCAGCTCCCTGCCAGGACCCGTCCTCCTGTGCAGGACCCTCTGCTCTGTGGGGCGGGTCGGCCCGGAGGCCCAATCTGCCCTTCTTGGCCAAGTCTGTGTTCCAGGTGCCCGGAGCGGTGCTAATCCCTGCCCTTCCTACTCTGGCTGCCACCAGACTCCACTTCGCAGGTTCTGGAGACATTCTGGGGCATTACAGTTGTCCTTGGGAGTCATCCACAGTCACGTTCACAGAAAGCTTCTGAGATGTCCCAGACACAAGCATGGACAGGCCCAGAAGCAGAGATGCTCCCCCTGCCCGCCCCCCAAAAAGTGCCTCTATTTACACCTGGCTTTGGGCTTTCCTGTTTTCTGTAGAGAAAATCTCCTCCATCAAATCTTCCCAGCCGCCCCTCAGTCCTTCGGCCTATATCCGTCGGTGTCTGACGTCTGATTTATCACTATAAAGAGCTTCTAAGAACCGTGGCTGGTGCCATGAAGGAGTCTGGGGTGGGGGAAGGGTGGGAGCGTTCTCAGCTGAAGCCCCAGCCCTGGGACTCGGCCCGGTGTGCGCTGCTGCGCTGCCAGATGCTGCCGGGCCCCGTGAGCCCTGAGCGCTGGAAAGTCTCCGGGAAACCAGCCCGTCCGTCTCAGCGTCCTGCCGGGGGAGGTCTCGGCACTCGACAAGCCTTCACCTTAAGCTGAACGACACAAGAGAAGTCGGGTGTTGCCCTGGAGCCTGCTGCTGGCACCCCACCAGCTGAGATAAAGCCTCAAATCACCAGAGCAGACACCCTTGCCTCTCAGATCAGGGATATAACCCGCAGGCAGCACCAAGCACCAGGACTCTGGTAATGAGGAAAGATTACATCCTGTAAAGAAAGTAAACACATCATTCATTCATCAAGCCTCAAGTAAAGGAAACACATCATTCATGCTGAGGCAAACCACAGGGAAGGGTAAGAATGATTGAGACTGGTTTCGTAGATACTACAGCAGTTTGTAAAGTAAGAGATTGGAAACACACCGTGTGTGTGTGTGTGTGTGTGTGTGTGAATGTGCACTTACCCAGGTGTAGTGAGGGATGACCACACAAAGAGGAGCCAGTTCTGTGTTTGCTCTGCATCTCCCAAAGACACTGGGGGTCATGGAGCATCTGGAATAGCACCCAGACCCCAAGAAGCCTGGACAGAGCAAATAAGCCCTTGGTGCCTTCTCACCAGCCCCTCCATGGGCGACTGTGGAGATGCAACACCAAACACACAGAAGCTCCCTCCAAACCCACCTGAGCCCTAAACATTCACGTCATCCCCGGAACAAAGACAGAGCAAGCTGTATCTGACATTCAAGGGAGCATGTGTCTTCCTGTGACATGTCTTTATGGGTTGTTTGGGCTGTGCTCAGGACTTACTCCTGGCTCGGTGCTCAGGGGACCAAGTGCCCTCCGTGCTCTACTATCTGTCCACGTATACCCCATGATGTACTATATGCCCAAAGATATGGCGATTCATTTGCATCCTATTTTCCGAGTACTTGGGAATCCGGGAGTTCAGGTGACCTCAGTATTACCTAGAAGTGTTCTTTCCTACCATAATGCACTCTTAAGTTTCCTGGGGGCCAAAGAGATAGTGCAGTGGTCAGGGAACTCACCTTACTGCATGCAACCTGAGTTCAATTTACCAGAACCTCATAGGTCCCCGAACCCACCCCGGAATGAATCCAGAGCACTGAACCAGGAGTAAGTTCTGAGCACCACATGTGGTTCCAAATCAAAACCCAAACTTAGAGATCCTCCAGGACAAAATACACACCTTGTCCTATCTACTGAACAGAAACTGAACTGCCTGCTGAAGTTCATCCATAAGCATAACAGGGTTGGCACCTTCTCACCATGTTCTCCATGTTCTCATGGAGAAGATTGAGTTTATCTAAAGGACATTTCCACAACAACAATGGCGGATTATGTCAGCAGGGAAAACATGATATTCTATTCACATTTTTCTTTAATTTTTTTTTTTTGACTAGGGCTATTCCATTCTCTGAGAGGGCATGTCATGAAGTCCGAATTCCTACTTCTTCCTGTTCTTACTAAAAAAATGTGATGTCCCCATAAATACCTTCTCTGGGGGCACAGGCTTCTCCCGGGCATCCCCTAGAAAAGCCTTGCAGCCCTCCCCTCCTCAGGAATCCAGTCGGTAACAGCTCTTGTCCAGCTGTTGTCCCTGAATCGCATTACATGACCGGCCCATCTAAATTTTGATACCTTGGCAAATGAGACAGCATCCCTGATTTTTAACCATCGATGGAGGTCAGAACTCTGGATTCCTTCTCTAACTTGAGTGAGACATGATATTCCCAGCATAGCTCTTTCGTTTCCTCTTTGGGATACCCTAATAGAAGTCTCATCCTGTTTGTGAAGGGCCCAGGTCTCTGAGGCATCTGTTAGTGCAGGAAGAACGGTGGAATTGAAAAGATGTGCCTGGAGTTGGAGGGTCTTCGTTCTCTTAACTACCTCTTCAACGCTCTTGAATGCATTCCACACTGCTCTCTTCCTCCTGCGCAGTTCTGGCACCAAGTCATTCCTCATGTTGATTTCTAGACCCAGGTACACAAAGCTGCTGCATTTGGAGATGTTCATTCCACTGAGAGCAAATGGAGCTTCAGGGACCAGTTCGTTTTTCAAGAACATCGTCTTGTTAAGATTCAGCTGCAATCCGACCTTTCCACAATCATGGTCGAAGTCGGCCAGCGTTTGTGCCGCTTGGCTAATGTTTGGCGTTATGAGAACGATGTCATCATGAAGCAGAGGTGGTGTAATTGCTGATCGTCTATCTTCACTCCCATTCCTTCCCATTCCAGGTGTCGCATGATGTTCTCAAGGGTGGCACTGAAGAGTTTCGGTGAAATGGTATCACCCTGCCACACCCCTCTCTTTACAACAATGATCACTTCCTTAAAGAAAGGTGAGATCCTGGTGGTGAATCCACAATACAGCTCGAGGAAGATTTTGATATACTGAGTTTGAACACCCTGTTTGGCCAGGGCTTCGAAGACCGCCTCAGTCTCAACAGAATTGAAGGCCTTCTTTAAGTCGATGAACATTAGACAGAGCAGCACCTTGAACTTTCGTGAAACTTCAATGAGTTTGGTCACTGTATGGATATGGTCTATCGTGCTGAATCCTCTTCAGAACCCGGCTTGCTCGCATGGTTGTCCATCTACTGTTCTGCCTATTCTATTCAGGATGACACGAGTGAACAACCTGTAGACGACAGACAGCAGGCAGATTGGGCGATAGTTGCCGATGTCGTGGATGTCTCCTTCCTTGTACAACAGAACGTTCCTACTGGTTTTCCACTGGGACGGAATCTTGCATTCAGACAGGTAATGTGTTAAGAGTTGGGCCAGTGTATTGATGATTACTGGCGGCAGATTCTTCAGGTGTTCAGGTCTGACATTGTCTGGAACAGGTGATGTACGTGAATTTACCAGCGAAATGGCCTGTCAGATTTCAGAAGAGAGAACGTTGGGAATGACATATCCATCCTGTGGAATTTGGTATGTGGGAAGGTGGACATGGCTGTTAAAGAGATCCGAGTAGAAGTCGTGAATAATTTTGTCTATTGCCTTTCTGGAGGATGTGATAGATCCATCGGGAGGTCGGAGGGCAGTCATCTTGGTTTAGTAATTGGCAAAGGCAGGCGAGCATTCCGAATACTTTTCCCGGCTTCTGCTGCACTGGCCAACACTGCTGCTCTTCTCTCTTTGACGTCTTCCTTTATGGAATCTCTGCACAGCGTTGTGAGCTCGGACTTTATCTTGTGGTTGCCTGAGGCTCGCGCCAAACCACGTTGACGAATGAGCTGGAGAGTTCCTGAAGACAGACATCTGTTTGTGGCTTTCTCACTCTCGGCATTCTTCGCACAGACATGGAGGTGATGAACCACTCGAAAAATCTATGTAAATATCATTTTCTATTGTTTTGGGAAGGGTTAGGGCAATAACACAGCAGTAGGGCATTCGCCTTTCACACAGCCGACCCGTGTTCGATTCCTCCGCCCCTCTCAGAGAGCCTGGCAAGCTACCCTTGGTGTATTGGATATGCCAAAAACAGTAACAATAAGTCTCACGATGAGAGATGTTACAGGTGCCCTTTCGAACAAATCGATAAGCAACGGGATGACAGTGACAGTGGTTGTTTTGGGAGGGTCATTGGGGCCACGCCCAGCCATGCCCAGCTGATTCCTGGCTCTGCACTCAGGTCTTACCTCCGCAGGGGCTCAGGGGACCATGTGGGGGCATAATAACCTTTACAAATCATGAGGAGCCGTGCTCAGTCTTGTTTGATCTGATTTTGGGTGTGATTATGAGACTCCAAGACCGAGTACTAAATAGGAGGGGCCCATGACACCGACTGGGCATTGGTGCTTGCACCCCGAGTCTGTTTCCACAGAAGGGAAGGGAGGTGCTGAGCCACCAGGCCCAGGGCCAGGGTGGGAGAGAGCACCACTGCCACCTTGTGAAAGAGGATAGAGAAGCTGCCAGCCGACTCCAACACACAGCATGCCCTCAGTGGCTGGGGGAGGGTCAGGGGACAGAGAAGGGACCACCAGGACAAAGATGGCTGGAAATTATCACTCTGGACAAGAGCTGCATGCTGAAAGGAGATAAAGGAACAAACAGGATAACTCTCAGT
Source organism: Sorex araneus (assembly GCF_027595985.1). Classification (NCBI taxonomy): domain Eukaryota; kingdom Metazoa; phylum Chordata; class Mammalia; order Eulipotyphla; family Soricidae; genus Sorex; species Sorex araneus. Next base: position 5,326,145 of record NC_073313.1, read on the forward strand.
ACCTGTTTGCAAACCATAATGCCAAAGGGGAAGAGACACAGAGACAGAGACAGAGAAAGAGAAGGAAAGTGCCAGCCATAGAGACAGGCTGGGGGGAGGGTGGTGGGACAGAAACTGGGGACATTGGTGGTGGGAAATGTGCACTGGTGGAGGGACTGGCGTTGCAACACTGTATGACTGAAACCAAACTTTGTAACTGTATCTCAGGGTGCTTCAACAATTTAAAAAATAACCAGTGGGGTCAGAATGATAGAACAGCTGGTAGGATGTTTCACTTTCAGTGGCAGACTCAGGTCTGACCGCAGCTTCACATCTTGTCCCCCCTGCACTGCCAGCAGTAATTCCTGAGTGCAGAGCCAGGAGTCCGCTCTGAGCACCGCCAGGTGTTCACCACCCAGAAAGCAAAAAAAACTATCCATAGACAAAACTGAGGAACTTTGACCTCTGGACATATAAATTCACTTAAAAAAGGGAGTTGGAGGAGAAAATTCTTCTAATTATCGCATTAAATGCCTGACTTAAATATCTTTCAGATAAGCATCATTGATGTTCATGCCTGAATATGTCATTTCTGTGGTCTAGGTTAGACAGAACAACTGTCCGTGTTACCAAGCCAGAGGAAGTTATTTGTTTCTGCTCTAGGGGGCCAGACCGACAATGCCTGGATGTACTCCCAGCTCAGTATTCCTCCTGTGGGGCCCCAGAGTCTCAAACTCTGAACTTTCAACATAAAAAGCAAGTGCCCGAACCTTGTGAGTGGTCTCCAGGGCCTAAAGGAACTACCAGCTCTTCAGTTTTGAAGCTACATAGAAAGGTTTTGATTTGTCACACACACAGTCTTCCATTCGAAAGGACCCATGCATGCCTGTGTCCACTGCAGTGCTTAGTCAAGAGGTGGAAAACACGCAAAAACCCAACTATGAAACAAGGGATTATGTAGCTGAGAGACATAGACAAATAATAAGACCTGGGCTGCTTTAAGAATAAAATCATGCAGTCTGCAGACCCGTGAATGGAACGATGAACATCACGTACAGTCCAGCCAGTCTGAGGAACAGGGCCTTACACAGTGATCTCTCAAAGGCAGAACTTAAAGATACTTAGACAGAAAGAAAGGCCAAAGGCAACACCCAGGTGAAATAAGCTCAGTTATTGGGGGAGGGTCATTGGTACCCAGTGGCAGGTGTGTGTCAGGATGATGTGCACAGATACACCATTAAGGGTCAACCACAGAAACTCAAGTAATCAAAGAGGAATTTAATTTGTTATGCAAACAACTGGGAGTGGGGTGGTACCTCTCCTCCATCCTCCCCTTCTTTTCTTCTTCCCTCCAGCGCCTTCTCCTTAGCCTGTTTTCACCTTCCTTCTCCTCCAATTCTTTTGCTCTGTAGCTCCAAATCCTCCTCTTGTTATAATATCTTCATCTATTGTGCTCCTCCACCATCTCTGATTCAAACACTTTAGACTTTCCTCTCCATTCTGTCTCCTCTTCTACTTCTGCATCATCTTTTTCTCCTCCAAGGTCTCCCTCTCCCCACACCTCCTTGTGCCGCACAAATTCCATTCACAGATTCCAATTCCCATTCCCCCATCCACCTCTTCTTCTGATGTCCCCTTCATCTTCGTCTGACATATTTCTCCTCTCATTGTCCTACTCTTCTTTTCTTCTTCCCTCCTCCATCTGTGCCTTCGTTCTCCATACCTCCAATTCCTCTTCTTCAGATGTTGTACATGTTCCATTTTCGACTTTAGCCTCCAGTCTCCTGCCCTTCAGTTCTTAAATTTCTTCACATCCTCAAATACATCCTCCTCCTCTTTTCTTTTTCTCACCACCAACTCTTCCATGTTTCCCCCCTCTTCCTTTTGGCTCCCTGACTCCAATTCCACCTCCTGTTCTTTCTACCTCCTTTCTATTTCACTATTCTGCCTCCACTGACTGCTGTCCTTCATTCTTCTACTTACTTACCTCTCATCCACGAACTCATCCTCTCCTTTTTTTCTTCTTTCCTCCATGACCATCTCCTACGACTGTTTTCTCCCTCCTACTATTCTAACTCCTCCTTTTGGCTCCGTACCTCAAAATCCTCCTCTTCTCACATTGCCTTTTTCTCTTTTACACAACTTTGCCTCCATTGTCTCTTGCTCTTCAGTTCTTCTACTTACCTCTCGTTCTCAAACGCCTCATCCTCTTCTCTCTTCATTCCTCCGCCACCTCCTTTACTGTTGGTTTTCTTCCTCTCAGTCCTGCTCCTCCATGTCCTTGTATCTCCGTACCTCCTCACTCTCCTCGACAGGTTCTTTTACACTGCAATACCTCCTCTGTGTCATATTCTTTGCTTCTACTTACCTCTTTAAGAAATCATTCTTCTTATCTTCTTCCCTCCATCACCCCGTCCTTCGACTGTTTGCTTTGCCTACTGTGCTCCTCCACATTTCTGATTCACTTTTGTGTGTCCTCCATTTCCATCTCCTGTTCGATTTTCGCATTGTCTTTATCTCCTCCAGGTTCTCCCTCTCCCCAAACCTCCCTGTCCCTTCCCCTCGCAAATACCATTCACAAACTTGAATTCCCATTCTCCCATTCCACCTCTTCTTCTAATGTCTCCTTCATCTTCTGACATATTACTCCTCTCGTCATCCTACCCTTCTTTCCACCACCACCTCCCCCTCCACTTGTTTATTCTTCCATCCCCCATCTCCACGTTCATTTTCCATAACTCCAATTCCTCTAGCTCTGACGTTGTCCTTGTTCCATTTTTGATTCCAGCCTCCAAGTCTCCTGCCCTTTAGTTCTCATTTCTTTTCATCCTCAAACTCCTCTTTTCTTCTTCCCGTCACCACCTCCTCCTCCGCTGCCTGTTTTCTCCCTCCTCCTTCTCGAGCTCCTCCTTTTGGCTTTGTGACTCCAATTCCACCTCCTGTTCCGACGTTGCCTCCTTTATTTTTCACCACCATGCCTCCACTGTCTGCTGCTCCTCATTCTTCTACTTACCTCTCATCCACGTACGCATTCTCCCAGGCATTCTTCTTTCCTCCACAACCTCCTAGTCCTCTTGTTTTCTCACTTCTCCACCCTGAACTCCTCCTTTCGGCTACATAAGTCCAAATCCTCCTCCTATTCTAAGGTCGTTCATTTTTATTTTCTGTCAGTCCGCCAGCATTGTCTCCTGCTCTTCAGTTCTTCTATTTACCTCTCATTCTCAAAGGCATCCTCCGCTTCTCACTTCGTTTCTCCACCAACTCCTGCACCACCGGTTTTCTTCCTCTCCAACCATCCCCTCGATCTTCGTTTGGCTCCGTTCGGCCTCGACCTCCTCTTACTTGACGAGATCTTTTTCATTACCTCCCTTCCCCTGTGTCGTCTTCTTTTTTACTACTTATGCCTCCACAAAATCATCCTCTTCTTGTCTTCCCTCCAGCACCCATTCCTTCACCTGTTTAGTCGTATATTATGCTCCTCTGCCTTCTCCGGCTCAAACACTTTTATATTTCCATCATTTCTGTCTCTTCTACTTACATATCATCTTTTTCCCTCCAGTATCCCTCTCCCACACCTCCCAATCCCTCCCGCTAACAAATTCCATTCACAAATTTATATTCCGATTTCCCCATCCACCTCTTCTTATGATGTCCCCTTCATCTTCTTCTGACATATATCTCCTCTCATTGTCCTACATTTCTTTTCTTCTTCCTGCCACCACCTCATCCTCTGCCTGTTTTCTTCCCTTCTCCTCCAACTCCGCATTCTTTCTCTGTGACAACCATTCCTTTTGTTCTGATATCATCCTTGCTCCATTTTGGACTCCAGCCTTCACAGTATCCTGCCTGTCAGTTTTCTTATTTCCCTCGACCTCGAGCACAACCTCCACTTCTTTTTTTTTCCTCCAAAACCTCCTCCTCCGCCTGTTCTCTCCCTCCTCCTCCTCCAACTCCTCCTTGCGGCTCTGGACCTCCAATTCCACCTCCTGTTTGTTGGATATCATTGGTTTGTCCTTTCTTCCTTGCCACTAGGAGCTTAGATTTATCAGTCACACCCATCAAAGTGCTCCCGAGTCACTCCCATTCCTTTGTTTATCTGTAACGATTTCTACCGTTTATCTGCTCTTCCCTTAATCAAACTCTGTTAATTGGTAAGGTCAGAACTTCCTAGGACACTGAATATTATAATATTGCCTTTCTCTCCTCTTTATGCTTTTTGAATAATTTACTTTAAAGCTATGTATTTTTTGTATAAACACAAGAAGACAATATTATGTTTTTGTAACTTGTGACTTAATTGGCCTCGAATATTATTCCCTCCCGGGCATCTGCTTTCTCCACTTAAGCCTCAGTTGCCCTCAGTTCCTAGCACCCCAAAGTAGGGTCCCCGATGTGGGACGGGAAGGATCCAGGGCAAGCGGTGAGTTATGTGCTACCCTGGCATCGAGATGGGCCTGGCCAAAGTGCCTAATTCTTAACTATAAGTTAAGAGCTTGATCATAGGCAGATGCTGTCATGATCCAATAGTAATTATGAGACTGGGACCCTGCCAGGGATAGGAAAGACTGATCTGGCCTGAGCACTCTAGTCTGAGATTGAGATAGCCCCAGAAGAGCAATTCTATAAGCTTTAATGCATCTCTTATTGTGTCCATACAAAATAATTAATATTATGAATTCTTATATGTTTGCTGGCTGAGGAGAAGAGAAACACATTCATGGGACTCTGCCCTTGGGTGGATCCTCCTGCTGAAAGAGAATTAAGTCCTAGGAGAAGCATCCACTGAGGAAAAAGAACCTTAACCTATTGCTGACCACACCTATGTGTATGTCCCAACCCCCTCATGCTGTGGAGATTTAACTAGGCTGTAAGAGTGGGTTGGGGGCCAGATCCCACGGGGGCCAGATCCACAGATCGAGAGAGAGAGAGAGAATGAAGTAGGATGGGGGAGAAAGAAGCAGGAGGAGAATCAGAGGAGAATGGAGATGGACATGAAATAAACTGATCGAGCAACCAGTTTGGCTTTCTTCCTTCCTTCGCCTGCCTCGCCGCCCACGCCCTTTCTTTTTATTTTTGTGTTTTACACACTGTTCTCTTGTTGCCTCCTTCATTTTCACCACTCTGCCTTCACTGTCTTCTGCTCTTCATTCTTCTACTTAGCTCTCATTCAAGATCTCATCCTTCCCTTTTAAGGTTCTTTCCTTCACCACATCACCTCTCCCCGTTTTTCCCTACTCTTGCTCCAACCCCTTCTTTCGGTACCATACTGTTAATTTGAAAGAAATTATATTGGATTAAATGGTTGGAAGCCCACTCCTGACTTTTGTAACATCGCTTTGTTCTGCTTCTGTAACCATGCTTATGCCCCTGAACTGTATCTAACAATGTACTATGCCTGGGTCCTCTCACATACATCCTGACATCTGCCTGTTGGTTGGGCTTGGATTCACGTACGTGACCTAAAGACAGGGACCTGCTCACAGAAGTAGTTGCTGAGAGCAAGGAGGCCAGATAGTGACTCCAGTCCCACGGCCCAGCAGATAGTGATTCCAGCCCAGCAGATAGCGGTTCTGGCCCAGCAGATAGCGATTCTGGCCGAGCAGACAGCGATTTCGGCCCAGCAGATAGTCATTCTGGCTGCCTCCATTGTCTCCTGCCGCCATTGTCTCCTGCCTCCATTGTCTCCTGCTCTTCAGTTCTATTTACCATTCGTTCTCAAACGCATCCTCCACTTCTCTCGTTTTTCCTCCACAACCTACTCTACTACCAGCTTTCTTCCTCTGGTTCCTCCTCCTCCATCTTCTCGTGTGTGCTTTTTCCTTCTCTTTCCTTCTACTTACCACTCTATGAAATCATCCTCTCTTGTCTTCTTCCCACCATAACCCCATCCTTTGCCTGTTTGCTTCATCTACTGTGCAACTCCACCTTCTCTCAAACACTTGGTGTTTCCTCCATTTCCATCTGCTTTTCTACTTCTGCATTGTCTTTTTCTCCTCTAGGGTCTCCCTCTCCCCACACTTCCCTGACCCTCCCTCCCACAAAGTTCATTCAAAATTCAAATTTCCATCCCCCTCATTCAGCTCTTCTTCAAATGTCCCCTTCAAATACCTCTGACATATTTCTGCTTTCATTGTCCTACTCTTTTCTTCTTCCTCCACCTCCTCCTCCTCTGCCTACTTTGTCCCTCCTTCTCCACCTCCTCTATTCCGTTCTGTACCTCCAATGCTCCTCCACTTTGGAAGTCCTCTTATTCTCTTCTCAGCCACTCCCCTTCATTGTCTCCTGCTCTAGGTTTTCTAATCAGCTCTTGTTCTCAAAGGCCTCATCATCTTCGACCTTCACTCCAACACCACTTCCTCCATTGCTGGTTTGCACCTCTCGGTCCTCCTCCTCCATGTTATACTGGGTCCATTCTGCCTCGACCTCCTCTTACTTGATGGGTTTTATTTCACTAACTCACCTCCTCTGTCACTCCTTTTCTGTTTTTACTTACCTCTCCACGAAATAATCCTCTTTTTCTCTTCTCCCCTCCATTACCCGGTCCTTCAGCTGTTTGCTCCTGCTACTGTGCGCCTCCACCTTCTCTGATTCAAAAATTTTTGTGTTTCCTCCATTTCCGTCTGCTCTTCTCCTTCTGCATCATCTCTTTCTCCTCCAGGATCTCATTCTACCCACTCTTCCCTGACCTTCCCCCTCTCAAATTCCATTCACAAATTCAAATTCCCATCCCATCAACATCTTCTTCAAATGTGCCATTCAAATACCTCTGATATATTTCTGCTCTAGTTTTTCTACTCCTTTTTTTTTCTTTTTGCCTTTAGGGTCACACCCGGCAATACTCAGGGGTTACTCCTGGTTCTCTGCTCAGGAAATACTTCTGGCGGTGCTCAGGAGACCATATGGGATGCTGGGTATTGAAACGGGGATAGCTGCGTGCAAGGCAAACACCCTCCCCGCTGTGCTATTGTTCCAGCCCCTCTACTCTTTTCTTCTTCCCTCCACCACCTCCTCCTCTGCATGCTTTATTCCTCCTTCTTCCCCAACTCTTCCATTTGGTTCTGTACCTCCAATCCTCCTCCTCTTCGGATGTCGTTTTATTCTGTAATCCAACACTCCACTTAATTTTCTCCTGCAGTACAGTTTTACAAATCAGCTCTTGTTCTCAATGGCCTCATCGTCTTCACACTCCATTCCTCTACCACCTCCTCTACTGCTGGTTTTCCCTTCTCAGTACTCCTCCTCCATGTTATTCTGGGTCCATTCTGCCTTGACCTCCTCTTACGTGAAGGGTTCTTTTTCACTGACTCACCTACTCTGTGATTTGTTTTTTTGTAATTACGTGTCTGAAATCATCCTCCTGTAGTCTTCTTCCCTCCATCACCCCGTCCTTTGGCCGTTTCCTTCCTCTACTATGATCCTCCAACTTCTAAGATTTCTACACTTTTGTGTTTCCTACATTTCCATAATCTTCTACTTTCCACAATCTTTTCTCCTCCAGAGTCCCCTCTCCCCACACTTCTCTGGCCCTCCACCTCACAAATTCCATTCACAAATTCAAATTCCCATCCCCCATCCACCTCTTCTCTGATGTCCCCTTTATCTTCTTCTGACGTTTTTCTCCAAAAGTGGTACTGCCGTCTTTTCTTCTGCCCGTCCCCATCTCTTCCACCACCTGTTTTCTTCTTCCGTCGTACTCCTCTATCTCCAACTTTTTCCTCTGTACCTCCAACTCCTACTGTTGTGACATCATCCATGTTCAATTTTCGACTCGGCCTCCACAGTGACCTTCATTCAGTTCATGTCATTTCCTCAAGTCTTCAAAATCCTCCTCCTCTCTTTTCTTCTTCCCGCCACCACCTCCTCCTCCTTCTGTTTTCTCTTTATGACTCCTTCAACTCATCTCTTTGGAATCATAACTCCAATTCCACACTCTGTTCTCTTCTTGCCTCCTTTGTTTTGAATACTCTTCCTCCACTCTCTGCCTCTCTTTATCCTTCTACTTACCTTTCTTCATGCATTCATCCTCTCCTTCTTTTCTTTGTTCCTCCACCACATCCTTACAGCCTGTATTCTTCTTGCTCCTCCTCCTCCATCTCGGCCTTTGTTCTCCTTACCTGCAATTCCTCCTGTTCTGATGTCGACCTTGTTCCACTTTCATCTCCAGGTTCCAGTTTCCATGACTTTAGTTGTTCTCATTACCTCTCGTCTCCGAACTCATCCTCTTCTTTTCTTCTCCCTCCACAACCTCCTCCACCGCCAGTTTTCTCACTCCTCCTCCAACTCCTTTCGGTTCCAAACCTCAAAATACTCCTCCTCTTCCAATATTGTCTTGTCTTTTACACCACTACGCCTCCATAGTAGTTCTCTTTTACTCCACTCCACCAAGAAATGCTCTTCAATTTTTCCACTTACCTCTCATTTTAAACGCATCCTCCACTTCTCTCTTCTTTCCTCCACCACCCCTTTCACCTCCGGTTTTTTTCCTCTGGGTCCTCATGTTCCGCCTTCAGTTTCCGTATTTACCTGTCCTTTACTTACATGACAGACTCTTTTCACGGCCTCGCATCCTCTCTGTCCTCTTTTTCGCTTCTACTTACCTCTCCAGAAAATCATCATCTGCTTGTCGTCTTCTGTCCATCACCACATCCATAGCCAGTTTGTTTCGTCAAGTGTGATCCTCCACCTATTCGGATTCAAACACTTTTGGGTTTCCTACATTTCTGTCTCTTTGCCAACATCTGCATCGTCTTTTTCAATGCAAATTCCCATTCACCCAACCAACTCTTCTTTTGATGTCTTTCTCTTATTTTTCCTCTCGTTGTCATACTCTTCTTCCCGCCACCACCTCCTCCGCCGCCTGTTTTCTCCCTCCTCCTCCTCCAACTCCTCCGTTTGGCATCGTAATTCCAACTCCAGCACCTGTTCTCTTGTTGCCTCCTTTGTTTTCATCACTCTGCCTCCAATGTCTGCTGCTCTACATTCTTCTTCTTACCTCTTGTCCATGAACTCATTCTCCTCTTTTTTTCTTCTCTGTCCACCACCTCCGCTACTGCCTGTTTTGTCACTCCTCCTCCTCAAACTCCTTTTGGTTGCAAAACTCAAAATACTCTTCCTCTTCCAACATTGTCTTGCTGTCTTTTACACCACTATGCCTCCATAGCAGTTCTTTTACTCTACTCACCAAGAACTGCTCTTCAGTTTTCTACTTACCTCTCATATTCAAACGCATCCTCCACTTCTGTCTTCTTTCCTCCACCACCCCATCCACCTCTAGTTTTCTTCTTCTCGGTCCTAAAGTACTGCATTCGGTCTCCGTACCTCCCAGTCCTTTCCGGACTTGACAGACTCTTTTCACAGCCTCGACTCCTCTGTGTCCTCCCCCGCTTCTACTTACTTCTCAAAAAAAAAAACACAACATCTGATTGTCCTCTTTCGTGTATCACCACGTCCATCACCAGTTCTTTCATCAAGGGTGATCCTCAACCTTCTCTGATTCAAGACTTTTCTGTTTCCTCCATTTCCATCTCCTCTTCAATATGTGCTTCGTCTTTTTCAACTCCAGGTCTCCCTCTCCCTACACTTCCCTGTCCCTCCTCCTTACAAATTCCATTCACAAATTCAACTTCCCATTCACCCATCCACCTCTTCTTTTGATGTTTCATCTTCTTTTATTTCTCCTCTCATCGTCCAATTCTTCTTCCCGCCACCACCTACTACTCTGTCCGTTTTCTCCCTCAAACTCCTCAAAGTCCTCCTCTTCTTCTAACGTTGTCTTGTTCTTGTTTACATCACTCCACCTCCATTGTCTTCTGCTCTTCAGTTATTCTCCTTACCTCTTATTCTCAAAGTGATCCTGCACTTCTCTCTTCTTTCCTCCACAACCTCCTCTACTACCGGTTTTGTCAGGGTCCTGCTCCTCCATCTTCTTGTGTCTGCGACCTCCTGGTCCTCCTTTTACTGATCGGTTCTTTGTCACTGCTTCGACGCCTGTTTCGTCTATTTCCTTCTACTCACCACTCTATGAAATAATGCTCTTGTCTTCTTCCCTCCATCACTGACTCTTTCACCTGTTTGCTTCATCTACTATGCACCTCCACCTTCTCTCGAACTACTTTTGTGTTTCCTCCATTTCCATCTGCTCTTCTACTCTTGCGTTGTCTTTTTCTCTTCTAGGGTCTCTCTCTCTCCATGCTTCCCTGACCCTCCCCCTCTCAAATTTCAGCACAAATTCAAATCCCATCCCCCATCCACCTCTTCTTCAAATGTCCCCTTCAAATACCTCTGAAATATTTCTGCTCTTGTAGTCCTACACTTCTTTTCTTCTTCCCTCTACCACCTGCTCCTCTGCCTGCTTTGTCCCCCCTTCTTCTCCAACTCTTCCATTCGGTTCTGTACCTCCAATCCTCCTTCTTTGGATGTCCTCTCATTCTCTTATCCACCACTCCGCTTCATTGTCTCCTGCTCTACAGCTTTACTAATCAGCTCCTCTTCTTATCTTCTTACCGCCACCACCTCTTCCTCCTCCTGTTTTCTCTCTCTGACTGCTTCAACTCATCCCTTTGGCATCATAACTCCAGTTCCACCCTCTGCTCTCTTCTTGACTCCTTTTATTTTCACCACTCTCCCTCCACAGTCTGCTGCTCTTCATCCTTCTACTTACCTCTCGACTATGCACTCATCCTTTCTTCTTTTCTTTGTCCCTCCACCACCTCCTTACAGCCTGCACTCTTATTGATCCTCCTCCTCCATCTAGGCCTTTGTTCTCCTTACCTGAAATTCCTCTTGTTCTGTAGTCGTTGTTCTTCCATTTTCAATTACAGTCTCCAGTTTCTTTCTTTAGTTCTTCTCATTACTCTCGTCTTTGAGCTCATCGTCCTATTCTTTTCTTCTCCCTCCACCACCTCCTCCACCACCTGTTTTCTCACTCCTCTTCCTAAATTACTTTCTGTTCCATAGTAGTTCTCTTTTACTCCACTCCACCAAGAACTGCCCTTCAGTTTTCTACTTACCTCTCATTTACAAACGCATTCCCCACTTCTCTCTTATTTCCAAACCATGTCATCAACCACCGGTTTTCTTATTCTGGGTCCATCTCCTTCCACTTCCCACAATGTTTTTCTCCTCGAGGTTCTCCCTGTCCCCACACTTCCCTGTCCCTCCCCTCACAAATTCAATTCACAAATTCAAATTCCCATTCGCCCATCCACCTATTCTCTGTCGTCACCTTCATCTTCTTCTGATGCTTTTCTCCACTTGTGGTACTACCTTCTTTACTACTGCCCATCCCTCTCTCCTCCACTGCATGTTTTCTTCTTCTTCCCTCTTATTCCTCTATCTCTACCTTTTTTCTCTGTACCTTCAATTACTCTCGTTGTGACGTCATCCATGTTCATTTTTCGACTCAGCCTCCACAGTGTCCATCATTAAATTCATATCATTACCTCTAGTCTTAAAAATCCTCCTCCTCTCTTTTCTTCTTCCCGCCACCACCTCCTCCTCCTCCTGTTTTCTCTTTCCGACTCCTTCAACTCATCCCTTTGGCATCATGACTCCAATTCAGTTTTTCTCATTACCTCTCACCTTTGAACTCATCCTTGTCTACTTTTATTCTTCCTACCACCAACTTCTTTTCTGTTTTCTCTCTCTTCTTCTTCTAACTCCTCCGTTTGGCATCATACCTCCAATTCCAGCTCTCGTTCTATTGTTGCCTCCTTTTATTCACCACTCTGCCACAACTGTCTGCTGCTCTTCATTCTTCTACTTCTCATCCATGCACTCATCCTACCCTTCCTCTCTGTTTCTCCACCACCTCATTTTTTTAAAAAAAATGTTATTATATCACCATGTGGAAAGTTACAAAGTTTTCAGGTTTATGTCTCAGTTATACAATATTCAAACACCATCCCTTCCCCAGTGCCCATATTCCACCACCAAAATCCCCAGTATACCCCCGCTCCGCCCCCCTGCCCCCAACTGTATAACTGATGAATTTCACTTCATTTTCTCTTTACCTTGTTATGTTCCATATTGCAAAACAAAACTCATTATTGTTGTTGGAGTTTCCCCCCCAAGAAAGACAGCTCTACTAAGGAAGCATTTGATAATTGGATTTCCATTAAAACATTGTATGTTTTCAGTTTTTAGAAAAGGTCCCGCAACCCGGAGCCATGTTAGTTGCTGCTCAGTGTCGCCAGGGCTCCATCTTGAGAAGGTGTACAAGCTGTACCTCCTCCATCTGGATCCCTGGTGTTGTTGGCCCGGATTCCGGTCCGGAGCATTTCTCCGGCCGCGTTGATCACCAGACTGCCTAGCCTCTTCTCTGTTGAATGTGGCGAGATGGCTCTGAGGGTGGGTCGAGGGCGTGATTTCCGGCGGCCGGGGCCATTTGGAGTTTGGGCTGGCGCTGCCTCACTACAGTGCCCCCCCCCCCTGCGGTTCGTATGTGTTCCAGTCCCGCAACACGGAGCCCTGTTAGTTGCTGCTCAGTGTCACCAGGGCTCCATCTGGAGAAGGTGTGCCAGCTGTACCTCCTCCTTCTGGATCCCTGTCCACCACCTCCTTATAGCCTGTATTCTTCTCCCTTCTCCTCCATCTCTGCTTTTGTTCTCCTTACCTGCAATTCCTTCTGTTCTGATGTCATCCTTGTTCCATTTTCAACTCAAGCCTTCTGTTTCCTTCCCTTTAGTTGTTCTCATTACCTCTCGTCTTCAAACTCATAGTCCTTTTCTTTTCTTCTCCCTCCACCACCTCCACCACCGCCTGTTTTATCACTCCTCCTCCACAAACTCCTTTTGGTTCCATACCTCAAAATACTCCTCCTCTTCCACCATTGTCTTGTTCTCTTGTACACCACTATGCATCCTTAATAGTTCTACTTTACTGCACTCCACCAAGAACTGCTCTTCAGTTTTTCTACTTACCTCTCATTTTCAAACGCATCCTCCACTTCTCTATAATTTCCACCACCATCTCATGCACCTCCGGTTTTCTTTGTCTAGCTCCTCCTTCCATCTTGTGTTTCAGTACCTCCTCATCCTTTTTTTACATGCTGGATGTTTTTTACTGTCGCGCCTCCTCTGTTGTCTTTTTTCCTCCTATTTACCTCTCCACAATGTCACCATTTTCAAGTCTCTGTCCTTCCATCACCGCGTCCATCTTTTTTTTGAAGTTTGCTACTTCAACTGTAATCCTCCACCTTCTCCCAATTCAAACACTTTTCTGTTTCCTCAAACTCCATATCCTCTTCAACATCTGCATTGTCTTTTTCAACACCAGCTCTCCCTCTCCCCACAGTCCCTGTCCCTCCCCCTCACAAATTCCATTCACAAATTCAAATTCCCATTCACCCATCCTCCTCTTATGTTTTCATCTTTTTTATTTCTCCTCTTATCGTCCTACACTTCTCCATCCACCACCTCCTCCTCCACCAGTTTTCTCACTCCTCCTCCTCCAACTCCTCCTTTTGGCATCATACCTTCAAGTCCAGCTCCTGTTCTCTTGTTGCCTCCTTCTTCTTCACTACTCTGCCTCCACTGTATGCTGCTCTTCATTCTTCTACTTACCTCTCGTCCATGAACTCATCCTCCTCTTCTTTTCTTCTCCCTCCACCACCTCCTCCACCGCCTGTTTTCTCACTCCTCCTCCTCAAGCTCCTTTCGGTTCAATTCCTCAAAATACTCCTCCCGTTCCAACATTTTCTTACTGACTTTTAAACCACTACGGCTCCATAGCAGTTCTCTTTTACTCCACTCCACCAAGAACTGCTCTTCAGTTCTTCTACTTACCTCTCATTTTCCAACGCATCCTCCAATTCTCTCTTCTTTTCTCCACTACCCTATACACTCTCGGTTTTCTTCCTCAGGGTCCTCAAATTCCACACTTGGTCTCCGTACCTCCGTCCTTTCCTTACTTGCGAACTCCTTTCAGGGACTCGCCTCTTCCTTGTCCTCTTTTTTGCTTCTACTTACGTCTCCACAATATCATCATCTCTTGTCTTCTTCGTCCATCAACGCGTTCATCGCCAGTTTGCTTCAAGTGTGGTCCTCCATTTACTTCGATTCAAACACTTTTGTGTTTCCTCGATTTCTGTCTCCTCTTCTCTATCTACATCGCATTTTTCAACATCAGATCTCCCTCTCCCTTCACTTACCTGTCCCTCCCCCTCACAAATTCCATTCACAAATTCAAATTCCCATTTATCCACCACCTCTTCTTATGATGTCTTCGTCTTATTTAATCTCTTGTTATCCTACTCTTCTTCCCGTAACCACCTCCCCCTCTGCCTGTTATTTCCCTCCTGCTCCTCCTACAACTCCTCCTTAAGCCATCATACCTCCAATTCTAGAAACTGTTTTCTTGTTGCCTCCTTCGTTTTCATCATTCTGCCTCCAATGTCTACTGCTCTTCATTCTTCTACTTACCTCTCGTCCATAAACTCATACTCCTCTTCTTTTATTCTCGCTCCACCACCTCCTCCACCGCCCGTTTTTTCACTCCTCCTCCTCAAACTCCTTTCGTTTCCATACCTCAAAATACTCCTCCTCTTCCAACATTGTCTTGCTGTCTTTTATACCACTAATCCTCCATAGTAGTTCTCCTTTACTCCACTCCACCAAAAACTGCTCTTCAGTTCTTCTACTTACCTCTCATTTTCAAATGTATCCTACTCTTCTCTCTTCTTTCCACCACCATCTCATCCACCTCTAGTTTTCTTTCCCTTGGGCCTCATTCTTCCATCTTGTGTTTCAGTACCTCCTCATCCTTTTCTTACACGATGGTTCGTCTTCACTGTCGCCCTTCCTATGTTTTGTCTATTTTCCTCCCACTTACCTCTACAAAAATCATCATATTCTTGTCATTTACCACCATCACCGGGACCATGACCAGTTTGCCTCGTCAAATTTGCACCTGGATCTTCTCCAATTCAAACACTTTTCTGTTTCCTCCAATTCCGTTTCTTCAATTCCACATTGTCTTTTTCAACAACAGGTCTCCCCGTCCCTACAATTCCCTGTCCCACCCCTCACAAAATCATTCACAAATACAAATTCCTATTCACCCATCCACCTCTTCTGATGTCCCCATCATCTTCTTCTGATCCATCTGTTCTCGTTCTTCTACTCTTCTCCTTCCCGCCACCACCTCCTCCTCCACCTGTTTTCTCTCTCATCCTTCTCAAACTCCTCCTTTCGATTCCATACTTCATAATCCTGCTCTTCTTCTAATGTTGTTCTTGTAACTTAACTACACTTTCATTGTCTCCTGCTCTTCATTTCTTCTACTTACCTCTCGCTCTCAAATGCACCCTCCACTTCTCTCCTTTCCTTAACCACCTCATTCACCTCTGCTATTTCCTCCTCCATCTTCTATGTCTCCATACCTCCACATCCTACTGTTATTTGACAGGTTTATTTTCAGTGCCTCACCTCTGTGTCATCTTCTTTTATTCTACTTACCACTCTAGAAATCATCCTCTTCATGTCTTCTTCACTCCATCACCCAGTCCTTCTGCTGTTTGCTCCTGCTACTCTGCTCCTCCAACTTCTGATTCACTTTTGTATTTCCTCCATTTCCATCTACTCTTCTATTTCTGCATCATCTTTTTCTCCTCCAGGGTCTCCCTCTCCCCACACTTCCCTGACCCTCCCCTCACAAATTACATTCACAAATTCAAATTCCCATTCCCCCATCAACCTCTTCTCGATATCCCCTTCATCCTCTACTGATGTTTTCCACCACTTGTCGTACTGCCTTCTTTTCTTCGGCCCATCCCTCTCTCCTCCAACGCCTGTTTTCTTCTTCCACTATCTCCGCCTTTTTTCTCCGTAACTCCAAGTCCTCTTGTTCTGACATCATCCATGTTCCATTTCCCTCCGTGTGTCCTTCATTCAGTTTGAATCATTTCCTCTAGTTTTTGAAATCCTCCTCCTCTCTTCTTCCCACCACCACCTCCTCCTCCTCCTGTTTTCTCTTTCTGACTCCTTCAACTCATCCCTTTGGCATCATAACTCCAATTCCACACACTGTTCTCTTCTTGTCTTTGTTTTCACCACTCTTCCTCCACGGTCTGCCTCTCTTCATCCTTTGACTTATCTTTCTTCATGCATTCATCCTCCCCTTTTTATTTGTCCCTCCACCATATCCTTACAGCCTGTATTCTTCTTACCTGTACTCCTCCATCTCCGCCTTCATTGTCCTTACCTGCAATTTCTCCTGTCCTCATGTCTTCCTGCTCCATTTTCAACTACAGTCTCCATGGTTTACTTCCCTTCAGTTCTTCTCACTAGCTCTCATCCATGAACTCATCTTCCTCTTCTTTTCTTCTCCCTCCACCACCTCCTCCACCGCCTGTTTTATCACTCCTCCTCCTCAAATTCCTTTCGGTTCCATACCTCAAAATACTCCTCTTCCAACATTGTCTTGTTGTCTTTTACACCACTATGCCTCCATATTAGTTCTCTTTTACTCCACTCCACCAAGTGCTCTACAGTTCTTCTACTTACCTCTCATTTTCAAATATCTCCTACTCTTCTATCTTCTTTCCACCACCATCTCATCCATCTCGAGTTTTCTTACTATGGGTCCTCCTTCTTCCATCTTGTTTCAGTACTTCCTCATCCTTTTCTTGCATGACAGTTCTTTTTCACTGTCACACCTCTTAGGTTTTGTCTTTCTTCCTCCGACTTACCACTCTAAAAAAACACCATCTTCTTGTCATTTCCCAACATCTTACATCCATCACCAGTTTGCTACTTCAATTGTGCTCCTCGACCTTCTCCAATTCAAAAACTTTTTTGTTTCCTCTAATTCTATCTCTTCAATTGTGCATCATCTTTTTCAACAACAGGACTCCCCATACCTACAAATCCCTGTCCCACCACTCACAAAATCATTCACAAATACAAATTCCCATTCCCCAAACCTCTTCTCGATATCCCCTTCATCTTCTTCTGATGTTTTTCTCCACTTGTGGTACTGCCTTCTTTTCTTCGGCCCATCCCTCTCTCCTCAAACACCTGTTTTCTTCTTCCTTCTTCTTCCACTATCTCCGCCTTTTTTCTCCGTAACTCCAATTCCTCTTGTCCTGACATCATCCATGTTCCATTTTCAACTCACACTCCACAGTGTCCTTCATTCAGTTTGTATCATTTCCTCTAGTTTTCAAAATCCTCCTCCTCTCTTTTCTTCTTCCCGCCACCACCTCCTCCTCCTCCTTTCTCTTTCCGACTCCTTCAACTCATCCCTTTGGCATCATAACTCCAATTCCGCTCTGTTCTCTTCTTGCCTCCTTTGTTTTCACCACTCTTCCTCCACTGTCTGCCTGTTTTCATCCTTAGACTTACCTTGCTTCATTCACTCATCCTCTCCTTTTCTTTGTCCAACAACTCCTTATAGCCTGTATTTGTCTTCCCTCCTCTTCCACAACTCAGCCTTTGTTCTCCTATCCTGCAACTCCTCCTGTTCTGATGTCGTTCTGTTCCATTTTCAACTCCAGCCTCCAGTTTCCTTCCATTCAGTTCTTCTCATTATCTGTCGTCTTCAAACTCATCGCCCTCTTTTCTTCTTGCCACAACCTCTTCCTCTGCCTGTTTTATCCCTCCTCATCCTCCAACCTCTCCATTTGGCAACGTACCTCCAATTCCAGCTCCTGTTCTCTTGTTGCCTCCTTTGACTTCACCACTTTGCCTCCATTGTCTGCTTCTCTTCATTCTTGTACTTACCTATCGTCCATGAACTCATCCTCCTCTTCTTTTCTTCTTCCTCCACCACCTCCTCCACTGCCTGTTTTCTCACTCCTCCTCCTTAAACTCCTTTTGGTTCCATTCCTCAAAATACTCCTACTCCTCCAACATTGTCTTGTTGACTTTTAAACTACTATGCCTCCATAGTAGTTCTGTTTTACTCCACTCCACCAAAACCTGCTCTTCATTTTTTTATACTGCTCTCTCATTTTCAAACGCATCCTCCACTTCTCTCTTCTTTCCACCACCCTGTCCACCACTGGTTTTCTTCCTCTTGGTCCTCACGTCTGCCTTCGGTCGCCATACCTCCCTGTCGTTTCCTTACATGAAGGATCCTTTCACTGCCTCGCCTCCTCTGTGTCCTCTTTTTTGCTTCTACTTACCTCTTCAGAAAATCATCATCTATTTGTCGTCTTACATCCATTAACCAAGTCCATCGCCAGTTTTCTTCATCAAGTGTGATCCTCCACCTACTCGGTTAAAACACTTTTGTGTTTCTTCCATTTCAGTCTCCTCAACTTCTCAATCGTCTTTTTCAATACCAGGTCTCCCTCTCCCTCCCCCTCACCCTCCCAAATTCCATTCACAAATTCAAATTCCCATTCAACCATCCACCTATTCTTCTGATGTCTTTGTCTTCTTTATTTCTACTCCCAGCATCATAGTCTTCTTCCTGCCACCACCTCCTCCTCTCCCTGTTTTCTCCCTCCTCCTACTAATACTCCTCCGTTTGGCATCATACCTCCAATTCAAGCTATAGTTCTCTTTTGCTTCCTTTGTTTTCACCACTCTGCCTCCACTGTCTGCTGCTCTTCATTCTTCTACTAGCTCTTGTCCATGAACTCACTCTATTCTTTTCTTCTCCATCCACAACTTCCTCCACCACCTGTCTTGTTTCTCGTCTTATTCTTCTTCCTGCCACCAACTCGTCCTCTGCCTGTTTTCTCTCTTGAACTCCTCAAAGTCCTTTCTTTCTAACGTTGTCTTGTTCTTGTTTACACCACTCTGCCTCCATTGTCTCCTGCTCTTGAGTTCTCCTTACCTCTCTTTCTCAAAGTGATCCTGCAATTCTCTCTTCTTTCCTCCACAACCTTCTCTACTACCGGTTTTCTTTCTCAAGGTCCTCCCCCAACGTCTTCTTGGGACTGCGTACCTCCTGGTCCTCCTTTTACTTATGTGTTCTTTGTCACTACTTCTCCGCCTGTGTCATTTGCCTTCTACTTACCTCTCCGTGAAATCATCCTCTTCATGTCTTCTTCCCTCCATCACCCAGTCCTTCACCAGTTTGCTTCTGCTACTGTGCTCCTCCACCTGCCCTGATTAAAACACTTTTCTGTTTCCTCCATTATCATCTGCTCTTCTCCTTCTACGTTGTCTTTTTCTTTTCACCACTCTCTCCACTGTCTGTTGCTCTTCATACTTCTAATTTCCTCTTGTCCATGCACTCATACGCCCCTTTTCTTTGTCCCTGCACCACCTCCTTACTGTCTGTATTCTTCCTTCCTCCTCTTTTTCCATCTCCGCCTTCATTCTCCTTACCTGCAATTTCTCCTGTTCTGATGTCGTCCTTATTCCATTTTCGACTCCAGCCTCCAGTTTCCTTCCCTTCAGTTCTTCTCATTACCTCTCATCTTGAAACTCATCGCCCTCTTCTTTTCTTCCTCCCACCACCACCTCCTCCTCCGCCTGTTTTCTCCCTCCTCCTCCTCCTCCAACTCCTCCATTTGGCATTGTACCTCCAATTTCAGCTTCTGTTCTCTTGTTGCTTCCTCCGTTTTCACCACTCTGCCTCCATGACTGATGCTCTTCAGTCTTCTACTTACCTCTTTTTATGAAATCATCCTCCCCTTTTTATTTGTCCCTCCACCATCTCCTCACAGCCTGTATTCTTCTTCCCTGTCCTCCTCCATCTCTGCCTTAGTTCTCCTTACCTGCAATTCCTCCTGTTCTGATGTCTTCCTGTTCCATTTTCAATTACACCCTCCAGGGTTTACTTCCCTTCAGTTCTTCTCATTACCTCTCCTCCATGAACTCATCCTCCTCTTCTTTTCTTCTCCCTCAACCACCTCCTCCACCGCCTGTTTTATCACTCCTCCTCCTCAAACTACTTTCGGTTCCAAACCTCAAAATACTCCTCCTCTTCCAACATTGTCTTGCTGTCTTTTACACCACTATGCCTCCATAGTAGTTCTATTTTACTCCACTCCACCAAGAAGTGCTCTTCAGTTCTTCTACTTACATCTCATTTTCAAATGTATCCTACTCTTCTCTCTTTTTCTACCACCATCTCATCCACCTCCGGTTTTCTTTCTCTGGGTCCTCCTTCTTCCATCTTGTGTTTCAGTACCTCCTCATCCTTTTCTTACATGACAGTTCCTTTTCAATGTCACCCCTCCTCTGTGTCGTCTTTTTCCTCCTACTTACCTGTCCAAAAAATTATCAGCTGATTCTGTTTTTCCCTCCATCACCACATCCATCGCCAGTTTGCTTCGTCAACTGTGCTCCTTGACATTCTCCAATTCAAACACTTTTGTGTTTCCTCCAATTCCATCTCTTCAACTGTTCATTGTGTTTTTCAACACCAGGTCTCCATGCCCCTACAATTCCCTGATCCACCCCCTCACAAAATCATTTACAAATACAATTTCCCATTCACCAATCCACCTCTTCTTCTGATGTCCGCATCATCTTCTGATCTCTGTTTTCATCGTTCTACTCTTCTTCCCACCACCACCTCCTCTTCCACCTGTTTTCTTCCTCGTCTTCTCAAACAATGTCTTTTGATTGTGTACCACATAATCCTGCTCTGCTAATGTTGTCTCCTTCTTGTTTACATCACTTCACTTCCATTGTCTCCTGATCTCCAGTCTTCTACATACCTCTTGTTCTCAAACGCATCCTCCACTTTTCTGCTTTCCTTCACCACCTCCTTCACCTCTGGTTTTCTTTCTCCGGTTTCTCCTCCATCTTCTGTGTCTCCGAATCTCCTCGTCCTACTCTTATTTGACGGATTTTCAGTGCCTCCCTTCAGTGTCATCTTCTTTTCTTCTACTTACCTCTCCATAAAATTACTCTTTTCATGTCTTCTTCCCTCCATCTCCCGGTCCTTCACCTGTTTGCTTCTGCTACTGTGCTCATTCACCTTCTCTGATTCAAACACTTTTGTGTTTCCTCCATTTCCATCTCCTCTTCATATTCCTGATTATCTTTTTCTCCTCCAGTGTTTCCCTCTCCCCACACTTCCCTGTCCCTCCACCTCACAAATTCCATTTACAAATTCAAACTCCCAATCACCATCCATGTCTCCTTCTGATGTCCCCCTCATCTTAATCTGATATATTTGCCCTTTCGTCGTCCTATTCTTCTTTTCTTCACACCACCATCTCCTCCTCTGCTTGATTTTTCACTCTTTATCCAACTCCTACTTTCAGATATGTATCTCTAATCCTCCTCCTCTTCGGAAGTCATCTAGTTCTCTTTAACAACACTCCACCTCATTAGAAAACACGGTTTTTCTAATTACCGCTCATTCTCAACGGCCTCAATCACTTTTCCCTTCATTCCTCCACCACTTCCTCCACTACTGCTTTTCTTCCTCTTGGTCCTTGTTCTTCATGTTCTTCTGGGTCCACTTTGCCTCGACCTCCGCTTACTTGCCGGGTTCTTTATTACTGCCTCGTCTCCTTTGCGTCGTTTTTTCCCCCCTTCTACTAACCGCTCCGCGAAATCATCCATTTCTTGTCTTCTCTCCTTCACCCCGTCTTTCACCTGTTTGCTTCGTCTACTGTGGTCCCCTAACTTCTCTGACTCAAACACTTCGTGTTTCCTCAATTCTGTTTCCTCTTCTTCTTCCACATCATCTTTTTCCCCTCCAGGGTCTCCCTCTTCTCACACTTCCCGGTCCCTCCCTGTCACAATTTCCATTCACAGATTCAAATTCCCATTCCCCCATCCACCTCTTCTTCTGATGTACCCTTTATCTATTGACGTATTTCTCTCTCGTCATCTTACTCTTCTTTTCTCATTCCCGACACCACCTCCTCCTCCTCCACAGGTTTTGTTTTTTATCACTCCTCCTCCATCTCTGCCTTTTATCTCCCTTTTTTCTCCATACCTTATTTCCTCTGGTTCTGACATATTCCTTTTGGCAGTTTCGACTGCAGCTAACGAATGGACACTTTCTCTGATCCTTCCAGTCATGGGTCATGTCACCGAGATGAATCAGGTCACTCTCCCTACATGTTTGGGTGCAAAGGGGCCTCTTATGCATGGTTCACCCCTTTTTGGCTGTTGTTCACACATGTCACAATGGCCTAAGGACCACATTTATGTGTGCGTGTGTGCAGCTGTGTCTCAAGTGCGTTTTCTATGCGATTGTGTGTGTGTGATTTTGATTTTGTCTTTGATTGTGTGGGTTGTGTGTGCATCTGTGTCTGAGAGTTTGTGTGTGATAGAACGTGTGGTCTTGTGTTTGAATGAGGTTTTGTATGAATGAGGGATCGTACATCTGAGTGTGTGATTTTGTGTGTGCCTAAGTGCGAGGGATTGATAGTGTGTACCTGTGTTTGTGTGATTGTGTGTGATACTGTGGACTGTATGTGTGAGTGTATGAGTATCTGGTTGTGTCATTGTGTTTCAGTGTTGTGTGTGAGGAATTGTGTGCCTGAGTATATGATTGTGAATGTGTTGAGTGTAAATACACATCACACTGTATATGTGTGACTGTGTGTACATATGTATGATTTAGTGTGAAGGTGTGTGTATGTCTGTGTGATTTTGAATGTGTCTGAGTGTGTGAGCTGGGAGTGTACATATGTGTGTATGTCAGTGAGACTGTATAGGTAGAGTGCTGGCATGTGAATGAGTCTCAGTGTGAGTGTGAATGTGCATATGTTAGTGTGATTGAGTGTGGGGGACCATGTGTGTCTGAGGTGTGCTGACTGAATATGCACGAGTATGTGTGACAGTTTCGGAGTGAACGTATGTGTACATCCTTTCAATGTGTTGTGTGAGAGCATGGAAAAAAGCATGTGTCAGTTGGAGTGCATGCTGTTTCCTGTACATCATCGTGGTGAGTGTGCAGATGTGCAAATATTTTGAGTGTGTGTTTGAGAATATGCGTGTTTCTGTGTGCATGTGTGTGGTTGTGTTTGACGGTGCAATTGGTCTTAGTGTGCCTGTGTATGTGACTGGGCCTGGGGGCCCGTGCCTGTGTACGAGAGGGTCGAGTATATGAAATGATCTTTATTTCTCATGAGGGTTGATCCTTCTAAGTGAAATCTGCTGCCTTCTACAGCAGAAAACTTTAGGGCAAGTCTGGGGGCTGGTGTGTGTGTGTTTGTGTTTGTGAGCCAGTGTGTATGAGTGCATAAGTGTGTGCCTACATGTATGTGTTACTGTAGGACTGTGTGTGCATGACTGTTATGACTGCTTGAGTGTGTATCTGTGGTGTGTGTGAGAC
This sequence comes from Sorex araneus, assembly GCF_027595985.1. NCBI lineage: Eukaryota > Metazoa > Chordata > Mammalia > Eulipotyphla > Soricidae > Sorex > Sorex araneus. The sequence goes on from NC_073313.1 coordinate 5,349,326, forward strand.
AACAGAGGAGATGGGGGGGAGAGAGAGAGAGAGAAAGAGAGAGAGAGAGAGTGGTGGGGGGAGATTCAGCTGGGGTTAGGCCTGGGAGGAAGCACCAGTTTCGTAGTGGCAGGAAGCCAGGCTTCTGGTTGGGTCTCCCATGGGCACAGCACCCCTCGGCACCCCTCCGTGGCTCTCTCAAGCTGATGGTGCACTGTGGCACACAGTGCCTGGCTGGCAGGAAGAACGTTAAGTAGGGTGCATCCTGTCAGGGTGCTGAGGGAGACGCCTGAATGTGTCCCCCTACCCTGCAGAAGTCCACCTTCCTCCATGGAACCAAGGACACCCAAGGTCACCCTGCCATTGGTTTAAGTAAGCTAGTGGTTACTGCAAGGAGGGACGAGGAAGGTTCCACAGAGCTTCGACGGGACTCCGGTTCTTGGCCCATCGAGGGGTGGGGGTGGTGGCTATTCAGCCGCACCTCCTGGGGGGACCCTTGATAGCATCCTCTGAAACCAAGGGGCAAGGTCCACCCCACCCAGCCGCCAGCCAAACACTGCACACCGGGTTCATTGCTCTGGGTACTGGACCCCATTTCTCAAAGCAAGTCTGATCACGTTGGGCTGTCGGGGGTGCAGCAGGAGTCCCCCCTGAGCCCCCCTACCCCAGACCAGACCTGACGGTTGTTTCCTGCTCTAGAAATGAGCAGATTCCACCCAGACAGATCAACCCCAACAACAAATAAAGATGATTTCATATGGTCTGCTCTTCAGGGCAGCTCTGAGGCCAGACTCTCACCTCTGGCTGGGGGCAGCTGGGGGCGCGGGAGCCTTCACCCCCACATCTGCGTCTCAGCTGAGGCCTGCCCCACGCTAGGCTCTGAGCAGCACCCGGCTCCCCAGAACTCCGTCACGAGGGTTGGGAGATAGAAACCCCGGCCCAGCTGGGCCCAGAGGCGTCTCTGGCTGGAGCGAGTGTCCACCCAGCCCCGAGTTCCATCGGGGGCTTTGAAAACCGACTCCGCAGCCCACAGCCGCTCTCGCCAGAGGTCTGCTCTGCAGGCAGCCCACTGTTCGCCAATTAGATGTTTGAAATAGCCCCAAGCCATAGAACAACTTGACGAAGTGGTAATGGAAGAAGCAGACGCAGCTGGAGAAACGGCACAGCTGGGCGGTGCGAGCCGGAAACCCTGAAGGTCGGGGGAAACTTCGAGAACAAAACAGAGACGGGGACTATCACCCACTGCCGAGCTCCAGGACGGATGACCTACTTGGGGGTCTCTGCACCCAAGGGTGCCCTACGGCCCCCGCCCACCCAGCAACGCAGAGAAGGAAGCAGCAAATTCTCATTTCAGAGACATAGCACGGGATCGGGGACAGGCAAAATAAGTGAGGCTTGTCAGATGGCAACAAAAGGGTCGCTACTACCTAAAGAGAACACCGAGGGACATTTAAAAAGTGCAAAGACCAGACAGGAGGGAATCGTCGCAAATGTACTCAGGACCAAGCGCCGACCCCCAAGAACAGATCTAGTAAGAGAGCTGCATGAAGGCTGCAGATGGAACAGAGAGAGGGCCGCCAGCCTTGGACACGACAGACCTAATTTGGGTCCTTGGCACTGTGTAAGCTGCCCTGAACCCCGCCAAGAGTGATTCCTGAGCACAGAGCCAGGAAGAAGCCCTGAGCACCGCAGGTTTGACCGGCCAAGGAAAAAAAAATCTGTAACCAAAAAAAAGGAAAACAAAATTTAAAAAATTGTATTAAAATTTTTAAATAAGTTTAAATATTTTATAAAATATTTTAAAACAAATAGTTTATGATATAAAACATTTACATTAACATCATACACAATATTTTTAATAAATATTTTATAAAATATTTATTGAGGGATAAATAATAATAAAAAGCAGCTCACCTTCATAGACAGGGTGTGGGAGCCGCACGGCAGGTGTGTCGTGACTCAGCCAACCAGAGGCAGAGCTATGACAGATGGCCCACCTCTGGGCCCGCAGCTACCCCCAGGATCAGCACCACTTCCTGCCTCCTCTTCCTCTGGCTCTATCCCACATCTTCCATCTCCCTCCCTCCCATTCTCCCACCCCTTCCTCGGGAGCGGCTGTACCTCTCTGTGGCACTCAAGGTTGGGCCAGAGAGTCACTTTACATCTGGCGAGATTGGGTTTCCCGTGTGCTTTCCCCATCAGCAGAAAAACCAGACCCTAGGCGGGATGTGATTTCACAGGGAAGCCGACTTCCTGTGGTCTGGGGCAGGCCGGTCCTGCAGGAGCCCCTGACGCTGGCCGAAAGATGTGCGGAATGGAGAGGAGGCGGGGGTGTCTCTGCATGAAAGGGTCCCAAGTTGGACACCAGCCAGAGGTCCCGGAAGGTCTTGCTGCTCCCCCTGCACCAAGCACGCCGGCCCGGCTGCTCGGAGACTGTCCACGGCCATGGGGAACCGTGCTCAGCAATGATCAGGCACGGCCATTCCCTTAAAAATTAAAAAGGCATGAATAATCAAAGCGGACCACAGAGCACTGACTTCTCAGCACTGAAGAACATCTGTCCGTAAACGGAATCAGTGAGAGAGGGAGAAGCTGGCCTTCCCGGCAATGGGGCCCTGCACTTACTCACACGCGGCCCTTTGGTGGCTCCGGGGTCCGCGCCGGCTCCAAGACACCGAGGCCACTGGCACTGATGTCCCTTGGCAGATGGTCCGGGGCAGGGGTGAGCCAAGGTGTGTCTCTGACAGGAAGGGGCGCAGCCACAAACCCCAACTAGCTACGAGTAGGGAAGCAGGGACCAGAGCCATGGCCCTGGCCTGCGGCCACCCCCACCCCCGCACCCTGGCACTCAGGCTGCACAGCAGCACCCAAAGCCCACAGCACACACACCCCGCCCCCCGTGGGCACACTCGAGTCACCCTGTGCGTCGACTACCACTTCTCAGCTGCGCCCCCGCCACCCTCTGCCCAAATGGTGGTCCTGGGTTTACAGCCCACAGAAAGCAGGTGGGCAGCAGCCTCCCTGGAGAATGGGCCTTGCTCTGGCCTCCATGTCCACCATGTCTGTGTGCACACTGGTTCCGGGGGCCCACAGGGCGACTACACTTCCTTCAGTGGAGTGTGTATGTATGAATGTTGCTCCCGCAAGGCCGGCAGGGGGGCAGGGGGGCTAGCACAAACAGACAGTGTCCCCTGTGGAGAGCGGACAGGTTTGGAGAAACGTCAGCTTGGTGAGAGGGTCATGCAGTATGTCCGTGCTCATGTAGCAGGTTCACAGTGGTAGAATTAATTCACACACACACACACACACATACACACACAGCAGTTGACAGCTGCAGGATGCAGAGCAGGCGGGGTCACACACACACCTGTTGGGTTGCTGGAGCCCTTGGGCTGCCGACGAGACCCTCAGCCACACTAGCCATATCTCATTCTGATTCCTCAGGATACACACAGATACACATATGTGTGCATACGTATCTATGTGTGTGCATATGTCTGTGTGAATGCATATTGTGTGTGCATGTCTCTGTGTAGCTTTGTTGTGCATGTCTGTGTGTAGCTCTGTTGTGCATGTCTGTGTGTCTCTGTGGGTATGTATGTCTGTGTGACTCTATGAGTGCGTATGTCTGTGTCTGTGTGCATATATATATATATCATATATATATATATATATATATATGCGTGCGTCTCTGTGTATGTGTGTGAGAAGAGGGTGAGCTAGTCTATACAATATCTAGAGTCCCCAGAGCAGGGGAGAGGTTGGTGTGGTCAGTGTGCTCCAGTAAGAGCTACAAATGGACGGAGGGCGCGGACACTGTCCCCCAGCTTACCAGCAACACAGACATGGTGCCAGGCCTGGGTCCCTCCACACATGTGTGTTCCAAGGCTGCAGTGGGCTCCTCTGGACGATGAAGGCACGACCTTCATCACTGCTGCACAGCAAATACCGGATCCTGCATGCAAAGGGCAAGGCCTGAGGGGCTGCACCCCTTTTACCCTATATGGGCCACAGTGAATCTGTGTATATGTCTGTACTTTGTCTTTGTGTGTGCATGTGGGTATGTGTTTGTGTATGTCTCTGTGTGTGTACAAGTGCGTGTATGTGTGTGTCTCTCTGTGTATCTGTGTCTGTGTGTACATGTGTGTGTCTGTGCATGTTTGTGTGTGTTCATGCAGTGCCTTTGTATGTCTGTGTATATATGTGTGTGTCTATGTGATCATGTCTATGTCTATATCTACATATCTGTGTGTCTCTGTATATGTATGTGATTCGGTGCAAGTGTTGTCTGTGAATGTCTGTTATTTTGTATGTGTCTATCTATATGTCTGTGCATATGTGTGTATTGTCTATGTGGGCAGTTTCTATCTCTGTATGCGTATGTATCTATGTATGAATGTCTGTGTGTATGTCTGTGTGTATGTGCATGTGTCTATGTGTCCAGGTAAATATATGTGTCTTTCTGTTCATTTGCATATGTCTATATGTCTTCATGTGTATGTCTGTGTAAATGTCGGGGTGTGTATGCGTGTCTATGTTTAGCTGTGTGTCTGTATATCAGTGTATATGTGTCTGTATATTTGTGTGTCAGAGTCTGTGTGTATATATGTCTGATATTTACACATGTGTGTATGCATGTAGGTGTGCTATGTATGTCTGTTTCTCTGTAAATGTGTGTCGGTGTATATGACTGCATGTCTGTAATATATCTATGTCTTGTGTTTACATTGTGTGTCTATATATATCTGTGTACCTTTGTATGTGTGCATATGTCTGAGTCTGTGTATTTGTTGTATATGTGTGTCTATATTTGTAAATGTATGTTTCTATGTTTACATTTGTGTGTCCATATGGGTGTTTGAGCATTTGTTTTCTGTGTCTGTGAATATGTGTGTATCTGTGGATAAGTCTCTGTGTGTGCATTTGCGTGTCTGTGTATAAGTATGTGTGCATATCTGTGCCTGTATATGTCTGTGTGTGTTCACGTTTGTGTTTCTATGCATTTTTCTGTGTGTCTCTATGTATTCCTATCTCTGTTTGTACATGTGTTAGGCTATGTACATCTCAGTATATCTACATGTGTCTGTGAGTGCATATCTCTATACATCATTGCATTTGTGTGTGTGCAAGTGGGTATGTGCATGTGTATGTCTGCCTCTTTGTGCACATGTGTTTGTGTACATCTGTGTCTATAAGTCTATATCTATATATGTGTGCTCGCAAATGTGTGTCTGTGTGAGCATGTATATATCTGTATCAATGTCTTTGTTATCTGTGTGTCTGTATGTGTCAGTGTCTCATTCTCTATGTGTATGTCTTTCTATATGTACATGCTGTGTCTGTCTATATCTGTGTGGGTCTTTGTCTGTATGGGTGTGTGTATTTCTCCGAATATGTCTCTGTGAGACAGTGTTTGTCCATGTGTATGTCTATGTGTACTTGTGTGAGTGTTCATGTGTCTGTGTTTACTTGTATGTGTTTCTGTATGTCTGTGTGTACACATGGATGTACGTCTGTGTGTCTGTGTGTCTATGTCCTTGTATCTCTGGGTGTGCGTTTGTATGACTGACTACACGTATTTGTCTATATATCTGTGTCTCTGTGTGTCTACGTATATGTCTCTGTGTGTCTAGGTGTGTGTGCGTCAGTGTGTGGACATGCATCTGTGTATATGTCTGTTTATCTGTTTCTCTGTATGTATATAGCTGTGTGTGCATGTGTGTCTATGTACACATTTGTGAGAGTATGTCTGTTTTGTGTGTGTCTGTGTACATATCTTTGTGTACACACAAAAGTATGTTTGTGTATGTGTGCATGGGCATCTTTGTGTACATGTGTGTCTCTGTATGTCTGTGTATCGATCAGTTATGTCTATATCTCTGTTAGCATATGTGTATCTCTGTATATGTCTGTGTGTATCTGTGCATATATGTGCGGTTCTGTGTACACATGTTAATTCATCTGTTTTTGCTAATCTGTGTGTGCATGAGGGTGTGTACCTATTTGTATATGTATCTGTGTATGCAGGTGAGCAGGTATAAGTCTGTGTACATCGGTGTTGTGTGTGTGCTGGTGTCTATGAGTATATGTCTGTACCTATGTGTGCGTATGTTTGGTGTATATATATATATGGGTGTTACTGCATACATTGGGGGGTGCCTGTTTATGACAGTTGTATGTCTGTTTCTTTGTGTGTCTATGTCTGTGTTTCTATATGTGTCTATATGTGTATATTTGATTGTGTCTATTTCTATGTATATACCTGTGTATCTTATGCTGCCATAAGTGTCTGTGTCTATGTGTGTATTTGCATGTGGGTGTATGCAGATGTCTGTATATCCATCTGTAAGTGTCTGCATTACTTTTGTCTGTGTGTCATGTGTTTGGGAGCATGTGTGTATATGTCTCTGTATTCCTATGTATATATCTGTGTGTGCATGTGTGCATGTATATCCATATGTGCATCTGTGTGAGTTTGTACATGTCTGTGTGTTCATTTATCTGTGCGCACATGTCTGAATATTTGTGTCTCTGTATATGACTGTCAATCTGCGTGTCTTTATTCATGTCTGTGTGGATATGTGTGTCTGTGTATGTGTCTGTGTGTATCTGCACTTGCATTGGGTGTGTCTGTGTATATGTACGTGTATGTCTTGTGTGTCTATGTCTGTCTGTATGTGTCTACATGTCTGTGTGTCAGCATGTATGCATCTGCATGCCTGTGTATATATGTGTGTGGGTATGTGTCTATATGGAAGTGTGTATACATGTGTATCTGTACATGTCTTTAGGTGAGTTTGGGTGTCTGTGTATGGCTGTGTATACGTCTGTCTCCCAGTGTCTGTGCATGTGTCTATGGGTATATATATATATACATATATATATCACTATGTATCTGTATATGTCTGTGTATATCTTTGTATGTCTGTGCGGCTATGTCATTGTCTATGCAAATGTGTGTCTGTGTATTTGTATATATTATTGTCTGTGTGTCTAATTGTGTCTGCGGCTCTGTGTGTGAAAATAGGTTTATATTTGTTCGTGTTTCTGTGTCTGTTTATATGTGTGAGCTGTGTCTGTGCTCATGTGTGCAGATATATGTGTATGGGTGTCCGTGCATGTATGTGTGTCTGTCTATATGTCTGTGTGTTTCTCTGTATATATGTCTGTAAGTGACTGTGTGCGCGTGTGTATATGTGTATATGTCTGTGAGTCAGTGTCTGTGCATATGCCTGTGTGTTTACCTGTGTATTTATCTGTGTGCCAGTGTATGACTGTGCATATGTCTATGTATGCAGGTGTATTTGTACATTTCTGTGTGTGTCTGATTCTGTATGTATAATCTGTTCTGTGTGCATGTGTGTGTTTGTATATATCTTTGGGCATGTATGTGTGTTTCTTTGAACGTGTTTCTGTTTCTGTATATGTCTGTGTAAGTGTGGGTATGTGTCAGTGTACATGTCTATGTGTGACTGTGTAAGCACGTGTGTTGATCTATATGTTTGATCTATGTGACTATAGGTCTGTGTGTGCACATATGTATATGACTGCCTGTGTATGTACACTAGTGGGCATCAATTTATGTGTCTGTGTATCTATGTGTATCTGTGTATTCTTCTGTGTATCTGAGTATGTTTGTGTCTATATCTTTGTGTGTACGTGCTTATATCTATCTGTGTAGGCATGCATCTACGTGTCTGTATATATCTCTGTGTGTGCTGTTGTTGTGTTTCCCTCTGTGAATAAATACCTGTATCTCTGTGTTTCTGAATCAATGTTTATTGTGTGTCTAAGTCTGTGTGCATGTCTAATGTCTATGTGTACATGTGACTTGTGTGTCTCTGTATATGTCTTGTATTTTTGTGTGAACTAGGTGTATGTCTTGGCACATGTCTGCGTGTCTTTGAGTATGCATGTGTGTGGTGTTTGTGTAATCGTCTGTGTATATCTGTGTGTGTCTTGTGTGCATGTGTCTGTGTATGTGTGTGACTATGTGTCTATATCTGTGTGTACATGTGAGTATGGGTCTGTGTATTTGTCTGTGTTTGGGTGCCTCAGTGTATGTCTGAGCATTTGTGTCTATATATGTTTGTGTGTCTTTGTACTTCTATTTGTGTTTAGGTATATGATCATGTGTCCATGTATATGCCTCTGTATATATTTGCGTATCTCTGTGTGTGCATATAGGTGTGTGTCTGTGTATCTGTGTTTGTATCCGTCTATATGTCTGTTTATGACTCTGTATCTATTAGTGTGTTCGGGTGTGTGCTTAAGTGTCTAAGGATATTTCCGTTTGTGCCTGTGTGTCTCTGTGTAGGTGTATCTTTGTGTCTCAATCTGTAAATATGTCTGTGTGTGCATGTGAATCTTTGTGCATAATTTTGTGTATCTGTGTTTATGTCTCTGTTGGTATGTATGTCTGTGTGTGTCTATGTACATACCTGTGGTTTATGTGTATCCGCCTGTGTGCATCTGTGTCTACGTATGTATTTTTATGTTTCTCTGTATCTGTGTGATAGATGTGTGGCCATGTCTGTATGTCTGTGTGTCTGCATACTTATGTGTGTGCACATTTGTGTAAGTCTCTGTATATGTGTGTTGTGTCTGTGTGTGTGCATGTGGGAATGTAGCTGTATGTATGTGTCTGTGTGAATCTGTGAGTCTGTGTATGCATATACTTGTGTCCATATATATATATATATCTGTGTGTACCTCTGTGTGCATTTATTTCTGTCCATAAATGTCTGTGTGGCTTGTGTTTATGTCTGTGTCTATAGGTTTGTGTGTCTGTTTATATGCCTCCATGTGCATGTGTGTTCATTGTTTCTGTAATCTGTCTGTTTTTCGTTATATGTCAGCATGTGTTATGTTTATGTATGTCTGTGTTTCTCTGTGACTATCGATATGTCTTTGTGTTGTGTGTCCATATCTCTGTGTGTGTATGTGTCTGTATATGTTTGTGTGTTTGTGTCTGTGTGTCTACATATATATCTGTGTCCGTGTATACATCTGCTGTGGGCATGTCTGTTTAAAAATCTGTATTGTAATTGTGCTTGTAAATGTGTGTCTGTGTACATGTCTGTGGACGTGTCTGTGTGAGTTTTTGTGTATATGTCTGTGTTTGTGTCTGTGTGCTTTTGTGTCTGTGTATATAGCTGTGTATATCTCTTCATGTATATATTTCTGCGTGTCTGTGTGTCTGTCATTGTGTTTGTTAGTCTATATATCTGTGAGTCTCTGTATCTTTATATGTCTGCATGTGTGCAAGTGTGTCTATATATACGTCTGTGTATATGGCTCATGTATTTGAGTCTATATGTGTTGTCTGTCATTTCTGTGCGTACAGGTGTATGAAAGTGTGTGACTTTGTCTTTGTGTGTGCACGCAAATGTGTCTGTGTTTGCGTGTATGAGTGCATGTGTGTTTGTGTGTGCATGTCAGTGTGAACCAATGTATATGTATATCTTTGTCTATGTAGTCTGTGCTGTATATACATGTTCATATCTGTGTATATGTGTGTGCATATCTCTACATGTGGGTTTCTGTGTATCTGTGTGCTTACGTGTGTGTATAACTGTGTCAATATATGTGTATCTGTTCATGTGGGTGTATGTCTGTATGTGTGTGCATTTTATGTGCATGTGTATGATTTGGGTATATGTCTGTGTCCTTGTATACGTGTGTCAGTATAATCACAGTCACCTGTGATTCTGTGCATGCCTTTGCATATGTGTGTGTACCATTGTTTTAAGTGTTTTGTGTGTCCATGTGTCTACTTATATGTGTGCACTTGTGTGTGAGTCTATATATGTGTATACATATGTGTCTTGTCTGTGTGCATGTGGGCATGTGTATATGCCTGAGTCTCTATATGTGTGTGTCTGTGAGTGAATATATTTGTTTGTGTATATGTATACCTGTGTTTTTGTATAATTCTGTACCTCTCTGTTTGCGTGGGTCTCTAGATGTCTATGTATATATCTGTGAGTGTGTATGCATATTCTGTTTGTTTCTGTAGATATGACTAACTGTGGCTCCGTGTGTTGCATCCATGTCTGTGTACGTATATATGTTCTGTGTGTCTGTGTATATGTCTGTGTGTGCATCTGTATATGTGTGTGCATCTGTATGCTGGTGTGTGTATATCAGTGTGTATGTCTATGTTTCATGTGCCTATGTTGCGTGTCAATGTCTGTGTGTCTCTCTGTACATTCTGTGTGTGTCTGTGTATAGGCTTGTGTGTCAGTGCATATATGTCTGTATCTGCGTGTGCAAATCAGTATGCATGTCTATGTTTGTGTGTATGAATATGTGTGCGCATGCCTATGTCTGTGCTGCATGTGGGTGTGGGTGTGTATATGGCTGTGTGTGCACATTTGTGTGAGTTTGTGTATGTATGTGTCTATGCTTATACTTGTGTCTATATATGTGTTCTTCACTGCCTCTGTATATATCTGTGTGTGCACGTGGGTCTGTGACTATGTCTATGTCTGTGAGTTCTGTGTGTATATGTATGTCTGTGTGTGCATGTTTTTCTGTGTATATGTATGTGTATCTCTGTATGCTTCAGGTGTGTGACTATGTGTATGTCTGGTTATCCCTCTATGTATGTCTTTATATATAAGTCTGTGGGTGCGTGTGTGTCTATGTATGTCTGGGTATCTTTCTATGTCTGAAACTAGTGTGTACATGCATGAATTGTATCTGTATATACTTGTATGCATCCACATTTATGTCTCTGTATATGTGTCCATGTTTATACAAATAAGTGTGCCTCTGTGTATGTCTTTTCTATCTCTGTGTTTCTGTGTATATGTCTGTGTGTACAGGTGTGTTTCTGTGTGTATGTCTGTCTCTGTACATGTCACTATTTCTCTGTGTATGTCTATATCTGTGTGTCTGCTGGTACATTCATGTTTTTGTGTATAAGTCAGTGTGGATCACTTTGTGTATATGTGAGTGTGTGTGTGGATATGTCTATGTTGTATGTGTCTATATGTCTTTGTGTGTACAGCTATATATCTGTGTTCATTTATCTTTGAGCATGTTGTGCCTGTGTGAATGTGTGTGCACGTAGGCACACATGCCCCTGTGGTTGTTAAATTTATATGTGTTTATATGTGTACATCTATGTGTGCCTGTGTGTATCTGTGTCTTTGTATCTGTCTGTGTGCATTTTTCTGTGTCTCTATGTTCGGTATGTTATCTGTCTGTTTCTCAGAGTGGGCATATGTCTGTGTATCTGACGCTGTATATGTATGACTGTTGAGTGTCTATTGTGTACGTCTGTGTGTACATCTGTATATGCATGTGGGTTTATATCTGTATATTCACCTGTGTATATTTGTATATTTGCCCCTCAGTGTGAATATATCTATGTGTCTCTATTGTGCATGTCTGGGTTTATGTCTGTGTCAGTTTATGTCTGTGTGTGCATGTGTGTCTGTGTATATTTCTGTGTCTATCTGTATATATGTCTGTTTTCTGGTGTGCTGCACGTGTTTATCTGGTTTTGTCTGTGTGCATGTCTGTGCATGTCTCTGTGTGCATGTGTTTGTCTATGTATATATAAGTATTATGTTTCTATTATATGGATTAGTATCTGTGTATGTCTATGTGTGTCTATGTTTATATGTCTGTGTGTACATGTGTGTGTCTATGTATATGTTGATGTGTGTCTGTGTGCACGTGGGGGTCTGTATGAGTCTGTGCTTATATTTCTGTGTTTGCATTTGTGTGTCTGAGCATGTGTGTGCACATGTGTATATGTCTGTGTTATATATCTTTGTTGTGTCTGCATTTCGGTTTGTGTCTGTGTGTATGTCTGCATAAGTCTCTGTGTGTTTATGTCTGTGCATGTGTCTATGTGTTATTGTATCTGTGTGACTATGCATACACCTTTGTGTCTGTGTGAATTCCTGTGTCTTGTATATATATATATCTGTCTCTTTCTGCGTCTGTCTTCATGTGTGTATGCAAGCGTATGTCTGTGTATGTGTCTGCGTGTGCACACATATGTGTATGTGTATATGCTGTGTCTATCTCTGTTGATCAATATGACTGTTTCCATATGTCTGTGTGTGCATTTGTAAGTCTGTGTGCTTGTATATATCTGTGAAAATATCTGTTCCCATGCAAGCGTGTGCACCAATGTGTCTATGTTTATGTTTATGTGTGTCTACGTGTCTATGTATATATATATATGTGTGTATCTATGCATGTGTCTATGTATATTGTGTTTCCATGTGTGCATGTGTGTGTCCGTGTAAATGTGTATGTGTTTCTGCATATATGTGTTGTTTGGTATCTGTGTGTATACATGTTTTTGTCTCTATATCTCACTGTCACACTTTGCATTTTATATATTTATGTGTGTCTTTATTTCTGTGTGTTTGTGTATTCATGTGTCTGTGCCAACGTGTGTGTCAGTGTATATGTTTGTGTCTATCTGTATATTTCCCTGTGTTTGTGTATGATTTATGTTTCTCTGTGCCCGTGTGTTTCATGTGTGTTCTCTGTATACATGTCTATAGGCGCAACTGTGTGTCTACAAATGACTATGTATATGTGTGGCACATGTTTGTGACTGGGTGTGTTTCTGTCAGTGTGTCTTGTGATTGTGTCTATTCACATATCTGTGTATCTGTTTATGTGTATCTTGGTGTATATGTCTGTCTTTATCTGAATTTGTTGTACATGTGTCAGTGTATGTGTCAGGGTGTGTTTCTGTGTGTGTGTATATTTCTATTTACGTCTGTGTGTGCCAACAGGTGAGTCTGTGTATATCTCTGTGTTGTCTGTGGGTCAACATGTTAGTATGTTTCTGTGTATGTCCGTGTGACTCTCAGTTTCTGTATGTCTCTGTGCATGCTTGTGTCTCTTAATATATATGTCCGTGGGCATGTTTTTCTGTGTGGATATGTGTACTTTTGTGTACATGTTTATGTACATGTCTATATCTTTGTGCATGTATCTGAATATCTGTGTGTGGATTTCTATGTCTGTGTATCTCCATGTTGATGTCTATGTGCCAGTGTCTGTGTATATGCGTGCATATGGTGTGTGGTGTATGTCTATTGTCTGTGTATTTGTAAATGTGTGTGTTTACTTGTGTATATTGTATGCATATGTCTGCACTGGTGTTATGTTTGTATTTTGTATCTGTGTATATGTCTATGCTGACTGTAGATGTCTGTGTGCATGTACCTGTGTGTCTTGTATATATCTGTGTTCGCATTTGTTTCTCTGTGAAAGTCTACATGTGTGCATATTTCTTTTGTGTCTGTGCATGTCTGAATGTCTGTGTTTCTGTGTATATGTGTTGTCATTGTTTGTGTATGCGTCTCTCTGTATATGTTTGTGTATCTGTGTATATTGCTGTTCATATGTGTATATGTCTATGTGTATGCATTTGTGTATGTCTATGTCTCTGAATGTGTGTATCGTGTGTGTCTGTGCATGTCTGTGTGTCCATGTATACTATCTGTATATGCCTGTGTATACATTTATGATTATGTCTGTCTGTGTGTATTTGTGTATATGTCTGTGTCCATGTATATTGATGTGTGCATGTGTATACATTTGTGTATATATCTGTGTAAATATATATGAATGTGTATCTGTGTAAATGTCTGTGTGTCTCTATATATTGCTATATAGGTATGTCTATGTGTATGAATCTATGTACATGTCTGTGTCTGTGCATCTGTATATATGTCTGTGTCCGTGTATGTTGTTGTGTGTATGTGTATATGTCTATGTGTATACATTTGAGTATGTCTGTGTCAGTGCACGTGTGTATGTGTATGACTGTGTATATGTGTGTTTACCTGCGCATGTTGTATACATGTCTTTGTCATTAGTTCTGCATGTGTGTGTACCTCTGTGTATCTGTATATGTGTGTCTGCAAGCATGTGTATCTACCAATATATGTCAGTATATATGTATTTCGTTGTATACATCTGTAGAACTGTATTTGCATATATGTCTATGTATGCATGGGTCCTAAGTGTCTGCAAATATGTCTCTGTGTGTATTTGTCTCGGTATATTTGCATGTGTGGAGGTCTGTATATGTCTATATGTGTATCTATATCTATGTGTGTATATGTGTATATTGTGTTTCTGGATATCTGTATATACATACATCTGTGTGTCTGTCAATATATTTTGTATCTTTGTGTGAGCATGTGTGTCTGTGAGTGAATGTGCGCATGTCTGTACGTGACTGTATATGTCTATGGGTGTGCATGTGTGTTCTACTTGTATATCTGGGTATCTGTATGTCTGTGTGAGCATGTGCTTGTGTCTGTGTATGTGTGCATTGGCATGTATTTGTGTCTGTATATGTCCTTGTATATATGTGTGAGCAGATGTGTCAGTGTACATGTCAGTCTCTGCATGTGTATGGATGTTTGTGTGCTTGTGTGTGAGTTCGTATTTTAATGTGGGTGTGCATGTGTGTGTCTATGAGGTGTGCGTATATATTTCTATGTGTCTGTGTCTATGTTTGTATGTCTTTCTGGTGATGTTTGGATTTGTCTTATATGTGTGTACATATGTCTATGTCTATGCATTTCTGTGTATATTTGTATGGGTGTGTGCAAATGTGTCTCTACATATGTCTATATGTGCTTATATGTATCTCATACGTCTCTGTGTATATGTGTGTTTCTGTGCATGTGCGTTTGTATATATGCCTCTGTGTGTGGGGATGTGTGTGTATGTCTGTGCCTATGTATGATTATGTGTGTGTGTCTGTGTATGTTGTGTCTGAGCATGTCTGTATGTAACTGTGTCTGTGTCTATGTGTATATCTGAGTGTGTCTACCTTATGTCTATTTGTGTCTGCTCATATGTTGTATGTCTGTATACATTTATGTGTGTCTCTATGTGATTGTGTCTGCACATCTATGTACATATTATGTGTCTCTTAGTGTCTATGTATATGTCTGATTGTCGCTGTGTGTCTCTGTATGTCAGTGTGTCTGCATATATGTCTGTGTGTACATATGTCTTTGTGTCTGTGTATATGTATACAGGCCTGTTTGTGTGCCTTTGTGTTGCACTGGGTGTGTCCTCTGTATGTCTATTTATGTATCTCTATGTGTATTTGTGTGTATATGTGTTGTCTGTGTGTGCATGTGCAAGCCTGTCTATGCAACTGTATGTCTTCATGTGCACAGGTAGATCTGAGTATATATCTGTCTGTGAATATATCTGTCTATATCTGCCTGAGTTTGTGGAAATGTCTGTCCGTGTATCTTTCTGTGTACATGTCTGAGTGTCTCTGTGCATAATTTTGTCTCTGTATCTATGTATATATCTGTGTATCTTTCTGTTTGTACATGTGTATATATCGTGTGTCTGTGTGATAGGGGTTTGTGCACATTGTCTATGTATGCAGTTCGTGTCTGCACATATGTGTGTATATGTCCCTTAGTGTCTGTGTGTGCATATGGGTGACTATGTATATCTCTGTGTCTCTAAATGTGTATGTCTTTGTATGTTTGCTGTGTCTGTATGTCCTGTGCTCTGGCTATGTGTCTCTGTCTATCTGCATGTATACATGTCTATCATAAATGCATGTCTGAGCGTATGTTTGTATGTCTATGTATTCATATGTTTAGTATATGTGTATGTCTCTCTGTGTCTCTCTATATGTTTGTGTATCTCTGTGGATGCTATGTATGTGTGTATGTGTATGTTGTGTGTGCGGATGTGTATTCGTATATTTTTCTGTATATGTCTATGTCTGCAGTGTATATTTCTGAGTGTATGCCTCTTTGTATCTTGAATATGCCTGTGTTGTGAATGTGCATGTGTATTTGTGTGTACATGCATGTTTATCAGTATATATGTCTGGGTGTATCTGTGGTGCATGTTTGTATCTCTGCATATTTCTCTTTGTGTGTATATATGCCTGTATTGTGATGTGCAAGTGTGTATTTGAGAGTACATGTGTTTTTCTGTGCATATTATGTGTGTCTATGTATATATTTTTGCACGTCTATGTGCACGTGAGTGTCTGTGTTTCTGTGTATTTGTGTATATTTCCCATGTGAGTGCATATTGGTTTCTGTATATATGTCTATTTATATGTCTATAAATGTGTGTTTCTGTCTATATGGTTCTGCCTGTGCATACGTCTGTGTGTGTCCTTATCTGTTTGTGTGTTTAAGTATAACTTAGTGTGTGTCTGTGTATGCATGTGTTTTTCCATATATATCTGTGTGTCTCTTGTGTGCGTGTGGATATGTATCTGTATATACGTCTCTATGTATATATATATATATATATATATATATATATACTGTATATATATGTTTGTAAAGTGTGCAAGAGTGTGTCTGAGTATTTTTCTGTTTGTGTTTATGTGTTTTGTCTGTGTGTATCTCTATATGCATATATGTCTGTACATGTCTCTCTGTATGTCTCTATCTATAAATATTTGTGTGAAAGTGTGATTCTGTGTGTGCAAGTTTATTGGTTGATATATGTGTATCTGTATCTATATCTGTGCTCTGTGTATACAAGATATATTTGTGTATTTCTGTCTGTATTTATTTCTTTGTGACTAGATGTGTATATGTCGGGGTTTTCCTGAGTATACATCTTTATGTCTCTGTGTATATGGTGTATCTCTGTATAGGTATTTTGTCTTATGTGTGCATGTGTGTCCACATGTGTGTATATTCCTGTGTCTGTGTATATGACTAGGTTGTATGTAAGAGAATGTATATATCTATGTGTATCTGTGAATTTATATGTCTATGTGCATCTGTGTGTCTGAACATAGGTCCATGTGTGTCTGTGTGATTGAGTCCTTGTGCCTATGCATATACCTGTGTCATTATATGTCTGTGAGCATGTGTGTCTCTGTATATGTGAGTTATGTCCATGTGTGCATGTGTGTGTATCTGTGTGTATGGGTGTGTCTATGTGTAGCTGTGTAATACAACTATGTGTGTCTCAGTATACGTCTGTGTCTGTGTATGTCTATGTATCTATTTGTGTGTGCCTGTATATATGTCTGTGAGTGCATCTGTTGTATATCTGTGTGTGTCTGTGACAAGTCTGTGTGTCTTTGTGTGTCTGTGCATATGTCTCTGAGTATCTGTATATGTGCATGTGTGTGTCTCTGTGTCTGTGTAAGTTTGTGCACGTCTTTGCTTGTCTGTAAGTGTACACATCTATATGTCTACGCATATCTCTATGTGTGTCTGTTTCTATGTATTTGTTTGTGTCTCTGTGTGCTTGTGTGGGCACTGTGCCTGTGTATGTCTATGTGCTTCTCTGTGTGCATGTCTGTTTGTCTATGTGTGCTTGTGTATATGTCTGTGTGTTTCTGTGTATGTCTTATGTGTATGTGTGTGCATGTGTCTGTGTAAATGTTTATAAGTCTGTGTATCTGTGTTCATGTGTCTGCATAGACCTGAGTGTCTTTGTGTATATAAATCTGTGTCTCCGTGTGCATTTCTGTATGCCTGTGTATCTATATGTGTGTTTGTGTGAGTATGTGTATTGGTGCATGTGTGTGAATGCTGTGTCTGTGTACATTTACGTGTACGTGTTTGTGTATCTGTGTGTACCTATATAATGTATGTGTGTTTCTGTATATGTCTGTTCTGTGTCTTTCTATGTCTCTGTGTATATTTTTGTGTATGTCTGTGTGCGCATATGCCTATGCATATGTCTGTGAGCCCTGTTTACAAGTGCAATTTTTGTCTGCGTATGTTTGTATCTGCCTGTCTGTCTTTATTAATCTATATGTCTTGTGTGTGCATGTGTGTGTCTGTCTATAAGTCTATTTGTGTGTCTCAGTGTGTGCATATAGGTGTGTGTCTGTGTATATGTCTGTGTGCACAAGTGGGTTTGTCTGTAAATATGCCTGCGTGACTTTATGTCTGTTTGTGCATACATGCCAATCGTCTCTTTCTGTATGCCTCTGTATGTGCATATGTGTGCTCTGTGTATATGTCTCTATGCCTGTGTCTATATCTGTGTGGATGTTTATACATCTGTGGGTGTCTGTATGTCTGCTTGTGTGCATGTGTGTGTCGGTGTAGGACTATATATATCTGTCTTTGTGTAGTTGCCTGTGTGTGTGTGGCTTTGTATATCTCAGTGCCTGTGTATGTGCATGTGTGTGTATATGTGTGTATGTTTGTGTATTTCTCTGATTGTGTGTGTCTGTGTCTATGCATATATATGTGTGTCTTTGTATATTTATGTTTATTTGTGCTTGTGTGTGCACTGTATCTGTGTGTCTCTGTGTATGTCTGTTGTATGTGCCTCTGTATAAATCTGTGTCTGTATGTCTATGTATGTATCTCTGTGTGTTCATTTGTCTGTCTATATGTGTGTGTGTCTTTGTGGGTCTGTATATGACTATCTATGTCTGTGTGTGCACATCTGTTAATCTGCGCTTATGTCTCTGGGTTTATATACCTGTTTCTGTGTATTTTTTGTATATGTCTCTGTGTTAGTATGATTGTGTGTGCATATGTCTATGTATATCTGTGCACATTTGTCTGTAAAAATGTCTATGTTTATGTGTGCATGCTTGTATCTTTGTGTATGTATCCTTGTGTGGGTCTCTGTGTGCATGTGGGTGTGTGTCTATGTCCTATATGCTTCTGTATCAGTGTATATGTCTGGGTTTGCAGGTGTACCATGTCTAAATACGTCTGTGTGCATCTGTGTCTGTGTGTAAGCCTGTGTGTATAGTGTGTATGTCTGTGTGCCTGTGTATGTCTGTGTGCATGTGCGTGCTGTGTGTATATGTTTATGTCTCTGTATCTCCATGTCTCTGTGAGCATGAGTGTGTCTGTGTATGTGTCTGTGTGCCTGTGTTTTGTGTGTATATGTCTGTGTCTGTATGTCTGTGTGCAAGGGTATATATTTGTGTATATATACATGTATGTGTCTATGTTTATGTGTCTGTTCATGTGGCTGCACATGTGTGTTGTACGTATATATCCGTGTGTCTATCAGTAGTTGCACACATGTGTTATGTATATGTGAGTCTAATCTGTATGTATGTCTGTTGTATGTGCATGTTTATGTGTTTATGTATTTATATGTATGTGTCCGTATATGTCTCTGTGTTTCTACATATATATCTGTATGTAATCTGTGTTCTTAATATGTCTCTGTGGGAGTGCATGTGTTTGACTGTGTATACATCGTGTGTGTCTCTGTGTGCTACACAGAATTATACACAGAAGCATACACTTTGCACAAAAAGACAGACTTTTGCATAAAAAGATAACAGACATGCCTGTGTACATGTTCTTGTTGTCTGTGTGAATGAACGTGTGTATCTCTATGCGTGCATGTCTCTAAGTATATAGTGTCTGTCTCTGTGTATTTGTGTATATGTCTGTCTGTGTCTCTATCTGTGTGTCTGGGTGTGTCTGGGTGTTTCTGTGTGTCTGGATATATGTCTGCGTGTGTCTGATTCTGTGTCTGTGTATAATTCTGCCCTATGTATCTACATGTGTCTCTATATATGTCTGTGTATATATTAGTGTGTGGCTATGTATGTCTCTGCAAACGTCTGTTGTGTCTATGTGCATAGTTGTGTGTGTCTTTATGTATATATCTGTGTTTTCTGTATATCTTTTTGTACATAAGCGTATGAATCTGTTAATAATGCCGTGGGTATATATGTCTGTGAATATATCTATGTGTGTATCTGTGTCTGTGTATAAGTGTGTCTGCCTGTATGTCTGTGTATATGTTTCTTGTGCATCTGTGTGTGGCTGTCTATATGTCTCTGTGTATGTCAATTTTGTAGCTGTGTATGCATGTTTTGAGCCCATGTATAATTTCATGTTGTGACTGTGCTGCATGTTTGAGTATGTCTGTGTGACCCTGTATCTCTGTGTGTGCATGCGTGTCTTTATATAGTCTGTATGTGTATGTGTGCATGCATTGGGTGTGTCTGTCTATATGTCTATGTTTGTGTATGTCTAGGTGTGTGCTTGTGTGTGTGTGCATGTCTCTGTGTCTATCCATATACCTGTGTCTGTGTATATTTCTGTGTGTTTCTCTGCTTGTGTGTGAGCTGTGTGTCTGGATTTCTGTGTGGGCCTCTGTGCGTATATGTCTGTTTGTCTTTGTGTGCCATTGTATATATCTGTGTGTTTCTGTGTCTGTCTCCTTTCTGTATATGTCTGTGTTTGTGTCTGTCTATATGTCTTCATATCTGTGTATATATCTGTGTGTCTATTCATGCATCTGTGTGTCTATGCAAACATCTCTGTGTGTCTCTGTGTCTGTATATGACTTTGTGCTTGTGTCTGTGTATATGCCTGAGTATATGTCTCTATGTGCATTTGGGTGTGTGTCTCTGTGCATAAGTGTGTGCATGCAAGTTTTCATCAATTTATGCCCCTATGTTTGTATGTATCTGTGTGTGCTTTTGTTTAAATGTCTATATGTATCAGTATGTTTGTGCGTGCATGTGTTAATGTCTGTTTGTGGCTATGTATATATGTCTAAGTTAGTGAATCTGTCTCTGAGTTTACATGTATGCTTGTGTCTCTGTATCTGTGTATATGTCTGTGTATGCACGCATGTGTGTCTGTGTATATGTCTATGTGATTGTGTATGCTTGTGTCTGTGTATATATCTTTGTGTGTGTATCTTTGTACATGTGTCTTTATGTCTGTGTCTCTATGTATGTCTGTGTCATGTATGCATCAGTGTCAGTGTATATCTGTTTGATCTTGTAGTACATTGTCTGTAAATTCCTCTGTGTGTATGTCTGTGTAAGCATTTGTGTGTCTATAAGTCTGTATGTTTCTGTGTCTCTATGTATATTTCTGTGTGTCTTTTTTGCTTGTACACATGTGTACATGTGTATATGTTAATGTGTTTATGTGTTTATACAAATGTGTTTATATGTCTGTTGTTTGTGTGAGATTATGTGTATATTTGTGCTTGAATATATTTCTCTGCATGTATGTCTATACATATGTATCTGTGTTTTGTGTCTGTGTATACATCTGTGTGTATGCATGTTATGTACCTATGCATGTGTTTTTTGTGGGTACGTCTGTTTGGAAAAAGTGTCTGTGTATATGCCTGTGTATTTGTGTCATTCTGTGTGTGTCTGTTTGTCTCTGTGTGTGCACGTGTGTCTATGTATATCTAATGTGTCTGTATAATTGTCTGTGTGTTTTTGAGTATGAATGTGTCTGCATATATGTATGTGTGAGTCTCTGTGTGTGTCTGTATATAGGTCTGTGTCTCTTTGTGCACAAGTCTATTTCTATAAATGTCTGTGCCTGTGTATCTGTGTATCTTTGTATATATATATATATATATATGTATGTCACTTGCACACGTGTTTCTATGTATATGTGCAACTGATTGTGTGTATGTCAGTGTGTACATGTATGTCAATGTGAGCATGCAGGTGTATTTATGTATATGTGTGTAGTTCTCTGTATGCATGTGTCCATGCATATGTCTGTGTTTGTATATATGTTGTGTCTGTGCTAGTGTGCATGTCTGTGTATGCATGTTTCTGAATATGCCTGTCTGTGGACATATCTGTTTGTTTCTGTACTTCTGTACGTATATGTCGGTATATGTTAGTTTACGTGACTTTGTGTGCATGTGTCTATGTGTATACCAGTTGTCTGTGTGTATGTGTGTATCTATGTTTGTGTACAAGTTAGTGTGTATAAATGTGAGTTAGCATGTGTACCTGTGTATGTCTATGCGTCAGTGTATTTTTGTTCGTGACTGTGTCTAGGTGTATGCATCTGTGTGTCTCTGTGTCTATGTTCGTGTCTGTGCACATAAGTCTGTATATATGTACATGTTGTAGCTGTGTGCATATGTGTGTATGTATATATCTGTGTGAGTCTCTTTGTACGTTTGTGTATATATTTATCTGTGTGTATGCTAGTGTGTATGTGTCTGTATGTGCTTGAGTGTGCATGCATATAAGTGTGTCTGTGTATGTCAGCGTTTTTATGTGTATATGTATGTACATGTTAAGCGTGTCTATATATATGAGTCTATGTACTTTCATGTGTCTATGTATGTCTGCGTGTCTATGTGTGCACAATTCAGTTTTCTGTGTATGTGTGTATATGTCTGTGGGTGATGATTGTATGTATGTGTATATGTCTGCGTGGGTCTGTGTGCATGAGTGTCTGTGTTTATATCCATGTGTCTTTGCATTTCTAAGTACATCTGTTTATGTCTATCTCTGCATCTATAGCTGTGTTTGTGTGTCCACATAGCTGTGTTTCTATGTCTATGTCTTTGTGTCTCAGTGTGTGTGCATGTGTATATGTCTGTGTGATCAGCATTGCATCTATGTGTATATTTGTGTGTCTATCATTGTGCTTCTGTGTCTATATACCTGTTACTTTCTGTGCGTCTTTGTATGTCTGGTTGTGTGCACATGTCTGTCTATAGGTGCTTGTGTGTGTCATTGTGGGTTTGTGTGTGTGCTGTCTGTCATTTGTCGTGCAAGTGTGTTTATGTTTCTGTGTCTGTATGAGTGCATGTGTGTCTCTGTATGCATGTCAGTATAAATCTGCTTATATGTGTGTCTTTGTGTATGTAGTCTGAGCTTTGTGTACGTGTATATATGCATATATGTGTGTGCATGTGAGTGTGTCTCTGTGTCCATGTGGGTGCCTGTGAGCTCACACACGTGTGATTATGTACATGTGAGTCTCTGTACATCTACATATGTCTGTGTATGCATGTGGGTGTATATCTGTGTACATGTCTCTGTGTGTCCATTTTGTGTGTATGTTTATAAGTTGGGTATGCATGTCCTTGTCTGTGTGTTGGTATATTCATCTACGTATCTGTGATTGCCTCTATATATGTGTGTGCACCTGTGTACTTTAATGTCTTGCATGTGTCTGTGTTCATTTTGTGTGTCCGGGTGTCTGTATATTTGTCTGTCTGTGCACATGTGTGAGTCTGTGTATGTGCGTGTTTTGTCTGTGTGTATGTGGGTATGAGTTTATGTCTGAATCTCGGTATGTCTGTGTCTGTGTGTGCATGTTTGTGTTTGTGTATATGTATGTGTTTCTGCATATAATTCTGTATCTCTCTATATGTCTGATATATGTCTATGAATATATCTGTGTATGCATATGTGTGCATTCTGCATGTGTCTCTAGATATGACTGTAACTGTTCCTGTGCATGTGTTATATCTATGTTTATGTATATGTCTCTGGTGTATATCTCTGTGTGTGTACATGTGTATCTGTCTGTGCATCTTATGCTGGTATGTGCCTGTATCTGTGTATATGTGTATATTTCTATGCACCTGTTTTGTGTGTCTATCTTTATGTCTGCGTGTCTGTGTATGTCTGTACATTCTGTGTGTATGCGTGTGTCTTTGTGTGTATATAAATGTTTGTATCTATGTGGCATGTCTG
The DNA here is from genome assembly GCF_027595985.1 of Sorex araneus. Lineage (NCBI taxonomy): Eukaryota > Metazoa > Chordata > Mammalia > Eulipotyphla > Soricidae > Sorex > Sorex araneus. Next base: position 5,372,733 of record NC_073313.1, read on the forward strand.
TATATATATGTGTCTGTGTGAAAATGTGTGTACATGTATGTATCAATGTCTGCATGTGGATGTAGGTCTCTGTATGTGTCTGTCACTGCATAGGTGTGTGGATCTAAGTATGTCTATGTTGAATTTATGTGTGTGCATGTGGGTCTGTGTCTGTGTATATGTCGGTGCGAGTCTCTGTCTTAAGTATATGCCTGTGTATTTCTGTGTATATGTCTTTCTGTGTATATATTTGTGTATCTGTGTATGCATTGGGTGTGTGGCTTTGTGTGTATATCTGGGTATCCCTGTGTGTCATTGTATATGTCTGTGTGTACATGTGTGTGACTCTGTGTGTTGGTCTGTCTCTATCATTGTGCATTTTTGTGTCTTTATATATGCCTGTGTGTCTTTATATTCATGTGTGTGCACAGTGTCTGTGTATATCTCTGCAATTGTGCGTGTGTGTGTCTCTCTGTATGTCCGGGAGTTTGTTTATATGTCTGTGTCTGTGTATGCACGTGTCTGAACTATGTCTACATACATGTGTGAATTTGTGTATGTCTGTGTCTCTGTCTATATGTCTCTATCTATCTGAGTCTCTGTGTGTCTATACATATTTCTTTTCGGTCTGTACATATGCATGTCTCTGTGTATATGTCTTTGCATGTCTGTGTGTGCATCTGTGTTTGTATGAATATATGTGTGTCTGTCTCTGTCACTGTTAGTTTCTCTCTGTGTCTACGTCTGCGTGTCTGTTGGTACGTGCATGTACCTCTATATATCAGTATGAATGTGTGTACAAATGGGTGTGTGCATATATGCCTGTGTCTATATGTCTCTGTGAATATAACTGTCTTCATTTATCTTTGTGCATATTGCATCTGTATGAATGTGTACAAGTGTACACATGTGTATTTGCATTTGTATGTCTGTATATGCATGTGTGTGTCTATGTGTGCCTATGTGTCTTTGCATATGTCTGCATTTGTACATTTTTCTGTACTTCTACTTATGTGTGTCTCTGTGTTTTTGTGGGTCGGCACATGTGTATGTCTGAGTCTATGTGTCTTTAAGTCTGTATGTTTATTGTTTGTGTGCCTGTGTGTTCCGTGTGTGTATATGTGGGTTTATGTCTGTGTATACGCCAGTGTGTATTTGTATGTTAGACCCTCGATGTGCATATATCTGTGTGTCTCTATTGAACATGTCTGGATTTATGTCTGTGTGTGTCAGTTTATGTCTGCGTGAACATGTATCTCCGCATGCGTGTCTGTGTATATGTCTGTTTCTGGTGTGTTGTACATGCGCATCTTTTTTTCTGTGTAAATGTCTGTGTACATGTATGTGCATGCATGTGTTTTTCTGTGTATGTGTATATCTGTGTATATCTGTGTCTTTGTATATGTCTATACGCATGTGTGTCTTTATGTCTATGTGTGTGTCTACTTTTGTATGCGTGTACATGTGTATCTCTGTATATGTCGCTGTGTCTGTGTGTACACGTGGGTATGTGAGTCTGTTTATATTTCTGTGTGTGCATCTGTGTCTGTGCGTATATGTGTACATGTGTATATGTCTATGTTGTATGTCTTTGTGTGTAGGATAACATAGCCTCAGGTAGTTTAGGTTTATTGGGTTACTCCCATTACAGTGCTCCTATTCCTCTTTGTTTATTTGTAGCTTCTTTCTTAGTGGTCTGTTGACTTGTAAAGAATGTTTTTCTCTTTCCTTGAGTCCTTTGCATAGTTTATTCATAGCAAGTCCTTTTTGTATGGACACAGGAAGACTTAACAAATGTTATGCATTTGTAACCTGGAAGTCATTTGACTCTACATATTTTCCTCCAGGGCATCTGTTCTCTTGACCTAAGCCTCAGCTGCCCTTACTTCCTAGCACCCCCAAAGCAGGGTCCCGACGGGGGACGAGAAGGACCCAGGGCAAGCGGTGAGTTGTGTGCTACCCTGGCATCGAGATGGGCCTGGCCAAAGTGCCTAATGCTTAACCATAACTTAAGAGCTTGATCATGGACAAATGCTGTCATGATCCAAACAGTGATTTGGACCCTGCTAGGGTGAGGAATGATTAATCTGACCTGAGTGCTGTGGTCTGAGCCTGTGGCAAGATGTTGCCAGGAGAGCTGCCTCAATGTATCTCTTGCTATGTCCATGCAAAAATAACTAGTATTAAGATGTTAATGAGTGTTTGGAATGGGGAGAGGAGAAAAAACCCTTAAGAGGTATTTTGCCTACTGGCAGTCAGGAAAGGCTTTAAAGGGCCCCTAGATTATGTTCCCTTTAAACCTGACAGCCCTCAGGAAGGGCTTTATTATATTGATTTTGCTACCTGGCTGGGTGTAACCTAGGGGCAAGGGTGAGAGAGGAAAAAGGGAGGAGAGAGATGGAAAGGTTCAGCAGTTGATCCAGACAGAGGCCGGAGCTGGGAGTGCGGGAGATGAGAAAGATGGAAGATTGAATAAATGGTAACTAATCAGCAACCAGCTTGGTCCTCATTCTTCCTTCCCCTGTCCTTGACCACCGGCCGTCCCGATCCAGTCCACACACTGCGGTTCCAGGGCACCGAACGCGGGCGGTGAGACAGAGGCACCCAGAGAGCCTGCGAGTGCACTCCCCCCTCGGCGAGCTTTAGTTTTTTACAGTTGTGTCTGCATTTCAGTTTGTTTCTGTGTATATGTCTGCCTAAGTCTCTGTGTGTTTATGTCTGTGTATGTGTCTATGTGTTATTGTGTCTGTGTGACTATGCATATACCTTTGTATCTCTATATAAGTCTGTGTGCATATGTGTCTACGTTTTCATGTGTGCAAGCGTGTCTCTATGTATCTGTCTCTATTTCTATGTGCACATGTATTGTGTATGTGTATGTGTCTATTTATGTCTCGATCTGTGTTTCTGTATGTCTATGTGTTCATGTGTGTGTCTGTGAGTGCATTTGAGTCTGTATTAGTGTGTATCTGTATCTCTGTGCACTTGTGTCTGTGTAAATGTCTGTGTGCATGTGTCTATGTATATATCTGTGTCTGTGCATATGTCTGTGTGTCTATGCATATGTCTATATGTATATGTTCTGTTACCATGTATCCATGTGTGTATCTGTGTAAATATTGTATGTTTCTGCATATATGATGTGCTGTTTGTGTGATAGCTATGTGACTCTGTAGATGTGTGTAATGTCAGAGTGTAAACATGCGTGTCTTTGTCCATGTCGCTCTATGCATTTTGCTGTGCGTCTGTTTATATATCTATATGTCTGTCTATATTTTGTGTATGTTTGTGTGTTCTTATGTGTGTGAAAATGCGTGTCAATGTATACATTTCTGTGTCTATACATTTCTCTGTGTTTGTGTTTGCGTATATATCTTGCCTATGTGTGGATGTGTGTCTGTATACATGTCTATGTGTATGTGCACATGCCTGTGTGTCTATAAATAACATTCTGTATGCATATATGGGGCAGATGTGTGTGACTGAGTGTGTGTCAGTGTGTCTTGTGATTGTATCTATATACACATCTGTATATCTGCTTATGTGTATGTGTGTTTGTATATATGTCTGTGTGGACTATGATTGTGTCTGTCTATATCTGTGTCTGTGTATGCATATTTTAGTATATATGTCTGTTTCTCTGTGTTTGTGTACATTCATATGTGTGTCTAAGTATGTCCACGTGTGAGTCTGCATATCTGTTTTGTCTGTGGGTCTATATGTTGGTATGTTATTGTGTATATGTCTGTGTGACTCAGTTTGTGCATATCTGTATCTGCGTGTGCATGTTTGCGTATATGTGTTTGTGTATGTCAGCTTTGTTTGTGTGGGTATGTGTGTCTAACTGTGTGTTTATGTACCTATGTATGTGTCTCCGTGTGTACGTTTGTATATGCATGTGTCTATATTCATATCTGTGTGCCTTACTCTGTGTTTATATATGTGTCTGTGTGTGCATGTCTGTTTCTCTGGGTACATATCTCTGTGCGACTCTATATATGGCTGTGTATGTCTTCTGTGTTTCTGTGTATCAACATGTATGTCTGTGTGTGTTTGCATGTGGATGTGTATCTGTGTATTTGGGTGTGTCTCTGTGTATGTCTGCCTCTCTTTGTGTTCAGATTTGTGCATGTGTTGGTATATGATTATGTATCTTGGTATATATGTGTGGGCTAGACGGGCAGTAGGGTGTTCCCCTTTTATGCGGCCGACCCATGTTCGATTCCTCTGCCCCTCAAGGAGAGCCCACAAGCTACCGAGAGTATTGCGCCCGCACGGCAGAGCCTGACAAGCTACCCGTGGCGTATTGGATATGCCAAAAACAGTAACAATAAGTCCCACTATGAGAGATGTTACTGGTGCCCACTCGAACAAATCGATGAGCAACGGGATGACAGTGACCATGTGTATATGTGTATCTCACTGTGTGTATGATTGTGTGTTTTTGTGTGTCTGGTTCTCCGTGTGTAAATATTTGCTGTTTTGTGTACACAGGTCTGTATAGGTGTGCCATATGGTGGTCTGTATATGGCTGTGTGTATACATGTGTCTCTGTATTCCTTTTTGTGTATGTTTGTATAAATGTGTCTGTGTACATATATATCTGCGTGCATGTTTGTGTGTGTTCATTTGTGTCAGTGTACAAATGTGTCTGAATATGTCTGTGTGTGCATTTGTGTATCTTCGAATATATATATATATATATGTGTGTGTGTGTTTCTTTGTATGTGTGTAAATGTCTGTGTTATATGTCGGTTATCTATTTGTAATGTGCATTTGTGTTTACATCTGTGTACTGTTTCCAGATGTCTGTTGTACATGTATTTGTATTTTGTATCTGTGTATATATCTGTCTTGAGTGTGCATATATCTGTTTCTTTGTGTGCATGTGTGTCTTGTATATACCTCTGTGTCTCTGACTGTCTGTGTTTATGTCTGAGTATGTCTGTGTTCACATGTGTGTTTCTCTGCATATGTGAGAATCTATATGTATGTATATTTCTTTTGTGTCTGTGTGACCATGTTTACAGGTCTCTTCTTCTGTGTATACATGTTTATCTATGTATGAGTATATGTGTGTCTCTGTATATCTGTGTGTATATTGCCGTGTGTATGTGTATGTCTATCTGTAAGCATGTGTATGTCTATGTCTGTGTATCTGTGTATATGTCCGTGTGTGTTCATGTGTGTCTACCTGTGCATGCTGTATATGTCTGTGTCATTGTATGTGCATATGTGTCTATGTGTCTGTATATATATATGTGTCTACCCATGTATGTCAGTATATAGTTATTTCATTGTGTGTACATACGTAAGTGTGTGTGAATGCATATGTCTATATGTGACTATATGTCTATGTGAGTGCATGTGTGTGTTCCATTTGTATCTGGGTATGTGTGTATGTCTATGTGAGCATGTGCTTGTGTCTGTATGTGTCTGTGTGCGTGCGCACATGTTTGTATATTTCTCAGTATGTATAGTAGATGCGTGTCTATGTGTGTGTACGTTTGTGTACTTGTGTCAAACTTTGTGTTTGTGTATATGCATGTGTGTCTATGCATATGTGTATATATTTCTATGTGTTCCATATATGTCTGTGTGTGCATGTGTTTGTACCTGTGTTTCTGTGGATATGTCTGTGTTTGGGCTGGAGCGATAGCACTGAGGGTAGGGCATTTGCCTTGCATGCAGCTGTCCCAGGTTCGATTCCTCTGCCCCTCTGGGAGAGCCCGGCAAACTACAGAGAGAATCTCGCTTACACGGCAGAGCCTGGCAAACTACCCTTGGCATATTCAATATGCTAAAATTAGTAGCAACAAGTCTCACCATGGAAACATTACTGGTGGCCGCTCAAGCAAATTGATGAGCAATGGATGACAGTGATGACAGTGATGTTTGTGTTTGCATTAGTGTGCATGTGTCTGTGTCTATGTATTTCCATGTGCCCATCTCTTGAGGAAAAAAGAGACGTTTCTACCTACCTCTTGAGTCAAGGCAGGAGAAGAAAGATTCCTTCAGGGGACCCAGAGGACTGTACTCCCATGACAGGAAAACGGCTGCCTCTTTTCTCAACACTCCGGCATGAGTGAGCCTGTAGTCGCGGGAGAATGTACGGAGACTCTGGCGCACAGACCCCACTGCGAGGAAAGGACACAGCACAAAGCTTATACAGCAGCTGAGAAGACAGAGTCAAGTGAATAGATCGAACCAGGGCCGAGGCGCAGGACAGTGGGGAAGCTGTCTCTCTGCTCCTGGGTGCAAAGGACCCAGGTTCGAACCCCGACATCCCCCAGGCCCCCCACCTCTCCCAGAGTGACTCCTGAGCAGAGCCAACAGTAAGCCATGACCATCACCACGTGTGTGCAAAAAAACATGAAATATTAATAATAATACTAAAATGTTAAAATTATTCTTTAAAATCAATGTGCAAGATTGTAAAATGGAACCTAAATTCAGACTTGTCGCTTATTTATATGTCTGTGTGTGAGTGTGTATACACCTCAGTATGTGTTTTTGTATGTCTCTGTGTACATGTGTGCCTGTGTGAGTCTCTGTCTGTGTGTGTCTGTGTCTGTGTATATGTCTATGTAAGTACATGTGTTTGTATCTCTGTATGTGTTGGTGTATGTGTGAGTCAAGAGCCATGTGTATATATCTATTACCTGTATGTCCATGTTACTCTGTTGTAACGGGTGTATGTCTGTGTCTTTGTGTGTGTATTTCTGTGTGCACTGGGGGTTTCTGTGTATATATTTGCAAGTCTGTGTGTTTCTATGTCTATGTCTGTGTCTATCTGTGTATATATCTGTGTGTGCTTGTGTGTTTGCGTGTGTCTATGTATATGCATGTATATGTTAGTGTCATTGTGGTTGTGAGTCTATGTATATGTGTACTGTCTGTAAGTATGTCTGCGTTTTGGGAGTCTATCTATCAGTGTATGTGTCTATATACATGTGTGTCTGTGTGTATTTAGTCACTGTATATGTCTGTGTCTGCACATGTGTCTGTAAACATGTACATGACTGTGTATGTCTTGTGTGTGTGCATGTTGTGATTGTGGTAAAAGTTCGTGTTGTGACTGTGTTGCATATGAATGTGTGTGTATATGTCTGTGTCAGCCTGTATTTTTGTGTGTGATTATGTGTATGTCTTGGTATAGGCCTGTGTGGAGATCTGTGTTTGCATTAGGTTTATTTATGAATATGCTGTATGTCTAGGCCTGTGTGTGTCTGTGTATGTCCTTGTTCTTGTGTGTGTGCACATGTATGTGTGTCTGTGTATAGCCTGTGTCTCCATGTATGTATCACTGTGTCCGTCAATATCGAGTGTGTCAGTGGTGTGCACATGTGTCTGTGTACACATCTGTGTGTGCAAACATTTCTGTGCACATACGTGCAGCTGTTTATATATCTATGTGTCTATGTATGTGTCTCTGTGTGTGTCCATGTTGTGATTCTGTGTATAAGTCCGTGTTGTGACTGTGTTGTAGGAGAGTGTGTCTGTGTATATGTCTGTGAGTATGTGCGAATGTTTGGGAATGAATATATGTGTCCTGTTATTTGTCTGTGTGTATCTGTGTGTGCACTGGATGTGTCTGTTTATATATATACATATATATATATTTGTGTGTGTCTATATGTCTATTTCAGTGTATATGTACATGTGGGTCTGTGTATTTGTCTGTGTCAATGTATCTATGTATATATGTGAATTTGCATCTTTGTATATATCTGTGTGAATTTGTGTGTCGTTGTGTTGTGTGAGCATATACATATCTGTATAGTGTGCATGTATATGTATATGCGTTTATCTGTGAGCATGTGTACATCTCTGTAATGTCTGTGTGTACCTCTGCATGTGTCTGTGTGTCTGAGTGCACGCATGTGTTTGTGTCTTTGTATATGCCTGTGTATCTGTATGTTCATAGGGTGCGTCTGTGTATGTATATATATATATTTGTGCATCCTTCTATACACCTGTCTCTATGTATATATCTGTCATTGTCTCTGTGTGTTTATGTATGTATGTGCGTGCCTTTGTTTCTATGTGTGTATCTGTATATATCTTTGTGTTTTAGTTTTCTGCGTGAGTTTGTACTATGTATGTGATGTATGTATGTATCTGTATATGTCTATGCACATGGGTCTGTGTCTATGAATATGTCTACAAGTGTCTGCGTGAAATTAAGTATGTGTCTTGGGTATGTCTGTGCGTATATCTGTGTGCACTGGGTGTGTCTTCGTATATATGTTGTATGTCTATTTGTGTTTGTCTATATATCTGTGTCTGTGTATATATGTGCATATGTCATGTGTGCCATGTATACACATGTGTGTCCTCTCTGTATATGTCTGTGTATGTCTGTCTTATGTGTGTCTATATGTGTGTCTTTGTGTCTGTGTATGTCTGGTGTGTCTGTGTGACTCTGTGTACGCATGTGTGTGTCTATGTATATGCCTGTGTGTGCGCATATGTTGCTGCACATGTGTATCTGTTTATATGTATCTAAGTCTCTATGTGTGATTATGTGTCTTTGCATATGCATATGTGTGTACCTGTGTATTCACTGGGTGTCTGAGTATATTTGTGTGTCTATGTGTGTGCCCATGTCTTTGTATGTCTCTGTATATGTATACGTCTGTGTCGCTATATCTGCACACATATGTAAATATATGTTTCTACTGTGTATATGTGTCTTTGTGTGCCTTTGTGTCTGTCAGAGTGCGTGCATGTGTGTATATGGATGTCTATTTCTGTGTATATGTCTATTTTTGTCTGTGTGTGTGCATGTTGTGAGGCCATGCAAAAATCTGTTTTAATGTGTGGCATGTGTCTGTGTGAGTCTGTTTATCTGTGTGTGATTATGTGTGTTTCTTGGCATATGTCTGTGTGTACCTCTGTGTGCATGTGTCAGCGCATATATGTGCGTCTGTGTTCATGTCTGTTTGTGTTCATGTTGTGAGTCTGTGTATAAAGACCATGTTGTGATTTTCCTGCATGTGGGTGTGCGTCTATGTATGTGTCTGTGTGATACTATGTGTATATCTGTCAATGCGTGATGATGTGTGTATTGTATTATGGTTACGTATCTGTGTATACAATGGGAGTGCCTGTGTGTATATAGTAGTGTGTCTATATATGTGTCTGTATGTCTGTATATATTTTGTGTATATATCTGTGCATATCCGTGTCAATGTGTCTTTTAACCTATGTATATATGTGTGTCTGTGTCTATGTATGTGTCCATCTTTGTCTTTCTATCGGTGTTAATGTGCACATGTGTTTCTATGCATCTGTGTGTGCAACGTATGTTGGTATACACATATGTTGGTGTGCATGTATATGTGGCAGTCCATGTCTGTGTGTGACTGTGTATATATCTGTGTCTGTGAGCGCGCATGTTGTGAGTCTGTGCACAAGTCCGTGTTGTAACTGTGTGCCATGGGAGTGTGTGTATGTATCTGTGTCCTTGTCTTTGTGTCTCTGTGTTGGTATGTGCGAGTGTGTTTCTGAGCATGTCTGTGTGTGCATACATGTGTCTGTATATGTCTGTGTGTGCACATGTGTTGGTGCGTATGTGTATGTGGCTGTCTCTGTGTGTCTGCGTATGTTTTTGTGTTTGTGTGTGTTCATGTTGTGAGTCTGTGCATAAGTCCACGCTGTAACTGTGTGGCATGAGAGTGTGTCTGTGTATATGCCTGAGTGTCCGTGTGTATCTGTGTGTGATTATGTCTCTTAGTATGCCTGTTTTTCTTTGCGTGCCTTAGGTATGTCTGTGAATATGTTTTGTGTGCCTATATGGACTTGTCTATGTGTGGTTCTGTGTATATATCATTGTGTCCGGGAGTCAATATGGATATGTATGTCTTTTGTCTGTGTATGTCTATGTGTGTCTTTATGTGTCTCGGTCTCCGTGTGTCAGTTTGTACTCATGTGTCTGTATATGTGTCTGTATGTGCAAATCTGTTTTTCTGTGTATATAACTGTGTATACATATGTGTCTGTACATGTGTCTGTGTATATGTCTATTTGTGTCTGTACGCATGTTGAGAGTATATATCTCTACTTATGTGTATGCAAATGTGTCTGTGTGTGTCAGTGAATATTTCTGTGTATGTCTTCCTGTGTCTATGTGTCTGGGTCAGTGTGTGTGCATGTATGTCTTTGTGTCTCTGTGTGTGCATGTGTTTCTGTGAACACACCTGTGTGCATACACATCTGTCTGTGTGCGTGTGTGTCTGTGTATAAGTCTGTGTGTCTGTGTATATGTCTGATTGTGCCTGTGTGTGCATCTGTGTCTCTGTATATGTGTGTTTGTATATGTATGTATGTGTTTCTTTGATTGCATTTTTCTGTGAGACTGGGTATATGCCTATGTGTGCTCATGTGTGTTTGTATGCAAGTCTCTGTGTGCCTGTGCATATATCTGTGATTATCTCTGTGCATGTAGTGTGTATCCTTCTGTACAGTTTTGTGTCTATGAATTTTTCTATGTATCTGTCTGCATGTCTTTGTATATATTTCTGTATTTGTATGTGTCTGTATGTGTCTGTATACATGTCTGTGTCTGTATATGTCCTTTTCTGTCTCTGTCTATGTATATATCTGCGTGCATATCTGTGTGTGCATGTGTTTGTCCAAACATATGTTGTTGGATATGTGTCTGATTTTTCTGTGCCTATGTACGTAAGTATGTCTTTGTATATCTGTGATATGTTGTGTGTGCATGTGTGTTTCAGTCTGTGTGTGCATGTGTATAGGCATAGGTTGGGTGCATGTATTGAGTTATTGTGTGTCTGTGTTTCTCTATATATATGTCTGTGTGTCAGCATATATCTGTCTCCCTGTGCGAGTGTCTGTGTATGTCTTATCTCTGTGTATGTATATCTATGTGTGTACATATGTATATATATATAAAACCTACATACGTCTCTGTGTCTATGTGTGTGTCTATGTGTGCCTATTTTTATGTCATTCTGTGTCTCCATGTATATCTATGTGTATGTCTAAGTTTATGTATATATCTGTGTGTCTGAGTGTATGTCAGTGTGTTTGTATGCACGTGTGTGTCTGTGATTATGTCTTTGTTCATTTGCATATGTAGGTACGCATGCGTCTCATATACATCTGTGTAAATATCTCTGTGTATCTCTGTGCATGTTCCTGTGTGCTCTATGCATATATCTATGTCTTTTTGTTTGTATATGTCTGTGTGTCTGTATGCATGTGTGTGTATGTCTGCGAGTCTATACGTGTCTCAGTGTGGAAGCATTTGCCTGCGTCTCTGTAAGTGCATGTATACGTGTGTCTTTGTATATGTATATGTCTCTTTGTGTCTGCTTATGAATGTGTACATATTATCTGTGTATATTGTACATAGGTGTGTCTATGTGTGTGCTTTAGTATGTCTCTGTATCTGTGTGTGCATGTGCATGTCTCTGTATATTGTAATGTATGTGTATATACCAATGACTGTGTATGTCTATGTGTCTGTGTGTGTCTGTGTGTATCTCTGTCTGTGGATGACTGTGTGTGCACATGTCTCCATATGTCGTGAGTTCATGTGTGTCTGTGCATGTGTCTGTGTGTCTGTGCATGTCAATGTCATGTGTGCAAGTATGTGTCTGTATATGTTGTATATCTGTATCTGTGTGCATTGTGTCTGTGTGTGTTAGTGTGTCTGTATATATGTCTGTGTGAACATGTATGTCTGTGTAAATGTCTGTGTGCCTGGGTATATGAATATGTGTGCATGTGTTTTTGTGTGTCTATGCTATGTACATGTCTCTGTGTGCATCTGTGTTTCTATGCATATATCTATGTGTGTTTCTAGTTCTCTGTGTATGTATCTTTGTGCCTGTATGTGCATGTGTGCATCTGTGTATATGACTGTGTCTCTCTGTGTTGCACTGGGTATGTCTGCATATGTCTGTGTGTGAATCTCTCTGTGTGTATGTCTGTGTTCATGTGTATCATTGTATATGTCTGTGTCTGTGTATCAGTATTTATTCGTCTTTATATCTGTTTTTGTGTCTGTGAGATTGTGTATGTGTGTCTATATATATATTTTTTCCTCTGTGTGTATGTCTGAATGTGTCTCTGTGCATCTGAGATTCTTTCACATGTATGTTCCTGTGTATATGTGTGTTGTGTGTGCATGTTTATGTAACTGTGTATGTAAATGTCTGTGTGCATATGTTGTATTGTCTGATTGTGTCTGTATGTCAATGTGTATGTCTGTGTCTGTGTGTGCATGCGTCTCCGTATATGTCTGCTGTCAATCTATTCAAGTGGGTGTATGTATGCTATTTGTGTATGCAAGTGTGTTTATCTCTATGTTGGTGTGTGTCTGTATATGTCTGGGTCTGTATGTACACATGGGTGTGTGCCAATGTATGTTTTCGTGTCTGTGTATATGTTCATATGTACATGTCTGTAAATTTGTCTGTGTGCATATGCCCATATCTTTGCATGCATACTTTTTAGTCTGTAGATGCATATGTCCGTGTGTCTATGTATCTGTGTGAGTCTTTGTGGCTCTATGTTTCAGTGCCTGCACACGTGTCTGTTTGTATGTGTGTTTGTGTCTGTGTGTCTATGTGTGTGTGGCTGTGTGTAAAATAGTTTTGTAGGGCTGGAGCAGACAGCACAGCGGGTAGGGCATTTGCCTTGCACGCGGCCGACCCTGGTTCGAATCCCAGCATCCCATATGGTACCCTGAGCACTGCCAGGAGTAATTCCTGAGTGCACAGCCAGGAGGAACCCCTGTGCATCGCCGGGTGCGACCCAAAAAGCTTAAAAAAAAAGGTTTGTATGTTTCTGTGTGTCTGCCTATTTGTACGTTTTATGTGGCAATTATGTCTGTGTTCATGTGTGTGCAGATATGTGTTTACGTATATGATTCTTTATGCATGTCTCTGTGTATGTATCTGTGTGTCTCTGTAAGTATGTCTGAGTGTGTGCACATGTGTATCTGTATGCCTGTGTATATATCTGTGAGTCAGTATCTATATGTATACATGCCTATGTGTTTGCATGTGTATGTACGTGTGTCTGTGTATATGTCTGTGCATATGTCTATGTATGCAAGTGTATTTATATATTTCTGTCTGCATAATCTGTTGTGTGTACACGTGTTTGTATATACATCTGTGAGCATATATGTGCATTTCTGTGCAGGTGTTTGTTTCTGTATGTCTTTGTGAACATGTGGTGCATCTGCGTATGTCTCTGTGTGACTGTGCAAGCATATGTGAGTCGATCAATGGGTTCTTGTGTCCACAGGTCTGTGTGTATGTGCACATTGGTGTGCATCTATTTGTGTGTCTGTGTATGTATGTCTGTGTCTATTTACATATCTGTGTGTCTGTGTGCATATTTATGTCTGTATTCATCTCTATGTGCATCTGAGGATGTGTCTGTATAAATATATATATGGACGTTTGTTTCTGTATATATCTGCATGAGCATGTGTCTGCATGTCTGGGTTTGTCTCTGTGTGCATTGTTGTATGTGCCCCTCTGTGTGTATACCTGTGTTTCTCTGTCTCTGTGTTTGGGAATACGACCATTGTGTGTACATTTCTGTGTGTGTACACTTGACATGTGTGTCTGTATATGTCTTGTGTTTATGTGTGTACTGGGTGTGTCTTCGTATGTCTGTGTGTCCTTGTGTGCACATGTGTGTGGTCTACATATAAGTCTGTGTATGTGTGTATGTGTGTCTCTGTGTGTATGTCACTATGTGTCTGTGTGTGTCTATGGGTGTGACTGCATGTTGGTGTACATGTCTGTCTGTGAATCTGTGTGTCCATGTGAATATGTCTTGTATATTTATCTGTTTGTGTATCTCAGTTTATATGTGTGTATCTCTGTGTACATCTGTATCTCTATATCTGTGTGTCTGTACATGCATTTGTATGTTTATCTATATGATCATGCGTGTCTATGTAGACGTGTTTTTCTGTGTCTGTGTATATGACTGTGTATGTGTGTATTTTCCACGTGTGTCTCTGTATATCTCTGTGTCTGTTTTTTTATATGACTGTGTGTCCGTGTGTGTCTGGGTATATGTTTGCATGTATCAGTGTGTGCATATGGGCATGTGTCTGTGTATTTGTTTGTATCTGTCTATATGTGTTTGTGCGCATAAGTGTCTATGTATATTGCCATATCTGTTTGCATGTAAATATGTGCATCTTTGTGTTTCTTTAAGTGTGTACATATGTGTTTGAGCGCATGTTGTTTAACTGTGTATGCATATATGTCATTGTATGCATTAATATGTCTGTTCTATGTCCTATGTTTTTTCTTATATGTCTCTGTATGTATATCTGTGTGTCTCTATGTATTTGTGTATATGTCTGTGTGTGCACATGTGTTTCAGTGTGCGTGTCTTGTGTGCATCTGAGTATATGTCTATGTGTGCCAGTGTATATCTCAGTCTCATGTCTATGTCTCTTTATGTGTGCATGTGTGTCTGTGTGTGCGTCTATTTGTATCTGTGATTTTACATATATCTCTATATCTCTGTATATGTCTGTTCGCATAAGTGAGTGTCTGTGTCTATGTGTATGTATATATCTGAGTGTATATGTGTGCGCACATGTGTCTGTGAATGTGTAGATGTGCATCTGTGTGCATCTGAATACGCTGTTTATGTCTGTGTTACGTCTGGGGGCATGTGTGTGTATCTGTGTATATGTGTGTTTCTTAGTGTGCACGTGTGTGAGTCGCTATGTGCACATGTGTGATTTGCTAGTGCACATCTGTGTGAGTCTGTATGTGTTGCATATGAATAGATCTATGTATAAGTCTGTGAGTTTTTGCATATGTTTATGTCTTGTGTATATGTGTTTCCTGTCTACACTGGGTTTGTCTGTGTCATGGTGTATGTATGTCTGTTTGTCTCTCTGTCATGTGTATGGGTCTGTGTATAGGTCTCTGTATTTATCTGGGTATATGTATGTGTGTGTGTTGTGTTTCTGCGTGATGGTTTCTGTGTGGGAACATGTCTACATGTCTATATAGATATCTGTGTTGTAGTGTATATGTCTGAATGTGTGCGTGTGTACCTATGTATGTCTGGATGTCAATGTATGTTTCTGTGTCTGTGTTTCTGTGACATATACACATGCACAATTCTGTGTATGTGTTCACTTGCTTGTGCACATATGTGTATGTCTGTGTGTGCATGTGGATGTGTATGTATATACACTGTAAACAGACTGTGTCGTGTGTCTGTGTATATGTTTGTGTGTTCATGTGTTTGTGCAAATATGTGTGCATATGTCTGTGTTATTTGTGTGATTATGTGTATATGTGTTTGAGTATATATGTTTTTGTGTTTGTATGTCTACTCATATGTGTTGTGTTTGTGTATATGTCTCTGTCTGTGTGCCTGTTTGTATCTGTGTGCATATATCTATGTGTATATGTGTATATGAGTTAGTGTGTGTACAAATCTGTTGTCTGTATATGCATGTGTGTCTGTGTATAAGTCTGAGTGTCGGTGTATATGTCTGTGTCCACAGTTTTGTGTGTCTTTGTGCCTGTGTCAGTGTATGTGTATATCTGTATATATGTTCATGTCTGCATATGCGTGTGTCTCTACATATGTTTCTGTGTGTCTGCATGTGTATGTGTGTTTGTGTATGCCTATGAATATATCTGTGTCTGTGTATATGTCTGTTTTTCTGTGTGTGTGCACATGTTGTGAGTCTGTGTTTAAAAGTCCCTGTTGTGACTTGGTGCATGTGGGTATAGGTTACGTATGTCTGAGTCTTTGTGTTTGTTATTTCTGTGCATAAATGACTTCACACATACCTGTGTGTATCTGTTTGTGCACTGGGTATGTCTGTATAAATTTATTGAGTTTCTGTGTGTCTGTCTATGTGTCTGTATATGCCTGTGTGGGCTTGTGTGCATATGTGTGTGTCTGCATACAGTTCTGTGAATGTCTGTGTCTAGTGTACATATGTATGTGTCTTTGTGTCTGTGTCTGTGTCAGTATGTGCACATTGTGTGTCTACAAATGTCTGTGTGTATCTGTGTATGCACATGTGTGTGACAGTATATACGTCTATGTATATGTATGTGCCTGTGTGCACAGATGTTGTCTGTGTGTAAAACCATATTTGTGTTGCATCTGGGTGTGTCTGTGTATAGGTCTATGTGAGTCTTTTGTGTCCATTGTCTGTCAGAGTATGCATGTGTGTCTGTTTGCATGTCTATGTATGCACATGTGTGGTTCTATATTTCTTTATGTGTCTATGAATATGTCTGTGTATGTGCACATTGTGAGTCTGTATAAGTCAGTGTTGTGTATTATTGCATCTGGGTGCTTGCCTTTGTATATGTCTATGTGAGTCTGTGTGTGTATATCTCCGTCTCTGTGTGTTTGTTTGTGTCTTTGTATTTGCCTGTTTTTTTGTGTATGTGCCCTGGATGTGTCTAAATATATTTGTCTATGTGTCTGTGTTTTCTGCCTGTGTGTCAATGTATATATATATATATAATTGTCTTTGTGTCTGTGCATATATCTGAGTCTTTGTATATATGTTACTGTGTATCAGTGTCTGGTGTCTGCATATGTCTGTGTGCATGTCTGTATCTATATGTGTCTCTTTCTACATGTGTTCATATTGTGTGTCTATATATAAGTTCATGTTGTTACTGTGTTGCACTGGGTGTGCGTCTGTGCATATGTTTGAGTCTCTGTGTGTCTTCACATATGCTTGTGCATGCATCTGTGTGCATTGGAGTTTTCTGTGTGTATATATTTGCATGTCTGTGTGTCTATATATATCTGTATATGTCTATATACCTGTATATGTCTGTGTGTTTCTATGTATGTCAGTGTGTGCATGTGCATGTGTCTTTGTATATATATATGTGCATGTGTCTTTGTATATGTCTGTGTTCATGACTTTGTGCGCACATGTCTGAATGTTTCTGTGTCTGTATATGTCTCTGTTGCATGTATGTGTATTTGTGTCTGTGTATATGTTTGTGTGAGTCTCTACGTGTTTATCTGTGTCTGAGTGTGGATATATTTCTCTGTACAACTCTGTATGTGTATCTGTGTGTCCACTGGATATTTCTGTGTATATTTGTGTGCCTTGTGTGCCTATGTATATGTCTGTTTATGTGCCTGCATGTCTGTGTGTATGTATGTGTATCTCTGAGTATGTGTCTGTTTTGCTGTGTGTATGTGTATTTGTATGTCTTTAAGTGCACATGCGTGTCTGTATATAGCTATGTATGTCTGTGTTTCTGTATATATCTGCATGAGCATGCATCTGCATGTCTGAGTGTGCATGTATACTGTCTGTACCTGTGGTATGTGTGTCTGTATATGTCTTGTGTTTGTATGTGCACTGAGTGTGTACCTTGGTACATATCTGTGTCTTTGTGTGCACGTGTGTGGTGTCTGTATATACGTCTGTGTGTGTTATGTGCAAGTATATGTCTATCTGTATATCACTGTGCCTTGTGTGTCTATGGATGCGTGAGTGTGTATATCTGTGTGAATATCAGTGTGCATGTGCATGTGTCTTTGTACTTGTCTGTGTTTGTGTATGTCAGTGTATGTGTTTATCTCTGTGTGCATCTGTGTCTAGATGCCTATGTGTTTATGCATAGGTATTTGTTGTTTATTTATATGATCATGTGTATCTATGTATTCATATGCATCTGTCTGCATATCTGTGTATATGGCTATGTGTCTGTGTATGTCTGTATATCTTTTGCATGAGTGTCTGTATATATGTCTCTCCGTGTCTACTTTTTTATGTCTGTGTGTGTCCATGTGTTCTGTCTGTGCATATGTTTGCATAACTCTGTGTGTATAGGGGTGTGTGTCTATGTATTTGTCAGTATTTGTGTCTGTCTATAAGTCTGTCTGTGTATATGTTAGTGTGTTCATAAGTCTGTGTGCATAAGAGTCTATGTACGTGTGTATCTGTGCATGTGTGTGTCTGGGTATCCATGTATGTCTCTACGTGTGTATATGTTTGCATGTATGATCTGTGTGCGTGCTTTGGTATCAGAGTATGCATATAAGTTTCTGTGTATGTCTGGGTGCACGTGTATATCTCTGTGCCTATATATTTTTATGTTTCTCTGTGTCTGTGATTGTGTGTCTATGTGTATATTTATGTGTCTATGCCTACTGCATTCTGTGTGTGCACATTTGTGGCTGTTTGTGTATGTGTGCATTGTGTCTCTGTGTGTGCATATGGGTATTTGTTTATGTAAATGTCTGTGTCAATCTATGTGTGTTTCTGTGCATGCATGTATTTGTGACTATATAGGTCCTTGTGTGTACCTCTGTGTGCGTGTCTGTATATTAGGTCTGTGTGGCTTGTGTGTTTATGTCTGTGTGTGTCTAAAGTTTCTCTCTGTTAATGTGCATCCATTTACATGTGTGTTCATGTGTCCGTATATCCGTGTATGCGTATGTGTTTGCATATGTGTTTGCATATATCTGTGCACACTTCTGTGTCTATATGTATCCTATGTACACTGGGTGTGTGTCTCTCTGTATGTATATATGCATCTGTACCCGTATTCACATCATTGTGTGTATATGTTTGTGTCTGTGTGTGTTCATGTGTGTGGGACGGTGTATATGTTTGTGTCTTTTTTTAGATATATGTATGTGTGTGCATATGTGTGTGCATTGTATTCATGTGTTTGAGCATTCTATGTGTCTGCATATATATGTCTGTGGGAGGTATCTGGGTATGTGCATGTCTCTCTGTATATGTCTGTGCATATACTTTTTGTGTCTCGGTTTCTGTGTCTCTCTGTTTCTGTGTTTGTGCACATGTTTGTATGTGTATATGTTTGTGTACTCATGCATTTATGCTAATGTGTCTGTATGTATATGTGTTGTTCATGTGTGATTATGTGTATCTGTGTTTGAGTATATGTCTCTGTGTGCATGTATTTGTCTCTGCATATATATGTCTTGCGTCTATGTATACATGTCTGTGTGTGCCTGTCATGTATCTATGCATATGTTTTTTGTGTATGAAATGTCAGATATCTGTATAAATAGTGCGGGTATATGTGTGTGTGTCTCTGTGTGTGCACATGTTTGTCTGTGTATATCTATGTGTGTCTGTATATGTCTGTGTGTTTTGAGTGTGAATGTGACCGCATATATGTATGTGTGGGTCTGTGTGTGTATGTATGTCTGTGTCTATTTGTGCATGGGTCTGTCTTTCTGTACATATGTGTGTGCCTGTGCATCTGTGTATCTTTGTGTATATATGTCACTTTTGTGTGCATGTTTTTCTGCCTATGTATGTGTGCATTTGATTGTGTGTATGTCTGTGTGTACATGTATATGTCTGTGTGAGCATGTAGGTGTGTTTATGTATATGTGTGTTGCTCTCGGTATGCACTATCTATGAATATGTCTGCTTGTATATATATATATATATATATATATATATATATAGTGTCTGTTAGTGTGCATGGTGCATGTGCCTGAATATGCCTATTTGTACACATATTTGTTTCTATATTTCTTTGTATATATATCTGTATGTGTTATTGTATGTCTGTGTGTGCATGTGTCTACATGTATACGTGTTGTCTGTGTGTGTGCATGTGTGTTGGAATGTTTTCCCCCTTTCAGCTGATAGACTTCTAGAGATAATTTCAGAGGCAGTTTCCCTTTTTTCACAAGAAGCCTGGCTGGTCTTTGACATGCAGATTTTAGGTGATAGCCAGGCCTGACTTGACATTGTAGATTCCAGGCTCTGGCCTAGCCTAGTCTTTGGGATGTAAATCTGAGTGCTTTCAGCCCAAGGAAGGCTTCCTTTTTGGTTTTGTATCTTTTTTTTTGGGGGGGTAGATTAATGGCCTGCAGATACAAGAGAATAATGTTGCCTCAATATTCTTCCTGTAACATCTTTTGGTGCCTTTGGTGACATCAATGTATTGTGCCCTTTGGAAGTGCCATGAGGAGTAAAAGGGGTTTGGAGAGAGATACAAGAGAGGAGAGACGAGAGAAGGAGGCAGTGGTAGATCCAGAGAGAGGCTGGTGCCAGGAGTGCGGGAGATGGAAGATTAAACATTGAATAAACGGTAACTAATCAGCAACCAGCATGGTCCTCGTTCTTCCTTCGCCTTTCCTTGACCACCGGCCATCCCGATCCAGTCCACACACTGCGGTTCCAGGCACCGAACGTGGGCAGTGAGACAGAGCCGCCCGGAGAGCCCGCAAGTGCACTCCCCCCTTCGGCGACCTTTAGTTTTACACACATGTGTATCAGTTTGTACGTATCTATGTCTGTGTATGATTTAGTGTAAATATAATTTAGCGTGTGTATCTGTATATGCCTGTGTGTCTGTGTATTTGTATGTTTGTATGATTGTGTCTATGTGTATATACGTATCTGTGTGTCTGTGCGCATAAGTTTGTATATATGTACATGTTATAGCTGTGTGTGCATATGTGCATATGTCTATGTGAGTCTCTGTGTATGTTCATAAAAATATATGTTTTTATATATTTTATATATATATAACAAAAATATATGTTTATATATTTGTGTATATATGCATGTGTGTCTATGAATATATCTGTGTTTTTGTCTCGATATATGTCTGTGTCTGTGTATATGTGCTTGTGTGTGAGTGTATGTATGTGTCTATGTGTATATGTGTGCCTATATGCACATGTTAAGTGTGTCTATATCTGAGTGTGTCTTTATATTTTCATATGTCTGTGTATATGTCTGTGTGCCTGAGTCTATATGTGTACAAGTCTTTTGTCTATGTGTGCATGTGTATCTGTATATGTCTATTTGTGTGTGATTGTATGCATGTGTATATGTCTGTTTGGGTCTCTGTGTGCATGTGTGTCTGTGTATAAATGCATAAGTCCTTCTGTTTCTATGTGTGACCATTTATGTCTGTGTGTCTCTGTGTCTATGTCTATGTTTATGTGCCCATGTCTATGGATATGTCTGTCTCAGTGTGTGTCTGTGTATATATGCCTGTATGTCTATCATCGTGTTTACGTGTCTCTATGTTAGTCTCTGTGTGTCTTTCTATATGTCTGATTGTGTGCATGTGAGTGTCTCTCTATAGGTGCTTGTGTGTGCGTGTCAGTGTGGATTTGTGTCTATTTTTGTATTTTGTCTGTCATTTGTGTGTGCAAGCTTGTTTCTGTGTTTCTGTATGAGTCCATGTGTCCATGTGTCTGTATGCATGTCAGTGTGAATCTGTGTATGTGTGTGTCTTTGTGCATGTGGTTTGTGCTGGTATATATTGTATGAGTGTATATGTATGTGTGTGCATGTGAGTGTGTCTGTGTGAGCATGTGGGTGCCTGTGAGCTCACATGTGTGTCTGTGTACACAGGTGTCTCTCTATATCTGCATATGTCTGTGTGTGCATGTGGGTGCATGTCTGTGTGCATGTCTGTTATCTATTTTGTGTGCAAGTTTATGATCTGGTTGTGTATGTCCTTGTATGTGTGTGTCGGGG
This sequence comes from Sorex araneus, assembly GCF_027595985.1. Taxonomy (NCBI): domain Eukaryota; kingdom Metazoa; phylum Chordata; class Mammalia; order Eulipotyphla; family Soricidae; genus Sorex; species Sorex araneus. The sequence goes on from NC_073313.1 coordinate 5,394,217, forward strand.
TATTCATCTGTGTTTATGTGCATGCCTCTGTATATGTGTGTGCACCTGTGTATTTAAATGTATGCATGTCTGTGTTCATTTCCTGTATCCGTGTTTGTGCATTTGTCTGCGTGCACACCTGTGAGTGAGTCTGTGTAAGTGTGTGTTTTATCTGTGTGCATGTGGGTATGAGATTATGTCCGAGTCTCTGTATGTCTGTGTCTGTGTGTACATATGTTTGTGTTTTTGTATATTTATACTTTTGTGTCAGCATTTAATTCTGTATCTCTGTCTCTGACATTTGTCTATGTATATGCCTGTGTGCGTGTGTGCATTCTGTGTTTCTGTAGATATGACTATGAATGTGCCTGCACATGTTATATTTATGTCTGTGTATATATGCCTCTATGTGTATATGTCTGTGTGTGCATGTGTAGGTGTGTGTGCATCTTATGGTGTGTGCCTGTGTGTATCTGTGTATATGTCTGTATGTTTCTGTGTGCCTGTGTTGTGTGTATCTATATGTCTTGTGTGACTATGTATGTGTGTACATTCTGTGTATGTCTGGGTATGTTTATGTCTGTGTGTATATAACGTCTGTGTGTATCTGTGCGTATGTCCATATGTATATGTCTAAGTGTGTTTGTATGAAGGTGTGTGCACATGTGTGTGTCTGTGTCTGCATGTGGGTGTAGAGTAGTGTATGTCTGTGTCTACGCATATGACTATGACTATATATGTGTGTGTGTCTCTGTCTGTCTGTTGTATTTATGTTTGTGCATGTGGGTCTGTGTCTGTGTATATGTCTGTGTGAGTCTCTGTGTGTTAAGCGCCTGTCTGTGTGTTCCTATGTCTTTCTGTGTATATGTATGTGTATCTCTGTATGCATTAGGTGTGTGACTTTTTGTGTTTGGGTATCCCTCTATGTGTGTCTTTCTATATGTCTGTGTGTGCATGTGTGTGTCTCTGTGTACAGGTATGTGTATCTCAATCATTGTGCGTTTTTGTGTCTTTATGTCTGTATGTCTGTACGTTCATGTGTGATTTTGCATTTGTATGTCTGTATATGTATGTGTGTATGTGTGTCTGTGTGTATCTGCATTTTTTGTGTGTCTATGTATATATCTACATGTCTCTGCGTTCCTGTGAGTGGTATATCTATACGTCTATGCATCTCTGAGTCTCTGTGTGTATGTCTATTGTTTGCATGTCTGTGTATATGTCTGTGTGTGCATATGTGGGTTTATGTCTCTATATATGCCTGTGTGTATTTGTATGTTAGCCCCTCAGTGTGCATATATCTGTGTGTCTCTATTGTACATTTCTGGATTCATGTCTGTGTGTGTCAGTTTATGTCTGTGTGCATGTGTTACTGCATGCACGTGTGTGTATTGTTTTTGTCTGTGTGCATGTCTGTACATGCACGTGTTTGTATGTCTATGTATATATCTGTGTGTCTGTCTGTATATGTCTGTTTGTGCGGATGTGTGTCTATGTATATATGTCTGTGTCTATTTTTCTATGTGTGTACATGTGTATGTCTCTATATGTTGGCGTATGTGTGCACGTGGGCGTGAGTCTCATTATATGTCTGTGTGTGCACTTCTGTCTTTGTATGTGTGTACATGTGTATATGTCTGTTATGTCTACATTTCAGTTTATGTCTGTGTATATGTCTGTATAAGTCTCTGTGTGTTTGTGCATATGTGTGTCTATGTGTTAACTGTGTCTGCATGGCTATGCATATACCTTTGTGTCTCTGTGTATATGAGTGAGTCTGTGTGTTGTGTCTAAATATGTCTGTTTTTCATGTGTGTGTAGATGTGTCTCTATATGTATCTCTCTGCACATGTACTGTGTATGTGTATGTCTGTGTCTATTTCTGTCTCGATCTATACGACTTTGTGTTTCTGTATGTCTATGTGTGCATGTGTGTCTGTGTGTGCATTTGTTGGTGTATATGTGTGTCTCTATGTCTATATGCCAGTGTCTGTATAAATGTCTGTGTCCATGCATCTGTGTGTATGTGTCTATGTATATATCTGTTAGTCTGTGCATGTGTCTGTGTGTCTAGGCATGTGTCTGTGTGTATATGTTGCGTTTCCATGTATGTATGTGCATCTGTAAATGCCTGTGTGTTTCTGCACATATGATGTGTTGTAGTGGAATCTATGTGACTGCATATGTGTGTAATGTCGGTGTATACATGCATGTGTCTGTGTATGTCAGTGCCACTTGTGCATTTGGCTGTGTATCTATTTATATATCTATGTCTATCTATATTCTGTGTATATTTGTGTGTTCTGTGAGAATGTGTCGATGCATACATTTCTGTGTGTATGTGCATTTCTGTGTTTGTATATATGTCTTGTCTCAGTATGTGTGTGTCTATGTCTGTAAATATGTCTATGTATAAGTGCACATGCCTATGTCTGCAAATAACTTTGTGTATGTATATATGTGGCACATGTGCATGACCGTGTGTTTGTCATTATGTCTTGTGATTGAGTCTATTCATATAACTGTAACTGTTTATGTGTGTTTTTGCATATATGTCTGTGTGCATGTCTGTGTGCAGTGTGTCTGTCTATATCTGTGTCTGTGTGTGTATATTTCAGTATACATGTCTGTTTCTATGTGTATATATCTATATGTGTGTGTGTTCCCACGTGTGAGTCTGTATATCTCTGATATCGGTGGGTCTACATGTTGGTATGTTTCTCTGTATATGTGTGACTCTTTGTGCATGTCTGTATCTGTGTGTGCATATTTGTGTCTGTGTATATGTATGTCTATGTGAGCACGTTTGTGTTTGTGTGTGCTTTTGTGTCAGTGTATAGGTCTGAGTCTGTGTACACATCCCTGGGTATCAATGTGTGTCTCTGAATATGTCTTTGTGTGCATTTCTGTATCTCTGTATACATATATGTGTCTATATGTGTAAGTCTGTGTGTGGTATATATCTGTCATCTATTTGTAAATGTGTATGCTTACATGTGTGTACTGTCTGCAGATGTCTGTTGTACATGTGATTATGTTTTTATCTGTATATGTCTGTGTTGACTGTGCATGTTTGTGTATTTGCGTGCATTTGTGTGCCTTGCATATATCTGTGTCTCTGAGTGTTTCTGTACATGTCTGAGTGTGTCTGTGTTCACATGTGTTTCTGTATATGACTGTGAGATCTGTATGTATATTTCTTTTGTATCTGTGTGAGCATGTTTGCATGGCTATGTTTCTGTGTGTACATGTTTGTCTATGTTAGAGTATATATATACATATATATAGCTCTGTGTATATGTTTGTGTGTCCCTGTAAATTGATATGTGTATGTGTATGTCTATGTGTATGCATATGTGTATGTCTGTGTCTGCACATGTGTTTGTGTGTATTCATGTGTCTACCTGGGCATCCTGCATAGTATGAATGTGTGTCTACCTCTGTGACTATCTGTATATATGTGTGTCTGTGCATGTGTGTCTACCAACGTATGTTAGTATATATGTATTTCATTGTGTGCATATGTGTATAACTGAGTCTATGTATATTTCTATGTGTGCATGGATGTCTATATATATGCAAATATGTGTGAATCTATGAAGATGACTGTGTTTGCATGTGTGTTGGTCTGTGTATAGGTATATGTCTATGATGTGTATGTGTATCTCTATGTGTGTATATCTGTTTTGTGTCACTGGATGTCGGTAAATAGATCTGTATGTCTGTGAATACATCTTTTATCTCAATCTGTGTGTACATGTGTATGTCTGTGTGACTATGTATGTCTGTATGTGACTGTATATGTCTGTGTGTGCATGTGTGTGCTCTATTTTTATAAGTTTGAGTATGTGTGTATGTCTGTGTGAGCATGTGCTTGTGTCTCTGTTTTGTGCACATGTGTTTGTGTCTATATATATCTCCATATGTGGAGTAGATGTGTCTATGTCTATCTGTGTGTTTACTTGATTGTGTACTTGTGTGACTTTGTGTTTGTCCATGTGTATGCATGTGTGTGTCTATGCAAATGTACGTATATACTTCTATGTGTTCTGTATATGTCTATGTGTGCATGTGTTTATACCTGTGTTTCTATGGATATGTCTGTTTGTATTAGTGTGCATGTGTCTGTGTCTATGTATTTCCGTGTGTGCATCCCTTCAGGAAAAAAGAGACGTCTCTACCTACCTCTTGAGTCAAGGCAGGAGGAGAAAGATTCCTTCAGGGACCCAACGGACCGGGGCTCCCGTGACAAGGAAATGGGTGCTTCTTTTCTCAACACTCCGGCACGAGTGAGCCTGCAGTCGCGGGAAAATGCACGGAGACTCTGGCACACAGAACCCACTGTGAGGAAGGGACACAGCACACAGCTTATAGAGCATCTGAGAAGACAGAGTCAAGTATATAGATCGGACCACGGCCGAGCCGCAGGACAGTGGGGAAGCTGTCTCTCTGCTCCACGTGCAACAGACCCAGATACGATCCCCGACATCCCCCAACCCCCCGCCTCTCCCAGAGTGACTCCTGAGCAGAGCCAACAGTAAGCCCTGACCATCATCACGTGTGCGCAAAAAAACCCTAAAAAATTAATAATACTAAAATGTGCAAATTATTCTTTAAACTCAACGTGCAAGATTGCAAAATGGAGCCTAAATTCAGACTGGTCTCTACTGTTTGTATGTCTATATGTTTATGTCTGTATGTGACTATATTTGTCTGTGTGTGTGTTCTGTTTGTTTATACACCTCGGTATGTGTTTGTGTATGTTTGTGCTTGTATGTCTGTGTGTACGTGTGTGCCTGTGTGTACATGTGTGCCTGTGTGAGTCTCTTCCGTTTATGTCTGTGTGTTCACGTATGTGTCTGTGTATGTCTGTTTTGTATGTGTATGTTGGTGTGTCTGTGTATGTCAGACTGTATATATCTGGTGCCTGTATATTTGTGTGTCTGTATGTGTATGTGTACATGTGTATGTTTCTATATGTGTGTTTCTTTGTGCATGTGTCTATATATGTGTTTGTGCGTTTGCAGTACTTGTCTGTATATGTCTGCGGATATGTGCACATATCTGTCTATATCTGTGTTTGTGTATACATTTATGACTATTGTGCCGCGTGCGTAAAAGTATGTATATGTCCATGTTTCTGTTTATGTCTGTATGTTTGTGTTCATATCTATTTGTGTCTATTTGCAGTGTGCCTGTGTATGTCTGTATGTTTGTGCATATCTGTGTGCCTGTGTTTGTGTGTGACTATGTGCAGCGCATGTGTGTAACTGTATCCATGTCTATGTCCATGTGTCTGTGTATATGTCTCTGTATCTATTTGTAAATGTGTGTTTCTGTGCTTACATTTGTGTATCTGTGTGTTCGTGTGGGTGTTTGTGCATGTGTCTTATGTGTCTGTGTATATGTTTGTGTGTGTTTGCCTTTTGTGCATGGAGGTGTTTAGTGTATTTGTGTGTCTGTGTGTGCGCGTGCACGTGTCTGTGCTTCTGTGTGTACATCTTTGTATTGGTCTGTGTGTTGTATGTGGGTATGGGGGGCCATGTCTGTATATATTTCTGTGTATGTGTCTGTGACATGTCTGTGTGTATTATGTCTGAGTATCTGTGTATGTGCACGTATGCGTATCTGTGTCTGTGTAAGTTTGTGTATGTCTCTGTTTCTAAGTCTTGGGTGTCTATGTGTCTGTCTGCTTGTGTGCATTGTGTGTCGGTTTATGACTATATATAACTGTGTGTCTGTGTACATGCCTGTGCATGTCTCTGTGTGTTTGGATATGCCTCTGAGTGCCTGTGTATGTCTCTGTGAGTGCATGTGTCTGTGTGTCTATGCATATATCTGTGTGTGTTTCTCTCTTTTTGTGTGTGGCTCTGTTTGAGCACTGTGTCTGTGTATGTCTATATCTATGTACGCCTGTGTATATATATCTGTCTATAGGTCTGTGTCTATGTATATATCTGTGTGTCTGTGTGTTCATGTGTCTGTTTGCATATATGTGTGTCTCTGTGTATATGATTCTGTCTCTATATAAATGTGTCTGTGTGTGAGTCTGTGTATTTGTATTTGTGTCTCTGTGTATGCATATGTGTGACCCTGTGTGTCTATGTCTATTTATTGTGCTTATGTATGTCTTTGTATACATGTGTATCTGTATAAGTCTGTGTGCATGTCTGTATCTGTCTATATACGTGTGTATCTCTCTGTGTATGACTGTGTGTCTGTGTCTATGTCTGTGTGTCTGAGTGTGAGAGTGTTCATGCATGTTTGTGTATATATCTGTGTCTCTGTGTGTGACGGCGCATGTGTATATGTCTGTGTTGTGTGCATGTGTGTTTTTGTGTCTGTATGTCTGTCTATACATCTGTCTCTATGTGTACATCTGTGTGCATGTGTCTGTGTATATGTCTGTGTGTGCATGTGTCTCTGTTTACACATTTAAGTGTATAACTGTTGTCTGTGTTTGTGTGTCTATGTGAATCTGTATGTCTTGTGTGTGTGTATATGTATCTGTCAGTATATATGTCTGTGTCACAGTATGTGCACGTAGGTCTGTGTCTCTGTCTATATCTATGTGTGCTCAAGTGTGTGTGAATATGTCTGCATGTGTCTTCATGTCTATGCATACGTGCCATATGTCTGTGTCTGTCTCCATGTGTGCATATGTATGTTGTCTGTGTGCTTGTGCATGTATCTGTGTGTTGCCTATGTATATGTATGTGTATCTGTGTCTCTGGTTTGCATATGCCTGATTATGTATGCATGTGTTGGTATCAATACATATACCTCTGTGTCTGTGTATATTTCTATGTTTATTTGTGCTTATGTGTGCAGTATGTATGTGTCTGTGTCTCTGTGTGATATGTGTGTTTGTGTTTGCCTATGTATATGTCTGTGTATATGTCTGTTTAAGTCTATGTGTTCACATATGCATTTCTGTGTGTCTGTGTTCACGTGTCTGTTTATGCATAAATCTGTGTATGTTTCTTTGCGTCTGTATCTGACTGTGTGTCTCTTTGTCTCTGTGTGCATGTGTGTATGCACGTGTGCATCTGTGTTTATGTCTGAGTGTCTGTGTTTTTGTATATGTCTGTATGTCAGTATGTTTGTGTGTCCATGGGTGTCTATTTATATGCTGTGTGTGCATCTGTCTATGTCTATGTTTGTGTGCGCATAACTAAGCCTCTATGTATAATTCTCTATATGTATGTTTCTGTATATGTCTGTGTGTATCTATCCGTGTATGTAAAGTAACACGCAACTGGGAGATTCTTTTTCCAGCTATTTATTAAGAAACCTTCTCATGCAAACGGAAAAAAGGACGAACGAAGCATGGACTAAGGACGAACGAAAGAAAAGGAACCAGGGGGGAACCCACTAGCTAGGCAGCTTCCCTCCTTATATACCTCTCGCTGTTTGTTTACGCCCCAGTGTCTGCAGCTGATAGGCTAGTTACACCTTGTGGGTGTGACAGGACATCCTGTTTTCTTACACCTTGTGGGCGTGACAGGACATCCTGTTTTTCAAAGCACAGTGAAATTAACAAGAACAGGTGTTGTTTATGAAGCACCCGGTCCTGTGGAGGTTCTCCACACGTGTATATGTCTGTGTGTATGTATCTTGTGTATCTGTGTGTGGCTGTCTATATATCTGTATGTGTGTTTATGCCAACTTTTGTCTCTATGTGTGCATGTTGTGAGACTGTATAATTTCATGTTGTAATTTTGCTGCATTTGGGAGTGTCTATATGTCTGTGTGAGTCTGTCTGTATCTGTGTCTATGTGGGCATGTGTGTGTCTGTGCATATGAGTCTGTCAAATGTCTATGAATGTGTGTGTGTTCCAGGGCTACTGTGGTGCTCCTCTGGATGATGACGGCATGACCTTCGTGTGTGTCGGTGTATGTGTGTGCTCATGTGTTGTGTCTTGGTATGTCTGTGTGCCTGTGTATATATGTGTGTATATGTGCATGTCTCTATACGTTTGTATGTGTCTTGTGTGTGAGTGTATCTTTGTCTGTGTTTCTCTGTGCACATACGCATTTGTGTATATCTGTGTGTGTCTGTGAGATCATGTCTATGTGTCTATGTATATGTGTGTGTCTCTGTGCATGTGTTATCTGTGAATATGCCGCCTTTATTTTGTGTGTGTCTATGTCTGTGCATATGTGTGTGTTGTCTGTGTGGGGAGTTTGTGTCTCTGTATGAGTGTGTATCTGTGTAGAACCGTCTGTGTGTATATCTGAGTGTCCAGGTAAAAATCTATGTCTTTGTGTTCATTTGCGTATGTCTTCATGTCTGTGTTTGAGTAAATTCAGTGTGTCTGCATGTATTTCTATGTTTAGGTATATGTCTGTGTGTCAGTGTATATGTCTGTGTGTGTCAGAGTCTGTGTGTATATGTCTGATGACTGTGCTCATGTGTCTGTGTGTGAATATGGGTGTGCTATGTATATGTCTGTGTTTCTCTATGTGTAAATGTGCCTGTGTAAATGTGCCTGTGTATATATCTATTTGTGTCTTGTGTTTACATTATGTGTATCTGTGTATATATCTGCATGTGTCTGTGTATATATCTTTGTGACTCTATGTACACACGCTACACATGCATGTATGAGTCTGTATTTGTTGTATGAGTCTATATGTGTACATGTATGTTTCTGTGTTAACATTTGTGTCTCTGTGCATTCCGGTGTTTGTGCATTTGTCTTGTGTGTCTCTGTGTGTGTATGTTTGTATCTGTGTATAAATCTGTGTGTCTGTGTATAACTTTGTGTGCATATCTGTCTCTGTGTCACTGTGTCTGTGTATCTATGCATATATCTTTCTGTATGTATGTGTCTGTCTTTGTGTGCCTTTGTCTCTGTCAGTGTGTGCACGTGTTTGTATGGATGTCTATGTCTGTGTGTATGTTAATTTTGGTCTGTGTGTGCACATGTTGTGAGTCCAAGCATAAATACATTTTGTTACTGTGTGGCATGTATCTGTGTGAGTCTGTATATCTCTGTGTGATTATGTGTGTTTTTTGGTACATGTCTGTGTGTATCTCTGTGTGCAAGTGTGTGTGACAGTGTACATAATGAATGTCTGTGTCTGTCTATGCCCATGTTGTGAGTCTGTGTTGTATATGGGTGTGTCTGTGTGTATGTCTATGTGAGTCTGTGTGTGTAACTCTACCAGTGTGTGATATGTGTTTTGATATATACCTGTGTATCTGTGTATGCAATGGGGGTGCCTTTCTATATATATATGTATATGTGTATATATATGTGTCTTTTTTTTGTCCATCCCTATATGTGTGTCTATGTATACTTTGTGTGTATATGATTGTATCTGTATATATATATATATGTGCCACTGTCTTTGAACCTATGTATATGTACATGTGTCTTTATGTTTGTGTATATGTGTGTCTTTGTCTTTGTGACTGTGTGAGCATGTGTGTTTCTGTGTATGTCTGTGTATGTGCACATGTGTGGGTACACATGTGTATGTGCCTCTATAAGTCTGTCTGTGCATATATCTGTTTGTGTGTGCGCATCTTGTGAGTCTGTGCGTAAGTCCGTGTTGTGATTGTGTGGTATGGGAATGTGTCTGTGTAGGTGTTTGTGTCTTAGTGTGTGTGTGTTTCTGTGTATGTCTGTGTGTGCATGTGTCTGTGTATCTGTGTGCACATGTGTCTGTGCACATGTGTGTATCTCTTTATATGTCTGTGTGCCTGTGTATATGTGTTTGTGTCTGTGCAGATGCTGTGAGTCTGTGTATAAGACCGCGTTGTGACTGTGTTGCATGTAGATATGTGTCTGTTATATGCCTGTGAGTCTGTGTATTGTGTGTCTTATTATATGCCTGTGTGTATAATTGTGTGTTCACTGGGTGTGTCTGTGCATATTAAGTGTCTGTGAGTCTATGTGACTGTGTGCTTGTGTGTGCATGTTGTGTGTCTGAATGTGTGTACATGCCTGTGTGTCTGTGTATATATCTGTGGCGTGTGTCTTTATGTACATATATATGTCTTTGTTTCTGTTCAGTGTGTGCACATGTGCGTTTCTGTGTATATGTGTGAGCATGTATTTCTCTCTGTGTATATGTCTATGTGTGCACATGTGTCTATCCACTGTGTGTGTGGTTTTCTATATATCTGTGTGTCTGTGTATATGTCTGTTTTCTTCACGTTATGAATCTGTGCATCAGTCCGTGTTGTAACTGTGTGGGATGTGAGTGTGTCTGTGTATATGTCTGTATGTGACTATGTATTTAGCTTGGTATGTGTCTGTGTGTATCTGTGTGTCTGTCTATACTTGTGTCTGTGTATGTCTGTGTTCATGTGTATGCGCATGTATCTGTGTGTCTGGATATGTCTACGTATGTCTTTCTGTCTCTTATGTCAGGGTGTGTGCAAGAATACCTCTGTATGCCTTTGTTTCTCTGTGTGGGCATGTATGTTTCTGTGTAAACACCAGTGTGTATAAACATATGCCTGTATGCATGTGTGTCTATGTATATGTCTGTGCGTATGTGTATACATGTGTCTCTACATGTATATATGTACATGTCTGTCAGTTTGTACATGCATGTATATGTGTGTCTGCATTTGTGCATGTGTCTGTGTGTATATGTCTGTGTGCATGTATGTTTGTCTGTATATGTGTGTATCTATATATGTGTCAGTGTGTGTACATTTGTTTCTGTGTGTGCCTGTTTATATGTCTTTGCATATGTCTGTGCATTTGTGTATGCATATATCTGTGTCTCTGTGTGTGCATATTTGTGTCTGTGTATGTATTTGTGTTTGTGTGTATCTATGTCTGTGTCTGAAAGTTTTGTCTGTGTATTTGTCTCTGTATGTGTCTGTGTGATTGTACATGTGGATGTGTATGTCTCCGTGTATATCTGTGTCTGTGTGGGAATATGTCTGTGTGTCTGTCTCTGCATGTGTGTTTGTACCTGGGTATCTTTCTGTGTGTTTGTGTGTATCTGTCTATGTATATGTATATGTTTGTGGGTCTATGTCTAAATGTGTATTTGTGCCTGGGTATATTTGTGTCTGTGTGTAGGTATCTACTTGTGTGTTTATGTCTCTGTGTGTGCATGTGTGAATGTCTGTGTGTGCATGTGTGGTGTCTATATGTATGTCTGTGTATGTGTGTGTATGTATGTGTTCATTATGTGTCTGTGTGTGCATGTGTTTTTCTGTGCAAATGTCTGTGTATGTCTATGTGCTTGTGTCTCTGTATATATTCACGTCTGTGTGCAAGTGCCTCTGTATATATCTGTGTTTCTCTGTGTACATGAGTCTCGGTTTTTATCTGTGTCTGTGTATATGCATGTTTCATAGTGCATGTCTCTCTATGTGCATAAGTGTGACTGTGTGTATAAGTCTGTGTGTGTGCATGTGTGGCTGTGTATGTGTTTGTGCATGTTTGTGTCTGTGTGTGCATGGATGTGTCTGTGTGTGCATGTGTGTGCATCTGTGTTTGTCTTCTGTACACAGGTGTATGTGCCTCTATATCTGTGTCCCTGTGTGCATACTATGTCTTTGTTTTACGTCTGTGTATATGAGTATGGATGTGTGTGTGTCTTTGTGTTCTGTCTGGGTCCTGAGTGTATGTCTATGTGTACATGTCTGTGTGTTTGTGGTGGGAGGCACGTGAGTGATCAAATCTGTACAATCTCTACAGAGAGTACCCAGAGCGGGGCAGGGGTGGGTGTGGTCAGTGTGCTCCAGTCAGAGCTGCAAATGGACGAAGGTCACGGACACTGTCCCCCAGCTTACCAGCAGCACAGACACGGTGCTAGGCCTGGGTCCCACCACACACATGTGTTCCAGGGCTGCTGTGGGCTCCTCTGGATGATGACAGCATGACCTTCATCACTGCTGCTCAAGAAATGCCGGCACCTGCATGCAAAGGGCAAGGCCTGAAGGGCTGTACCCCTTCCACCCCTGTGTGGGCCAAAGACAGTGACAGCGCTCCGGGACAGAGAAGCAGACAAGGGTCAACCCACTGATGTGGGCTTGTGCCCCGGCACCCGCCGTGGTCCCATGAGCCCCACCAGGCGTGATCTATGAGCCCAGAGCCCATAGTAAACCTGCACGACACCAAATGTGACCCAGAACCATCCCCCATCCCCCCCAAGAAAACACAATCATCTCTTGAGGAAAAAAGAGACGTCTCTACCTACCTCCTGAGTCAAGGCAGGAGAAGAAAGATTCCTTCAAGGGAGCCAACAGACCAGGGTTCCCGTGACAGGGAAACGGCTGCCTCTTCTCTAAACACTCTGGCACGAGTGAGCCTGCAGTCGGGGGAGAATGCACAGAGACTCTGGCGCACAGACCTCACTGCGAGGAAGGGACACTCAGCACACAGCTTACAGAGCAGCTTAGAAGACACAGTCAAGTGTACAGATCGAAGCAGGGCTGAGACGCAGAACAGTGGGGAAGGCGTCTGTCTGCCCTACATGCGATGGACCCAGGTTTCAAACCCCCTTCTTACCAGGAGTGTCTTCGGAGCAGAGCCAGCAGTGAGCCCTGAGCACCACCACGGGAACCAAAAAACCTGAAATAATATTAAAATGTGCAGATTATTCTTTAAAATCAATGTGCAAGACACGTGAGTGGAAAATGGAGCCAAGATTGAGACGAGAGATGCCAACACGGAGCGAGGGGAGATGGCAGGACCCGGGAGCGCACGTTGCTGTCAGCAGGGCAGACTGCCGCGTCTTCCGGCCACGCTCCGGAACCCCAGGGGCAGGACAGACTGCGGGCCTGCCCATGAAGCAGAGGGGAACCAGAAAACCAAGACCGGGTGGCAGGGGAGTATAGACTCATACACATGGACACACACACATACATACAGACTCAAGGCTGCAAGGGTCCAAAATTCGTTGTGCCACCCGCTGGTGCGGACACAGAAGAGACCACCAGGACAGAGAGAGTTGGAAATGGTCACTCTGGAGGAACCGAGTGCTGACAGGAGGGAAGGGGACATGCCGACCGGGAAAAGAGCCGGAAATAAGTAGGTGTAGTTGAGTCTGTGCTTGGGGGTTTCTCTGCATCTGGTCTGGTTTGGTTAGGGGGCCGCACCCGGCAGTGCTCGGAACTCCGTCCTGGCCGACACGGGGAACATACAGCATGCCAGGGAGGAAACCCAGGACAAATGCACGCATGTCTGCAAAGTCTCCCAAAGGCCTGCAGCTCCCCCAGCAGTGAGCTCTGTGTGTACCCAGAGGCCACAATCCCAAGGACCAGGTCTCACAAGGAGACAGGCCCAAGGCCCTCGCGTGCCACTCCTCCTTTGAACAGAACGGCCAGCTCTGTTCCCTGATGGGCAGGGCAGGCTGCTGGGCAGGGTGGCCCCTTTCCTGGGAGCATGGCGCCCCCTGGCGGCACCGCACGCAATGGCCCAGTTACACAGTGGGGGACACGCCCAGGCAGGGGGGCCACTGTTCAGGCACACAAGCTCTGCCCCCACAGGAAGCCGGGAGCCTGGAGCGGGACAGAGCTGGAGGGCACAGCCAGGCGCTGACCAGCCCCAGCCTGTCCAGCCAGCCCGGTAGGCTCTGGGGGGAGCCCGCAGAATGCGCAGAGCTCCCCATCCTGCAACCCAACGCCCTCTTATACTCTCGTGCAGAAAGAATGAACTACATATACATGTACACGGGTGTACACATGTATGTATATACATGTATATGTATGTATACACACATACATATATCACAAATGTGTATGCATACATACATATACTATATGCGTTCACATGTGCATAATCATTAAATTTTTGGCTCCGAGAGTCTATTACATCATAATTTTCTAAAACGATGCTTATTTGGAAAAATTTTGTTGCAGAGTTACAAGAGAGAACTGAGTTGTCTGTATTTCCCAAAGAGTGCCTTCAACACGAAGCCTAGAAAAATTGATTATGGATTATGTTCTATTCATGGTATCTCTGTTTTGCAAATTAAATTTGTGATGGCACATTAGCTCAGAGATATGAATATTTTAATAATGCCAGATGCATAAATTGCAAGGAGAATGAATTAGGATTCATAAATGTTTTCAGTTCCAAGGAACTGGATTTCACGTAGATCTATTTTCCCTCCACAGAGAGAAGAGATACTCTAACTTACTGCAATTTTACTTTAACTGTTTTAACCGTTTAGTGTTCTTCTTTTAACAAATTATCGTTCCAACAGATTTAAGATATTAAAAATCATCCAAAGCTTTGCGCTACCTAGTAAACTATTTTCACACTGAAGAGGATCTACCTTGAGATGTCAACCTGATCAATATTATTCAGGCTGTTAAAAATGAAATAGGCCAGCAAGCAACAGCACTCGTCTTTGAGCCTTGCATGTATATGTGTACACATATATACACACATATATGTATGTCTACAGTATTTGGCCTCACAAATGCTTAAAACGTGCTGTAGGACCATTATTTCCTTACTAATGAGTGACAATCATTTCATTATTCCTACCTGGTAAACTCATTGTGAACCCTGTTACAGCCGCGGATGATAAGGAAACAACCGTGGGCGTTTCTCTGAACAAACACTCCATGCTCCTGACATGTTCCACAGTGTCACGGACCTTCTCTATCACTCAGGTGGCAGCGGCACCCACAATGCACAGGCCAGGCATTTGAATCAGAGAGGCTAAGCAGCCTAGCCACGGACATAGAGCTGGAGCCGGGCCCTCTGCGGACACCAGGGCAATCCAGGCCACGGGCCAGTGCCCCGACAGCACGCGCAGACCAGCCCTGGGACCGTGTGCAGAGCAGGCGCTGATGTTCGAGTCCCCGACCCGTGTGGTGCTCGCCGGTGAACTCACCTGGCCGGAGTCCCCGCAGAGGTCCCCAAGCGGTGTCTGTCCGGCCTGTCCCCTGGGCGAGTCTCCGGCCGCTGACCAGCTCCCGGGCTGTTGCTCTTGATGGCTCCAGACTCCTGGCCAAGAAGGAGATGCACGTGAGCTGGGGCGCACCCAGGGGGGTATGGCACACACCAACAGGGCCGGGAGGAGGCTCAGTGGTGGGAAGCTCGCCCAAGTGTGTCGGGGCGAGGGGCAGTGAGGACAGAGAAGGGACCAGTATGACAATGAGAGCTGGAGATGGTCACTCTGACAAGGAACAGGTGTTGAAAGGAGGGAAAGGGATGTGCATGATGACCTTCTGACCCCCGTACTGCAAATCCTAATGTCCAAAAGGAGGGAGAAACAGAGAACAGAGAGAAAGAGAGGGGGAGAGACAGGGAGAGAGAGACAGAGACAGAGAGAGAGAGAGAATCCACAGTTCTCTAAGCACTACACAGAGATAAACATCTATGTGGAATCCTGTTTCTTTCGGGGGCTGAGACAGGAAAGAGCATGAGTGGCTGTCAGCTGCTCACCTGGGGGGCACAGCAACACTGTCGGCCTGAGAGACAGCATAGGGGGGTGGCCAGCAACAGACCTGGAGCAGATTGGACCCCCCTGCTGGAGAAGCTACAGCAGGAACAAAGGCCAGGAAAGAAATTTCCAAGAAGACCATCCCCACTCCCAAGCCCACCCCCTTGGCAACCTCCCTAGTGACAGACTCTTACCTGGGTAGAAGCCCCAGGTGGGGCCAGGCTGGAAAAACCCCTATGAAAGCCACCTTGAGCAAAGGGAGGGCCACATGTGCCGCTTGTGCCCATGTGGCCGGGCACCTGTGTCGCCCGCATCTCCCCTCTTTCGGGTTGGCCTCTGATCCTTCCAAGTCTCCTGCTGGGGTGTGTGTAGGCCATCTCTGCCTCTGGGGAAGCCCACGCTTCTCTCTTGAGCGCGTCCCTCTCCCCCTCTCCCACTTTCTCTCCCCCCCCTTGGAAACCCGCCAAATAAAACCTGTTTCACTTCACTGCTCGTCTACTCCTGAAATCCTTTTCTGCGAGGTGAGACAAGAACCCAGTGACCCTGGGTCCCGGGGGACAGAGGAAGATGGGGAGAAAGTGACCATCTGTGTCTCTCCTGCCCGCTTCACACAAGCCTCACCTAAGTGGGGTGCTCCGACATCACCGCCCCACCCCACATGATGCCTTGTTGGGGAGCTGAGATTAAAAGACCCCCAGAGAGGCCCAAAGGAGAATTTGGAGGTGCCTTGAGCTCGGGTGGCAGCAGCGTGCTGCTAACCTCGACTCCTGAGCCCAGCCACAACCTGCTGCCCCCGCACTGACTTTTCAGGATTGTGTCAGAAGCCACCGAGCCCATAACTTGGTGACTGCAGCTTCTGAAGCCACAGAGAATAGCGTAGTGAAGCCTCCTACCCGGCCGCCACTCCCTGTCCTGCAAACAGCTGCTATGACGGGACAGAGTCGCTTCCCCTTCTTGGGGTTAATTCCCCCTGCGCCATCTTCGCCTGTGGATTTCCTGGTGAAACAGCCTGAGCACAGAGCCAGGAGTAACCATCAGGCACACCGTCCCCAAAGCCAAAAGGAATTTTAAAACTCTCGAGCTTTCCAGACAGCCCCCTGAGAACGGAATCTGGCGGGGGGGGGGGGATCGTCACTCACCAGCGGTAGGCAGATGGTCTCTGCCTAAGGCCAGGACCCGCTCCGGCCCCGTCTTCGCGCCTTCTGCGTTCCAGGATCTGTGCCTGCCATGGGGACCCGGAACAGCACCTGGAACATGAAGGAAAGGGTCCTGCGGTGAGTGAGGGCAGGAGGAAGCCTCAGTTTCCCATCCTCAGCGGCTGCACGTGGCTCCATTTCAGTTCTCTCCGCTCCACATACTTTCTAAAAACAATGTTCTGTGAAAAACACCCTGATTTACCGAGTTGCCCATCATACGGCTGTTCCAGCACCACCAGAATGACCTTCCCTGCACTGAGACCCGCTTCCCTCCCTGCACAACAGTGTCCGCTCCAGCCACAGGGAGCAGGCCCGGGCAGGGCAGGCGCATCCTACATTTCTGACTTCCAGCAAATCCCAGGCCTTTTTCTGATCAACTGGGAGTTAGCCAAGGTCCATCCAAACATTCTGCCCCAGAGCTCAGGCTCCCGGGGAGGCTGAGATAATGGGCGAAACCTGGGGCGAATAGCCTGACAGGGATCTGCCAAGGACCCAATTTCCATCTCAAAGGGTCTGCAGGAAACCCCCCCTTATCTCTAAAGTCTGCATCCCCTGAAAACCCCACAAAATAAACTACATTCCTTCCCACATGGGGAGTTTCTCTTGTTTTTCTCTTCTACTTTTTTTTCCTTTGGTACTTAGGCTTTTACTTTGAATTTTTTTCATTGAAATTCTGTGGTTTCCCACACTAGGAGTCCTGTTTACACATGCACATAATTCCAACACCACACAACTCAGCACCAGAGTAGTCCCTCCCTCTCCCTTTGTTTACTCTTCCTCCTTTCTGGTAAAGGAGCCTATTAGCTTATAGGCTAATAAACTGAGGCTCTCTACTTGCCCACTCTGAGTCTGAGCATCCTCAGGACTCCCAACTTCCATTCCTGAAAATACTGGAGAGCTGGGACATGCCAACCAACACAGACCCTCCGTCCTGCCTCATCTGCTCACTGACCCCAGGCACGTGAGAAATGGGGTTCCCTCCGGGTTATTCCCATCAAATCTTTAAGGACTGGCAAATGGTAAGGGTCAGAACATGCTCAGAGCCAGCAGAATGAGGACCGTATCCCATTTTGCCCTGCATCCATCAGAAAATCAACCCTACTGGATGGAATAAAGTAGATTCACACGTCCCTCCTCGTTTCCATCTCAAATAAAACAGAATCGGACGCCCCTTCTCGTTTCCATCTATGCCTTTTCACCTCGGGACCCCGAACTGTGCTGCGCTGCGTTTTCGGCTGTGCTGGGTACCCGCGTGGGCTAGCTAGCGCCCGGGGCTGGGATGCTGGGGTGCAGGGATGCGGGGATGCAGGGAGTCCGGGATGAGGAGCTGCAGGGATGCACGAATGCGGGGATGCAGGGATGCTGCTGGGCGGCCTCCCTAGTACATCCCGGCCCGCCCCCGCCCGCCTCCCGGGCTCCAACGTCACTGGCGCGGGGCAGTACCTGGGCCCAGGGCCAGCCAGCAGCCTGCTGGCGGGGCGCGCTCACCCTCCGGCAGGGGGCGCAGCCGCTCAGTGTGTGCTCCGGCTGCCAGGGGCAACGGGGATATCGGCGCAGGGAATCACTTCCGGGGTCGCCGGCCAGCGGGGGCAACCACTTCCGGGGCGCAGCCAGGGACCAGCGTTCGGGCTCAGCAGACTCGTCCGGGGGCGTTGGGCGACCGGAACGCGGCCCCTCGGTCTCCGGACACACTACGGGCCGGGGCGAGTCTAGTACAAAGCGCCGGCTGGTCCCTTCTCAGTCACCGCGCGCCAGGGGCCGTGGGCGCGCTCCGCCAAGCAGCGAGCCAGTGGCGATGACGTCACAAACGAGACCCCCCCCCCCCCCCGCCCTGCCTTACCTTCCTGGGCGGGGCCGCGCAGCGTGATTTCTTCACAAAGTCTCGTGGGGCGGCCTCTCCTGGCCACGCCCCCCGCCCCCACACCTGTTCCCTCTGGACCTTCCGCAGGAGGCGCCCAGCGCGGAGAGGCGGGGCCTCGCTGAGGGTCGGCCGGCCCCGTCTTCCGGTTCCCGGCACGGAGGCCAGCCGCAAGGGGGCGGGAGGTATGGAAGCGAGCCGCGCTCCTATTGGTCGAGCGGAGCCAGAGGCGGGCCTTGCGGGGCCCTGGCGCTGCGATAGGCGGGGTGCGCTTGAGTGGCGCCCTGGTGTCCCGGAGCCCGAACCAAGTGGTGTTTGGCGGGAAAGGGAGTCGGGGGGCCCCCCAGGTGTAGGGCTTAAAGCCCGGCCCGGGAGAGCGGGCCCAGGTGGGCCGGGTGGGCTCCGGGCGGTAGCGGGGAGGCGGGCCTGTCACCCGGCCTCGGTGCTCTGTCCGGCCGGGAGCTTAGGGCGCACGCCCCGGACCCCAGGGCTCCGCAGACGGGCCGGCGGCCCCTGCACCCCGGGGAGCTCCAGGCGCCTGCTCTGAGCGCGCGGCTGCAGCGACACACTGGCACCCGGTGTGTGTGTGTGTGTGTGTGTGTGTCTGTGTGTGTGTGTGTGTGTGTGCACGAAGTAAAGAGTTTAGGTTTGGGTTGTGTGTGTGTTTATGCACATATGCACAATGGAAAGAGTTCAGGATTGTTGCGGGATGGCAGTTTGTATGGTTGCATGCTGCATCAACCCAGGGAGAGGTGTGTGTGTGTGTGTGTGTGTATGCACAAAGGAAACAGTTCAGAAGTGTTACAAGATGGCGGTTTGCAGGATTGCATGCTACAGCAACCCAGAGAGTGGTGGTATGTGTGTGTGTGTGTATACACACAATAGAAAGAATTCAGGTTTGGGGTGTTTGTGTTTGTGTGTGTACAATACAATGGAAAGAGTTCAGGATTGCTGCAGGATGGCAGTTTGCAGGATTGCATGGTGCAGCGCCCCGGGAAGGGGGTTCTATCGATTATATAGATGCAGCCTCGCTCCGGCCAGGCCTGGGGATCAGGGGCCGCAGTTTCAAACCTGCTAAAGCATCAACATTTCTATCGGAGCTTTAGGACTGCGGCCCCCATCGACCCCGGTGCTCTCAGCAAACTGGGATGCATTCCAGTGGGACCCTCGGGAATTCGGATCTCTGCAGATGTTACTTTTCTCTACCCTCTCTCCACCCCCCAAAGTTCCATAAAAATCTAGGGAAAATAATAAACTAAGAACAGTGGGGGGGAGGGGCAAATGCTTTGGGCCTTCTCGGTGTTTAGGTCACCCAGGGGCCCACCCTGCCCGCAACCACCCTGTCCTGGAAGCACCGGGGGGCTGACATCTAGGGGCGCAACAGGGCCAGAACAGGGAGACAGAGCTGTCTCAGGGGCCACTCCCACAGCCCCCAGAGGGGAACCTGGCAAGGAAGGGCCGGACGCGAGCTGGCCTGAGCCCCCGCCGAGCTCTCTTCAGCTGTCGCATGGCGGGCGGGGGCAGAGCTCAGCCTCGGGGCTGCAGGAAT